>NC_064630.1:629768793-630404864 GCF_023864275.1 Schistocerca cancellata
AGTCACGTCCTTCATGGAAGGCAGGAAAACTTTCGATTTCACTGGAGCTTGAGCATCACTATGATTTTTCCGCAGTGGTCTTAACACTCTTTTCACCTCAGTGAACGAATAACCAATTTTGAGCAATACAGTTGTGCTATGCTTTAAGGGAAGACAGTGGCAGTCTTGCACTGATATTTTTGTAATCAATATCTTTGCCATTTTTTGTTCAATCTCATTGAAATTTTCACACTTATGTATAGAGATCTAATACGATTTTTAAAAAAAATTAAGAATTTTTAATAACAATCTAATGCAGTGAGATAATTTTGAGTTTTTTATTGCATTATTATTTCAAGGTACACTTTTTCATTTCGAGGCAAATTTGGCAAATTTTTTAATGGTAAAATAATCTACACTAATAGGTGTACAATTAAGTGCAGTAACTTGTTGGTAAATTAATGCTATTATTTTCTCTGATATATTGGATTCGAACATTTCTTACAAGCAAACTATTCAATATATTATTAACCACAAAACTGTATAATATCTCGATTCAAATTTTGTTCCACTTAATTATTGCTTCAAAGTAAAAGAATAGGTGTGCCAAATGTCATTGCAATCCTTCCAGTAGTTTCTGATATGTGTGTTCCTGAAAGCAGAAAACATTAAGTTGCAGAAAAATCATTTTAAAGTTTGGATGAAAAAAAAGAAAACTATCATACGTTAGCTAAAACTGCCCATACCCATATTACATTTCTTCCTCATCATCTTCTACAGCTCTTTTAGCTTCTCTGCTCCTTTGCCTAGCAATTTTTTGTATGTTCTGGACTGAAGTCTCCGCCTTAGCGATTCTTTGCTTATCGATGATCTGCAGTATCTGCTCAGTGAAGAATCCAGGTGTGAAGCTTAACTTGCTGAGGATGTGAAGTATTTCCACATTGCCATCATTAAACACTACTGCAGCTTCCAAAGCAGAAATCTTCACCACCAAATTGGAAACAAACACAGTCTTTGGACATCTTTCACAAATAAAAGCAATGAAACTTTCATTTGGGTTCTGTGATTTCCCATACAGACTTTTTCTAGCAGTTCTGGTGAAGGCAGTGCTCTAAAAGTTGGTTTAATGGCCATTGAAATCTCATAAGGAAGGTTATTTTTATGGATTTAAGCTTCCTCACTTTCCTTACTTTTCAAAAATTTGCACGATTCATTAGAACAGATACCATGTTGAGGTGTAGTGTCCGTCGACAAGTAATGAAACCAAATGGCCCATACTGATTTCCTTATACTGTCCAAGCTTGTGAGGTTACTTCTAATTGCAGCACCGTAATAGACTTGCAAGCTGTCAATTATCTTCTTTATTAGCCTGTTTTTACCTCCCAGTGGCTTCCCATCCTCTAGTAGCTTGCCTTTATTGTCTGCAAGAAGTCTTCGGAGTCGTCCACCCATCCTCTTCTGAATTGGCCTAAGCACTCCAGTTTCTCAATAGTGCCACCTTTTCCATAGGGATGACTTTCAACTACATTCTTGAAAGCACTAGAGTCTCCATCTCCTAAATACTGTACGTATCTTACTCCATACTTTCGCAAAGATCTATGGAAAATGAAATTCATACCTGCAGCTTCCATCCCACCACTGGAGCCTGCATAATATCTGCTACAAACAGCTTCATGGGCTTCTTGCCATTCTGTTTCTTTACCTACATCAATATATTTCTTGCGCAAGGAACATGCAGAACAATATTTAGACATCACCTCTAAGTCTAATACTTTTCCAGTGTCGACACTAATGTTTGTTGAAAGTCCATGCAGTGAAGTATGCCCCCTTTTCATCCAGGAACTGTCACAGGAAACTGCTACATCGTTGCTATTAGTTCCTTGTCAATTTTCTTGAATTGCCCCCAGGACTTCCATTTTCATGCTCTCTTAATTTACTTCTGCAACTGCATTGAGGAGAGCAGTATTCATTGCAGAAAATTTTGGGGGAGTACCAGGCATGTTCATAATACCACATAAAAAGTTTCCACCATCTCTTCCAATCCCTATATATCTTAGTCCTTAAGCAAGTCTCATATCGGCTTCATAGATTCTATTACTGACCTTTGATGTCTTGAATGGTCTGTCAGCATCACAATTTGGACACAAAATGTGCAGTGTGCAAACCAAACCTTCTCTCTTTCCATCATCAACCAAATCCACATTTCCTCCACAAACAGAGCACTTGCAGGCTTTTCTAAGTGCTTCTGCCACCATTTCTAGATCCACAATTCTGAAACCTGTATTTCTGTCATGATTTGTTTCTTCTGACACAATCCCTGTCCCAAGTTTTATTTTAGATGCACTTGGAGACAAGCTAATGTTTGCATCTGCAGGTCCGACCCTAACCTCAATGTTAGTTTTTCGCTTTATATTGGAAATATGGGATATAATATATTTTTAAATACTTTACCAGGCCTAGACATTGTAAAAAAGGGATCAACAGATTCAACCTTGCGCAAAGAATGGCACAATAAATCAAGCATCACTCGAATTCCACTGAACAGCACAAAACGTGTTTACAACACTCCACAGCCTTCTATACCACACTGATTGAACCAGAAAATGGCTCCACAGCCTTCTTTACAACACAGCTGTTATGTATACAAAAAAATCACAGCCTTGTAAAGCTATATTTTCTAGGTTCACAGGCCAAATTCTGCAATAAAATTTTTCCTCCGTTTGATACGTTGAAAAGCGGGCTTGGTGTATTACACTGTTTAGGGTTTTAATTTTTTTATGCCATTTGTAGTTCGAATTTCGAGGAAAAAATTTGGGATTATAATCTCTATTATATTTACTATCAAATAAGCAAATAAAAAAATTGTAAATTTTTGTATATTTCTGCCACTGTCTCCCCTTAATTCTTTGTAACGATCTGTGTGAGTGGGTTTTGGGTAAACTGTGTGTCCCAGCCTACCATTTTCTTTCTTGAAAAGTAGCACATCAAGAAAATTTAATCTTTCGCCTGCCTCTTCCTCCTTCGTAAGCTGAATCTTCGCATGGTTTCCGGTCAGATATTTCTGTAAACGATCCAGTTCCTCTCAGCCATGCCGCCACAAAACAAACGTACCATCCACATAACTAAACCAAATATTCGGTTTCTTGTTCGTAGTTTCCAATTCCTGCTCCCCAAATTTTTCCATAAAGAAGTTCGCTGTAGCCGGTCTTAAGGGGTTCCCCATAGCGACACCATCCGTCTGTTCATAGAACTCTCTGTTCCATTTGAAATACATGGTTGTGAGGCAATATTTAAACAGTTACGCAACATGGGGAGAAAATATCCGATTCAGCTGTTGCAACACTTTGATTGAGTGGAACCATAGTGAATAGCGACACCACGTCAAAACTAATATGTGCTACGGCTGTACCACTATGCCATTTAGTTTACTGATAAAATGTGTCGAATTCTTGATGTACGAATCCGATCGGCCTACACATGGTAGTAATAATGTCAAGATCTAGGCCATCGAATAGGTGTGTGAACCAATAGCACCACTCACTATAGGCCTTAGAGGAACATGTTCTTTGTGCACCTTCAGCAATCCTTAAAGTTTTGGTGCGAGTGCAACTGAATTGAACAGACTTTACTCAACGCTCTGTTCGACAGAGGACTTCTTTATCAACAACGTAACAGCTCTAAGAACTTTGTCAATGAGGTCTTTACTTAGTTTCCTATATATTTGCGGATCTAATAAATGTTTAATCTTATCGTGACAGTCGTGCACATTCAAAACAACCGTTGCATTTCCCTTGTCAGCGGGAACAATGAAAACACTTCCGTCCTCATTCGTGCGTTTTGAGGCATTCCTCTCACCCACAGTTAAATTACTTTTTGCAGGCTTTATGCGAGAGACGATACTGTTACACCTTCTGTGCGAATTTGTTCAGCCGTAACATTGCCCACGCTATGAATGCTTGCTTCAACACTGGCTATTATTTCTTACGTGGGCACAACTGGAATTTACAGGATTCCGTGTAGTTATCGGGAGGTGTACGTGGATACTACAAAAAATTGTCAAAAATCGACTCGAAGAGCACAAGTGCCATTGCAGAACAGGGGAGAATGACCGATCAGCTGTTGCGGAACATGCTTTACAGCCAGGATACAACCACATTCATTTTCAACGGACTCAAGTACTGGCAGCCACAAACGGATACCACGAAAAGCTACACAGAGAGGCCATACAGATTATGAAACACCCCAGGAATTTTAATAGGAAGAAGGAGGGCATGAAATTGAACGAACTTTGGATTCCTGTGCTGAAGATGTGTACCAGTCTTCCACAATGGGATAATAGTAACAGCGGACGACGGCAGTCTACAACGGCCAGTGACGCTTGCGTATTCAAAACATCTGACGTCACGCCACAGCACGGAAGCTCGCCGAAGCGGAAATTTGCTATAGTCAATAGGGAGTCAGGGTGTGAATCCAACACAGCTACGATCGCCCTTGAAAATGTACTCAGAAGATGGGGACGAAACGTCAGGTTTTGAAGTGAAATCCCTTAGACCACGGCATAATAGCCCAGAATTTTTTATTAATTGTGACAATTCCTGCCGTGAAAGTTTACATTTTACGAACAACTAGTTGCCCACTAAACTGAATATTACAACAAACTCGTAATTTAGTAACCATTAATGCACTCAAAAACGTTAAAAATCAGTATATTGGTTTTACAATCATAAAACAAAACAAAATTTACAAAGAAGCCCTTTCTTTGGTATGAAACAATTTTGCAGAGATAATCATGTCTGTGTAAAATAAAGCGTAAAATGCAATATATCCAGGATAGGACTACATCTGATTAGTATCTATGTAATATACGTCCGATGATACATACTAAAATTCAGCTTTCAAATTTTGTGACCACTCGCAATTTGCCACCTACTGTTCAAAAGTAGTGAGACATAGTGCACTGTGAGTCTACCATGAAAAATATGTTGGTTTTGTGTAACGGTAGTCCATTTATGCTAGAATCAATAATGCATAAGAACTAAGGTAATATTACATAAAACCAAGATACAACGGACAATGTGCGGTGACATACAGGCCTAGAGGGTGGAGAAAATGCAGTTTGTTATGAGGCCTATTATTATTATTACTATTATTATTATTATACATTTTACCTCCTCTAGCATTGATAGTGACCTCATATCGGAGAGGAATAGAGTAAAAAAAATTTCTTCGTGTCTGCTATATCTTCTTCACTCCAGATCTAGCTCAGAAAATAAACCATACCTGTTGTGTCTAATTCTAGCATGCACTTTACACCATGTGCACACACGGTGCCGGTCGGGGTGGCCGAGCGGATCTAGGCGCTTCAGTCTGGAACCGTGCGACCGCTACGGTCGCAGGTTCGAATCCTGCCTCGGGCACGGATGTGTTAGGTTAGTTAGGTTTAAATAGTTCTAAGTTCTAGGGGACCGATGACCTCAGCAGTTAAGTCCCGTAGTTCGCAGAGCCATTTGAACCATTTTGCACACACGGCAGCACTTGTTTTCCGTCTCTGCATGTTCCCAGTAGGTTGCACCATACGCTTAAAAAAGGTGTTCATCGCAGTGTTAGTAAGTCTTCGAAAAATTAAGGTAATCGTTTCATTTTAGTAAATTTGGACTAGAATGCGTTTAGACACTACTGTAATGCGCTTATAGACCCCATACTATCAAATAAGTAATTTTTTTCATCACATCAGTAAAACGAATTCTTCTTATCAGTGTAGCACTGTGGCTATATTTGGTTACTACTAATATTTTCACGTTCCGCTGACGTTGTTTTTAAAACTTTTAGGTGTTTAATGTTAAATTTTCCGAATTTGCACATATTTCAATTATTTTGTAACATATATAGTTTTCACTTTGAACACTTTCTAAACGCTTCAGTTCACCTACTGTTCAATCTGTATGTTGTTTGGCCTACTGATGAAGTGCAGCTTTTGTGAGATACTCGACTTCAAATGACCGTCGTAAGCAATTCCTTCTAGAACATTAACTCGTAAACTGCATGAGACGGACCTTCATTCGCTGACTGCAGCAATAAAAGTAGGATTTGAAGTCGTTTGTCTTTGGCAAGGCGTGACGATGATCTATGGTCCACGATCTTTTAACGAGCACCGTTATTACGCAGTGTTATACACTGAAATGTTGAAAGTCATGGGATACCTCCAAACATCGTGTCGGCCCTCCTTTTTCCCAGTGTAGTGCAGCAATTCGAGGTGGAATGGACTCGGCAAGTCGTTGGAAGTCTCCTGTAGAAATACTGAACCATGCTGCCTCCACAACCGTACATAATTGGAAGGTGTCGACGTTGCTGGATTTTGTGCACTAACTGACCTCGCGATTATCTCCCATAAAGGTTCGATGGGATTCATGTCGGGCGACCTGGTGGCCAAATCATTCGCTCGATGTGTCCAGAATGTTGTTCAAACTAATGGCGCCCAATTGTAGCTCGGTGACATATTGGGAACATGAAGCCCATGGATGGCGGCGAATGGTCTTCAGGTAGCCGAACACAACCATTACATGTCAACGATCGGTTCGGTTTGACCTGAGGACCCAGTCTCTTCCATGTCAGCACAGCCCACATCATAATGGGGCCACCAACAACTTGCAAAGTGCCTTACCTTTGTGGGATCTGCGCCACGCTTGAACCTTATCATCAGCTCTTACAAACTGAAATCTGGGTTCATCAGAGTATGCCCCGTTTTTCCAGTCGTCTAGGGGCCAACAGCTATGGTCATAAGCCCAGGAAAGGCGCTGTAGACGATGTCGTAAGCAAAGGCAATTTGCGTCGGTCGTCGGCTGCCATAGCCCAATAATGACAGGTTTCGCCTAACTGTCCTAACAGATTCGTCGGTCTTACATCAGACTTTGATTTCTGCGGCATGCACTGTCGCTTGTCTGTTATAACTAACAACTCTACACAAACGCCGCTGCTCTCTTTCCTTAAGTGAAGGCCATCGGCCGCTGCATTGTCCATGGTGGGAGGTAATGCTTGAAATTTCATATTCACGGCACACTCTTGAAACTGTAGATCGCGAAACACTGAATTCCTTACCAATTTCCGAAATTAAAAATTCCATGCGTCTAGCTCCAGCTACCGCTCTGTGTTGAATCGTGCGGCCATTAGAACGTCGGAAATCACTGATCTACCATTGCACTGCCATCGTGTACTCGGTACTATCGCCATCTGTATATGTGCGTACCACTTTCTCATCACTCGACTCCTCAGCGAATGAGTGCGGGTAGTACACTACTTCTTATAGACACGCTAGATATTCCGCATTGGTACACCAAGAAATAGAACAACTTCATAAACAGCACTGCATTGACTTAACTTCAGCGTTGGATCACCACGAGATTCCCTGGTAGTAGTTGTACGCTACGCTAGCGATTCTACTCTGTCTACATCGATCTGAAGTGATCACTGTAATATTTTTTGGTGATTGTTAATATTAAGTCTAGTGAGCTTACGTCACGAACATGACCCACACTATACAACCACCCATTACAGTCACCTACCTTCGAGGTACGTATTAGTGACTGGAGGATGAAAACTCTTTCCTATAAGACTGTTAAGTGTAAACGTTGATGTCTCCCGAAGGCAATGTCCTAAGACTGCTTCCTTCTTTACGTAAGGTATATTTGCGTACACCCTGACTGCAAAAATTCACTGGCCCAGAAATATAACTAATGAAGAGTAATGAAACTTTTGGAATACATAAGTCTAGGTAACATATTTAAGTGATGAGCATTGCAAGATCACAAGCTATAGTAAGCGCGTGATAAGTCATTGTAAATGTGAAATCCTGGTGCATAAATAACCGGTATAACCGACACCGAATGTTGAATTCAAACACTCAAAAGTGCATCTGTTGTGTTGTACATGTGCAGGATGTCAGTTTCTGGGCTGGGGTTTCATGCATCTTGTTCTCTGTTGATAAACAGAAGGATGGTTAACGGTGCTTGTGGATGACGATGAAGTGATGTGCACAACTGGGGACATATCTGATGACTGAGGAGGCCAAGGCAAGTGTCGAAACTCTATTCAGTATGTTGAGTTACAAGAGCGGTATGTGGGCGACCGTTGTCCTGTTGGAAAACACCTCCTGGAATGCTGTTCATAAATGGCAGCACAACAGGTTGACTCAGCAGATTTATGCGCAAATTTGTAGTCAGGCTGCGTGAGATAACTGGGAGGTTACTCCTGCTGTTATACGAAACTGAATTCCAGTCCACAACTCCAGATACAGTTCCAGTGTTTCTACAAGGCAGATAGGTTACTTGCAGGCTCTCAACTATCCGTCTTGTAACCAACACACCACCATCATTGGCATCGAGGCAGAACTACTTTTCATCAGGAAACACAACAGACCTCCACCCTGTCCTCCAACGACCTCTCGCTTGACATCACAGAAGTCGCAAATGGTGGTGGTTTGTGGTCAGAGGAATGCACCCTATTGGGCGTCAATCTCGGAGCTGTCATTGAAGTTATCAAATTGTAACAATTCATTGTGTCACTGTGGTGCCAACTGCTGCGCAAATTGCAGCTACAGATGGAGTACGATGTGCCAGATCCCCATTACGAACACGACGGTCATCCCTGCCGGTAGTGCCTCGTGGCCGTCTGGAGCCCATTATTCTTGTGACCAACCATTCTCATTTCCACCGCTGGCAGCAGTCATGTATAGTGCCTGTCAAGTCTTTCTGCAGTATCATAGAAGAAACATTAAGCTTATCGTAGCCCTTTTACACGACCTCGTTCAAACTCAGTGAGGTGTTGAAAATGGCGTTGTTACCTTAATGGCATTTGTGACTAACATCAACATACCAAGTCCAATCGCAAAGTTAAATAAGTGTCTCGACCGTTACAGCGGGATTTTAAAGCATACCCGATCTGCACCCTCACAGTAGCGCAAATAGCCACAGTCTTACGCGACTTAGGCCAAATTTGAACAGACATCATGTTTCAGCAACACGCCAACCAGCGTTTGTTTACGTCGTACAATTTCTTGTATATTTTATGTTTTTTTCCTTCTCTGTATGTTAACTACTGGTTCACTTCAGCATTAAAATAATGCAATTCTTCTTACAAGGTGGTTTCCCCTTTTAAATTCAGACATAAAATACACATGTGTTCAAAACTTAAGGACGAAAATGACTTTCGCAAGATATGTCTCTGCCAAGTAATATGGGTCGATGAAACAACAGACAGGAAGAAATCCTACAGCATATAATAGAAGGAAAATGAAATAAATAAGAACTACACGAACAGAAATTAAAGGTTTATTCAAAGGCAGTAACTATCCTTAACTCAGCGTGATCTATGATGGTACTTTGGACATTACAAAAAGCGGTTACGGATCTGTGTGTTTGCCGGCCGCGGTGGTCTAGCGGTTCTGGCGCTGCAGTCCGGAACCGCGGGACTGCTACGGTCGCAGGTTCGAATCCTGCCTCGGGCATGGGTGTGTGTGATGTCCTTAGGTTAGTTAGGTTTAAGTAGTTCTAAGTTCTAGGGGACTTATGACGTCAGATGTTGTGTCCCATAGTGCTCAGAGCCATTTGAACCATCTGTGTGTTTGAGCACCATAAGCAGGATTGCCCCCCCCCCCCCTCCCAATGAACCATGGACCTTGCAGTTGGTGGGGAAGCTTGCGTGCCTCAACGATACAGATAGCCGTAACATAGGTGCAACCAGAACGGAGGGGTATCTGTCGAGAGGCCAGACAAACGTGTGGAACCTGAAGAGGGGTAGCAGCCTTTTCAGCAGTTGCAGGTGCAACAGTCTCGATGATTGACTGATCTGGCCTTGTAACACTAATCAAAACGGCCTTGCTGTGTTGGGACTGCGAACGGCAAGGGGAAACTACAGCCGTAATTCTTCCCGAGGGCATGACGATCTAATGTATGATTAAATGATGATGGCGTCCACTTGGGTACAATATTTCGGAGGTAAGATAGTCCCCCATTCGGATCTCCTGGAGGGGACTACTCAAGAGGACATTATCAGGAAAAAGAAAACCAGCGTTCTAAGGATCGGAGCCTGGAATGTCAGTTCCCTTAATCGAGCAGGTAGGTTAGAAAATTTAAAAAGGGAAATGGATAGGTTAAAGTTAGATATTGTGGGAATTAAGTTCGGTAGCAGGAGGAACAAGACTTTTGGTCAGGTGAATACAGGTTTATAAATAGAAAATCAAATAGGGTTAATGCAGGAGTAGGTTTAATAATGAATAAAAAGTAGGAGAGCGGGTAAGCTACTACAAACAGCATAGTGAACGCATTACTGTGGCCAAGATAGACACGAAGCATACGCCTACCACAGTGGTACAAGTTTATATGCCAACTACCACTGCAGATGCCGAATGAATTGATGAAATGCATGATGACTTAAAAGAAATTATTCAGACAGTGAAAGGAGACGAAAATTTAGTAGTCATAGGTGGCTGGAATTCGATACTAGGAAAAGGGAGAGAAGGAAACGTAGTAGGTGAATATGGATTGGGGGGTAAGAAATGAAAGAGGAAGACGCCTAGTAGAATTTTACACAGAGCATAACTTAATCATAGCTAACACTTGGTTCAAGAATCATGAAAGAATGTTGTATACATGGAAGAAGCCTGGAGATACTAGAAGGTATCAGATAGATTATATAATGGTAAGACAGAGATTTAGGAACCAGGTTTTAAATTGTAAGACATTTCCAGGGGCAGATGTGGACTTTGACCACAATCTATTCGTTATGAACTGTAGATTAAAACTCTAGAAACTGCAAAAAGGTGGGAATTTAAGGAGATGGGATCTAGATAAACCGACTTAACCAGAGGTTGTACAGAGCTTCACGGAGAGCGTAAGGGAACAATTGACAGGAATGAGGGAAAGAAATACAGTAGAAGAAGAATGGGTAGCTCTGAGGGATGAAGTGGTGAAGGCAGCAGAGGATCAAGTAGGTAAAACGACGAGGGCTAGTAGAAATCCTTGGGTAACAGACGAAATATTGAATTTAATTGATGGAAGGAGAAAATATAAAAATGCACTAAATGAAGCAGGCAAAAAGGAATACAAACGTCTCAAACGTGAGATCGACAGAAGGTGCAAAATGGCTAAGAAGGGATAGCTAGAGGCTTATCTCACTAGGGGTAAGATAGATACCAAAGGAAAATTAAACAGACCTTTGGAGAAAAGAGAACCACTTGTACGAATATCAAGAGCTCAGATGGAAACACACTTCTAAGGAAAGAGGGGAAATTATATAGAGTGTCTGTACGAGGGCCATGTACTTGAGGACAATATTATGGAAATGGAAGAGGATGTAGATGAAGAGTTTGAGAGAGCACCGAAAGACCTAAGTCGAAACAAGGCCTCGGGAGTAGACAACAATCCATTAGAACTACTGACAGCCTTGGGAAAGACAGTCCTGACAAAACTCTACCATCTGGTGAGCAAGATGTATGAGACAGGTGAAATACCCCCAGACTTCAAGAAAAATATAATAATTCTAATCCCAAAGAAATCAGGCGTTGACAGATGTGAAAATTACCGAACTATCAGTTTAGTAAGTCACGGCTGAAAATATTAACGGGAATTCTTTACAGACAAATGGAAAATCTGATAGAAGCCGACCTCGGGGAAGATCAGTTTGGATTCCGTACAAATAATGGAACACGTGAGGCAGTACAGACCCTACCACCTATCTTAGAAGCTAGATTAAGGAAAGGCAAACCTACGTTTCCAGCATTTGTAGACTTAGAGAAATCTTTTGACAATGTTGACTGGAATACGCTCTTTCCAATTCTGATGGTGGGAGGGGTACAATACAGGGAGCGAAAGGCTGTTTACAATTTGTACAGAAACCAGATGGCAGTTACAAGAGTCGAGGGACATGAAATGGAAGCCGTGGTTGGGAAGGGAGTGAGACAGAGTTGTAGCCTCTCCCCGATGTTAATCAATGTGTATATTGAGCAAGCAGTAAGGGAAACAAAAGAAAAATTGGGAGTAGGTATTAAAATCCATAGAGAAGAAATTAAAACTTTGAAGTTCGCCGACGACATTGTAATTCTGTAAGAGACAGCAAAGCACTTGGAAGAGCAGTTGAACGGAATGGGCAGTGTCTTGAAAGGAGGATATAAGATGAACATCAACAAAAGCAAAACGAGGATAATGGAATGTAGTAGAATTAAGTTGGGTGATGCTGAGGAAATTAGATTAGGAAATGAGACACTTGAAGTAGTAAAGGAGTTTTGCTATTTGGGGAGCAAAATAAGTGATGATGGTCGAAGTAGAGAGGATATAAAATGTAGACTGGCAGTGGCAAGGAAAGCGTTTCTGAAGAAAAGAAATTTGTTAACATCGAGTACAGATTTAAGTGTCAGGAAGTCGTTTCTGAAAGTATTTGTATGGAGGGTAACCATGTATGGAAGTGAAACATGGACGATAAATAGTTTGGACAAGAAGAAAATAGAAGCATTCGAAATGTGGTGCTAAAGAAGAATCACATAACTAATAAGGAGGTATTGAATAGGATTGGGGAGAAGATGAGTTTGTGGCACGACTTGCCTAGAAGATGAGATCGGTTGGTAGGACATGTTCTGAGGCATCAAGGGATCACCAATTTAGTGTTGGAAGCCAGCGTGTTGGGTAAAATCGTAGAGGGAAACCAAGAGATGCATACACGAAGCAGATTCAGAAGGATGTAAGTTGTAGTAGGTACTGGGAGACGAAGAACCTTGCACAGGATAGAGTAGCATGGAGATCTCCATCAAACCAGTCTCAGGACTGAAGACCACAACAACAACAACAAGGCAGGACTGCATGAACTCCATTCTGCTACCATAAAACTAAACTCTGCCCGAACAGGTCTTCAGGGTCCAACGGTACAGACCAGCCGCCGGGCCATCCTCGGCCGACAGGGGTCACTGGATGCGGATATGAAGGGACAGGATATCAGCACACCGCTCTCCCGGTCCTATGTCAGTTTACATTGTGCTAACATGATAGCCACAAAGTTGACCAGGAGTTCTTGTGGTAAGCCGTTCCGTTCCTCCATCAGCGCTGTTGACATATTCGGAATACTCGTTCTTGCATGTGGATGTGCTGCAATACATGTCCCCAAGGGATGTATCCCACACGTCCTCGACGAAATTTAAGTCGGAAGGGGGAGGCGGGAGCGGGTGGGCCAGTCCATTCACGGTATACCATCTCGTTCACCTTTGCTGTTCGATACGGTCGCTTATTATCATTCAGAGAATTGAATTCAGGGCAAAAAGCTCACCTGAAAAGATGCGTATGGAGTACTGTGCCACAACAACGTCGATAAGTGTTCGAAGATTTTGGGGTTAGAACACCGGTGAAACATGATACCTCTCACGCCATAACACATGGACTACCAAAAGGTTGACCTTCCAAAACTTTTATACATTACACACTCCCACCTCACACTATATGAGGCTACGTCCGATATCAGTACAGTGCTTCAGTACGAGAAAACCATGCGATCTCACCCGTGGTTGGTTCAGTGCCTATACTCTTGGCATCATCGCAAATGGTGAACGCCGATGTTTGGGTGTCAGTAGAACACAATGCACTGTTCGCGAGACAAAGAGACCAGCTCTATTCAGTCGCCTTGGCACGTAGAGACTGATATTGCGTGTTTTGTATTCCTGTTAAATGCGATTATAATTGCACCCGCTGTTTGACGTTATATTCCATTATATATGTTACTTATCTTACGTTTCCACTTTCCTGTGAATATGGTCGTCTTCAGGTTCTTCATACCCGTCGTAGAATATTCAGTTTATTGGGGGATCCCAGAACTTGTGAACAGGAAATTGGATGACGGACGTCTGGATTGATAACCATAAATTCTCTGATACGTGAAATCTTTATTTATGAGTTTCATGAAATAGGCTAAGAGTATGTCGATATTCTCAAATTAAGCTGTTTAGTGGGGCAAACGTTTCCTGTTCTCTTTCATTATTTTCCTTTGGGACGAGTAAGTGCTACTGACCTCCTTGCTGTGCTAAGAGCGTTAGTAGTTCCCAATTATATATCCAACAGTATGTCTATATAATTTCATTCATTAGCAAGGTGGTCATTTAAATTGCGTATTACGATTTTTGGGATCTCCTTAGGCTCTTTTTAACGACATCCTATATTATCCACCCTAGTTGTTTTTGTATGTGTTTTGGCTATTCTTCTTATGGCTTTCATTGTCACGCAGAGTGTTGTACTAGTGATATTCAGCAATTTTTACAGTAGACGTCGATTATTATGGCTTGTATCTAGTGCATCTAATGACCCTCCTTCAAACAAACCGCCTGGAGTACAGTGTATACTTTTTATGTCCAGTATTCTTGTGATTTAAGTGGACGTTGATCTGTGAATTCAGTTTGTGATTGCGTTGCATAAAAGTATCGGTTCTATTGGCTTTTTAAGAAGCTGACATTAAAACTGATGAAGAAGTTGTGACATCATTAATTCGTATCACTGCAGTTTACTTCAACTCATAGCATGATGACAATGATGACGATTATTATATTGATGACTAATGTTGATTGTGATGACATATGTTTGGACGTGCGCGAACTGTGTCTTCAGCCAATGTGCATTATTCTCATGATTGTAAAAAGATACATCCATACAACAACCAGCAACAATTAGAAAATTTTTATGCGCTGGAAACAAAATATTACAGCTTAGGCTGATCTCCTACACACAAACAATTTAAAAATGAAATTCTTACACACCTGTTCACAGTTTATGAAGTCCAATTATTTGTCAGTTTTAATCCTTCCTATATGAAGAGAAATGAAGCACAAGTCTTAAGATGGCTTATCTCTGGACTGAAAAATGATGAGACAGACGCTCAGCAACGCGCTAAAATCTCTAGCGCAAACTATTCGGCTGGAGTCTCTGTAACTTATTCAATTGCTAATAACTGTCTGACCGTCACCTAAAACAGAGGCAGGTACCATCTGAATACTGAGCAGCCCTCTTCGCCGGGAATATATATTCCTCAGACACTGCCAGTGGGTGGGTCTTCTCACTAGATCAAGAGGGAAAGCGATTATCAACATACACTGAGGTCACAAAATGAATGGGATACCTTTTAACATCTTGTCTGACCTCCTCCTGCGCCGTGTAGTGCAGACCTCGACGTGGCCTGGACACAGTAAGTCGTTAGACGTCCCCTACAGAAATACTGAGCTATCTTGCGTCTCTAGCCGTCTATAATTGTGAATGTTTGGCAGTGTTGGATTTTGTGCTTGAATTGATTCTCGATTATGTCCCATAAATGTTCGACGGGATTCACGTAGGAGAATATGGATGGCCACAACGTTCGTACTAATTGTCCAGAATGTTCATTTGTGGCGTGGTGACATGATGCATTATCATCCATAAAAATTCCGTCGTTTTGTGGGAACATGGAGTCAGTGAATGGGTGCAAATTGTATCAAAGTAGCCGAACATAAACAGGAACCCAGCCCATTCAATGCCAATAGTGCCCACACCATTATGGAGCCATTAACTTAGTGATAACTTGGGTCCATGGCTTCATGGGGTTTGCCCTAGCATCAGCTCTTGCCAACGGAAATCGGGAGTCATCTGACCAGGTCACGATTTTCCAGTCGTCTACGTTCCAGCCGATACGGTCACGAGACCAGGAGAGGCACTGCATGTGATGTCGTGCGGTCACCAAAGGCACTCGCTGCTACAGCCCATTACCGCCATATTTCACCAAATTGTCCTAACGGATAAGTTCGTTGTTCAATGATTTCTGCGGTTATTTCACACAGTGTTGCTTGTCTGTTAGCACTGACAATTCAAATGCCGCTTCTCTCGATCGTGTAGCGAAAGCCGTGGGGCACTGCACTATCCGTGGTGAGAGGTAATGTAATGTCATTGTCACACTCTTGACGCTGGAGTATTGAGTTCCCTAACGGTTTCTGAAAAGGAATGGCCCATGCGACTAGCTCTAACTACCATTCCGTGTTCACAGTCTGTTAAATCTTGTCGTGCGGCCATGATCACGTCGGAAACATTTTCGCATGAGTCACCTGTGTACAAATGACAGCTCCACCAGAGCACTGCTCTTTTACACCTTGTGTACACGACACTAACGGCATGTGTTTATGAACATATCGCTATCCCATGACATTTGACACCTGAGTATATGGTTCAAATGGCTCTTAGCACTATGGGACTTAACTTCTGAGGTCATCAGTCCCCTAGAACTTAGAACTACTTAAACCTAACTAACCTAAGGACATCACACACACCCATGCCCGAGGCAGGGTTCGAACCTGCGACCGTAGCGGTCGCGCGGTTCCAGACTGTAGCGCCGGCCACCCCGGCCGGCCCTGAGAATACGTATTACACACAGACAGTCTGGCTCATTATCGCCCAGCCCAAAACATCTAAGGACAGAAAGTTGAAATTTGGAGAAAATGTTGATTTTATACTGTAGACATCGCTTCAGAAGGAATTGTTCGAAATTCTACCCCTGAGGGATCGACATAGGCCATGAAAAGTGTCCCGAAAGTACGTCGGTGTTAAGGAAAATTTTAAGTTTTATTAAAATGTTTCATCATGAAAGCGTTTATAAAGCTAAATATAAGACCATGGGCTATCGGGTATGAGTAAAAAAAGTTTCCATGTTTTTTGAAAATTTAAACCTTGGAAGATAAAACATTGAATTAAATTTTTATGCAAATATTTAATTAGGAAAGCACTTATGAAACTAAATCTCTGAATTTTTCTATTTGAATTTTCGGTTGTAAATTTAAAAACAAAATGTCTTCCAGCGCTTTTTTGGAAACTCACAGTCTAAGTGGGTGTAAAGGGGTTTAAAAGTTTTGTGAAAACATTGCGTTATATTAAAAATATTTAAAGCTAAATCTATGAAAATTGGTATTTGGCTTCTAAAGAAATGCATGTTAAGGGATTAAGTTATTTATGGAAATATCATCACAGGAACTCAAAATTCCGGATTAAGAAAGATGTCTGATTTCATCTTCCAGAATTGCTTCGTGGTCATACGTAGATCTGGAAAAGACAGTACTTCTGTGGCCTTAAATAGCGCGAAAAGGTTAGAAGATTTTCAATTTTTGGACAACTTAAAAATTCGATTTAAAGAAAACCGAAAATTTTCTGTGCAGACCATACCGTCTACATGAGTAAAGTAGCAGGTGCTAAGCTAGTGTCCTATATGAAGACTCGCCGTGCCTCTGTAACAAGGAGGAGGAATTCCACGGAGCAGCCACTCTGCGTCCAACTGATGCAAGACTGTCTGAACAGTGTGGTCATAGCCTAGAACAAACAGCACACTACTCATCTCTTTCACCTTGCAAGTCACTTTATTTGCCATGTCAGCTTGCTCGATTTCCTTTATTTCAGTTTTTTACCTCCACCTGAAAAGTAACGTCTCCTTATCATACTGATGTAGAATAGAAGGTAATGTTTACACATATTCTGCTCAGTAAATTTTGGAGCTCGTAGTGGGTGTGAAGGCAATATTGGAGCAAAAAACATCTTTCACTGGCCTCATCTCGTACTCCTGATCAGATTAGTGTACAACTCAGGGTGCAATGCTGTGAACGGTTGGTGATGGTGTAGGTGGTGGTGGTGGTATGAGTAGAGAGCTCAACAGCAAATTCTTCAGCTCTCTTTCTGAAGTAATTGGATGAGATTCTTTTATAGTATGCAGAAAAAATGAAAATCTGAAATTTTATTCTCATCTACCCTGATACACATTCACTCACTCACTCACATTCACATTGCCACACAGAAGACCAAATGACGTATACATCAAGTAACTTTGTGGTTAAAATATATGTATTGTAACTGCAAACAGCTAAAGTAATGTAACAGGGAACTCTAACTGGTACATCAATATGAAATTAAAAGTTGAAGCAATGACCTGTGGATTACGTTAAAATTTTCGACCTAAGAAGATATCTAGATAGATCACACAGAATTTTAGAATACGAACCACTGTCGATTCACCATTTTCTAAAATAGATGGAAAGTCTGCTGGTTAAGCCAGTTGTACTCCTCACGTCAGTAGTGTAGGTGAGAAGCTATGGGCGCACTCAGCAGCAAGATTGACCATGACTATTTTAAGACAGCAGTCTGCACTCTGAGCTATGGGCATCTGCACTGTAGGGGTAGTTACTAACTATAGAAAGGCGGGAAATTCATAGAGTAGTGGGGCAAGACCAGAGCTGGTGCAGTCGTCATTGGAGCCATTGTTCTCCTTATGCAAACAATGATGTCGTTTGAGTTGGCCTATAGGTAAACAAACGGCTCACTTGGAAGACCCCTTATATAAGCAATAACGTCACAGTCATTACTAAACTGCTTACTTGATTGTTAACCTTATGCTACCAAAATGGCGGTCAAACCCTTTGCGCCTTATGAAAAACTTTACACATGTGCTCTTAAGTTAAGATTATGCAAGTGTAATTTATGACACTAATGTAAACAAACTGCAGTCTTTCAAGTTGCCTTCACTCCATCTGTTCCTTCGTGCCCCCTCTCCCTCTCTTCTAGTTCAGCTCGTTAAGCTGGATTTCTGTCTTTTCAGATATTTTGACATTACAACAGATTTGTGAAAAATTGTAGGGCGTTTTCCTATAATTCATGACCCAGTGTGTTAATCCACTTTCCTTCATTAATATAATTTATTACACAATATCAATATACGGCCGCCTCACCCCTGCTATGTACGAAGTCTATGCTGAACTACAAGGAACTTGAGCCTGCATGACTAGTGCCTTATAAACAAAGGCTGACATGATATGACATCACTAATAAGCTGTCTAAGAGAGTCTGATACCATGACATTACTGTGGACTTGTTGAAGAAAAGGCAAGGACTTGAAATAAAATTCCACATAGGAAATGTTTCATGCTGCTATCAACATCCCCCCTTGTATGGTATAAGGCAAGCATTTTCTTTGTTTAAAACAAACGAAATCAAGGAAAATTCATGTGATCACACGAACCTCTGTTGGTCCCACTGCTGTCTCCACTGCAACGTGCAACTTCTGGCCGTCGATATGCTTCTGTTGTTCAAGCTGCAGCCACTGTTCATCACTTTGCTAATATTGATGTCTGACTCAAGCTGCTACGAACACTTGTGGGCGGGTTGCTATATAAACAATTAACTTCGTAATCGTAAGAAAGTGAGCCTATGTCTCGAATCATCACCCAGACGGCAGACTACCGCAGGGACCAGCCAAAGCCACTCATTTTAAAAAACACACTCTAATAATTTTATATAATTTGTGTCTCAGTCATTGGGGAAATTTGCTCAAATAAGACGATTTCACCATTCCAGGATTCTGACAAGCTATTCATTCCTGTACAGAGCTAATAGAGAAAATTTTGGTCCCAGACTTTAAGTGGATAAACGTCCTGTAGAACAAAGACATAGGGACTGCAGCTCTACCGCCAAGGTTTTGGGTCTCCGATAGAGACAGTTCCAATGCTTTCTCTCGCTCGTTACAAATATCTGTTACTATCCTCAAGTGTCGAAAACCAGTTGTTTTATGTATGAGTCCATGATTTACAATTATTTCCTATGATAGAGCTTCTGCTGCTACCATCACTTAATATTCCACCCTGTTCCATTCACGAATGGCACATGGGAAGAATTGCTGTTGGTGCACACCCACAATTTAATACAGTCACCTTAATTCAGTGGCCCAGAGATGTGGCTGGTCTATACGTTTGGATACGATTTTTGTCATAGGGTGCCAGTTCACGCCTGTCGTGAACTCAATTTCTAAGCTGAAGTAAAATACAACAAACCAATGCAGGCAGGTATTACGGTGAAATTTAAAATATTGAGTCACTTATGTTGATTTTTAATTTGAACAAATAGTTTATTTTTCTTTAGTATATTCACTAAACACTGAAAATGCAGTCTGAGGGGCTCTTATGTAAGGGCGGCTGTTAATAACTGTTGCTACAACACTATAAAATTCATATATCGTGATCACGGCACTCGACAGTCTGTTCACAGTTCACAAAATACATAGTTGTCTGCTGTCCTAAACCACTATATTGCCCTCAACTTGATCGCTTTCGAACGTCGCTACATACACACTTGTCCCGAACGTGGCCACCAACACACTACTACCCCAAGCCGGGCGGCACGTCCGGCTCTTATCCTCGCTCAAACTCAACTGTCCTCAAAGATGGCCGCCCTAACCACCCTGGAAACGACTGCATCGCTCAAAACAATGTTTGACTAAAATTACGAATATTCTAAAAGTAAACAGAAAACATATCTCATATATTGAAAAATATGGAAATATTCCGGGGAATAACAATTTAAAGTCCAATTCTTTCTATCTGCCACCGTTTTTTCACAAATAATGCTCTTGTGGCTTGATATTGCTTTTCCCGAATTTTCATACTAAACATAAATAAACAAATAAATAATTACTCATCTACTTCTCTAAACTTTAGAATGCTGCCACTAGTTTCGTACCTTTAAATTTATTTATTACCAAAAGCATAGTTTCTCTCAGTCGAATCCCATATTCCGACCTCTCAAACAAAAATGGCAAACACTATGCTAAATCGGCTATGACTGCTCGATGCAGCTCTGCTTGCCGCATCCGTAAACACTTTGTTCATATTGCCGAGATGTTAGCTTTTGAAATTTCATAAATTTAAAATTTTTAAAACAAGAATAACTATTAAATTATTATATATTTTTGTGGCGTCTCTAGATAATTCAGTTTTACATATTTTTCCGTCCATGAGTGCCAACTAACGCATCCTTGTAACTCTTAGTTTTGTTCTTACCAAATTTTCTCTGGCGTATGAATTTCTCCAAGCGCGCAAACACGGACATATGCGCCCCTGCCTAGCTCTGGTTCGGGTTTTTCCAAGGCCGCGTAACGCCATCCGCTCATCACGGCTCCGTAGCAATGGCCAGCCACGTGCTCTGCGGCTGGAAACTGCCGCTCTAAACTCCCGCCACAGCCTGTATGCTCACATCTTAGATATTCTATGATCGATATTTTTTCCAAAAATGGTGTAATATACTTAATTTCATCTCCTAATATAAGTACGGTACGTCGATACCTGTGGTATAATATTATTTGTGGGAAGAATAACAGTGCGCTTTTTTATTAAGAGGTATGGAGTAAGAACAACATATTCTCTGACAGACTTAGGCTATAATACACCTCCTAATTTTGTTTTTTAAACAGCTGGTGTTACATACTGTATTTACAAACACTAGTTTTAATGTAGAATTTGTTAACGGCGAGAATATAGGGGAAGGGAGATTCACAGTTCTCCAGCGTAATAATCAATCTCACCTTACTGCTCAGCAGTAATTATACCTTCCTTAGTATAGCTGCCCTGCTCTTTTCAGTAAAGGTTTATATTCTTGCGTCATGGTATTTTTTCTCACCACATACAGCAGTTTTTATTCTCTGTTTCATTTCCAGTTTTCTTTTTCATACGCGTAACATATAAACTGCCTTACAGGAACAACTTTTTTAGTAGCGTCCATTTTACATAATGGTTCATTTACCTAAGACCTGTGGAATAACACTTTTTGTGGCAGAGTCATAATTCTCTAATACCTACGTTAGACGGTATTGTGGAGATTAGTGTACTTACTAATGAGATACATACCGCAAATCCGCCATGCCTTTTCAAGTTCTATAATTAGATATCTGAAACTGTGCATATATTTATGACAATCAACTTTCATCTGTTCTGTACCAAAATTGCTTCTCTGCATTTCGAAAACACCATTGTGGTGACCTTCCAACGTTAGAGCTAGCTCCCAAGTCAATATACGTCCCACCCAAGAAGTATAAATTTTATGATCAGCTCACCATGGTTTATATGTTATGATGAAAATGTGAATGGGTGACGTCATGCTTGGGGATGTATGAGGAAGTAGTTCATCTAAAACTTTTTCAATATATGTGTGGTTTGAGTTTTGATTCAGCAGCCATTGACATAAGAGCTGCTCAGCCCCAATCAGCCACTGGAATAAATCCAATGGCGACAAGCGAAAATTTGTACTGAACCGCGACTAGAACCCAAATTTTTCACTTTACACGACCAGTGGCCTTCACAACTTCGGCAGCACACTCCTCATCCCACCCAAGTTCTCAACTTCTCACACACTAAACATGTAGCAGCAATTGTTCCTTATGCTCATTGCTTGCAGCTTCAGCAGATCCCTGCAACACTTTGGATATAGCATGCATCTGCAAGGAAGACATCATTATTCGACATCAGACGCTTGTACGGGGTGTAACGTGTATAATTGCAGACATTACATTGCTATTTTCGTCATTTGGGGAGTCTCAATTATAGCGATTAAAAGCTGGATTGGGCTGGGCAGTATCGCCTAAAATATGTGACAAGATCAAGATATTATTGCTCATTTTTCCCAGCACAGCAGATCGGTTCTTGTAATTTGTATGCGTTGTATGGTTGATATATGTAGATATTAAGATACCACATTTAAAAATATCTACACTCACACATATTACATCCTTTATGTGGACGGGATACACCATATATTCCTATGTAGTGTAAGACAATTTGGGAATTTGGATTGGACGTGATGTGTACTCTGACAGCCAAAGCATTTAAGGCGACTGCTCGCCGAAAGCAGAAAATTCGGTTTCGCGTGGTGATATCGCACAAAATTTCACTTTTCGCCATTGGATTTATGTCACTGTGTAATAGCTTGTTGAATTTCTGGAATCCAGCCAAAAACTTGATTCCCTAGACCAGGATATTAGGACAAAATTATCAATTTTATTGATGGTAGAAATTCATTTTGCATGTCATTTGGGAGGAAATGACAGTAATTCTCGTTAGTGTGGAGTCATGAGCAGCTATAGTTGAATTAAGACCGGTTGCACCGCTGTGGCTTAATCTGTCACTCGGTAGGATCGTCAGGTGAGACACGGTCTGCGAGAGCCATGTCCGGCGTAGCTTCATGGTTGACGACTGGTTGTACCCTGTTTTTTTCTTTTTTAGAGTCATCAGGCTTCTGACTGGTTTGATGTGGCCCGCCACGAATTCCTCTCTTGCGCCAACCTCCTCATCTCAGAGCAGCACTTGCAATATACGTCTTCAGTTATTTGCTGGATGTATACCGATCTCTGTCTTCCTGTATAGTTCTTGCCCTCTACAGCTCCCTCTGGTACCATGGAAGTCATTCCCTGATGTCTTAACTGATGTGCTATTATCCTGTACCCACTCCTTATCAGTCTTTTCCGCGTATTCCTTTCCTGTCCAATTCTACGCAGAATCTCCTCATTCCTTACCTTTTCAGTCTCTCTAATTTTAAAACATTGGCATGTAGCAGAACATCTCAGATGCTTCGATTCTCTTCTGTTGCGGTTTTCCCACAATCCATGATCCATTACCATGAAATGATGTGCTCCAAATGTACATTCTCGGACTTTTTTCCTCAAATTAAGGCATATGCTTGATACTAGTATACTTCTCTTAGCCAGGAATGCCCCTTTCGCTAGTGCTAGCCTGGTTTTGATGTCGTCTTTGCTCCGTCCGTCATTGGTTATTTCACTGCCTAGGTAGCAGAATTCCTTAACTTTATCCGTGTCCCTCAATCCCGATATGACGTTTCTC
Source organism: Schistocerca cancellata (assembly GCF_023864275.1). Classification (NCBI taxonomy): domain Eukaryota; kingdom Metazoa; phylum Arthropoda; class Insecta; order Orthoptera; family Acrididae; genus Schistocerca; species Schistocerca cancellata. The sequence goes on from NC_064630.1 coordinate 629,792,453, forward strand.
GCTGTTCCAATTTCTGCTACTCCTCCTTACTCTCGTCTTAGACTTCCTCTCAATCCAAATTCCGTACTCATTAGACAGTTCATTCCATTCAGGAGATCATGTAATTCTTCTTCACTTTCATTCAGCATAGCCGGCCGGTGTGGCCGAGCGGTTCTAGGCCCTTAGTCCGGAACCGCGTGACTTCTACGGTCGCAGGTTCGAAACCTGCCTCGGGCATGCATGTGTGTGATGTCCTTAGGTTAGTTAGGTTTAAGTAGTACTAAGTTCTAGGGGACTGATGACCACAGCCCCATAGCGCTCAGAGCCATTTGAACCATTCAGGATAGCAATGTCATCGGTTAATCGTATCACTGACATCCTTCCACTTTGAATTTTAATACCTCTATTGAACTTTTATTTTATTTTCTACTACTGAACCTTTCTTTTATTTTCCATCATTGCTTCTTGGATGTACAGATTGAAAAGTGGGCCCGAAAGACTACATCCCTGTCTTACACCCTTTTTAACCCGACCACTTCGTTGTTGGTCATCCACTATTATTATTGTGCATATTGTTTATTACCCGACTCTCCTATTGCTTACCCCTACTTTTCTTAGAATTTTGAACATCTTGCACCATTTTACATTATCGAACACTTTTTCCAAGTCTACAAAACCTATGAGCGTGTCTTGATTTTTGTTCAGACTTTCTTCCGTTATCCACCGCAACGTGAGATTTGCATCTCTGGTGCCTTACCTTCCCTAAAGCCAAATATCGTCATGTAACAGATTCTCAGTGTTCCTTTCCATTCTTCTGTGTATTATTCCTGTCAGCAACCTGAATACGTGAGCTGTAGATTATTTCAGCATTAACTCTAGCACTTGCCAGCTGCGAAAATAAGTAAAATAAAATAAAATAAAACGTTACAAAAAGGCTCTAATGGCTCCACGCACTATGGGACTTAACATCTGAGCTCATCAGTCCCCTAGACTTAGAACTACTTAAACATAACTAACCGAAGGATATGACACACATGCATGCCCGAGGCAGGAATCGAACCTGCGACAGTAGCAGCAGCGTGGTTCCGGACTGAAGCCGCTAGAACCGCTCGGCCACAACAGCCAGCGCGCCAGCTCTTGCAGTCCTCGGAATAGTGCGGAAGATATTTTTCCGAAAATCAGCTGGTGTGTCGGTAGACTCATACATTCTGCTCATCAACGTGAATGGACGTTTTCTTGACACTACCCCCAATGATTTTAGAAAATTCTGATGGAATGTTGTCCATCCCTTCTGCCTTACTTGATCTTAAGTCCTCCAAAGCTCTCTTAAATTCTGATTCTCATACTGGATCCCCTATCTCTTCTAAATCGACTCCTGATTCTTCTTCTGTCACATCAGACAAATCCTCCCCCTCATAGAGGCCGTCAGTATACTGTTTCCACCGATCCGCTCTCTCCTCTGCACTTAGCAGTGGAATTCCCGTTGCATTTTTAATGTTATCACACTTACTTTTCATGTCACCGACGGTTGTTATGACTTTCCTGTTGTTATGTACGCTGAAACAGTCCTTGTGACAAACATTTCTTTTTCGATTTCTTCACATTTGTCATGCAGGCATTTGGTCTTGGTTTCGTGCACTTCCTATTTATGTCATTCCTTGGCGACTCATCTGTATTCCCGAATTTCCTGGAAGGTTTTTGTATTTTCATCTTTCATCGATCACCTGAAGTGTTTCTTCTGTTACCCGTCGTTTCTTCTCAGTTACCTTATTTCTACGGTACTTTAAGTTTTTCTGTCCAACTTTTGTGATTGCCCTTTTTAGAGATGTCCATTCCTCATCAAGTGTACTGCCCACTGAGGTATTCCTTATTGCTGTGTCTATAGTCGAAGAGAACTTCATGCATATTTCGTCATTCCTTAGTATTTCTGTATCTCACTTGTTTGCTTGTTGATACTACCTGACAAATCCCTTGGACTTCAGCCTACTCTTCAGTACTACTATACTGTAATCTGAGTGTATATCTGCTCCTGCTTACGCCTTACAATCCATTACCTGATTTCTGAATATCTGTCTGACTATTCTGTCTGTATTTCTGCTTCAGTTTTAGAGCACTGCTCAACAGAGTGCTTTCATGTGGTGTTGTTCTAAATGTCAACAGTACTGGTGTTCAAAGGAGTGAGATCACTTCAGTTATCCACATTTCTGTTTAAGAGCAAGAGAGCTTCCAATTCCCATCGGAGTTTATGGGTATGCGCCAATGATAGGGTAAACCGTGGTAATTTCGTGAGGATATCTGTATTAAGTTAATTTAAAGTACATAAAAAATATTTTGATAGCCTGCTGAGTTACATATGTAAGCCTGTCCTTAAATGCATTACTTAATATGCACAATGTTATGATTAGTTGATTCTACATTCTCTCCCTAGTGATTTCATCTACTAAGAATTTTGTAGGTTATTTCGTAATACCCCTTGGTAAGTTCGTGACATTACTTCGGTAATTTCGTTATAATGCATTAATTACATAATGAAAGCATTGTATTTCTATAAAAGATTTTATTTTGACATTTTACGACATTGAGGCTTTTTTATGATAATAATGATAAAGTACCGACCAATTAATGAGCAAAAACATTTAATTGCATTTACTGATTAAATGAAAGCCTCATTTTAATCTTCATCAGAAAGGTTTTGACACTTGTTACACATAAAAACGTCCTCACTCTCTTCAAAAGCATGTTGACACTTCGAATGGTACAACATTAAAAGGAAACTGCACTGAATCCATAGCGCCCCTGATTTTTTCCTCGCGGCTTCTAAATAACTGTAGCCACAGGATCCACATTTATTGTCATCTTTCGTCCGCTTCTTTGTAACTCCAGAGGTGCTGGGTTGTGGATTTAATGTATCTTCCTTTCGTGGCCTACCTATAAATCAATAAATTTCATTAAAATAAATAAACAACAACTCAAAGGAACAACTGTCAACTCTGTTAATGAAACACGTGAGACAATATTTTAGAAAATGCGTAGGCCTACCTCTGGTTCTTTTGGGAGCTGCTTCTTGAATTGGAGTCAGACATTTTGCCTTGCTATCTGTCTTTCTCCTCCGCTAGCGTTTGTTCCCATCATCTGTTAAGACAGGCAGAGCAAGTAGTTCATTCACCTTTGAATGACTTTCTGAATCAGCTAATGCTGGTTCCAGATTGTCTTCTGCAGGTTTGTCTGTCAGCTTTGATGTTGCTATTGCCTCATCAGTGACAGCGACAGGATTAAATGGGTATATTCCAGTCTTCCTAAACGCTGATATGATGGTTTCAGGACTGAAAGGCCTGTAGTAAGCAGATTTCAACAATTTGTGGAAATCAGATCTATTGGGTCTGAGACCTGGATTCTTGACCACGTAGCTATTTAAAGATTTTCCCCATGATCTTTTAAGTTGCCTATATACAACCTACATCCAATGGTTGCAGCATGTGAGTAGTGTGAGAAGGAAATTTCAGAAGAAAAATCTCCATCTTATTGGCCAGATCAATGACCTCCTCTGAAATATGGGCTCCATGGGAATCCAGTACTAAAATTATAGGCCTTGCAGAAGGTATACATTGTATGAAATGATTAAACCATTCCAGAAAAAGTTCTCCATTTATCCACCCTTTTGGTGTTAGTTTCACAATGGTGCCAGGAATTACGTCTTTCAGAAGATCTTCTTAAATGCGAACATCCTTAAATATCACCATACGTGGCATCCAGTGGCCACTAGCATTGACACAGGCAAGCAATGTGTGATTTTCACCTCCATCAGCAAACGTTCTGCTATATACATACTTTTTGCCAATTGCTGTAATGATCTTGGATGCTTCCACCACGTATGAGAACTCTGTCTCATCGCAATTCCGTACATGATCTGGACAATCTTGAACTCCTAGATCTGCGACTAATGCTTCTAATTTTTGATTAAAGTCAGTAATTATTGACCTATTTCCCATTGAAGACCTATAAGCAGCTCTATTTTCAGGCACTCTTAAGGTAAGCCCATAACGTGTTTTAAAATCTTTCCACCACCAGTCCCCTGCAGCTTGTTCTTCTTCATTGAAGGGATGTTTCCTATCAGTTGCTGTAGGTAGCTTATATGCCAGTTTTCGAATCTGAATTACAGTCAATCCGAATCCTAATTCCTGCATGGAAAGTATGTAACTGCATATTCTTTGTTCCATTTTTACAGGTAAAGCAAACGGTTTCCCTAATTTAAATTGGCCTACACATTCACCTTCAGTCCTGCTAAGAAAGTCTTTCAGAGTAGATCATGGCACTTCTCATTGCACTGATGCCTTGTAAATTGAGTATTTCTCCTCTTTTACCGACCTTGCTGTTGTAACAATATTTTGGTTGGTTTATTTGCGATATTTTGGAGGCATCTAAAATGCAGAAGAAAAAAAAACTGGTTAAGTTCGTGATAGCTTGGTTAATTCGTAATATGTAAATTTAATAAGTGCTCTATCTATACTACGAGCATGCTACTACAAATAATTAAATATCCGCTTTTAAATACGTTTATTAGCCAGTATTTGCGAAGACTGTCTAGGACGGTGCAAGATGGCAGTTAAAATGCTAAGATTTTTACTAGCGCAGCTAAGGCTATTACGTCTGAGCTAAAGAAGGCAAAAACACAAACCTTAATCAGAAAAATTTATTTACATCACATAAACAACTGTGCAAAATCAAAAAATGTTACCTTGTTAATATGAGGAGTACTCAACACTTTGAAAACACGTGGGATTCTGCAGCGCGAAAGCGGAAGGCAACTACCCCAACGGAATAAAACAACTCACTGTGCTGCCAACGCCACTGGTAGCGTGGCTTGAAATGCCGCTGCAGGTAGGGGACATGTGCTGCTATCTGTGGGTCAGCGACTGTTTTTCTAGCGTGGTCGATAAATCCGTGTAGAGGAATCAACAAAGTATCACGAAATAAGCAATGCCACGGACTTACCAAGGTTTACCCTACACTGACCCCGCTAGGTCAGGTTCTCATATACGACGCGAAGCTCTCTCCAAGAGACCAAATTAGCACTGGATCCGAAGAGTTTTTAAAGGAATTTGAGTTGGGAAAAATAAAAATAAATGGGACTGAAACAAATAAACAAATTTGTTCAGCCCATCTGACCGTTAGTCGCTAACAATCCAAACTGCCCAATCACGTTCCCTGGCTCAGGATTGATGTAATGACCAATCAGAAGTAAGCTTCATTTTTCGCTGTGGAGAGAGCCGCCCCACATCGTCAGGGAGTGTTCACACTGCGCGTGGGGCTGAGTCGCGCTGGGTCGGGCCGTGACGCGCCGCGATATCAAACCCATTGTTTTGCATTGCGGTGTTCATACTGGAGGCCAGGCCGCGACGGCAGGGCGAGAGCCGAGCCGCACCAGCGACATCCAGAACGTTAAACACTAGGAGTGATGGGCGTTCAGTAAGTAATGCAACACTTTTTTCTTGGATAATCTTGGCTGGAAAATGCGGAATTTTTTGTTGTGGAATAATTCAGCTTCAGTCTCCATAGTTTCAGAAAGTTATGATTAATGACGGTGCCATATGTAGCTTTGAAAATGACGCCTCTAACGGACGTGTGTTCCAAGCAGAGATCTAATATTTGTTTACTTAGGATGAAACCAGAGCATCACAGATAATCATATCCATGAAGACATAGCAGTGAACAAAGGCACGGTGAGTCGTTGGTCGAGGTGCCTGTCATCATCGCAACAAGATCCCGCTAACTTCGATATACAGCCTGCCTGCCAGCCGCGCACAGCTGTGACTTCTTCAATGTTGTAACGTGCGGACACTCTCATTATAGCTGATCAATGGATCACAATGAAACACCTCGTTGCTCAATTGGACGTCTCTGTTGGTAGGGCTGACACGCTCGTCGTCCAGTTGGGGTACTCAAAGATGTGCGTCCGTTGGGTTCCTCGCCGCCTAACAGAAGACCATAAAGGCAACGGAGGACCATGTGGGCGGAATTTCTTGCGCATTAAGAGGACGACTTCGACAATTTTCTGTCGAACATTGTCACGGGCGATGAAACAAGATTTCACCATTTTTAACCGAAACAAAACGGCAATCCATAGAGTGGTGCCACACCACCTATCCTTCGGAGAAAAAATGAATCAGAGTCACACCTCAGTCGATAAAGTCATAACGACGAACTTCCAAACGAACTTCTCCTTCTCCATGATAAAGGCAGGCCGCTGTGGCCGTGCGGTTCTAGGCGCTTCAGATCGGAACCGCGCTACTGCTAGGCTCGCAGATTCCAATCTTGCCTCGGAGATGGATGTGTGTGATGTCCTTAGGTTAGTTAGGTTCAAGTAGTTTTATGCATAGGGGACTGATGACCTCAGATGTTGTCCCATAGTGCACAGAGCAATTTGAACCATCCATGACAATTCAAGACGTCACACAAGTCTGAGCACCCGAGAGGAGGTCGCAAAATCTGATTGGACTGTTATTCCTCATCTACGCTACAGCCTGGATCTCACACCTTCTACAGGGTTATTACAAATGATTGAAGCGATTTCACAGCTCTACAATAACTTTATTATTTGAGATATTTTAACAATGCTTTGCACACACATACAAAAACTCAAAAAGTTTTTTTAGGCAGTCACAAATGTTCGATATGTGCCCCTTTAGTGATGCGGCAGACATCAAGCCGATAATCAAGTTCCTCCCACACTCGGCGCAGCATTTCCCCATCAATGAGTTCGAAAGCATCGTTGATGCGAGCTCGCAGTTCTGGCACGTTTCTTGGTAGAGGAGGTTTAAACACTGAATCTTTCACGTAACCCCACAGAAAGAAATCGCATGGGGTTAAGTCGGGAGAGCGTGGAGGCCATGACATGAATTGCTGATCATGATCTCCACCACGACCGATCCATCGGTTTTCCAATCTCCTGTTTAAGAAATGCCGAACATCATGATGGAAGTGCGGTGGAGCACCATCCTGTTGACCGTCGGCTGTGGTACGTTTAGCTCCCTGCTTGCTTTATTCGTCGACTTCCGCGGGCTACGCGTGAAACTTGCCCGCACGCGTTCAACCGTTTCTTCGCTCACTGCAGGCCGACCCGTTGATTTCCCCTTACAGAGGCATCCAGAAGCTTTAAATTGCGCATACCATCGCCGAATGGAGTTAGCAGTTGGTGGATCTTTGTTGAACTTCGTCCTGAAGTGTCGTTGCACTGTTACGACTGACTGACGCGAGTGCATTTCAAGCACGACATACGCTTTCTCGGCTCCTGTCGCCATTTTGTCTCACTGCGCAATCGAGCGCTCTGGCGGCAGAACCCTGAAGTGCGGCTTCAGCCGAACAAAACTTTATGAGTTTTTCTACGTATCTGTAGTGTGCCGTGACCATATGTCAATGAATGGAGCTACAGTGAATTTATGAAATCGATTCAATCATTTGTAATAGCCCTGTACATCTACATCTACATCCATACTCCTCAAGCCACCTGACGGTGTGTGGCGGAGGGTACTTTGAGTAGGTCTATCGGTTCTCCCTTCTATTCCAGTCTCGTATTGTTCGTGGAAAGAAAGATTGTCGGTATGCCTCTGTGTGGGCTCCAATCTCTCTGATTTTATCCTCATGGTCTCTTCGCGAGACATACGTAGGAGGGAGCAATATACTGCTTGACTCCTCGGTGAAGGTATGTTCTTCTTTTTGCCAAGTAAAGGATGCACTGAAAGGAAGCAGTAAGTGCATGATGGGAAAGTTATTGATGCAGTAAGGTGCTGTAAGGAACTCGTATTAAACAGACATCATGGAGAAAAATTGCGTTTTGGAACTATTTGGTATTTTGTGCTGGAATCCTGAATAAAATTAGCCTGATATTGAGAGAGTGTGTTGTGTTGCTTACGTAGCGCTTCTTGTATTTCCGGTGCGAGCTGGCGGCTTGCAAAAGCCGCTGAGCTACACTTCAAGCTTCTGCAATACAGGTATTAGACATCTCCCTTCTGCCTTTATCAGGAGTGTCAGTGTAGAGGTTCTTTTTTCGTTGTTTCTGTTTCAGTTAAACAAGGTTTCTTCACATTTGACACCGGTGAGGAAAGATTACAAGTACTGTAATGGTACATGCATAAATACTTGGCCCATATACATTTACTTATGCCATTTATTTTCATACACCTGTAACAGTTTCTATTATTATTCAAATTAAAATGGTTAAATTCAGGTAGAAACACAGAGGAAAACTTGGAGAACTTGGCACAACCAGGTCAGGTAACCCGGGGAAAAGTCCATCGAAATGTAATTCCAATTGGCCTCCGTTTCATCAGAATTTCTTAAAAGCTGTCTTAATTCTAAGTGCTAAGCACAGTTCCTTCTCAGTGGATACAGGAACAATGAGAAATATGGCATTGTCTCAAGAATTTCCGCCTTTGAGTCTGTGTCACTAGACAGAGAAGATCATTCTGAGTGGTCGTCATTGGCTCCAAGCTATGAAACATCGCCACTGTTGGCTACCTCATCATTGAAGGAAAAAACATAGTGGGAAAAATATTTTTCAGGATGTTTTTACCTATTTATGTAAAGCAAAAATCTCTCCTAAAAGTGTGGGTATGAGTCCATAACTTCCTATTTACTTTGTGCTTAAAAACTCGACGAGTCACTGCACTGTCAAAGCAGTGCCAATAAAGTAGTGAAGTCACTGTCGTATACGACAGTACAGACTCGATCTTATATGTCGCTGTCGAATAGCGAGGATTCCCTTGCCGTTGCAGGTACGTCCGCCAAGGGGAAAAAGGAGAAAAGGAAAATGAAACAACAATGACCATCACACATCCATCGACTGACGGTAATTAGTTTACCTGCCCTGGAGTGTTTGAGGGTATGCTGAACCTACCGATTATTCTTTTTGTTAACGTTCTCTAAAAACCTCGAAATCGTCACGACATTAAATTCTAAACTTCGTTCCTTCTCTTCGTTAAAATAGAAACATTGAAATTGAAACATCTTAAGGATTGAGATGAGAAGTAATTATTTATACCTTATGATACTACACTCTCACAGAAATACGAAAGTGAACATTTCAAAACTGAACACTGCATTAGTCAACGTAGACGTCGGATAATCTATAAACGTAATTCTACTTTTCGTCCTCTGCCGTCTTTCAACTGCAGCTAGAAAGCAATTATGTAGAACGTCGTAAGTTTTGAGTATAGTTCATCCGGAGCAAAGTCTCAGGTTAAATTACTTCTATCTTCCGATTCCAAATACGAAATACACAGTCAGATATTTGTAGGATGTTGGGAACAAATAATTGCCTGCTTTTTTTGATGTCAAGTAAGGTCCATTGTATAACTATTGCCAGTGTAATTGGTCGTCACCGAGGGAAAAATCCATATACGTTTGGAGTTTCCTGGGCACGGATCATTAAAATCACACGAGAGCATTGTACCAGGGCTGCACTGATCACCAGTAATTCGTTTTTTTTCTGTCCTGTAGTGTTTGACACAACGCTAAACATGTGAATACTCCGTAGATTTGCGATAGCGGCATTGACACCAGTCAACAACTCGCTTTTACTTGTGAATACAGACAGAATTTGTGCCACTCCCGTATCAAAACACTTTTTATACTTTTAGGTACATTTCACTCGCAATAATGTATGATATAAAACATTTCTGACAGAAAGCTAACTACTGTTAATCATTTTCACTAAATATTTTGTAAACGAAGTGCACGTATTTGACAAATAGCGTTATTTTGCAATGACTGTTAAGAATTATAAAAAGGTAAATCGTTTATTAAGAATCTAAGATGCCACACTATCACATGTATAAAAATCAGATTTTTTAACCACATATTTCCCCCAAAATCGATTGAGAAACGTTACAGAAATAAATACAAATCGAAAAGTGCGCGTTTTCCTTTTCCATAATGAAAGTAAAGTCTTTAAGCTAAATATGTGTTCATAAAAAGACGTGGCGTAGTCTTATATACCACCAACGGTTTTTTAAACGTGAAAACTGAAGAAGTGGGCCCTCACCCTTTTCGCCATCCCAGCCCGGCGCCCAGTTTAAACATACCTTAAGCCGTCCGCCCACGGGACGTGAAAACGCTAGTGGACGAGGAGCTGGTGACGTCACATTGTGAAATTCCACGTTCTACTTGACCACGAGGCGTCAGATAAATGATCTGGCATGTTCGATTTTTGCCTCGTGGAGAGCAACGTGGCCAAGGAGATGCCACATCGTTTCATGTCACAAGCAGAACGTGGCAGCTGCCATATTGTACGGCGTTAAACATCATATTTAGTCAGTTTTCTTTCTCATCGTGTACGTAGTATGAACATAAACTGTTTCAAAGCATCAGCAAATTGAGGATCCTTCGGAAACGCGTCGTTTTAGCTACGATTTGGTATGACAAAATGACAAGAGACTACATATCGGTAGGTAATGACTTGTAGGTGACGTGTTACAACTTGTATGCTATGAATGAATATTAATTCAGTGCTCCAGCAAAAATGATGTTCTATCACAAGCGCGTCTTTTTGGTACTGTTTGCATATTATATGTCAAAGGACAGTTGTAGATACAATTTTTAGACGGTGTGAATCACGTATGGAGACTCTGCATTTGCCTCGAAATTGTAGCGCATTTGATAGCGTCGTGACCGGTAAGCTATGAAGATAATGGTCACAGGTTGACGTCCCCCTTCTCGAAACAAAATTTTTTTTGCTGTTTGTTTTGTTAACGATTCTGGGTCTTTCTTTAACTGTAGTATTTTCTCCAAAGTTGATGTTATTTATTATAAATGGTGGTCTGCAGCAATTCTTGTTCCATAGGCCATTTACTGGGATGTTTACCCAGTAGTCAGACTGCCAGTTGATGTCACTGACAAAAAAGCGCAGAACCAAAAGTTAATTATTGCAGAGTAATGAAATTTCAGGAAGACATTTGCCTAGGTAACATAATTAAGTGATTAACATTTCAAGATCACAGGTTAATGTAAGCGCGAGATGAGTCATTGCAAATTTCAAATGCTGGTACATCAGTAACGGTTCTAACAGCCAGAACACTGAATGGAAGCATGGAATCGTGCATGCATTGTGTTACAGGTACCGGATGTCAGTTTATGGGATGGAGTTCCATGCCTGTCTCACTTGGTCGGTCAATACAGGGATGGTTAATGCTGGTTTGTGTATGTCGCTGGAGTTGTTGCCCGACGAAGATAGGGCTCGACTGGCGACAGATCTGGTGATGCAGCAGGCCAAGGCAACGTGTCGACATTCCGTGGAGCATATTTGGTTACAAGAGATATATAGGGAGAGCGTTATTCTGCTGGAAAACACCCCGTCGAATTCTTTTGATGAATGGCAGCTCAAGAGATAGAATCACCAGAGCGATGTACACATTTGCAGTCAGGCTGCGTCGGATAGCAACGAAAACGCTCCTCATGACATACGAAATCACTTCGCACACCGTTATTCCAGGTGTAGGCACAGCCTGTATAGTACGCAGACGGTTTGGTTGCAGGCTCTTAACTGCCCTCCATCTGATCAACACACAGCCATCACCGTCACCGAGCCAGAAACAGTTTTCGCCACAAAACACAACTGCCCTCATATGAGCTTTCGCTTGGCACAACTGAAGTCACAAATGGTAGTGGTTTGGGGTCAGTGGCATGCACGCTGCAGGGATTCTGTGTCGAAGCTGTCCTTGAAGTAACCGATTTGTAACAGTTCGTTGTGTCACTGTGGTCCAACTGCTGTTCAAATTGTTGCTGCAGATGCAGTGCGAAGCGCCAGAGCCATGAGGAGAACACAATGGTGTTCCTTCTCAGTAGTGCCACGTGAGTAGGCACCTACGGCAAGCTAACACACAACAACAAGCGATAAACGTCGGCAAGCCCCTGCATATCAGCAACGTTGACTGCAAATCACCAGCTGCTCTGAGAGCCGACTAACGTACCACAGCAGGGAAACCGACGAGCTCGCCCACTGACACACAAACAAAACGCCAACATCACCCTACACTGCAAATCCGATGTATGGCCTATTGGATACAAAAACGATGATAAACCTAACCGTTGCAGGTTGCCGACGCTGATCGAGAGTTCAACACCGGCACCCAGCGGCAGCCGCCGAGCAACAGCACCGCACAACGTGAAAGGTATCGACATGCTTGACACCCACTACTAATAAAGCCTACGCTTGCGTGACCTATCGCAGGCAGCAAGACATCCGCTACTGCTCTTACCACCCGACCTAACTGTCGCAGAGGATTTCTCCCTTGGCTCTTGCCTTGGTTCTTATTTTCCTCTGCCCTTCAAACAGCTACCCTTCGTTCGACTTCGACCCAATCTAACTCCAAATGAGCGCGTATTAATGGTTAACCTTAACCATACGTACGCAAACATCACAATACCCACATCCTGCGACACCTCACTCTAGTGAAAACTAACCCCTATGCAGAGAATGGCAGTAGAGATTTTGAGTTTTGAGTTGGCCATCATGTCGGTGTGGGCGTGGAGCGCCTCCACCTCTAGTAAAACAAAAAAAAAAAAAAAAAGAAAAAGAAAGAAACGTGGAAGTCCGGAGCCCTATCTTCTCACGACTGTACATTCTCGTGACCACCGCTGCCAGCAATCATGTATGGTAGTTACATTCCTGTCAACTTTTTCTGCAATATCGCAGAAGTAACATCCAGCTTCTCTTAGCCTTATTACCCGACCTCGTTGAAACTCCACGGGGTGTCAATAATGGCGTCTTTGTTTCCTCAAAGGCATTCTTGAGTAACATCAAATCACCACGTCCAATCTCGAAGGTAACTATCTCTCACGACCTTCCCAGCGTGTTTTTAAATAAAAGTTAATTTACATCCTCATACTGGCGGTACTAGTGCCACTCTTAAGCGACTGGCGTGAAATTTGTACAGACATCAATTTTCGGATGTAGAAGCACGCCTACCAGCTTTCGTTTATGTCACAGAACTCCTTGTTCAATATTGCCATATTGCCATTATTTCTCCGTCTGTGTATACACAGAGTGAAGAAAAACTCGCGCCCTTTGACTCAGAACCGCTATTCTTCACATACTACCAATACACAAATGTCTGTTACAGAATTACGTTCTGTGCATATTTCTGGCAGTAAATGAAGGTAAAAAGATTGTCAATCTGGCAACTCTTTAATCATATGTACAGTAACTACCGCTGTCAGCAGATGGGAGTAGTGCTGTGCAGTTGGTGCAGTAGACACCGTTTTGGATTAGAATGCTTGAAGTCAAGAGTTAGATTATGAGTTGAAGCGTATTTGTTTTTATCCGCTAAATGTAGTTTTCCTGGTACGTCACCTGGTGTCTTAATCGTCGTACAGTGATTACAGTGGGTCTCGTAGAAGACGGTTGCACTTACATAGTACGAACTCAGAAAACAAAGTACAGTTGTCTTCAATGGTAGATATAAAGAAGCCTTTGGCACGCCATGGACGTTTCACACCACTGCACCTACTAGTTTAAAGTTCATTTACTACCAGAAATACACTATTGGCTATTAAAAGTGCTACGCCACGAAGAGGACGTGCTACAGACGCGAAATTTAACCGACAGGAAGAAGATGCTGTTATATGCAAATGATTAGCTTTTCAGAGCATTCACACAAGGTTGGCGCCGGTGGTGACACCGACAACGTGCTGACATGAGGAAAGTTTCCAATTGATTTCTCATACACAAACAGCAGTTGACCGGCGTTGCCTGGTGAAACGTTGTTGTGATGCCTCGTGTAAGGAGGAGAAATGCGTACCATCACGTTTCCGACTTTGATAAAGGTCAGATTGTAGCCTATCGCGATTGCGGTTTATCGTATAGCGACACTGCTGCTCGCGTTGGTCGAGATCCAATGACTGTTAGCAGAATATGGAATCGGTGGGTTCAGGAGGGCAATGCGGAACGCCGTACTGGATCCCAACGGCCTCGTATCACTAGCAGTCGAGATGACAGGCATCTTATCCGCATGGCTGTAACGGATCGTGCAGCCACGTCTCGATCCCTGAGTCAACAGATGGGTACGTTTGCAAGAAAACAACCATCTGCACGAACAGTTCGACCACGTTTGCAGCAGCATGTTGTATCAGCTCGGAGACCATGGCCGCGATTACCCTTGACGCTGCATCACAGACAGGAGCGCCTGCGATGGAGTTCTCAACGACGAACCTGGGTGCACGAATGGCAAAACGTCATTTTTTCGGATGAATCCAGGTTCTGTTTACAGCATCATGATGGTCGCATCCCTGTTTGGTGACATCGCGGTGAACGCACATTGGAATCGTGTATTCGTCATCGCCATACTGGTTTATAACCCGGCGTGATCGTATGGGGTGCCATTGGTTACACGTCTTGGTCACCTCTTGTTCGCATAGACGGCCTTTGAACAGCGGACGTTACATTTCAGATGTGTTATGACCCGTGGCTCTACCCTTCATTCGATTCCTGTTAAACCATACATTTCAGCAGGATAATGCACGACCGCATGTTGCAGGTCCTGAACGGACCTTTCTGGATACAGAAAATATTGGGCTGCTGCCCTGGACAGCACATTCTCCAGATCTCTCACCAATTGATAACGTCTAGTCAATGGTGGCCGAGCAACTTGCTCGTCACAATACGCTAGTCACTACTCTTGATTAACTGTGGTATCGTATTAAAGCTGCATGGGCAGCTGTACCTGTACACGCCATCCAAGCTCTGACTCAATGCCCAGGCGTATCAAGGCCGTTATTACGGTCAGAGGTGGTTGTTCTGGGTAAAGATTTTTCAGGATCTATGCACCCAAATTGCGTGAAAATGTAACCACATGTCAGTTCTAGTATAATATATTTGTCCAATGAATACCCATTTATCATCTGCATTTCTTCTTGGTGTAGTAATTTTAATGGTCAGTAGTGTATGAGCAGGATGAAATTTAGTGAGTGATATTTTCGTGTGGGTGGTATGCGAGGAATCGTGCTGCGAGAATTTTCATTCATCCTGTATATCTGAGTTTGTGGACTGGCTCATGTTTGTAACTTTCCGGTAAATATTGTGTTGGTTATGGTCAGTAGTGTCGAAAATAATCTGGTCAGCAGCAAGCAGCGGCACGGGGCAAACATCAAAGGCGTTGTCGGATTAAGACTGGCACGCTCTGAAGATGGGCAGCGTCCCTCGAGTGACTGACTAGAAAATGACCTGATATAATCCCAGAGAAATGCACTCTCTCATTATGCTATAATTTTTTTCACGGGCGCACATGATTCCGCCCTCGGGACTCGCTTCACGTAATCCTCGTCTGCCTGGCACTGCACTCGGACTTCGTATGGAACATCCAAGGTCGTTTTGGCAATAATCTTGCATCTCATTCTATTTGTGTACTTCTCCGTATCCTGGATACTTAATATCTGCCATGGATATACAAGCTATGTTGCCGGAGAAAGACAGAAATGTGCTGTAAGCAAGGGAGAGGTCTGGATGGTGCCAAGAAATAAAGTGGGTGTGGATTCTTTTACTTCGATTAATGTAAGGTCGTGATACGCATAAAGGTCTGCTATACTTATGTACAAGAAGAAGTAGTGCCTATAGGATCGATAGGGGTAAGATGTAGGGAGACATCGTTACCCCAAAAGGGTGAACCCTGCTTCCGCCATATTTGTGAGTCCCACAGAAGTGATTGTATTGCAGTGCTGCTCTTCTGTCTCACTTAAAACAGGAATAAAACATTTGACTCTCTTGCCGTGATGTACACCATGCTCGCCGACTGAGAACTGGCATTAAAAAATAGTTTCCAACTATCTGATGATGAGTCTTCATCCACGGAAGCATGCTGTTTCACTGTAATTACTTAGAATAACCTGTCAATTCAACATACAGCGTGGAAATTATTGAACTATATGAGAAAAATGTAAATTGTTTACAAACTGTTATGCACATACACATTATTCAACACGTAAATGTCACTAGAGATATTCGGATTTAGGTTATAAAGTGTTTGATATGCCTGCCATCATTGGAGATGATGTGGCGCAGACGAAAAGCGAAATTCTTCATGATCTGCTGAAATGTCAGGATGCTGTCGATGAACTCCTGAATGGCTGGTTTCAGTTGAGCAACGGATTTGGGGTTAATACGGTACACCTTGTCTTTAATATAGCCCCACAGTCGCCTCTGGGTACACCAGAGCCAGAACGTAGTCCCCGAAGTGCTCCTCCAGGACATCAAACACTCTCCTGCTTCGATGGAGTCGAGCTCCGTCTTACATGAACCATATCTAATGTTTTGAACGTGGCTGTGATCAGCAACCGTAATTAATTACAATGCCACAAATTTCCAGCCAACCGGTTGCAAATAGAATTTAAAATTTTTTAACTAGTTTTCAACGTCAACTAGGGGCGCCTTCTTCAGAAGAAACTGTTACCTAACATGTGGTTAAAAGGAAATTTGAGCGACATCGCTCTAGTCAAAACAATAAAACCACAATTAAAATATTTTTCACCTGAATATATAACAGGTATAGTCAAAATTTTAAGACAATATACAAATATGCACTACAGTGTTATAGGACACGAGTGATATCCTTTTTAACCACATATAAGGTAACAGTTTCTTCTGAAGAAGGCACCCATAGTTGGCGTTGAAAACTACTTAAAGAATTTTAAATGCTGTTTGCAACCGGTTGGCTGGAAATTTGTGACATTGTGACCCATATCTTGTCGAAACAAGGGTCACTTTGGATAATGCGGATGAAATCATCTTTCAAAAGCTTTACCTACCGTTCGGTAGTCACCATGCCATCAAGGAATATCGCACCGATTATTCCTTGATTGGACACTGCACACCACATAGTCACCCGGTAGACTGCAGAGAACTTCAGAGGTTTGTAAACGGCACTGGATGTGGCGTAAAAGTGGAAAGAAATCAGGTATTGTTCTGCTGCTAATACGTTGGTGCGAGAAAGAGTACATACTGTAAAACACACAGTAATAGCCGCATGTGGGTGAAGGTACTCCATACCATAGCTGATTAATAACCCTTGGCCCCTTCACACCGTCACCAACGAAATACGTAGTGTACATGAGATAACGTACTGCTACACATGGGAAATAATAGTAATATTTCCATCTACTCCTCCCCTAAATATTTAATTCTTTCCACACTTCCTCGCAGCTCACTCTGCCTAGCATACACATTGTCTGACGTCCTCTATCGTTAGACTACGTGTGAAAAATTTATGTCAAGTATCACTAGTTTGCAAGCACGCTCAGTCTACATACGTCATCACCCACGTATTTACATTTAGTGTGAGCCGTCACACCAACCCTCTCTCTCTGTCATGGGTATCCGCAACGTTGGGCACCTGCGTACCTCTTCGGCAGCACCAGAAACGCTTTGCTTGTAACAAATCAATGTCTCTGATACAGAGAACAGAAAACTACTTACCGCTATGTTATTCATTTCGTCATAAGATAGTACACATCCTCTAAATGTGAAAGGACATTCTTTTAATGTTTTGTTGTGGTTTCACAACGTTTTAGGTAATGTAAACTGATTAAGTGGAATTAAGTGGTCGTATGACATTGATGGCTGGGAGTTCGGCACCTGAGATGAAAGTCTTTTCACTCGACGCCGTACTGTGCGACTTTGGTGTCGGTGAAGACGAATCTATGATGACGACAACAACAACACCCAGTCCCTGCGTGGAGAATACCTCTCATATGGCTGACAATCGAACCCAGGCCTGCTACATACAGCCAGACGTGGTGACCACTCAGCTAGTGGGGCAGATCTGTAGACTGTAATAACCTGATCAGATATGAAGGCTGTGTATCCGCACAAGGCCCAGAATGCCCTCTCGTGTTTTGTACATAAATTAAGACAGATATATCTTTTATCAGGCACTACTTGGTTTTCAAAGGTGCTTTGGTAATATTCTCCCTCACATATTAACTCCTTTGAAATAATGTTTCATAGTCCGGGAAGAACAGAGTTAAAACACTTTTTAATCCTTCTGTATGTTAGTCAGTCACACATTCAGTTCCTAAACTGCTCCAGAAACACTTGACCACTGGCAGACACACTGATACTGCAAATGGTTGCATGACTGTCTGCATCTAGCAAGCGATTTCAATGACTTTCGTCATGGCTTCAGTACAACAGAGTGACACAGAAATCATCGCGCTTCAATTCAGTGTAACACGGTATCTCACGTACTGATAAGGGGGGACTATGTGGTTGAAGTCACGAATTTACTTCAAACTTTGTACACTTTTAGTAGGCCATTAAAGCAACACAATGTGCAAGTAGTATAGTGCACTACTCTGGAAATTCCGAGATAGTCGCAAGAGAAGTTTTAAGCATCTGTTATGTGACTTATGTATCTGCGAGTAAGCCACATGAATTAGATTTTATAGTGGTTAAGTTGTTATCATTCGAGATTCGTAAGACGTTTGTGCACGTCCCACCGGTTCGACTCCCGCTCGAACTTAATTTCTAATCTACATTATCGGAAGAAAGATAATTTTCAAAACGTCCACGATGTTGTGTTTTCCCTTAGAAACTCTGAACATTGCCTGTTAATGTGGGAAAACAGCATTCAATCGATTTAGTAAACGCCGTTGCAATTTATGTTTTTCATGTCTGTTTGACAAATACCATCATGCCACGTGTGATGTCTAGAGCACATTCGACGAGTAATTGTACATTACTCTTGTGGCCTGGCACATTGTGAATTACTATTTTACGGAATATCGTAAGTTATTTATAAATGTTTGACTCAGGCTTTCCAGGCCTGTTCCTCGTCCTTGAAAATTTACTTAAAATAGTAAATAGTCAAATAACTTAGGAAATTTACTACAACTTCATGAAAATGCGAGTGCATTTTTTCATTACATTACCTCGTAAATGTCATATAAATTCAGTAATGTGACCAGTGGTGAAAAAAAAAAGTAGATAAAAAACTTATTCTTAGCAAGGATTCGAACTGTCGCTTTGTCCACTACCCTCTCATACAGCCCGAACGCTAACCACACGACAGCGACTCATTACTGCTACAGCCTTCGCATAGATACCTCAGTTACATAATATCCGTGTAAATCTTCTCTTGCGGTTTTCTCGGAATTGCCAGTGAAGTGCACATTACCACTTCCACATTATGTTGTTTTAATGGCCTGCTAATGGTGAAAAAAGTGTGAACTAAATCCATGATCCCAGCGTCGTGGCCTTCTGAGTCAATCAGGTACCCTGAACAGCAATCGCCTAATGTTTAAATAGTGTTTTACGCTATGCCCGCTAAAACCATAACCCTACCCTACACACATAACATTTATGTCATGATATTGTATCTAGGCAAAATATTTTACTCCATCTTTCCCAATATTCCAGCCTTTAACAAATATTCCACTAAAACTACAGTCCTTGAGAAATAGATGATCGAACGATTTGGTTTTAAACGTCCGCAGCTCGTGGTCGTGCGGTAGCGTTCTCGCTTCCCGCGCGCGGGTCCCCGGGTTCGATTCCTGGCGGGGTCAAGGATTTTCTCTGCCTCGTGATGACTGGGTGTTGTGTGATGTCCTTAGGTTAGTTAAGTCTAAGTAGTTCTAAGTTCTAGTGTACTTATGACCATAGATGTTAAGTCCTGTAGTGCTCAGAGCCGTTTGAACCATTTTTTTGGTTTTAAATAATTGCATTGGTTGGGAGAGTTAAAACATAATTCTGTCAGAAAATGTTTCCGATCTGCATATGTATTGCATAAATCAATGTACAGATATATTTTAGAGGTTTATCTACCCTGAACAGATACTGAGTGGTGAAATAGTAATTGTATGTGTGCACTCTAATAAAACACACATAATAGTCCTAGCACTCCCTTTGTGGTTATTATAAATGAGTTTCGGCCAAAATACACTCAAGAACAATATCATTAACAGTGTTAAAATGCAAGACAAACGACATCTAATTATGTATTTCATGAGCACCTCCTGTGTGCCTGCAGAGGAATGTCGTATCATATTGTTGGTGGGATGGATGGGTGTTCATCAGGGACAAAGGGCTCCATACACTGTGACCCATGGAAGCCATGAAGATATGAGAAGAGGAGAGGCGCCATACACCTGGCTGTGACGCACCCATTCACTTATTCTCCAGCTGGACACTGGCCTGTGACCCTGGACTCTGGTCAGCATAAAAAAAAAAAAACCTGTACCCTTCTTGTCTCACAGTGAACGATAGTGTAAGTGAGTTTCATGTAATAAAGGAGTCATCAAACAGTGCATATATGCACCTACATTCCTATGCCGTAGGTAACAGCGATATGTTGTTTGTGTGACATTGTTGTAGAAAAATACATTTTTTTTCAAGATGTAGTGATTTTGTGCTGTTAGACTCCACGTTAGAAGACATCTATTTGAAGTTAAAAGTTAATTTCCAACAATGTAGTAAACTGCCAATTGTTTAAAGGCGTAAAGTGTTTAAATAACATGATGTTTGGCGATGGTGTAATGGGCCTATTCCCTTTTTGTAAAAGCTTCCAAGAAACAAATATCTTACTCATCCATCTAATTTTCATTAATTCACATTTAAATTGACGGGATGGGGTTGGGGAGAAAAGAGGAAAATTCTGTTAGAAAATGTTATTTAATATTTATTGTGATACACCAGTAAAAATTATTTGTTAGGTGCAGGAATTCATCATCTTTAAAAAATCTAGTGCTTCTTTCTTTTCACTACTCAACAGTTGTACAGTGTTTCCATAATAACTGCAGTGCACTTTAAATTCCGCCTGTATAGATTTCAGACAAACGTATGCAGTGTAAAACTTAGGTCCCTCTGTAAATGAAAAATATTCAAATGTGTGTGAAATCTTATGGGACTTAATTGCTAAGGTCATCAGTCCCTAAGCTTACACACTACTTAAGCTACTTAAACCACTTAAGCCAAAGTATCCTAAGGAAAAACACCCACACTCATGCCCGAGGGAGGACTCGAACCTCCGCCGGGACCAGCTGCGCAGTCCAAGACTGCAGCGCCTAAGACCGCTCGGTTAATACCGCACGGCTGGAAATGCAGCTTTCATGCATTTATATGAAACATATTCACAGTCGCGAATACGAACGACGGTCAGCTTTAAAAGGGAATGGCAATGAAAATTTGTGCCAGACTGATTCGAACCCTCGTATCCCACTCTATGAAAGATGTCACCTTAACCCCATGACTCATGACCAGGCAAATTTTCATTGTCGTCATTTCCTTATACAGCATATTTGCAACTAACTGCGAATGCATGTCATGTATTTCATGATGCCAGTAGTCACCACAGAACCTGTTCCTTGGGACATGCGTCAATGGTCGAAGGAAAATTACATCGTTCTTCATATCAACACAGGCTCTGCAGTACCATATTTCATGGTTTTAATACTTATGGTGGTGATAGCAGCTGATTTTGGCATTGCATGGACACGTGAACTTAAACAGTATTCTAAACCATCTACATGTACACTGTACTCGCCTGAATAGCACACATCGTCACTGAATACGCTCTTGACTTACGATTGCCATCGAGTCAGTCTGTCAGACACAATGTGTAATGCACCACTGAACTCATGTCAGTTCATAAGGCATCAATGGCCTAGATAAATGGAGAATCCTCTTGATTTTACATCAAGTGCGCCATCATATCTATCTTTGACAGTTTCAAACCAAAGAGGTGAGTGTCTGGAGGAGAACAAGATGTGTGATAATACTCCATCATCATATGATCATTGATGTATGGTATGCATGGCGTACCTCTTCACAGGTGCACAGTCTCCTTAACGCACAGCTTAACAGTATGTTCAGTATCATTTATTAGTGTTTCTACATCACACTCATTGACTGGTTGTGTTAATATATATATCCAAAAACAGTCAAATTATGAGCACTGGGGAATTGTAGTACACTAGAACCACTTACCTGAAACTCGACAGTTTTTGATGGCAGTGTTGGTGGAAGAAACGGTTCTGAAATATCTGCATGCTGCGGCTTCTGCTCGATGAGCGACAAAGCTGTGGACATATCAACTAGTTATGCACCAGGAGCTGTGGTGCTGTGGAAAGTAAGGAAAATCGTGTGTACCAAAACACAGAATAATAGTAACTAGGGACAGGGGTGGGTTAATAAAAGCTAACCATCTTTTTTTTTTCCTGTTGTGTCTGGAGGCGGTGCTAGTAGGAAACAATTGTGTCCCCTGCTCAGAAATGTCAGGTAGCCCATACATGTGCTGTGCCTCAGTGGGTGGTGGACTGAGAACAGGTGTATGCCCAGTTACAATATGTCATCTAGTGCCAACTCAACAGGCTGTTTTGGTGTTGAAAACGGAAAGAAATCTTATTTGAGAAACTGCTCACTCATGGAGAGTCTTCTTATTCTTTTTATTCTGCCTGGGGCAGTGGCCGATCTCTGTTGACACTTTACGACAATGCTCTCGTTATGTTGTATGAAACACAAGTGAGGAGTCAAGCTGATGGTTAATACTATCAGAGGACTGTGGTGGTTTTTTAGGAGTGGTGAGGTGAAATCGTTATTTTTGGGTAATAAATTATTTAGGTACTAAATAATGGTGACAGGCCATTAAAAATTTTAATAAACTGTGTTTGTCATAAATTATACTAATTGGACAGTAAATTCAGACATATTTTTAATAACAGTGGTAAAGCCAAGTGGCTGTCTTGTAGAGGGCCTGGCGTTTGACTCTTTGAGTAAGGATAACTAGCTCAGGACCATGGTCTATATAACATTGACCTTAGATCCCGATCTGTGATTTGGGTTTAGAGTGGTACTGCTCCACTACTAAAATCAAGTAAAACATGATATTTTAAGTGAAACTGCTCATTAGAACTGACATATTCTGATCTTGTACTTAGAATGAAATAGGTTCTACTGCTAGAAATGGCTTTTCGCCAATGTGTCAAAATTAAGATCAGCAATATCTTCACATCGGGCTATTCTGGATTGGTTGATGAAAGCTATCCCCACAAAGTCTGTTATGTCGCTCTGAGCAAGAAGTGCCATTTACTTCTAATATATGAGAGTAAAGGTGCCAAACACTGCTAAAAGATAGATCAAATATGAAAACGTAAACACATTATGAAAGCTGCTAGGAGTAATTGTGAGTAAAGAGGTGTTTGTGGATAGGAACGGATTATATAAAGAGCCATTTTAATTAGTGGCCGAAATTGTCTGTTATGTTACACCGGAACCAACGTTTATTACATCAAATTCGGTAGGGGATTCCCCTTGCTTGGTACAAATGGCTCTGAGCACTTTTGGACTTAGCTTCTGAGGTCATCAGTCCACTAGATTTAGAAATACTTAAACCTAACTAACCTAAGGGCATCACACACATCCATGCCTGAGGGAGGATTCGAACCTGCGACCGTAGCGGGCGCGCGGCTCCAGACTGAAGCGCCTAGAACCGCTCGTCCCCTCTGGTCGGCCCTTTTGATTGGCCGACCTCGGTCTCATGATCTGACACTACTGGATTTCAGTGCGTGGAGTTCATCAGGGACAAATTTTACAGAACAAAGGTTCAAGATCTTGTAAATTTGAGACAGCTGACCCACGTCGCACACCATCAGGCATAAGAATATTTGAGCGCCTGTTTACAATGTTGAGTAGATAAACTTATAAACCTTAATAGGTACTTCAGTTCAAATATTTTCGTATACCTCTGAGAGGTGGCATGAGCCCCCTCTCATATTTCTATCTTACGATTCTCCTCTCTAATTGCATGCGGTGGAAAGTTGCTATTCCTTCACACGCGGACTTCCCATGCAGCGTCTCTCGTCACCCGGGTGATCCAGTGACAGGCGGGCTCTGTTTGACTTTGAAAGGGTAAGCCGACAGGTGTGAGAGAGTCGAGTCAATGCTTTCCAGACGCCGACATTGTCAAGAGGCACGCCCGCAGGGCCTGAAGTAGCGGCTGGGCTAGAGGGTCCGTTATTTCGCAGAAACTTAGCGAAAACACTTTCTGGCGGGCTACCAGCGAGGCGTGGGAATGTCTTGTGTACCCAGGCAGCTGTGGCGGGAAAATTCCCGCGCTTTCTGCAAAATAGTAACTGTGATCGGCTTGCTCAGGGCATAGCTCCGTGACGTAGCAAGATCGGCGCAGAAATTGGCACCATGAATCTCCATTGGTGGAATGGTAGCGTTCTGGCAATGGAGTGGAATTTTCCGCCGGTTTTCGAGTTGATGATTGGAACGTTTAACCACGGCCACTGTCGTGGGGGCGGGAATGTTCTGTGTTCGGTTTTGTACGGGTGCTCTTGTGGGTAGTCGGCTCTCGCCTTTCGGTCGAGGACGTCGAAGCAACCAGCCAACGGCTCCGGTACGCCAGATCGTGTCCTGGAAGTCAAGAAGTCAGTTTGGTAATGTATGTCCGCAGCACCGGCAGATAGGGATGTTCCTAGGTGATAATCAGAGCTCAGCAGAGCGCGCCTGTTCGTCTTTTTTCTAACTTTGTTCTGTCTTGGGTAGCAGCAATTAATGTTGGGTTGGCTATGTGTTTTCTCTAAGATTTGGGTTGTAAGGAATTGGCTGCACATACCACTTCGTCATAATCCTCACAATCTAGTTTAGGGACAACTTCACATTCACAGTGTTTGTTTGAGTATCCAATTTGAGCCAATTTGATGTATTGTTAATGTTTCAAGTGTTTTTGTTTATTATTTTGTGTTTAGTCTTAATAAATCATATTGTTATTTTGGACAGAACTTTCATTCTGTTAATCGGTGGAGCAACCCCATCATTCCTCACTATGTTAATGAAACCTTCGCTTATTTAACTTATTTATCAAATTAAATTATTGCAGATGCCAAACTCTCTTCTACTCCACTGGCAGGGTTGATTAGAGTCAGTTCGCGTATTTTTTTTATCCTTGTGCAACAGCAAAAGTTGGAGTTAGAATAGGGGGGGCTTAGAGCATCATGTACATATGTAGATTCGAGAAGTATTGAGTGTTAAATACACTGCTAGCCCCGGCACCTCGCACCTCTAAGCCCAGACCCCCTGTATTTTTATGTTCTTATACATCCTGTTAGCAGCGCAGCATTTGGCGTTGCACAGCTCCCACCTTGCACCGCACGGGATCGCCTGACTGACATCTGCCCCCTCCACACCCTCTCCACTACACTTCCGACAAGTTACACCCTCCCTTCCCACCCCACCTCCTGCCCCCCTTTACGAGACGGCACGACCTTTCCGCGGGGCCCCTGCCGACGTGATCTCGGCACTTGAAGTCGTTAATTAGGCGGCGGGCGGTGCCGAGCTAATATGACGCTAATGTATATCGCAAAGCTGTACAATAAACTCCACTTAGCGCTGTTCCGGGGCGCGCTCAGTATTATCCGCCGCCTCCTCCTTCTGCTCCTGCCCAGAGAGCCGTGTGCTAATGAAGCTCGTATCACCATACTGCTGCCTCGAGCTTTTCTAGCAGGCTCGTCCATTGTCCTCGTAATTCGCACTCTGCTGCCCTGCCGGATATTAAGACCGACCTCATTATTAAGACTAAAGGGACTGAAACGCGATAGAAAAGTTTTGCGGCCGTGCCATTACCACACATAACGAGCTGACGGTTTTTGCTGGTCTAGGGACTCTGAGTCGGGACGAGGTTCAGTGGAAGTTCACTAAGAGGAGGATGTGGACTAAGAGGCTTATGATACAATGTTTGGGCAGGTGTTATCTTATTTTCCGTGCATAAGACAAACGAAAACCCCATCTCTAATTACCTCCTGTCGTCAGGACGCTACACTCTAATCGCTGCCCTTTACAAACGAAAACCGTAAATACCTAACAAATAACAAGGATATGTTGCCATAACACTGGAAGATTTTACGCAGTGTCCTATCATCATGCCCGATTTCAGCAAACTGTCAGTGTAATGCAGATACTCAGCCATCGACGTAGAAGTAGCAAAAGCAGTTTAACTGTGCAAGCCCCATTGACAAACTGGATCAGAGAAAAACTGAGTTCATGTAGGCATACAGGTGGGGAAAGTCAGCTGCTAAGTAATAGCTGAAACGTTCAGCTGTCATTTAATTTGCACAGCGCCAGTTGAAATTCATCCCAGAATGATGGATTCAACGTAGTCAATACTTAGCAGCACCCTGTGACGTCATTCTATTCAACACGCCACTAACATGAAGTTTATTATGACACCATTCACACAAGACTGACTGCGATCACACGATCTATTCCATGTCCGAAAAACAGATGCCATATTCATATCGTTAAGGCTAACCAGCTGATGACCTTCTTCAGTGCGGATGCACACGATTTGCCTGAACTCTTACGGGACTAGGTGGATTGTCTACGGCGAGAAATGGGCATAATGGCAGGGACACTACGAATATAGTGTGTGGACTACAAGTTGAGAAAATGTGGGTCTCACGGGAAGCGTGCCGGCGATAAATCCCTGCAATCGGGCTGTTCTCTGAGCCCTCCGTGGCTCAGATGGATAGAGCGTCTGCCATGTAAGCAGGAGATCCCGGGTTCGAGTCTCGTCGGCAGTTAATGTTATTGATTTAATTGTAATTTCATTCTAGAGAGATACGCGGTCACCAATGGCATTTCTTCTTTCGGACACGTCCAAAAGAACAGATGCCATCTTCATATAGCCTTAGATGACGGCTGCTTTGTAACTAAAAACCTTCAGCAGCATTTCTGTGAATACAGACGAGTATTCACACACGGTGAGGCTTTCGATACCGATGCTCTCACTCCGTGTACGGCACATCGAGATAACGCTGCCGCATTTATAGTAATTGCAAAGTGAAATCAGTGACGTCCGAAGCCAGTGGAGCAACCGCAAACATTTGTAGCGATTCAGGACACAAAAGCGTCGATGATGCAGCTAAATTTCCTAAAGGTCTGCGCTATGAGTGAGTCGGCAATTGACTTCGATGTTGTAAGAGGGTTGTGCTGGTGTGTGTGAACGACGTTTGCGGCATGAAAAGCAAGAAAGTGTTCTTCTTTGTAAGAATGTCTATCAAGGGACGAAACCTTGATAAACTCCCGCAAGCATCACAGTTCAGAGACATGAGTGTTTGAGTATCCACCGTACACACCAATAATAGTCCAATAGTAATAGTACAATGATGTCGACGATACACTTGCAGTAGCCCAGCACCCGTATGATGGAGACGCAGTTCCTCAGGGCAGCATTACTACCTTGGAGAGGCGTCGGCAGAAAGCTTGTAGTATGCAATGGCGAAGCAGTTTCTGTGTCCCAGGGTTAATGTAATGATGCGAGGGTTTCAGTAAACCGGCAGCGGTGCACGGTTAAAACCTACTGGACACCTAGGGGAGGTTCCATGCGGTGACCGCAGCCGAGTGACAGCGCGAGAATCGTAAATATATACAAGCAGAATGACTGCAACAATGTCCTCCAGACATATGTAATAGCGCAGCACCCGTGTGATGGAGAGGCAATTTCTGAGGGGCAGCGTTAATGTCATGCTGAGGCGACTGCAGAATGCTTATGGAAGTGCAATGGAGAGGCAGTTTGTATGTCCCTGCAGCAATATGGTGGAGAGAATGTTACAGTAAGCAAGATGCTTTGCTTCGGAGATAGATTATTGGAGACCCAGAAGAGACCATTCGCTTTCCCGGAAATCAAAGAATCTTGAAGACGTACAGGCGGTTGCCAGTCCCAAAACTACGTCGTCGCGCACCACTCTTGCAAGGTGGACACGTGGTCTCGAAGTGTACCAGCCAGACGCTGACTGTCCTTTCCGCTAGTTGCAGAATTTCCCAACCTAGTCCCACTCACACCTGGTACATACGGCCATCGATCTGTCAAAAAAAACAGACTTGGTGGAGCCGGTCTGCGATCATCTTCAAACCACTTAACAGAGGTGCATGTCCTCAGGAGGTACAATGGCTGTAATTTCCCTTTGCTTACAATCGTTCACAGGACCAACATAATGTAGTTGATAAATGCTACGAGACTAGACCATTCAGTCTTGCGAACTGCTTTAGCTGTAACTACTGAAATGATTCCTGCAAAACTACCGTTGTGGAATATGCATGTAGTGGTGTTTCTAATTTATTGCATATTAACGTTGCAGTAACTTATACACCTGGCAAGACCACCTTGGACTTTACGTATTGTATGCATCCTTTTACTGCATTTTGCACAGTTACACCACTGACGAATGTGTGTAGCGACATCTAACGAGCATACGACAGAAACATTTTGTGGCTACTGTACTGTAGTTTGTTACGAACAGAAGCGTTGTTACCAAGATACCTCCGCGAGCACTGTAGCCTAGTGTAAACCTTATTTTTGATATGAGCGACAATGACATGATGATTTTGCGTGTATCTTTTGACAATGCCGCTATGGCTTCATTCTGTTAGGGCATGTTTGAAAACAGGCATGCCTCGTCGTATTTAGTTTTCCACATGTAGTTCTGTAATACTTTTCATTATGGCCAAATTTATTGTTGTAAGATGTAGACTGTCCACTAGCTGCATTTGCTTTTCCCAAGTGTTTATGCAAATATGAAGATAGACACAGCTGACCGAAATCGGTAGTCTAAGGTCCGAACAATTTTGTGATCCTAGGCGGATATAAAAATAGTTTATATGCCCTGGTATCCCGTAGCTATAGTTCTATTAATGGTTTTTACCGTCTAGGTTAACTGTAGCAGACTTTCGTCAGTTTCAATTCAGTATAATGTAAAGGGTTTATTTATATTAACTGTCCTTGGTTTTCAGTACCGCTAATGTTTTCTCTTCAAGGCGGTCTTTCGAGTTGTCTGCAGTCACGAGGAGGAAGTTCTCAGCATATGCGACTATTCCTTCTGTGAGATGCTCAGATGGTTCAAATGGCTCTGAGCACTATGGGACTCAACTGCTGAGGTCATTAGTCCCCTAGAACTTAGAAATAGTTAAACCTAACTAACCTAAGGACATCACACACATCCATGCCTGAGGCAGGATTCGAACCTGCGACCGTAGCGGTCTCGCGGTTCCAGACTGCAGCGCCTAGAAGCGCACGGCCACTTCGGCCGGCTGAGATGCGAACCTTCCATCACCTTCCACTGATGTTAGAAGGGGTTCAGTGGGTAACTTCCAGGAAACGGGCAACAAACCGACCGCTGCGGTATCCCTTAGTAATCTTTTATGATCACCTTGCGATGATAACTGCCAGAGAATATTATTATTGTTATTATTATTGACCAAACTTCTACTCTGTGCTAACTAATCCTTCACTGGCGATCAGAACTGAAGGTTTGTAATGATAATGGAGCTAGGCGCCAGTTTTGCATAAATCGTGTTTTCTACGTTTTTAGGTGGTATGTGAACAGGTCTTTTACTTGCTAAAAGAGCTATCTCCTACAACGGCTGATTTGAGTGATACGAAGGCCAGTAGATGACAAGAGAAATAGTTCCTATGACTTTGTCATGCTAAATGAGTGCAGAATGTGTTACACGAGTTAGCCGTACTGGACATAGAGATTATACGCTTGTACTTACTCCTGCCAATTTCTAGCCTCTTTCTTGTATGCCATCATTGGAAGTACAATTGATAGTGAATAATATAAATAATTCAGCAAAGGGAAACAACAGAAAATTTAGCAACTCTAAAAGGAAGTGTGATCGCAGGTGAGGAAGCATCTTTTTCCTGATGTTATAATTAACACCATTGCAACAGCTCACAATAAGCTACCACTTAAAGTAGTTCAAATGAAGGCAGTTATCTTATTGACTCCCAGCAAGCACCTAATACGACCATTAACAAAACGAAGGCTAATATAAATTCTGCCTTATGGATTAAAACGACCACGCCAGCGTAATACAGATGAAAAACACATTAGGTGAAACTACAGATGAAAAAGACATTAGGTGAAATCGAGCGATGGCAATGACAAGAGCCATGAAGAAATCGTAGTGAAGATTTGTACACGATCACATTGAGTTAGGTCCCAAGTGTAAAAGGATTATTTTCATAGATGGAAAGAAGCAACAAAAGTATGATGGAACCCTACCTGGGATGCACAAACAGTTTTACAGTGAACTGTGCCAAACCTAAAGTAAAACGTTTATTAGAGGTAGAAATATTCCAAACTTTTTTTGGTGGACTTCACACCTTTCGTATTTCAGTACTAATCTGTTCAGAAAAGTCAGAGTTTATTTCTTAGTTTGGGCCATGGTAAGTGATAACTGGCTTTCCTAAAGTCATTGAGCAAATGTTAATGCGGAGTTAGTATACATTTATGTTCTTGTTATCCAAAAAAGTTGATTCTGAACATTTCAGACAGTACATATTATAACATAGCCCCTTTAGGATGACAGCCCTTCAATAAGTAAGTGATTAGCTTCTGCAGCTTTCATTTTATGGTTCTGACAATGGCGAATGTAGGCCCGCACGGGTTGAAGTTTTAAACCATTGCCTGGTAGAAATGAAAATAAAGTGTTAACAGTTTGACCAATCATGTTATCTGATGCCCAGACGTTATTCTTCCAGTGAGTCCTTGATTATTGCAACAGAAGGCGAAACAGTTGGATACCGCAGCCTTCTGAAATAAAGATTAGACTTTCAAAGCGAAATTTTCTTGCATCAAAATTTCGCTGTTGATGAAATGGGGTTTGCAGACTTTGAAAACTGGTGATTAAATGAGTCTAACTAGGATGCCGCTTGCGCACAAAGAAAAAGCGTCGACGTGCGCAGTGTTAAGTTCAAACACGTGATGATCTTTGCTTATGACCACCAAGGAACAGATCAGGAGAAACAGTGTTCATTATGGAACATAGGTTAGTACACCAACTTCATACAAAACGTGCAGAGAAAAATGCGCTCAACAATATCTCAGTTGATGTAGTTCAGGGCTCTGTTTCTCGTGACAACGACCAACCACGCATCAGAAATACCGAAGCTCGGAAAGCAGCTGTGAACTATTACCTTATGCATAAAATATTCTCAGTATTCTTGGCGCGTCAGTTCTAGATGAAATCTCGAGCTTTCGACGATTACCTCCATCGTCATCGTCAGGAGCTGACTGTCTCCACTGCTGCTATGATAGCCTCTATATAGCCCGAAGATGGCTTCTGATTGGTCGGCTTCTGATTGGTTGGCGATTACGTGCTGCTGTCTCAGACGGTGTCACTGTGTGCGCCGGTGGCGCCACCGCTTCCGTTTAAACGTAAACCTTGGAAGGAACGTCTCTGCTGCTTCTCTGCATCAAGCGCTCGTTTCCACGCACAGCTCAGATGGTATCCGCTATCGCGGTTAAAGTTCTTTAGGCTCATTCTGATTTCAACAGCCTCCTTAATAACCGAATCCCAGTACGTGGAGGCATGGGACAGAATTTTAGTTTCGTCGAACAATATTTTGTGTTTGTTCGTGAGGCTGTGCTCCGCAATTGCCGATTTCTCAAGCTCTCTATTTTTAATGTGGCGTTGGTGTTCTGCGCAGCGTTCGGAAACGGTACGAATAGTCTGACCTATATAATTGCTTCCACACTCACAGGGTATATTATAAACACCGGGGACCCTGAGGTCGAGATTGTCGTTAACAGGGCGCATCATCTCCTTAATTTTCTTAGGAGGACGAAAAATCGGTCTAATACCGCCTTTATATCGCGTGCACTATAGCCGTTCTTTCGGAACACGTTCTTTAGGTGATTAATCTCGAACCTTAAGTGGTTCTCGTCAGAAACAGTTTTGGCTCTATATACCAACGTGTTCAAAACGGCTCTCTTCTGATATAAAGGCAGCGTTCTCCAAAAGAAGGAAACGTGATAATGCTGCAACCTCACAGGATGATACACCAATTGCTGTTCTTCCTTTTTGTGGCGCAATTTCCAGCAAAATAGGAAGAGTCCTGCGTAGACGTGGTATTAGACCGATTTTTCGTCCTCCTAAGAAAATTAAGGAGATGATGCGCCCTGTTAAGGACAATCTCGACCTCAGGGTCCCCGGTGTTTATAATATACCCTGTGAGTGTGGAAGCAATTATATAGGTCAGACTATTCGTACCGTTTCCGAACGCTGCGCAGAACACCAACGCCACATTAAAAATAGAGAGCTTGAGAAATCGGCAATTGCGGAGCACAGCCTCACGAACAAACACAAAATATTGTTCGATGAAACTAAAATTCTGTCCCATGCCTCCACGTACTGGGATTCGGTTATTAAGGAGGCTGTTGAAATCAGAATGAGCCAAAAGAACTTTAACCGCGATAGCGGATACCATCTGAGCTGTGCGTGGAAACGAGCGCTTGATGCAGAGAAGCAGCAGAGACGTTCCTTCCAAGGTTTACGTTTAAACGGAAGCGGTGGCGCCACCGGCGCACACAGTGACACCGTCTGAGACAGCAGCACGTAATCGCCAACCAATCAGAAGCCATCTTCGGGCTATATAGAGGCTATCATAGCAGCAGTGGAGACAGTCAGCTCCTGACGATGACGATGGAGGTAATCGTCGAAAGCTCGAGATTTTATCTAGAACTGACGCGGCAAGAATACCGAGAATATTTTATACATAAGTGCCGCCGCGAAAAACTTCGTTCTCATTACCTTATGCAGACCGCAGTCCGCATATGACTCAAACATAGTTTCACTGCCATCCCAAAAACGAAAAAACCTATGTCGTTCCATCGATTTCATCGTCTAGTTGATCTTCTGCCACGGTTACCTGATCCATTCAACACACGGGCAAGGAGGGTGTCATTGATTACTAAAGCCTCCCATACGCCACAGCTAAGCGATTGGGAGGCTGTGAGCCCGAAGGATTGTAAATAGAAATTGAAAAATTGCACATAAATTATTTAGTGAAAATTATGAAGTGACTCGTTTTGCGTATACTTTGGAGTGCTCATTTCACAAGCGGTGTATGAACGTTACTTTTTTCCGGAAAGTGTTGTCCAAACTGTAATGTACTTGGTAAAATTCGTATTACAAATAATATTTGCTTTTAGGTAGTAGTGTTTCATATACGACTAGTTCAATGTGCAATACCACATTAATATCAAAGTAAAATATAATTAATTAAAACATATTGATAAGATAGGCTAAGACGTAAAACGTCATATCAAAACAAATAGTCGTCACGGTCAACAAAATTTACTTCAAGACATGATTGTTTCTCTGTATTTGGTGAGTTCACTTTCGTCTTCTGGAACACAAACGTAAAAGGTCGTGAATGTCAGCAATAAAAATGTGCTTTTGACTTTCCCGAGCCAGGCGAAAACTGTACTTACAAAGCAGTGAAACAAGTTGAAAAAATTCACATAAGCAAAATGTATCAGGTTTTGCTGTATTTCTCTAGACTACTATTGACTGTTGCATTTTATATGTTAGCCTAACTTACTAAGATGTTTTTCTTTTAATATACACTAAGAAAATAAAAAGAAACGAAAAGATGACGCACCTCGAAGGAATTAGCCGAGTGGGACGAAAATCAGTAGACGTGATTTTCACGTACGGATAAATAAGTGATTACAGTTTCAGCAAAGATGGAAGATGTATGCAAGAGAAAGAGCGTCACAAGTTGAGCAAGTCAATAACGCATTACTCCACCGCTGGCCCTTATGTAAGATTATGTAAGATTCAGCTTGGCACTGATTGACAGAATTCTTGGATGACCTCCTGAGGGATACGGCGCTAAGTGATTTCCAAATGCTGCGTTAGATCATCAAAATCCAGAGCTGGTTGCAGGACCCTGCCCATAATGCTATTAACGTTCTCAGCTGGGGAGAGATCCGGCGACATTGCTGGCCAGTGCAGAGTTTGGGAAGCTCAAAGAAAAGCAGCAGAAACTCTCGCCGTGTGCGAGCGTGCACTATCTTGCTGAAATGTAAGCTCAAGACTGCTTGCTATTAAGGGTAACGAAACAGGGAGTAGAATATATTCGACGTAGTGATATGCTGTAAGTCTTACACGGACGACAACCAAAGAAATGAAATGACACCCCATAACATCACGTTTTTGGCTTGGAATCTCAGTGACAGGAGTTGAAACGTCTTCTGTGACAAATGCCACTGCCAACTGAGCCCTGATGACCAGCGAAGGCTTGTCTGGCGATGTTCTGGACAGGGTGCGATGCCAAACTGACTGGCGCCCGCCATATGGTCAAAAACCCAGAAGTGATGGTCTGGGGTACCATTTTTGTCGTCCGCGACATCACTACACTGACGACATTCTATGTCCGGTTTTGTTGCCCTTCTGGCAGGCCATCTTGGCCGCACACTTCGACAACATTATGCCTACCTGCAAGAGCCGCAAGTTTCTACTTGTGTCCGTGCTTGCCATACCCTACATTGGCCAGAAATGTCTCCAGATTTCTCCCCATCTACATCTACATGGATACTCTGCAAATCACATTCAAGCGCCTGGCAGAGGGTTCATCGAACCGCCTTCACAATTCTCTATTATTCCATTCTCGTATAGCGCGAGGAAAGAATATACACCTACATCTTTCCGTACGAGCTCTGATTACCCTTATTTTATCGTGGTAATGGTTCCTCCCTATGTAGGTTGGTGTCAACAAAATATTTTCGCATTCGGAGGAGAAAGTTGGTGATCGGAATTTCGTGAGAAGATTCTATCATAACGAAAAACGCCTTTCTTTTAATGACGTCCAGCCCAAATCCCGTATCATTTCTGGGACGCTCTCTCTCATATTTCGCGATAATACAAAACGTCCTGACCTTCTTTGAACTTTTCCGATGTATTGCGTCATTCCTATCCAGTAAGGATCCGACACCAAGCAGCAGTATTCTAAAAGAGGACGGACAAGCGTAGTGTGGGCTGTCTCCTTAGTAGGCCTGTTACATTTTCTGTGTCCTGCCAATAAAACTGAGTCTTTGGTAAGCCTTCCCCACAACGTTTTCTATGTGTTCCTTTCAATTTAAGTTGCTCTTAATTGTAATACCTAGGTATTTAACTGAATTCACAGCTTTTGAATTAGACTGACTTATCGTGTAACCGAAGATTAACGAGTTCCTTTTAACACTCATGTGGATGACCTCACACTTTTCGTTATTTAGGGTCAACTGCCACTTTTCGCACCATTCAGATATCCTTTCTAAATCGATTGTCAGTTTGTTTTGATCTTCTGATGACTTTATTAGTCGATAAACAACAGCGTCATCTGCCAACAACCTAAGACAGCTGTTCAGATTGTCTCCAAAATCGTTTATATAGAAAAGGAACTGCAAAGGGCCTGTAACACCACCTTGGGGAATGTCAGAAATCACTTCTGTTTTACTTGGTGACTTCCCGTTAATTACTACAAACTGTGACCTCTCTGACAGGACATCACAAATCCAGTCACATTGTAAGATGGCAAGAACTATGCCCCTTACATGAAGTCATTAAAGATCACCTAACTCACGTTGAGCGAACACTAGGGCTGAACAAAAATGACTGACAAGGCACAGTGCATCTTGTAGAGGGTATAGTATGGACGTATTGGAATAATTAATGTCGGGTGATGGTTTTAAAGTAATTCACACGACATGAAAACTTTGTGGAAACGCGTCGATTTACTGGAGGCTAGTTTATCCCAGGGAAGTATTCAAGTTGACTGTGGCCAGCTGTGGAGCGGCGAAGGGAAGCGACAATAGGCAGCTTAGGGCGGCTGAAGCTCTGAGAAAGCGGTAACGGGGCGCGGCCACCAGATGCCTTAAGCCTTAAGATGAGAGACAGTGAGTGGGTGGTTGACCCATGCTGGTGTACCGGGAAGCAGACGGAGAACTTGTACGCCTGTCATAAATGTCCGTCATCCCGTTTTCAGTGAAAAATGCGAGAAAGCCTCGCAAAGCTATGGTGGAGTGGTCAACAGAGACCAAAATATGCAAGTTGGTGACTATAGCAACTTCACGCTGAATTCACGGTCTGAAGTAAATCAGGTGAAGAGCGACAGAATGAAATACGCTGGCCTCAGATGGGAACATAGGACCGAGGAATTTGAAGTACTCTCCTGGGAGTCAGAATTCCGGAAAAATTGGTGTTTTGTGCAGACTCTAAGCTTGATGGGTGGCCTGGGAGGAGCTAAATAGCAGACGTTGAGAGGAAGGGAAGTTTTGTGGGCATTTGTTCGCTTCCCGGAGCAGGCATTGGTCGGCGCTGGGAAGCGACGCATAATTAACGCGAGTTGCGCTGCAATTGGCGTAAGTGATTTTGCTGGAAGGGAAACCGAGGCAAATAGCGGACTGGGAGAAGTCTCCGTAGTGGTCTTCCACTCCCAACTTGCCTAGAGTGCAGACGTGGCGTTCTTTACTCAGCTTGTCTGAGAGAGGGTGAGCATCTCTGCAGTTTAGGACTTAGCAAATGGAACGATTGAGCTTGGAGATAGAAAGTTTTGGTTCAGCTATGTACTGAGCAAGATAGCTAGGAGTGAATACACGAGTGCAGCCTCGCAGCACCACGAGGCCGGCCGACGTCCTCACAACGACGCCTCCCCGCAACGCTGAATTCAGTGGTATTGCACCTGCTCCAGCTTGAATTAGGCCGCATTAATTTGTTGGATCACGTCGGCAAAGTTTCCACGAGGATTTCATGGGCTGTGTATTGGGCAATTCTTCTCGCACTTCGCATTACTCCTGGGTTAGTCGATAGGAATTAATTTTGATTTATCACGCTTTACTCCATGTAAACGCAATTTATTACCACTGCCTGATAGGAGAGTCATGTAATGTGATGATGGAAGGTCGGGAGTTAAAATAAATTTGTGCTAATCGACTGCATCTGCTTTCAATCAAGTAGTTGAAATCCCAAGTCATTTTCTTAATTCATTTTATGTTCAACATTTGCATCTGGTGTTCAATAGCTGTATATAACATCAATGTGCACCCCTTTTTAATTAAAAGTGATCAATTCTGAATCAATTAATGTCAATACTGCCACCGCAGTTCTATCAGGAGTCACAGGGCCTTATTACTTTCTTTGCGTTATCCAATATTGCGGCAGTTTTGCACTCCCTGTTGATCTGTTAGTCAATTTTCTGGGGTCAACCCACGCCAAAACGAGATACGTGACGGGTGGGGTATTACAACATAACTGACACGATATTCCATAAGCATGCAATTTCACTACTAGCCGCTTGTGTGGTACAGATTGAGAACATTTGAAGCATTACAGGTATGGCTCTGCAACCAACTCAGGCCTTAGCCGATATAATAGGCCAATTGGACAGAATTAGGTGCAATATCCTTCAGGATGACATGCAACTACTTTCTTAATCAATGCCAAGGCGTATAACTGCTTGCTTGAGGTCCAGAGTCGGACTAAAACTTCATTGACAAGCTTAATTTGTGAATCTCTTTGTCTTAAATCAATCATCCAATTTTTCTGAAATTGTAATCGTTTGTTCGTCGCGATTTCCGTTTCATTGGGGTAACTCCTTCAAGGTGCATCTTTTTACAAATTGTACATCCCACTGACACGAGTCATTAGTAGTTATTAAGGGCTAACATAAATACGTTTAACTTTGATCGTCATCAGGTAAGGAGCAAGGTGCTAGTTCTTTAACCTCTCAAATTTTCAGTCTCTGTAAATGAAGCGTTGTCACAAGCAGGAGAGTGGTCATTAGATAGCTAGTTCTCCGTGTTGTGCCCGACAACTGTCCGTTCCGGCCAGCTGTTTGGCCGTCTCGCCGACGCCGAGGGTGCAACAGTTGGGCCGGTGTAATAGGCGCGCCCTAGCTATGCCGGAACTGCCGGCGGCGGCGGTAGCCTGGGCGCACGCTGTGTCTGTTAATATGCCGCGCGTCGCCATGGAGACGGGCCTGGGCCTGCCGGCGCTTTGATTACTGGGGCGTCGCTCGGCGCAGGCAGAAAACGGCACGGGGCGCCTCGCCACCTTCCGGCCGGCTGGCTAGTTCAAAGGCCCGCAGCGCAGGGCGCCTGCCCTTTCACGCGGACTGCCCGGCCGCAGCTTCCGCGTGGCCCCTGCTACGTGTTTCAGGTGCGCTACTTGGCCTCCGTCAAGCAAGTGCCACCACCTGACACGACTGCTCCGCTACCGAAGTCGCTGCCTATGGAGTGCCGCCAGCGCCGTAAGCACCATACCAGTAATAATTTTTAATCCTCTCCCATCGGTTGGTTCAAAATTGAAGGTAACAAGTAAACTGCGAGAAAATATTTAGTCAGGAAATCCAAGTGATAAGGGACACGAAGTAACAAATGCAATGGAACCTATACACTGAAGAGCCAAAGAAACTGGTGCGTCTGCCAAATATCATGTAGCGGCCCGGAAACACGCAGAAGTGCCGCCACATGACTTGACGTGGACTCGACTAACGTCTGGTTCAAATGGCTCTGAGCAATATGGCACTTAACTTCTGAGGTCATCAGTCCCCTAGAACTTAGAACTACTTAAACCTAACTAACCTAAGGACATCACACACATCCATGCCCGAGGCAGGATTCGAACCTGCGATCGTAGCGGTCCCGCGGTTCCAGACTGTAGCGCCTAGAAACGCTCGGCCACTCCGGCCGGCGACTAACGTCTGAAGTAGTGCTGTACGGAATAGACGGCATAAATACTGCAGGGCCGTCCATAAACCAGTAAGAGTACAAGGGGGGAGGAGATCTCTTCTGAACAGAACTCTGCAGGGCATCCCAGATATGCTCAATAATGTTCACGTCTGGGGAGTTGGGTGGACAGCGGAAGTGTTTAAATGCAGAAGAGTGTTCCTTGATTAACGCTGTAGTAATTCTGGACGTGTGGGGTGTCAAAATGGCTCTGAGCACTATGGGACTCAACTGCTGTGGTCATAAGTCCCCTAGAACTTAGAACTACTTAAACCTAACTAACTAACCTAAGGACATCACACACATTCATGCCCGAGGCAGGATTCGAACCTGCGACCGTAGCGGTCCCGCGGTTCCAGACTGTAGCGCCTTTAACCGCTCGGCCACGCCGGCCGGCTGTGGGGTGTCGAATTGTCCTGATG
The DNA here is from genome assembly GCF_023864275.1 of Schistocerca cancellata. Classification (NCBI taxonomy): domain Eukaryota; kingdom Metazoa; phylum Arthropoda; class Insecta; order Orthoptera; family Acrididae; genus Schistocerca; species Schistocerca cancellata. The sequence continues at coordinate 629,831,386 of NC_064630.1, forward strand.
ACATTGCCCGATTCCGACGGAATGCACAATGGACATAAATGGATGCAGCTGATCAGATAGAGTGCTTATGTACGTGTCACCTATCAGACTCGTACCTAGGCGTATCAGGGGTCCCACATCATTCCAACTGCACACGCCCCACACCATTACAGAGCCTCCACCAGCTTGAACGGTCCCCTGCTGACATGCAGCGTCCATGAAGTTGTCTACATACACGTACACGTCCATCTACTCGATACAATTTGCCGGCCGGTGTGGCCGTGCGGTTCTAAGCGCGTCAGTTTGGAACCGCGTGACAGCTACGGTCGCAGGTTCGAATCCTGCCTCGGGCATGGATGTGTGTGATGTCCTTAGGTTAGTTAGGTTTAAGTAGTTCTAAGTTCTAGGGGACTGATGACCTAAGATGTTAAGTCCCATAGTGCTCAGAGCCATTTTTTTCGATACAATTTCCAACAAGACTAGTCACAAGAGCCAACATGTTTCAGTCGTCAACAGTGAAATGACGTGTTGACGGGTCCAGGCGAGGCGTAAAAGTTTGTGTCGTGCAGTCATCAAGGTTACACGAGCGGGCCTTTGGTTCCTAAAGCCCATATCGATGATGTTTCGTTGAATGGTTCGTACGCCGACACTTGTTGATGGCCCAGTATTAAAATCTGCAGCAATTTGCTGAAGAGTGGCACTTCTGTCGCGTTGAACAATCCTCTTCAGTCGTCGTTGGTTCCATTCTTGCAGTATCTATTTCCGACGGCAGCGATGTCAGAGATTTGATGTCTTACCGGATCATGATATTCATGGTACACTCGTGAAATGGTCGTACGGGAAAATCCCCACTTCACCGCTACCTTGGAGATGCTGTGTTCTGTCGCTCGTACGCCGACTACAACACCACGTTCAAACTTACTTCAATCGCGATAACCTGCCATTGTAGCAGCGGTAACCGATCTAACAACTGCACCAGACACCTTCTGTCATATATAGAGGTTACCGACCGCATTGCCGTATTCTGCCTGTTTACGTATCTCTGTATTTGAATGCGGATGCCTATACCAGTTTCTTTGGCGCTTCAAGTAATTTTTCTCATAGCCACAATTATTTTCTTAGCAGTTCTTCCCCCAGTAAAACCATGTTCAGTTAACACTGTGGTCGACAGATCAGAATATTCCACGACGTTACATCTCTGTCTTTGGGGAGATAAACCTGCACCTGTATCAGCGGCTCGAGGGGTCCATGAATGTCTGAAGTTAGTGGCTGGGAAAACTGGCGTTGTGCAGGTGTTTACTTATAGTAATGCGTCCATGCCCGTTCCACCCAGCGTCTATCCCAATGCTTAATATTTATGATATCATTTCTCCTGAACTAACTGACGTAAAATAAAATAATTTCGTAGATATATTCGGCTGCGTATATGGATAACGTCTGCAAAACGTGTACCGAATGGAGTTAGTAGCAGTTTGTCGTGCATCTCATTGTTTATAGCATTGTATCTCCTGGCTTACATGTCGTGCAGTGATTCAATCTTGCATTTACATGTGTCGCTAATGCAGCTAGTGTTAAGAAGTAATAAATTATAACGTTATCCATTATCCAGCAGTTTCTCACGCATTCCAGTATTTATGACGTCATATCTCCAAAACTATGTTTCGTAAAGTGATACACTTTTCTGGGTACGTTCAGCGCCATATGTGAATGACGTCTGCGAAATGTGCAGTCAAAAGCTTTCTTCCTTTCATCATTTTCTTGGGGTTGTCAGCCAGAAAAAAATGTCATACACGTTTGAAATTATGTATAAACTTTGTTGCATGTCGCAATGTGCCCTCATTCTCAAATACTGGTGGAGGAAGGTCTGACAATTCACGAGGAACAGACTACGCCTATTTCCCCTTTCCCACTCTCACCCCATAGGTAGGTAGGTTGTTTATATCCCCACTGTAAACGCCACGTAACTGTAAGGTATATGTATTGGAAGCTTGGATGAAAGAAGTACAGTGGTTTAGGAGATGTGGAACACACATACGAACACACACACACACACACGCACACACACACACACACACACACACACACAAACACACACATACACGTTGTGGCGTGCGGTTAGATTGTGGTATTTTACAAATCGTGAGCAGGTCTCCAACAAAAACCAATTACTTATTACTAGCGTAACACGAGATTTCATTTAATCGCTACCTCTCTTGGATAAAGATAGTTATTCTGTTACAGAAATCTCCACCTGGAACCGTGTAGCAATCTTGTCTGTGAAGCAGTGTAAATGGCACTAAGTTCACGCACAGGAGTGATCTCATACAATTGTAAGTAGGCTGTTTAGGTTTTCTTATTGGTAATTCCACGTAGCGCTCTGTATGAAAATCACTGGCTGTGCTGTGTGCAGTCTGTGGCTAGTTTGCCTTGTTGTCTGCCATTGTAGTGTTGGGCAGCTGGATGTTAACAGCGCGTAGTGTTGCCGCAGTTGGAGGTGAGCCGCCAGCAGTGGTGGATGTGGGGAGAGAGATGGCGGAGTTTTGAAATTTGTAACAATGGATGTCATGAACTGCTATATATATTATGACTATTAAGGTAAATACATTGTTTGTTCTCTATTAAAATCTTTCATTTGCTAACTATGCCTATCAGTAGTTGGTGCCTTCAGCAGTTTGAATCTTTTATTTAGCTGGCAGTAGTGGCGCTCGCTGTATTGCAGTAGTTCGAGTAACGAAGATTTTTGTGAGGTAAGTGATTTCTGAAAGGTATAGGTTAATGTTAGTCAGGGCCATTCTTTTGTAGGGGTTATTGAAAGTCAGATTGCGTTGGGCTAAAAAAAATATTGTGTGTCAGTTTAAGCACAGTCGTGTCAATTGTTCTAAGGGGACGTTTCATACCATTTACCGAACTGTTATTCAAGGTGGCAACACTTTTCCTTAAGCAGAATGAACAGTTTTTACACACAGTACCACACGCTCACAACACTAAAGTATTATTTCCTGTCAAAAATATTTCATAAACGTCTTACTCCACAATACTGAGAAAATGTTTTGTGTAAGCAGTCTCTTTTGTAGACCTGTTGCACATTTTAAGTGTTCTGCCGAAGAATGGCAGTCTTTGGTTTGCTCTTCCCACAACATTGTCTATGTGATCGTTCCAATATAGGTAATTTGTAATTGTAGCCCCTAAGTATTTAGTTGAATTTATAGCCTTCAGATTTCTGTGACTCATCGCGTAATCGAAATTTAGTGGATTTCTTTTAGTACTCATGTGAATAACTTCACACTTTTCTTTATTCAGAGTAAATTGCCACTTTTCGCACCAAACAGACATCTTATCTGAACCTAAGGCGACTACTCAGATTGTCTCCTACGTCGTTAATATAGGTCAGGGACAATAGAGGGCCTACAAAACTTCCTTGGGGAGTGCCGGATATTATTCTGTTTTACTCGACGATTTTCCGTCTATTACTACGAACTGCGACCTTTCTCACAGGAAATCACGAATCCAGTCGCATAACAGACACAATATCCTATAGGCACACAGTTTGGTTAGAAGACGCTTTTGAGGAACGGTGTCGAAAGCCTTCTGGAAATCTAAAATTACGGAATCAAAGTGACATGCCCTGTCCATAGCACTCATTGCTTCAAGAATATAAAAAGCCAGCAGTGTTTCACAAATACGATATTTTCTGAATCTGTGCTGATTATGTGTTAATAAATTGTTTTCTTCGAGGTACCACATAATCTTCGTACAGAGTATATGTTCCAAAACCCTGCTGCAAATCGACGTCAGTGATATGGGCCTGTAGTTCAGCGGATTACTCCTACTTCGCTTTTGGGGTTTTGGTGTGACTTGAGTCATTTTCCGCCGGCCGCGGTGGTCTAGCGGTTCTGGCGCTGCAGTCCGGAACCGCGGGACTGCTACGGTCGCAGGTTCGAATCCTGCCTCGGTCATGGGTGTGTGTGATGGCCTTAGGTTAGTTAGGTTTAAGTAGTTCTAAGTTCTAGGAGACTTATGACCTAAGATGTTGAGTCCCATAGTGCTCAGAGCCATCTGAACCATTTTTTTTAGTCATTTTCCAGTCTTACGTTACGGATCTTTCTGTGCACGAGCGGTTGTATATAATCGCTAAATATGGAGCTATTGTATCAGCATACTCTGAAAGGAATCTGATTGGTATACAATCTGGACCGAAGGCCTTGCCTTTATTGATTTAAGTTGCTTTGCTACACCGAGGATATCTTCTTCTATGTTCATCATCTTGGCAGTTGTTCTTGATTGGAATTCAGGAATATTTACTTCGTCTTCTTTAGTGAAGGAGTTTCGGAAAACCGTGTTTAATAACTCTGCTTTAGTTACACTGTCATCAGTGACTTCACCGTTGTTATAGCGCAGTGAAGGTATTGATTGCGTCTTGCCACTGGTGTGCTTTATGTACAACCAGAATCTCTTTGGGTTTTCTGCCATATCCGAGGAAAAAATTTCGGTGTGGGTATTATTGAAAGCATCTCGCTTTAAAGAACGCGTTGTTTTTCGATCTTCTGCAAAACGTTGCCAATATTGGGGCTTTTGCGCGCTTTTAAAATGGGCAAGCTTTTTCGCTGCTTCTGCAACAACGATCTGACACGTTTTCTGTACCATGGGGGAACATTACCATCATTTATTAATGTATGTGGTACGCCTTTATATCCCTCAATTGCCGTCGATACTATCTCTTCGAAATCATTTCACATCTTTTCTACGCTTACATGGTCAGATCGGAAGGTGTGAAGACTGTTCTTAAAAAGGCGTCGAGAGCATTTTTATTAGCTTTTTTGACTAGATGTACTTTGCGTTTCTTTTTGATGGTTGTAGATGTTACGTTATTCAGCCTAGCGGCAACTGACTTGTGGTCGCTAATCCCGTATTCGTCACTACCTATCTGTCCAGGATTATTTGTTGCTGAATGGTCAAATATGCTTTCGCAACCATTTACTGAGTATGCTCATGAACTAATTTTTCGAGATAATTTTCTGAGAAAACATTCAGTACAATTTAGGATGACGTTTTATTCCTGCCACCGGCTTTAAACGTAAAACTTTTCCAGCACATCGAGGGTAGATTGAAGTCAACACCGATTATAATTGTATGAGTGGGTTACCTATTTGAAATGAGACTCAAGTTTTCTTTGAACTGTTCAGCAACTATATCTTCTTAGTCGGGGGTCGGTAAAGAGATCCAATTAATAATTTAATCCGATTGTCAAGTACAACTCTACCCGTACTGTTCCGCAGGAACTATCTACTTAAATTTCAGTACAAGGTAAACTATTTCTGACAGCAATAACTACTCTACCACCAACTATGTTTAATCTATCCTTTCTGAGCACTGTTGGATCGTTTGAACAGATTTCGGCTGAACTTACTTCTGGCTTTAGCCAGTTTTCTGTACCCATAACTATTCGAGCTTCAGTGCTTTCTATTGAGGCTTGACGCTCTGATTCTTTCCCAAAACAGCTGTGACAATTTACAACTACAATACCGATCGTATCTGCAACTACCATACTGTGCTTTACCTGGCCCCTTTTAGACGGATGCCTTATCTGTGGTTTTCTGAGACCCTTTAACATAAAAAACCGCCTAGTCCCTTCCACACACTCACCGTTATACATGTAGCCGCTTGCTGTGCCTAGTGAACTACTGACCAATTAAGCGGAACCCAGAAACCCACCACCCGATGGCGCAAGTCAAGGAATCTGGAACCTACACGGCCACAGAACCGCCGGAGCCTCTGATTCAGGCCCTCCACTCTTCTGCACCAAAGGACCGCCGACAGCTCTATCGACGATGCTGCAGATGGTGAGCTCCGCCCCAATCTCGCAAGCAAGACTGGCAGTCTTTACCATTTCCGCTAGCAGCCCAAAACCAAAGAGAATCTCCTCCGATCTTGAGCGACGCACGTCATTTAGAGACATATGTACTTGCCTGTAGAAATGTTCCTAAAGGGAATTCAAACTGTTATTTACATTCCACAATAATTTCGTCATGTTAGTGTCCTCTTAGGAAATATAATAGTATTGTCATTGTACTTAGAGCACTAATAATGCAGGAACAATTTCCTCACAGTAGAACACAGATTGAATACACATTATTTGTTTAAATAATGCATTGTGCTAATTATTAAATATTAATATATTGTGTAATTTGATTAAATAATACACTATGGTGTTAACCGTTAAACAATTATACTCTCATATTGATATGTGCCTTTGGAATACTGGGAGAAAATTGGCAAAACTGTAACAAATTGCTACAAAACTCTAAACAGCAATGGCAGGCAATAATATGTTGCAGAATATGCCATTTCACACAACATGTAATAGCAAATTTCAAAAAAGTTAATTGCAAGTGACACACATCTGCTGTAGTCTCCAACTGTCTGGCTCCATTTTCGGGTCATAAATTAGATTAATTTAGCCCACGCTGTCCTTTATGTGTCACCTGTAGTGTCAACCTGACATTTATGTGGTATGGTATGGTGAAGGTGAGACTGGCACTTCTTGAATAAAAACTTGTAGTAAATAAGATTGGTCTTGTACAGACATAACTCGGTGAACTAAGACAGGGGATCCAGCCATTTTGGGTTATAAAGTATCATCATAAAGATGACAGTCATATCATTATATTGGGTCATAAAATATGGACTTTGGCACTTGGTTAAAAACGTTTGGTTGTTAAGGAAACATAACTAAGGGATCAGATTAAAAGTTTGCTTACAGAACAGTCATAAATTACACTGGATTCCTTACGTAAGGCCTCAAGGCGATATGGCCAGTTAATTTAGATAAGGAGAACAATGTCGCCATTGATCCAGGAGCGGTACTGCCCCACTACTTTCGGCGGCAGCGTGCACAACGACTTGTGCTGTAGTTCACAAGGTGTTTGCATTAGATTCAAAGCTAGTTGCAGCCAGTGTACTTAATGCTATTCCATGAATCCAGATTTTATCCTGTTAGTTCTAGATGTTTCCTAAATGTCAAGGATCTGTCGTGTGTCAGACTATATTTGGGGTATCACGGATGTCGTAATGTTTTGTTGCCATTCTGTTGGTTAAATGGAATGAGCTGACTTGCGTTTTATTGCGTTTCGAGCAAAATCTCTAAGCGTTTGTTCACCTCATTCGATTGTGTTGTTTTGATTTGCTATCGCTAGGTCGTCGGCGTAACTGAAATTCGCAGGATACGTGGTGACCATGTCTCTGGTGTACAAGTTAAATAAAACTGTGGCCAAAACCGAACACTGTGACAGACTGCTTTTTATGGAACTGCATTTACTTGTAGTTTCTATAACGTTAACTTTAAAGTAGAGATTTATGAAGACGATTAGAGTTGTGTCCGTCGAACTTCTAACGGTTTGATTTACCTTACACATTAACCCATCCAACCACACAGTGACAGGTGTGCAGCCGTCAGGTCAATAAATGACTCTGAGGTATTCTTTTTCCTTTGGAAGCCTGCTTCTATAAATGATGTTAAGACGAGAACTTGTTCACAGTAGCTTCGATTTAAACGAAATCCAGCTTTGTGTAAAGGAATTATGGCATGAGATAATATATACATTCTACTGTGCAGAATACTTTCCAGCAACTTGTAACCGTTGTTAAGTAGCGCGACTGGGCGGTAGTTGTCTGGATATTCTTCAGGATTTGCTAGATTGAGTACAGCAGTAGATTATGTCGTTTTAAACTGGTAAAGCACTTTCCACTGTCCAGTATTTCATTGCAAAATTGTAGTAGATATTATAGTGCATTCCTTCCTAGCTATTTAATGAACTAGGAAACTATACCATCCACCCCAGCAGCTTTCCTGGGTTTGAGAGATTCAGTTGCTATGTCAAGTTTTGCCTCTGTACATGGTAATGAGCCATGAGTGTCTTCAATTTTTTTCTCTTGTCCCTGAGTTGTTTCTTCATTCTGTTTCGAAAACGGGATCAACTTGTACATTCCCTGCGTGTTTCTTCATGTTTAACGTATCTCGGGAAGGTGTTGTGTTACATTCCTAATTAGAGATGACTTTTCTCCACCTAATTCCCTTAGGGGGGACCATACTTTCCTATAAAAAGTACACTTCCCTCCACAAGTCTGGAAACACCATGTTGCTCATTGCAACGGAGTAAGTTGGAGTGATCTGTGTGAGCTATTGGTTAGAATACAGAACAGTAACTGAAATAACGATTAATAATGACAGGGTGTTGTTCAACGGTATTTGCCACTTTTATATACACTAACTTTACTTGTCCAGACAGTTCTACTAAGCACCCCAGGTGGCACCAGTAGACGGTATGACCGCGTAGATGTACGTTGTTAACAGTTGTGTTCAATTGTAGTTCCGTTTATATGATGGTAGCACATGCTGCGAAAGAAGTAGCACATGCAAGAAAGCAATTGGCCAAAAAGTACTAGATTCCTTATTGTTTACCTATAAAGACACTCACTTTGCACCAAGAAGGCAATACTGACTCCCAATCTTCAAGAAATTGAAGACTTGCATCAGAGTAGTTGCCAAGACCGTACACTGGCATCGAGATACAAGCTCTTATGGTGATTTTCCTTGCTCAGGAGCACCCATTAAAACATCAGAATACCAGAAAAAGTATTTGGTAAAAATACAATCAAACACGTCCGTGAATTGACTGCTGGACGAAATAGAAATACGGATAAACCATTGACTGACTCAATAATGCTACGGCACCTGACAGAGAAGAAACTCCAGGGTTATGCAGCAGCTATAAAACCTGTGTTAACAAGAATAAAATACTTCAACGGCCTACGACAAACCAACGATGGACAGCAGGGCACTGAAAACGAGACATATTAACTCATGAATGCAAGTTCTAAACATCTGGAAGTAAACGCCATCAATTCGTACGCGGTTTTCACCACGAACGCTTGAATCCTCATTGCGCAATTCCACCTGTAAAGTATGGAGGTGGCTCCGTAATGATATGGGAATCTATTGGAGGGAATAAGGTCGGAGATTTGGTGAAAGTAGATGAAAAATGAAACAAAAGGATTATCATTACATTATCCAGCGACATGCCAAAGCATCTGGTTTGCTTCTGAATGGGAAATGGTTTCTCTTGCAGCACGACAACGACCCCAAGCATACAACTGGCTTGCATCAGAAGTATGTGAAGCCTATAGAGGTTCAGAAAATTTTGAAAAACATGGAATGGTCTCCCCTGTCCCCCGATTTCCAGTCAAACTACTGTGGGATGAGTTGGATAGGAGGATCCGAAAACGGGGAATCGTGAGTGGGAAACACTTGTGGGAGGTTCTGAAGCAAGAATGGAGACTAATTCCAACTGAAACCCTGGCAAAATAACCCATCAAATGCCAAGAGTATGCTGAGCAGTGATTAAATAAAAGGGTGGCTGTTTTGAGGAACCTAAAAATGTCGTAATAGCATTTAGCTACTGCTTGAGCTTCATAAACATTTACAAACAATAACATGGAATTTTGTAATTTATGTTCTTTTCTTTGTCGACAGACACTTTGTATTTCGAAATTGATGGAGAGTGTGGCCAACAGAGTTTTCTAACGTTTCTGGACAACGGACACTCTGAATTGTCCCAGAAAGACTACGCCATTTATGTATTTACTCCTCACGTAATTGTTAAAACACAAAATTCTTAGGCTGCTGAAAGCTGAATGAGGCGGGGAGAGCGGGGGTGGGTGTTTACTGTTATCACAAACCTGCACTTGAGAGATTAGAAGCTGTAATAAACCGTCATCAGTGCCCTACACAAGCATTACTGTTGACAGGAATCTCCCGAGATGTTGGCTTTATGTGAGAAGCATCTGAAAACGAACCACGTGAGCTGACAATGGTACAACTGCGCTCAGGCGAGGTAAGAGGCACCTGGCCGCCGTGCAGAGTTGGTGTGGCCTACCTCCCCCCCTCTTGCCACAGGGTCTGTCCTAAGAGGATCGCGGCCGCCCCCAGCGACAGACAAGTAGAAACGGCAGCAATTAGCGGCCTAATTGGCGGCCACCGCGTGAGACGTCGGAGAGGGGGGTGGGGGAGGGGGAAGGAAGAGGGAGGGGAGGCCAGGATCGATAGCGGCGCGCGCCTCCAGGCGAGAGGGCCGTGGAGCAGCAGAGGCTGGGATGTGGCCTCTAGCCTCAGGTAAGCTGCCTCTTTGTCTGTACACTCGCTCACCGACACTCTAGTTCTGTGGGAGCTTGGAGCTCTTAATTTCAAAGGACACATAAATAATATAGTAAACAGTGCTGAACAGTCGAAAAATAACCTGTACTACACCATTTGCTTAACAGCACACGCCAACCGCAAGTCAGATTCCTTGTCTCTTTGATTATACAATCATCTTCTGTCAGCTGTGTTTCTCGGATGAAACCTGCTGTATCTACACTGCTGTCCATCCTAGCTCTATCTCCCTCCCGTTTTCTTTAAAGTCTTTGTGGTCACCCTTTATCTGATGCCTTGCTATCACTCATAAATTTCTTACAACCATATAATTCTAGTTTGCTTCGTTTCTGTCGACTGCACCAATGTTAAATCTATTTCCACGTTTCTTATTCACTTGAATTATTGTGCAACACATTCTCCAATACATTTCCGTTCCTTTGGCAGTGTCCACCCCTCTGCCCCACATGATATGGTGCTTTAACCAAATTCTTGTCCAGACGCTTATTTGTAGCTCTGAAGATAGTTTCATTATTATTACTGGTTGTCTTGCATATTGTTTCATCCGCTGTAAGGGTAACATCCACTCATTGTAATCTTGGACTAATTTCCATTAATATAAGTTCTGTCTTTCGTATTATCAGCTACAATTATTTATTCATCTGTAAATAGTGGAATGTGCATATATACTTTCATTTTCTACTCTCATCTCCGTTATTAAGCTGTTGCCTTCCAGTCTGTAAGAGCTTTATCAGTATATATGATGCAAAAATATTTCCTCAATCCCTTGCTAACTAATCTCTTGTATCTCTCCTTTTATGACCCTTATGAAGCGATGTCACTGTTCTGGTATTAACTGCAGAAACATTTTTGATCTTTGTCTTACAAGTTTTATGTAGGGCCTAATAACCCTTGTGAAGGCTCAGTCGTAGAAGAATGTCAGGGTTAATATTTTCAGTTAACTACAGAGGTCATAGAATGAAGGCTTTCACGACCGGACGACATAACTGCTGGGAAAACTTTGGGGATGAGAGGTCGTGTCCAAGAAACTCTTCTGTTCGTAACGTTTCGCCCAGGACTGCGCTGGACATCCTCGGTGGCGCGCCTCCGCTGAATCTTGCCGACAGACAGCTCGGACGTCCGAGAGCGATACATGGACACTTGCTCTGCAGAATCGCTGGACAATTTTATCTTTGACTAGACGACATCGATAGTTAAGTTTTATCTTTGACAATGATTATCTCAGCTTATCACGTGTTGCTTCGACCACGCCCCCTTTTCTACACTATATATATCGCTTTCGGACGTCCGACCGGTAAGTCGGCAAGACTCCGTGGAGGAGCGCCTCTGAGGATGCCCAACGCATCCCTGGACGAAACGTCAGGAACACAAGAATTTCCTGGATCACTACCTCACATCCTGAAAGTTTTACTAGCAGCTATAACTACAGAGGGACGAGCAGAGACAAAAGTTATGAGTCAGATTAGTTGGTGGGAGTCTGTGAAACATCTTGGACGCTAACAAAACATTATTAGGTCAGTTACTTATTTAAAACGCTTACAAGTAGTCGTTCTTCCGTGCCACCTTCAGCGCTTGCTACTTCAGCTGTGTGTTCTACAATAGCTGACGTCCGTCGAGTCAGCTCAGCAGCTGCAGGCACAAGAGATGTCAGCGACCCAGCGCTGAAGCTGACTGACGGCGGGCAGGCGCGGCCATTTCGCGCTGGCTGCTGGAGTGTACTCGGTCCCACTCCAAATTCTACGATGACCCTTGATGAACCCCGTGTCAGTAGCAGTGTGGTCGGTTGATATCCTCCCTGTTAACAGCTGTGTCGGTCCCTTTCTATGTGCCCTTTTGAAAGAGATAGTCACTCACAACATGTGTCAAGGTTAATGGATATGCTTGTCTCAGTTCCTTTGGTTTTCTGTCACAGCATACTTTCTTCTGAAGGGATATCCTTAAGCTGCCATCAGCGTCGTCATCCACAAGCATTTGCAACATACTGGCTCAGTACCTGCTCCCGCCTCTGTCTGTGGCATTGTAACCCTCCTACCTCTCCAGCTAATTAGGCTTATCTGTACGACCGTGCACTAAATTCCCTAAACTTTCGGGAAAAGGTGTCCACTCCGAAGAACAGTGCAAAACTGAGAGAAGTAGGTGAAGTTATAAGCGAATACTCACTGGTCAGTACTTTGGCAATGACGATTAGAAACAAAGTTCAGTTAACTACTTTATATATTTTTATTACATAAACTAGTTTTTAATTTTTAGTAGTTAGCGGAAAATTTGGAAAAAAGGTTTTCAAAGTATATCATTAATGAAAAGAACCAACGGTTGCCAGTTCTTCACCCGGAAAAGAATAATTAAATTGAAACTGAGCTTTATACTCGGAAGCAATAGTTATTGGCGTCATGATGTAGGAACAGTACTTCACGCACACTTTCAATTACTTCACACCACACATGTCACAGTAGTCAGATAATAATCAAATAGCAAACACATACAACCTATTATATTAATTTTCAAAAATCAATTAAAGTAAGATTGTTTACTGGCTGTAGACAGCCGCTTTTTGCTAAGTTATTCATCGTAACACTGACTGTCGTAATTGTAGCAACCAGAAAGATTGTTTGAATTTACTCATTGGTAAGGACTGCCATTTATCTAGCAGTTATTCTGATATTTATTTGTAGTAAAAGTTCCACATTATACCACAAGCTATAAATTAGAACTGTGCATTGGCAATGAAATTCAGTGTCCAAGTTACGTAAAGTTTTACTACCAATTTTTTTTATTAGGAAAGTTATTCTACTTTTAGCAAACTAATTATTACTGGTTTTCATTATTCTATTTTTGGAATTATTCGTACCACAGCCAAATATATCGTTATTACGTAATTGTCCAAAGGTTGTACAAATCATGTTTTGTTAATCTAATAAATTAATGTTCACTTCATTTTCAGTTCATTTTCTGATTATCTCGGTTCATACTAAGGGAGAGGATGGATACTACGTGAATGATGACTTAGGAAAACTATTTACATGACAATATGCACTAAAAAAATATTATTTAAGCAATAAAATTCCAACTACGCTAGTCTGCCTATTATACTTCTAGTTATTAAAAGTCTAGATCTTACTTCACTTTATGATGCCGTTGGTTTGTCGAGTGGCTTCATTTAGCGGTAAAATAGAGCACAGGTTCATCTTCCTGCCATACCAAAGCCAATAACAAAGGCCCATGTATTTTTGATGTTATATGAAATACTCTTGCTGCATTTGTACTGTGCCCAATAAATGCCGTAGCTTGCCTATATTAAACATCCGCTTAGCAACCATTTCAGTTTTCACTGCTCGGCACTTCCGAAACAGACTTTTTATCTCCCCACTTCTGCATAGCCACACCGGCTCATACACACAACCAACGACACCAACCGTCTCCTCGTATGACTCCAAACTGTTAGTCTTTTCGCGCTCTCGCACGCACAGCGATAATGAATTTACAATTTATTACACTCTTTGACAATACTTTTTCCCTGACTAGGCCAGCGTGTCTACTTACAAAATGTTAAGATTACATGCGAATCTGTAATCTGTAACTTGACGACATATTTACAAGAATAATATTCAACACAATTAATAAAACAAACGTCGCAAAACACGTAACAAATGTATGATCATCCACAGTGTTGTGGTGTTATAGCATGACTTGACATTACCTGCGACAATGTGAGTGAGTTTAAAATTTTTTTTTGTGATTTTTACCAGTTACTATTCTATGCAGTAACATACATTTTCTTCTGTATGCACTTTCATTTTACTTGACTTCTACAATTGTACATTTGCATGATGTCCCACTTACTTGCTTCCGATTTCAACAGTTCGATGTTACTGAGGGCCGTAGGGTACTGCAGAAGAAACAGAAAGGCTCGGCCTAGAGGACTATACAAGCATCTGACATCGCCATTAGAAGTGAAGCTAAGAACCTACCTCCGTTTATTGAAAAAGAAATTATTTTATGAACATGTAATAATGATATATGTTTTAATTCACAGTTTATATACTACATGTCAAATTATCATTTTTGGGTGAGATTCAATTATTTAAACAGTTTGTCACAGCAGTGGAATCAAATTAAATAAAATCAAGTGTTGCTGCGATTTAAGGAACTGAAGTTGGAGAAACACTATGCCATACTTTTGTTGTCTCTGCGAGAATAGATTATAGAAAGGAAGGTATGTATCAAGATGTATAGACAGCAAGTCTATATAAGAGAATCTAGAAATCATTTCAAGCGAATGACAGTATTGCCTCTTAAATTCGTCTTACTGTTCAATCTATTGACTGCAAAGAGTTCACTACTAATCTTTCTTTCTTCATCCCTATAGTTTTACTTGTAGAATGAAGGCTTTCACGACCAGGTGACATGGCTGTTGATATACTTTCCGGGATGTGAGGTCGTGGTCCAAGAACTTTTCTGCTCTTTACGTTTCGTCCAGGACTGCCTCAGAGGCGCTGCTCCGCTGAATCTTGCCGACTTCTACTGCCTGAATCCATGAGACATCCCAGAGATGACTGAAATTTAACGCTTGACGTTGGCGTATAAAGTGGAGATCGGAAAAACTGGAATCTCCGTTTCTTGCTTTCTCAATATTGGTAACGTTGTTTCTTCTTCCCTTATACGCAAAAGAAAGGATACATAAAAAGTTAACAGGCCAATACTAACATCATTTAATATTAGTGCATAGACTGAAGTCAGTCAGGTATGGATGGCGCAAGAGTAGTGAAATATTGTGGAGAGTCATCAATCGTTAGCGCAACCACTTTCGCGGTGTGCGGCCGGCGAGACTGGCTGCTACAACTGCAGCGCAGGTGACTACAGATCTGCAGTAAGTATAATACCGTTTGTCGGGTAAGTTATGTAAGTTATTACATAATACAGAGACTTAAAAAAAAAGTAAATTTCTCACTTTTAGTAAGCAAGCAAAAGCTGGAAGTGCCTCCGTTTATTGTTCAAGAATTTCTGACACCTGCTCTAAGGGCAGGAGGAGGAGATAAGTGTTCATCTGCATTCGACAAATAGATGATTAGAAAGGAGCACAACCTCGGATTAGGAAGGAGGGACAAGGGAAGCTCTCGAACCCTTCCGAAGGAACCGCCATGGCATATTCCTTATGCGATTTAGGGAACTCGCGGGAAATTTGGATCAGGATGGTCGAAGCCGGTTTCCAACCGTCGCCCTCCCGAATACGAGTCCAGTGTGCTAAGCACTGCGCCAACCTTCTCGGTGTCTGCTTACGAAATTGCTCATTACTCTCTACAGTTCCGCTTCACAAACGGCAGCAATTTCTTGCCGAATGTTAGTTTTAAGTTCGTCTAAATTGTGTGGAATTGATTTGTAAGCTTCCTCTTTTAATGAGTGCGGAATATAAATTGCAGGAGATTAAATAGGTGGAACAACGAGGCCATATGTTGTTAGCTATAACATGAATTCCCTGTAAAGAGAAGCTGGCAGTCGCATAGACCTGCTGAAACGCCGCGAAAGTACGTTCTCTCGCAGTTAGTAGGTTAAAAAAGGGCCACAATATGGTTTCCACATGTGTCCCGCTTTCACTTGTGTCGTAAATTAATTTTGATCTACAAATCGTTGTTAGTGTGGACTTGTAATACGTTGGACATGCTAGAACATAGAGAAAGGACATTTTGTGAATTTACGTATGTAAGTTAGTTGACCCGTAATTCGTCGGAAGAAACATTGTAACTGTTCGAAAAGCACGTACGGAATCCAAATTTGCTGAGAAAAACGTTGAATTGATTAGAAGATATTTCGAGAGTGTACCCAATGTTAATAAGAGCTTCTTCTGTCAGTATTGTGCGTCGTTATTTATGTTCCCCGTGAAGGACATTTCCTGTCTCATGAAATTAATTTGTCAGTCGATGAAGCATACTCCGAATAGGAACTTGAACGTCAGGATATTGCTCTTGGACTCATCTCCTTAAGGCACGTGCTCATTCTGTACACCCTCCTGAATCATACTCGAATAATCTTTGGCAAATAGAATACTCGCACTTTGCCATTTGGAACACATTCAGTCAATACACTGCACACCGGCGCCTAAGAAACACGTGCTGCCTGTGTCACAATTGTACATGAAGGTCTTGCAGTAGAAGGGGAGGAACTGCAGCTGGCGAGCTGCCGACGAGGTAAAAAAACGCCCGCTTGGCAGCAGAGTTAAGGATTGATCACCCTGTATGAGTCATGCGATTGAGCCTTGCTGGCTTGTATCGATAATACTTCTCTGAAGTAGGATGCCCCTTTCGTTTAAAAAATGGGAGATTTTAAAACGTTTTAAAAAACTTGGAACAATTAAGGAAAAAAAAAGGGACACAAATTGCACTGTCTAAATTTAATGCACACAGAAGTTTCTGTCGGATTTTCATCCATCCTGGATCACTTTGTTGGAGTCTCGTCACATCACAATATAACTCTAAATAGTATCTTCGGTTTACTTGATCGCTCATCAGTAATATTGGAAATTCATCTTCATTTGCATCCGAGATGATGCCTTCTTCTAATCATTCTGGAAGACGGGATAATGCATCAGCTGTTATATTCTCCTTCCCTTGTATGTACACAATACAAAATTGGTACTCTTGAAGAGCGACCGTCCATCTTCCTAATCTTGCATGTAATAGCTTACAAGTTTGTAAAAAGCTGAGAGCTTTATGGTCACAATACACAGTGGTTCTTGCTCCATATGAATAAGTTTTTGAATGCCCACACTACAGCAGGAGCCTCTTGTTCCATGGCAGTACACGATCTCTCGCAACTTGACAGTGTCCTACTAGCGAAAGCTATTGGGCAAAAGGTGAGCGTGCCATCTATTATTCGAATTTGGAACAAACAAATGCCCAAGCCAACAGATGATGCATCCACCATTATTCCAAATTCCAAGGACATTTCAGGATGGTAGAGGATTGTTGCACTAGACAAAGCTTGCTTCATTGTTTCGAATGCTCGTTTGCATTCCTCAGTCCAGTTCCAATGCACGTTCTTCCTTAATAAAGTTAGTAACAGCACAGTATTTATCGACTGATTCTCTATGTACCGACGAAAAAACGATGCAAGACATAAAAATCCTTTTAACTGCCTTTTCTTTCTAGGAACAGGAAAATTTTTTATCGCACTCATCTTCTTTTCACCTGGTAAGATGCCTCTCGAATTTGTTTAATGCCCTAGGAATTTTATTTTCTCCAGGAAGAACTGAGACTTTTGCAGATTAGCTGTTATTCCCACACTAGAAAATCTCTCTAATACTCATGTCAGTAGATTCACATGTTCTTCCCAGGTATTTGGAGCTATCAAGATGTCATCCAGAAACAATGTTAGCTGACTCCTTAGTTCAGGTGCTAATGCTGCATCCAGTGCGGATATGAATACTCCTGCACTGATATTCTAACCAAATGGAAGAACTTAGAAATAATAACTTCTTCCGGCATATACAAATGCAGTATACTTTCTTGACTCTTCATCTAACTTGATCTGCCAGTAAGAAATTTGCAAATGGATTGTTGTAAAATACTTCATTCCATTGAACTTTACGATCAACTCATCTATATTTTCTGGGTGAGTACATACTGGTACAATAATTGTGTTAATTACACGAGCATCGAGTACAAGACATACCTTTCCGCCTGGTTTAGGCACAACGAGAAACGGACTGCAGTAGAACGGGTTAGAAACTATGGCAGTATGTTCTGTGCGGCTTGACATTCAAATGACATGTATAACCCATAATGATATCAGACTGTTCTTCAAACATTCTCATATACTTGCTTAATAGTTTTTAGTTTTATCTGCCCGTATATTTCTACGACTTGGATGAATTTAATCAAACTTTTTTGCATTTCCGGCGCTCTTTCATGGTTCAAATGGCTCTGAGCACTATGGGACTTAACATCTGAGGTCATCAGTGCCCTAGAACATATAACTTCTTAAACCTAACTAACCTAAGGATATCACACACATCCATGCGCGAGGCAGGATTCGAACCTGCGACCGTAGCAGTCGCGCGGTTCTGGACTGAAGCGGCTAGAACCGCTCGGCCACAACGGCCGGCTTTCATTATCAAATACAATTTTGCCCCTCTCCTGTACCTTCCGTCTTTTCCTTCTTTCCTTAGCAAATCTACCTGAGCCAGAACTTTACTTTACGGGTAGAGAAGTCTAATTTTGCTCCCTTCTCCTGGATAATTTCTAATCCCAGAGCTCAGTCGACTATTAATTCATCCACTTTTAGGAACGCGAATGCTATCACTGGATTTCCTCGATCCAATTTTAGTATCGTCTGTGTCTTCACAGGTTGTTATTCCGTGCCAAACGCTTACAGTATTTTACAATGTTGCACGGGAAACGTCGGTAATGGGGTCTTCTTCAATATTTTATTAAATAAACTCATTGATATATGCGTTTACTGATGCGCCCGTATCCAAAACTACCATTACTGGAATACCCTCTATTTCAACTTTCATTGCAGAAATGGATTCCAATGAGTATTACTCCACACAATTAGTTGTGTCAGCACAAAGCTCCTCTTCTACTAATCTTCCTTCGTTGTACCTCTTCATATTTACATTCTGCTCATAGCCCCTATACCTTTCTTCGATCGCTCCTCCGGGGCACGATTCGGTCGGAATTAGTTTTCCGAGCGTGATTCATTTGCATGAACCGCACCTTCTCTTACTTCTGAAATAACTGATGTTCGTTGCCTCCAGTCATTATCCATCGGCACATAAGATTGTGTCTGGCTGTTATTGTTTTGCCAACTCGTAGAATTCGAGTTCACGTTATAACCTGGATTGTACCTTCTGTCGTATCGATTCTGCCTGTTTTTCCCGTATCTGAAATTTTTTTCATTACCGCTATGTGGATTGCCATGTTGGACGTAATTCTGGCAGTGCAGCGGAGTGCGATTTGCATTTGTCTCCTGAATCAGCTGAATACTGGCTCGGCTGCCGTAAGCATTATTCGACTGTTAGTACGCGCTGAGTCTGTCTGGTCTTGCCTTAATATCTTCTTGGATCAGATTAGTGGAGTCCAAGACTGACATGAATTCTTCTAAATTCTCCTCCGATGCGTGTATTAACTTCTCTCTCGTCTCAATCTGAAGTTTGGCCTTCAAAATCCGCAGAATACCCTTGTGCGTTATAGGTTTATCCCAGTGTCTTGCTTTATTTGAATACTTCTCAAAGTATCGCCTTAGACTTCCTGTTTTTACACAGAACGGCTCCAAGTTAATCTTTTCTTAATCTTTCTTGCACGCACCGTGACCAATACTTAGCAAGAAACGCCTTCTCAAGTTCCTCGTACGTTTCGCATGTATCCGTCATATCCGTCGCCCATAACGCACCATCACCTTGAGTACATCCTGAAACGTAACTGATATTTTGCGCTTCAGTCCGTGCCCTTGGTAGTACTGCACAAAATCCTCGTATAAATACCACTGCGTTTATGGATTTTCGGTCAGGTGAGAAAGTCTGAAACTGCCTATGTTTCAACAATTTTTCCTCCAATAGCAGTACTGCGACACATTATTAGCTTGCGGAGCTGCATGCATTCCGTTATGGTTTATATTTGCCTCTGGCAAAGCATGTCCGTTACCATAACATGATTCATGGCTTGATCCTGCGTTCGTTCTGTTTCACGCAGCTCATTTCTACAGTCTTTTACTGCCCCTAGCATCTATTCCACATTTTCAACATAATGGACTATTTCGTCCTTCAATTGTTTAAAATTTGCCTCTAATTGTTCTTTTATCTCTTTAATGTCTTCTTTAATATTGTCTGCAACTTGTAAGCTGTCAATAGGAAATTTGCTTACCGCTTCTTTTATACTTGTATCTACATACACTCCTGGAAATTGAAATAAGAACACCGTGAATTCATTGTCCCAGGAAGGGGAAACTTTATTGACACATTCCTGGGGTCAGATACATCACATGATCACACTGACAGAACCACAGGCACATAGACACAGGCAACAGAGCATGCACAATGTCGGCACTAGTACAGTGTATATCCACCTTTCGCAGCAATGCAGGCTGCTATTCTCCCATTGAGACGATCGTAGAGATGCTGGATGTAGTCCTGTGGAACGGCTTGCCATGCCATTTCCACCTGGCGCCTCAGTTGGACCAGCGTTCGTGCTGGACGTGCAGACCGCGTGAGACGACGCTTCATCCAGTCCCAAACATGCTCAATGGGGGACAGATCCGGAGATCTTGCTGGCCAGGGTAGTTGACTTACACCTTCTAGAGCACGTTGGGTGGCACGGGATACATGCGGACGTGCATTGTCCTGTTGGAACAGCAAGTTCCCTTGCCGGTCTAGGAATGGTAGAACGATGGGTTCGATGACGGTTTGGATGTGCTGTGCACTATTCAGTGTCCCCTCGACGATCACCAGTGGTGTACGGCCAGTGTAGGAGATCGCTCCCCACACCATGATGCCGGGTGTTGGCCCTGTGTGCCTCGGTCGAATGCAGTCCTGATTGTGGCGCTCACCTGCACGGC
Organism: Schistocerca cancellata; assembly: GCF_023864275.1. Lineage (NCBI taxonomy): Eukaryota > Metazoa > Arthropoda > Insecta > Orthoptera > Acrididae > Schistocerca > Schistocerca cancellata. Next base: position 629,852,120 of record NC_064630.1, read on the forward strand.
GCCAAACACGCATACGACCATCATTGGCACCAAGGCAGAAGCGACTCTTATCGCTGAAGACGACACGTCTCCATTCGTCCCTCCATTCACGCCTGTCGCGACACCACTGGAGGCGTGCTGCACGATGTTGGGGCGTGAGCGGAAGACGGTCTAACGGTGTGCGGGACCGTAGCCCAGCTTCATGGAGACGGTTGCGAATGGTCCTCGCCGATACCCCAGGAGCAACAATGTCCCTAATTTGCTGGGAGTGGCGGTGCGGTCCCCTACGGCACTGCGTAGGATCCTACGGTCTTGGCGTGCATCCGTGCGTCGCTGCGGTCCGGTCCCAGGTCGACGGGCACTTGCACCTTCCGCCGACCACTGGCGACAACATCGATGTACTGTGGAGATCTCACGCCCCACGTGTTGAGCAATTCGGCGGTACGTCCACCCGGCCTCCCGCATGCCCACTATACGCCCTCGCTCAAAGTCCGTCAACTGCACATACGGTTCACGTCCACGCTGTCGCGGCATGCTACCAGTGTTAAAGACTGCGATGGAGCTCCGTATGCCACGGCAAACTGGCTGACACTGACGGCGGCGGTGCACAAATGCTGCGCAGCTAGCGCCATTCGATGGCCAACACCGCGGTTCCTGGTGTGTCCGCTGTGCCGTGCGTGTGATCATTGCTTGTACAGCCCTCTCGCAGTGTCCGGAGCAAGTATGGTGGGTCTGACACACCGGTGTCAATGTGTTCTTTTTTCCACTTCCAGGAGTGTATATCATCACCTGGTTTTCCTTAGCGGATGCCCATTCATCTAATTTATTTGAGAAAACCTGTTGATGTTTACTGAAATTCTCTCGTACCAGTTGATCAAATCCAGAAACTATGGTAGTGACAGTTTCTGTTAATTCCACAACGGAAGTTTCTACTTCCTCCTGCTTTTATTTCATGTTTGGCATTTCGTCGGGAATCCTTTTGATTTCGAAAGCAATTTGCTTTTGCGCGTTTCGCAATTCGATTATCTCATCTGAGACTTGTTGTTGCTGGCTAACTAATGACATGTCTATTTGTTTTTGACACAAGTCTGCTTGCTTTTGTGACACTGTTTGTACCACCAATGACATATCAATTTGCTTCTGTGACATGTCTTCCTGCTTTTGTGATACTGCTTGTACCACACCTGACATAGTCGTTACCGATAGTGACAAAAGACTTAGTTGTTCTAAGATTTGAGCCGTAGGATTTTACTCCTGTTGAGACGAAGCTGCTGTCTCCTCTACACTCGCATTTTCACCAGTTTCCTGAACATCTAACACTTTCTCATTATCCATTTTAAATTGTGATCTACTTTCGACCATAACAAGACTAGAAAACACAAAATATCTATGTATTTGTGCACACTTAATTACACTAACTCATATAAAAGTTCCTCCTGAAAAGAGTGCCCCAAATAAGTGTCTATGACTGCTTCTGAAGAAGACACGGAAATGGAGTGAAAATTTAGAACTAAATTACAGTATAAAGAATGAGACTATGCAGCTTAAAAGGCCAGACTGAGGTAAGATTGCTGATAGTTGTGTGTGCTTGCCTTATCCAGCTTGCAGCGATGTGAATTTCTGCGGTGGGGATCTGGACTGCTCACCTCACACGACCGGATTCGACCAGTTATATTGTACACGAAACGCACACACAATATATGGGTTAGTACAGACACAATCGGTAACGCCTATGTCCGGTGTGGTACAAGCAGTATCACAAAAGCAGGAAGACATGTCACAGAATTGTATATATACAACTATTTTAATTGTTGGCTGTCCTCGACTCGGACACCATTTTATTGTACTTTAATATAATTTATTTGTTCTTTTTTAGGAAATTTGATTAGGAGAATTCTCTGCTTCTTGTTTATTTTTGGGATTATTAGTTATCATTTACAGTGGTTTCATTAAGGTTTTAGCTTCAGTCGTCTAAAAGCTAAAGAATGTTAGTCTTTGGTTTTAAATACCATAGGAGAGCCAGATATATGTCCCGCAGCGTCGATCTCGCTGATAGTCCTCGTCGGAACTGCTCCACCTGAAGTGTCTAAAATATTTATTTCGCTACGAAGATCGTTCGGCACAACTAGGTGCTATTATGTATGATGCGTATGGATTGATGTGTCTCACTTTTTTGTCAACTAAAAGTTTATTGTTCCGTAGATATTCTCTCGAAGAATATTGACCGTGAAGAAATGCAGGCTCTCACCATCATTCCACGCTGCACCTCCGTTCGATCTACGTCTCGTGATATCTGAAGAATGTTTGTTAAATCTTTTATAAAGTGATAAATATACACCTTGAATGCGTATTACTTTCTTGAATTTGTTTATTGTGCCAACGACTAAATAAACATTCACAATGGAGCTTAGTAGCATTGCACAACAATAGCAAAATCTTTACAACATATAACACGTCCGATCTCTGTAATCGCTTCACATAGAGTCCTCCAATACATATCTTTGGTTACTTATCCCAGAGAGATGCGTCCGTAGTACGGAACGTGCAATTCTCGCAGGCACTTTATACTACTATCGGCATTATTCGCCGCAGATACGTTCAAGGGATTCACCACTTACTGTCGATTATACGAAATATGGAAACCTTGGATACCTGAGAATAATAATCAAATTCACAAAAAATTTGATTCTGAGATTTAAGTTACTCTGTTACAAATTGATACTGAAGCGTCAACCGAACGTGACAGTTTGGATAAAACCGTAAGAAGGGATCTAGGTAACATTAAATCAACTATAGGCAAAGATTTCGTTAATTTACATAAGGTATTTGCAACTCAGGTTAATGATCTGAAGAAAGAATTGTCTGAAGTTAAAGATGTAGTTCAAGACACCATGCTGATTGGACGTGTATCGGATGAGACGCACGGAAACGTACTTCAATTTGGTAGACACAAGCACCAGTCATCCAGTGACATTATATGTTGTGGAGCGGCGCCAGAATTTTTCCTTAGTTTTGCTGAAAGAGTTTTCAGTCACGCTTACTCAATTTCAAACCTTTTCTCCCGCATAAAATCGATTTGATCCCGCTGCGTGTCTGTGGTTTTTTGAGGAGTGTTAACCTAGAAGATCTTCTCACCCACAAAAGGTACGTGTGGTTCGTGGTGGCTGCCTCGCCGGCACCAACAAGTTGACGTTACGTAGACAGCCTTCATAAGTATATTGAATCTAGAATGAGATTTTCACTCTGCAGCGACGTGTGCGCTGATATGAAACTTCCTAGCGGATTAAAACTGTGTGCCGGACCGAGACTCGAACTCGGGACCTTTGCCTTTCACGGGCAAGTGCTCTACCAACTGAGCTACCCAAGCACGACTCACGCCCCGTCCTCACAGCTGTACTTCTGGTAGGGAACTTTCCCGCCAAAGGCAAAAAGGTCCCGAGTTCGAGTCTCGGTCCGGCACACAGTTTTAATCCCCCAGGAAGTTTGACATTTAATCTCTTTTAACAATTACCAGTTCAGTTTCCACAACTTTTTGAGATGCTCTGAAAATTTCGTTGATATATCATTTGTGAAAATTGATGAGAATACTTTTCCGAGAACAGGTAACATCCCGTTTTACTTTTTAGTCTCCCTATGAATCTTTTAGTCTCCCTATGAATCTTCTTCATGGTAGTTATAGGTCTTGTACAAGAAAAGAAACCAAGTTGATAAAATCTTTAGTGTTCACTAGCTGATCGTTTCATTTGTAGCAACTCACTCCAGACTCATAGTTATAATTGGACTAGAGAATTTCCGCTTGTTTACCGGTGCGGAGCAATGCCTTAGCAGATCCATATCTGCTGAGAGTGATATTTGTTATACACCAGTTTACGCAGAAGGATTTTGCGAAGCTGGCTTGAGTACTCGTGGAGGACTCGAGATCATAATCGTTGTTGTACAGGAGTTACGGCTGAGCCACCGGACTGTTTGAGCAGCTAACGAACAATTTTGACTCTTAACTCAACTAGTTTCTTATTCGATTTGTTAAACTTTATGAGTTTTCTAGTGGGACTATTATAACCCCATGAACAGCGTTGTGGTATACTACCCATATCTCCCAGGCAACTTTATTTCATATGAATCTAGCCGTATGTTTGCACAGAGGTTTACAGAAACTGTGACTTTAATGAGATCATTTCATTTTTCATACTTCATGTAAATTTACGCTATGCGATGGAACACATCCAGCAATGTTATAAAACTTATTTTGAAAGGTTTACTTCACGCTCTCTAGACAATGAAGGAGTGTCTTTCCTTGGGTGCACATGTGCATATAAAAGACCATGATACGGGGACTTCTTTTGAGTGCTCCGTATGATGCTTCCTAGGAAGTAAACATATTAACGAGATTGATATTAGTTGTGCATTGTATTGTTAGCCAACATGGTACAAGAAACTTAAACAAATATGTGGGTGCGTCTACGATAATGACTGCGAAGGAAATTATAAGCGATTGGAAAGTGTTAAATAACGGAATAGTGGTATATGGGTAAGGAAAATTTAGGACCGGTTGATAAAACGGAACTCGGTTATTGCAAGTGTAGCGATGAAGATCGAAAACAAAATTTTATCCTGCCTTACAGCATTACAGTTGCAAATTTCTGTTTTTCGTTGATTTTTATCTTTTCATTCTTTCTTTATTTTTTTCTATAGTTCGATGTGATCATGAAGAAATCAATTGTGGCAAAATAAAGTGAGAGTGTGTATTAAAGAAACGAATGAGGGTATCTCTTTGGTGATATGGAGGAAAACATGTTTTCCTGATAAGACGGACAAGTTAGAATCAGAAGAGGTAAAATTTGAAAAAGGCGCATTCAGATTTGTCATTTTTATGTGCTCAACGAAACAAAAGAAAGATATTTTTAGGATTCCTTAGGAGGTTGATATTAAATTGACCGTTTACCTATAAACAGTGCCTTTGACTAGAGAGGTCGCACCTCTTTGTTACTGGGCAACAAAAGAACAAAAGAGTATTACAAACTATTAAGTAATATCATCAATTTTAACATTTCAAAAGCAAGAAGTATATATCAGCATCTTATCGTACAGTATCTAATAAACCCTTTAATGGGCTAAGATGAAGTTGTGAACCTGAACTACGAGTATAACACTTCTAGTCAGTCGAGAGAGAGGTAGAGGTGACTTGTAGCTCGCTTTGATTACTGCTAGCTCGCTTTGATCACATTGGTACTCAACAGGCAAATTTTGGTTTTACGATTCTTTTCTTTTTTTTTTTTTTGCTTTAAGGAACATATACGGAGTGAATCACTATGCCAATAAGGAGCAAAGAGCAGATCAATTTACACAATAGTCATGTCAGGTAAGAAATATGGAATGGTCACGCGTTCTGACCGAACTTCTTTTACGTAACAATCGTAATTATGTACTGCATCAAAGGAAGAATAACAATACAAAGGAAAAGGGCATATTTTCGTACAATAAACGTATTAGAAAACACCTCACTTTATGCCATATACGATTTCCGGTTGACTGTCATTATTAGGACATGTTTACTTTCAATACTCGTAAGTTTGTCTAGCAGAAACTAGCTTACTTCTCAAACCTTGTTTTAAAACGTATCAAGGTAATTCAGTCTCCCCGTCTTTCGAGATCTGTTAGAGATTATCTGTTTATCAGACTCTGAACCAGTCCATATTCCCTGCACGCACAGTACGATATCGAACGACTCGTGAAATTTTCGATAGGGTAACGTAAGGTAAACTTTATCAAGTGCGGAGGTTATAGCAAATAGTCCACAGATTCATTAGTTGCCAGTGCTGTTAGGAAAGTGAGCCACAAAAGGAGAAAAGGGAACAAATTCGATGACCCAGTTCTCTCCCGTTGATAAATGGACTGAATACCTCGGAGAGTCGTATCTACACAGTAAGCGGGCAGCGGTGCTGGAGATATTCGCTTCTGCGGGTATCTATCGAGGCCCCTTCGGGCAATAAATTACTCCCTTTTCAGCTGATAGCGTGTTTTCGTGTGGGCAGTGCGTCAGGATATGTCCTTGTACCTGTTTATAGCGCCCCTACGTACGAAACAATTGTCAGTTATCTTTCGTCTCATGCAAGTTTCACCAGCGGAGATATGCACGTTTCCGAAGCTGATTCCGGGTGAACGTTTACATAATACAGAAGAGAGGGAGGGATAAAGGTCTTGAATCATAGTCTGCAGAAAGCGATATCGATTCTTCGTGGACCAACTTTGATATATGGTTCTTAAGCTGAAAAGGGTTAAACTGATTCTGTGAAGTGCAATGCTAGAAAATCAAGGCGATTATTCACTTGCGTTGTGAAATGCGCAGCGAAATTCCTTGCTTCTTCCGGGACGATAAAGTCGGAAATAATACATCAATAGTGCCGGAGTTTCTCTGACACCTTAGTAAATTGTACGAGTTCAGTAACAGCAAGCGGCAGTCAGTGAATGATCACATTCTGAGAGGTGTCATGTATAATTTTGTTATTTGAACTTTTGGTATCTGAATCGATTGTAAGTGAGCAGCGATGTGGTAAGCTGTATAGAAGAACAACTTTGAGCTGCGCGAGGTCGCAGAGGAGCAGTCGAAATTTAGCCATGTTTAAGTAAAGCAGCCAATGTTTAGCTGTGGTAGCGACTAGAGTCGAAGTACAACTGTGTTAGACTTAAGATAATAGTTTTAAGCAGTGTTAGTGAGGAAGCTACGGCGATATTATGATTCAAATTAAAATTTATCATTTGTTCAATCAACATGACTATGAAACTGATTTGTGAATGAAAAAATCTGATGGAATGTGAGGTAAATACAATAATGATGTGGTTATTTTTTACTATTGCTGCGCCATCAAACGAACTTGGTTATTGTACTGAAAGTTGTTTGATATGAAAGATAGGAAATTGTATTGTTGGGGTGTTGAGAACTTGATTAAATTTAAAATCTGCATTGAGAAATTTTTCTCATTACACAAAAAACAATGCTGTCATTTATGCGCATATTTCATTTTCTTACCATCCTTTCTCTTACAATTCTTTTTAATGGATGATGCAACCAAGTATGTTCCATTTGCAATTAACAGAGAACTCATTGCACCTCTCGAATCTCTCTGTGCAGATAGACTAATTTGCAGCTTTAGCATAGTGGCACGCAGAACAGAGCAGTACTGCAATGCGTTATCCAGATTTGGGCAGATTAGAGGTATGGAGAAAACATTTTGATTGTTTTGTTTATTCAATCAGGGCCAACTTACGTTATTCAGAGACAGTTTTTGTGATCAAATTTTGCAAAGTCAATTACTAAAGGTTTCATGTCCAACTTAATTATTCAGGCAGTTTATACTGTTCAAAATTCTTACAGTCATATTGCTAACTTTTATAGCATGAAATACTTCCCTTTTCATTACGACAATTAATTATTATTACAGTGCAACTATGCTTTCACAATAGTTGATTTACTATCACAGCTCAGGCTTACAATTAGAAACAATATACTCCAGGTCTTATTTTCATTTGTTTAGATAATTTTCAATTTGATACTGAAACAAATATGTAATAATGAGTAATCGTGCGAAACTGCAGGAATATTTTATACACTGAAAGTATAACATCGATGAAATGGGGTAAGGACGGCGATAATAATTGCTTGTTTGATTAAATCAAAACAACGAGCGTGGCAAATTACATTTGGAAAGAATGATTGAAACATTTTACGGGTCTAATTACTGACACTATACAGAATGTTTTAAAGATACTTTTACAAACTTTGTGGAGAGGTTCCTTAGACCAAAACAAGAAAGAAGGTTCATATGAACACACTTCTGTAAAGACTTCGTCTTGAAGTTATTACTGACTGTTTGTATTCAACGATTTTTCGCGTATAATCCAACAACTTCGCTTATCTGTACATCAGTTTCAACGGTTTTCCGGATATAATCCAAGAACTTCACTTATCTATACATCAGCTTGACTCATGGTATCATAGCTGGCGTTGTGTGTGCAGGGAGACTTGTTTGCATTCGTCGTTCTTCTGTCTTCAACACGTGCATTGCGTGTATGTGCTATAGGTAGTGAGTTAACTGAAAGTGCCTCTTTCAATTATGAGAAGATATTCTTTTCGTGGACAGGCAGGCATGGCTTTGATGTACTGCTGTAGGAATGATTATGGACACGAGGGAACACGACTGTATCAGACATTTCTAGATCGGAGCCACGTATCAACGTAAGACAAGTGACCCTGGCATGCGGTAAAACTCTAAGTTTAGCATGGAAGACACTTCACGAGCAGCTCATGTATCCGTATCATTTTCAACGTGTTCAGCATCTTACACTGCCGATCACCCACCGCGGGAAAGCATTTGACAACGGTTTGTTGCTCAAATTGCCCATTCGTTGTTTGTCACTGTTGGAGGAGATGGAATAACAAATTTCCAAAACCAACGCTTATGGACCGATCACAGTGTTCAAGCTACAATACACGCTAGACATCAGCATCAGAGCAAATTAATGTGTGGGCTACAATGCTGTATTAAGCCAGCGTGGAGACCATAGAAAATGTCAAGAAGAGGCCCTTGGTTTGTTTAAAGCCTCAAAGTTTAGGATATAAAATGAAACAATTCTTAACAAAACAACTTTTTCCCGATTTAATATGGGCAAATTTAGATACAACTCTAGTAAAATCAATGTCTCTAACCAATTTACATTCAATTAAACTTAGGTGAACTTTTTTAACGTTCACGTGCCATTTTCGTTGCATTTGGAAAAAGACAAGTATATCTGTAAAAATATTTCTACATTTTGGAAACACCCTTATAATGAAGTTTCCTTTAAAAGTTTATGAAACTGCAGTTCCAGGGGCTCGCGATTTCTGCTGCTAAACAGTAAATTGGAGGTATGTTCCTAATCCACTAGTCACTAGACGGTACGTTGCAATGCGTTGCGTTTAAATAATGCAATAAATAAATAAAAATTTATGATAATAAACACCTTGTCGACGTGTCTGAGCGTCTTCAACTTCATCGAGTGTAGGAGAGCCGCTGAAATACTCATAAGTTGTATTTCACTTGCGTCGTCTCGAAGTATAGTACTTACATTCTTCACAGCCGATCAGCACATTCACTCTCTCTTGAAATATCTGTAAAGTGGACTACATTCCTTGAATGTAGACGTGTAATGATTTATAAAGGACTTCATGAGACCACAGCAGCAAAGTGGTAGTCGCTTGAAAGCGTCCTAGGATTTAGTTCCAAGCGAAAATCAGTATTTCATCTTCGAAACTGGTCTATAGGCTCGATTGCCACACTTCAACGTTTGATGAATGCTATTCCACATGTCATCCGAACCTTGCTTGATAGCGGTAAAATCACATATAAGTGCCTTCGTAGCATCTGCTCGGGCCAACCACCCAGCGTCGGGCTACCTTTTCAAAATAGAAATTTTTGACCTAGCTTCATTTAGTGATTTCAAATGAAGACCTCATCGATGAGCAGAAACGGGCAATAATGTACATCATTCTGTTTTTGTAGAGAATTCTGCAATGCACTTGGCAAACAGACTTAATGAATGTGCAAAGTGGGGAATGTATACCGTATATTTACTAATCTTCTTAATTCGTGTAACTAAGCCACTGTATATCACACTCATGTACCTGGCATTGTCGCAGCATTGCCAGCGACAGTCCTTATCACTCTCATTTTTTTTTAAAATGCAGTAAGCTTTGGATGAGTTGCTCAGCAGTATGATCTTCCACGTCCGAGAACCTTGCAAATCTTTCCACTGCTCCAGGTAGCAGGACATTTCGCACTATGAGAGTAGTTGGTCTACATATGATAAGTGCGGAATGGAATGTGGAATGGAATCCGATGAAACATAATACCGGCCTCTCTAAATTTCGCAAGTAATATGATCCTCTTCGGTTGATGGATAAATTCCTATGTTGTTTTGGACCAGTACGACGTATGATATATATATATTGGTTCAGAAAAATGTCGAATTTTACTTTTAATTCTAATTAACCTGAATAGTAGAAATAACAGAAGCTATTTCTAGTATGAGTTTCATTTGTAAATTATTGTCTGCATATGAAAAATGACTTTTAGCGGAATAGCAATTTATTTTCTTTGGCCTACATTTTCTTTGTAAATAAAAATTACGGTTGCATTTCGCTTCACAAAAATAAAAAATCCACGAGGCTTACACCCAACGAGAGGCAGAGTCCTAATTTCGCATTCAATGCTCTGCTTAAACGAATGTTAGGCGATTGCATCCTTGTACCCCGAGATGTGGTGAATTTATACATTAACGTGCCTGTCCGCTAATTATTATCAATTATTGTGAACCACTCTTAAAATACATGGAAAATGGATACAGGAGAAAAGTTGAATTAACGGAGCTTCTAGAACTGGCGTTGTCCTGTAATTATCTCAGGTTTAACAGAAAGATATACCACAAACCTGTAGGGTTTCCTAGTAAGAATTATTGCTGAGATTTGTCTTAACGATGGGTTCGTACTTGGAATGTTTCATACTTAATGTTTTAAGATACTAATCTAGCTTTAGTTATTTTATTTCCACTACCATAATTCGTTACTGTACTCTTTTTACAGAACCATAGATCTACCCTTTTAATATTTACAGGATTGAATTTTTACAGATTTAGAGTAAAATCCTCCCTTGTTAAACCCGTAACATCCATACTAGTATGTGTGCCCTCCCCCCCCCCCCCCCCTTCTCTGTCCCTGTCATCTTTCACCGCACTCAGTCGCCCCACGTTACATTTCATAACTTTATCATTCTATGCCATTATAGTGTACACACCCATTGTCCTACACTACTAACATTTAATGAGAATTCTTACTAACTATATTTTTTATGATTTTACCAACCCTTCTTCTTAAACTCATGACATCGCTATCATTCCTCTTCCCTACTTCATTTCTCCTCTCCCAATCACTCTCGCTTCATTTTCTCCCGTTCCTTCCCTGTTTCCCTCTATCTCTTCCCTTCTCCCCAGCCGACACCAGCTACCTATTTGAACAGTGGATGGAGTTGACAATCACAGTACTGTGATAGGAAGTTCTGAAGAAAAAAGTAGGATTGTTAACGCAGTTACTTACGTAAATTCTACAATTATGAACTATTATTTTCTAATTATTGTAGAATATTTGAGGGTACTTATTTAGTTTTACTTTGTTTTATATCTGAAGACGATCCAGCGTGATCCATCATGTCATCTAGGTTATTAAAAATGTACAGTTAAGACTGAAGATTAAGTGATGTTTGTTTTAAATAGCGGTATAGTTACTGATTCTCTCTGGATGAATATGTCAGCTACAGATTCAATAATAACACATATACGAAGGATTTTCGGAGATATGTTGCTCGTTATGAATTATAAGGAGTTATATATTTCAGTCTGATATATTAATTCATATCCTTAAATATCTGCGAAAATTCTCTGATGTTTTTGGTATTCGTGGTCCTTAAGCGAAGAATGAGTGGAATGAACTGATAGCTCATTGACGTGTTGGCACATAGACACATAGAATTTCGATAGTGTGGATCTTATATATTTACGACGCGCTTAGAGTGCAGTTGGTACTGACCGTTTCTGTGGTTCATTGTGACACGTTTGTTAACATAAAAATCCTAGATGGACACCTAAAGCCTTACCAAATCTTGATCTTCCCTTAGAGTAGAAGGTAAATATTCAAGACCGACGAACGTAATTCCAGAGTTATACCGTAGGAAGGATGATTTTTGTAAATGACATTGTTCTTGGCTGAATTTCATTTTCTTTGGGAACTTTCAAAAGGTCTCACTTTTTTAATCCATAAGTGTACCAAATGTGCCATATAAACTGAAGAGCCAAAAAAACTGGCACGTCTGTATAATATCGTGTAGGATCCCGCGAGCAAGCAGACGTGCCGCAATACGACGTGGCATGCACTCAACTAATGTTTGAAGTAGTGCTGGATGGCAGTGAGACCATGAATCCTGGAGTGCTGTCCATAAATCCGTTAAGAGTACGATGGGATACAGATCTCTCCTGGGCGCACGTTGTAAGGCATCGTAGATATGCTCAATAATGTTCATGTCTGGGGAATTTGATGGCCAGCGTAAATGTTAAAACTCAGAAGACCATTACTGGAGACATCCTGTAGCAGTTCTGGACGTGTGGGGTGTCGCATTGGCCGGTTGAAATTGTCCAAGTCCATCGGAATACACAATGGACACGAATGGATGCAGGTGATCATACAGGATGCTTACGTACGTGTTACCTGTGAGAGTCTATCTAGAGGTATCAGGGGTCCCAATCACTTCAACTGCACGCGCCCCACACCATTGCAGAATCTCGACCAACTTGAACAGTCCCCTGCTGACATGCGGGTTCCATGGGTTCATGAGGTTCTCTCCATACCCGTACACGTCCATACGCTCGAAACGAGACTCGTCCGACCAGGCAACATGGTTCCAATCATCAGCAGCCTAGTGTCGGTGCTGAAGGGCCCAGACGAGGCGTAGAGTTTTGTGATGTGCAGTCATTAAAGGTACACGAGTGCACTTTCGGCTGCGAAAGCCCATATCGTTAGTGTTTCGTTGAATGGTTCAAACGCTGACAGTTTTTGATGGTCCAGCACTGAAATCTGCAGCAATTTGCGGAAGGACTACACTTCTGTAATCTTGAACGATTATCTACCGTAATCGTTGGACCCATTCTTGCAGAATCCTTTTGCCGCCACAGCGGTGTCGGAGACTTTATTTTTTACCGGTTTCGTGACATTCACGGTACCCTCGTAAAATGGTCGTACGGGAAAATCCCCACTTGATCGCTGCCTCGGAACTTCTGTGTCCCATCGCTCGTGCGCCGATTACAACATCACGTTTAAACTCACTTAAATCTTAATAACTGCTACCCGATCTATCAACTGCGCCAGACATTTTTTGTCTTATACAGGCGCCACCGACCGCAACGCCATATTCTGCCTGTTTACGTATCTCTATATTGGAACACGCATGCCTCTAACAGTTTCTTTGGCCTTCAGTGAATGATGCCGATTCATGAACCAATTTCTATAGGAAGATGATATTCTAAATATAACGACGTATTACATTTATTCTTATGCGAGTGTTGTGGTTCAGATAATATAACTACTACTATGGACATTATGCTTAAAAGGCACTCATAATCAGTGACAAACCATATCTTGTCAAACTAAAATTAAGCGCTTCCCGCTCTGTATACGCACTCTTCTCTTCTCTGAAATGGCACTATTACTGATGTTAGTGTAAATTATTTAGGTAAATTATATCCAAGAACGTTCCATTCGCGAAAAAGGCAAACATGGTCGTTAATCTAGTATTCCGGAACTTAATTTCCTGTTGTTTTCTCAAAACTTTCGAGACGATGCTGCGATAGTGCAAATTAAAATGATGTCCAAGGAAAGGGAGCTCGTTTTATATTTTTGCGAAACGGAGAAGAGTAAGTCACAGAGATTGGCGTGGCAGTCATTAAAACAAAGGTGTTTTTCGTGGTGAGGAGATATTTTCACGAAATTTCGGTCTTCAACTTTCTCAACTGATTGTAAAAATATTTTACTGTCGCCAACTTACATCGGGAGAGACGTTCATCGTAATAAAACAAGAGAAATCAAAGCTCTTACAGAAAGATTTATGTATACATGTTTCACACGCGCTGTTAGAGAGAGGAATGGTAGCGAAAAAGTCTAAAGGTAGTTCGAAGAACCCTCTGCCAGCCACTAGATCTGAAACGCAGAGTACTGATGTAGATGTAGACATCCTATGTGCACTGTTACCAATGTTACAGCAACATCTTACACATACATCTAAAACTAATGGTGAGGCTCATTTTGATAGAGTTCTGTCACATCATTCATTTAAAAGATAAGCTCTTAGTGGTATGCACAAGCTCGAGTATAAAGGCCAGTCTGCTTCCTTTACAAAGACGTTCAACGACATTAGCGGCTTTTGGCATTAAAATGAAACAAAGGCAACAATAGAATGTCTGAGAACACAACACAAAAATTGGATCTTAAATGCCAAAATGCTACTAATGTCTTTGAAAGCCTTTGAATAGGAAGTCGACTGACCTTCAGACTCGTTCTTGTGCATACTACTAAGAGCTTATCTTTGAAATGACTGATGCAACAGAGCTCCATCAACATTAGCGTCTCAATTATTTTTAGATGTGTGTGTGTGTGTGTGTGTGTGTGTGTGTGTGTGTGAAGACAAAAGATTTCCAACAAAACAGGCTCCATATGTACATGTTGTTGTTGTGGTCTTCAGTACTGAGACTGGTTTGATGCAGCTGTCCATACTACTCTATCCTGTGCAAGCTTCTTCATCTCCCAGTACTTAATGGAACCTACATCCTTCTGAATCTGCTTAGTGTATTCATCTCGTGGTCACCCTCTACGATTTTTACCCTCCACGCTGCCCTCGAATGCTAAATTCCTTGATGCCTCAAAACATGTCCTACCAACCGGTCCAATCGTTTTTCCAAGTTGTGCCACAAACTCCTCTTCTCCCCAATTCTATTCAATACCTCCTCATTAGTTATGTGACCTACCCATCTAATTTTCAGCATTCTTCTGTAGCACCACATTTCGAAAGCTTCTATTCTCTTCTTGTCCAAGCTATTTATAGTCCATGTTTCACTTCCATACGTGGCTACACTCCATACAGATACTTTCAGAAACGACTTCCTGACACTTAAATCAATACTCGATGTTAACAAATTTCTATTCTTCAGAACCGCCTTCCTCGCCACTGCCAGTCTACATTTTATATCCTCTCTACTTCGACCATCATCAGTTATTTTACTCCCTAAATAGCAAAAATCCTTTACTACTTTAAGTGTCTCATTTCCTAATCTAATTCCCTCAGCATCACCCGATTTAATTCGACTACATTCCATTATTCTCGTTTTGCTTTTGTAGATGTCCATCTTATATCCCCTTTTAAGACACTTTCCATTCCCTTCAACTGCTCTTCCAAATGCTTTGCTGCCTCTGACAGAATTACAATGTCATCGGCGAACCTCAAAGTTTTTATTTCTTCTCCATGGACTTTAATACCTACTCCGAATTTTTCTTTTGTTTCCTTTACTGCTTGCTCAATATACAGATTGAATCACATCGGGGAGAGGCTACAACCCTGTCTCACTCCGTTCCCAACCACTGCTTCCGATTCATGCACCTCGACTCTTATAACTGCCATCTGGTTTCTGTACAAATTGTAAATAGCCATTCGCTCCCTGTATTTTATCCCTGCCACGTTCAGAATTTGAAAGAGAGTAGTCCAGTTAACATTGTCAAAAGCTTTCTCTAAGTCTACAAATGCTAGAAACGTAGGTTTGCCTTTTCTTAATCTTTCTTCTAAGATAAGTCGTAAGGTCAGTATTGCCTCACGTGTTCCAACATTTCTACGGAATCCAAACAGATCTTCCCCGAGGTCGGCTTCTACCAGTTTTTCCATTCGTCTGTAAAGAATTCGCGTTAGTATTTTGTAGCTGTGACTTATTAAACTGATAGTTCCGTAATTTTCACATCTGTCAACACCTGATTTCTTTGGGAATGGAACTATTATATTCTTCTTGAAGTCTGAGGGTATTTCGCCTGTCTCATACATCTTGCTCACCAGATGGTAGAGTTTTGTCAGGACTGGCTCTCCCAAGGCCGTCAGTACTTCTAATGGAATGTTGTCTACTCCCGGGGCCTTGTTTCGACTCAGGTCTTTCAGTGTTTTGTCAAACTCTGCACGCAGTATCTTATCACCCATTTCATTTTCATCTACATCCTCTTTCATTTTCATAATATTGTCCTCAAGTACATCGCCCTTGTATAAACCCTCTATATACTCCTTCCACCTTTCTGCCTTCCCTTCTTTGCTTAGAACTGGGTTTCCATCTGAGCTCTTGATATTTATATAAAAAGGTCTCTTTAATTATCCTGTAGTGAAATAAGCCTCTACATCCTTACATTTGTCCTCTAGCCATCCCTGCTTAGCCATTTTTCACTTCCTGTCAATCTCATTTTTAAGACGTTCGTATTCCTTTTTGCCTGCTTCATTTACTGCGTTTTTATATTTTCTCCTTTCATCAATTAAATTCAATATTTCTTCTTTTACCCAAGGATTTCTACTAGTCCTTGTCTTTTTACTTACTTGACCCCCTGCTGCCTTCACTACTTCGTCCCTCAGATCTACCCATTCTTCTTCTACTGTATTTATTTCCACCATACCTGTCAATTGTTCCCTTATGCTCTCCCTGAAATTCTGTACAACCTCTGGTTTAGTCATTTTATCCAGGTCCCATCTCCTTAAATTCCCACCTTTTAGCAGTTTCTTCAGTTTTAATCTACAGTTCATAACCAATAGATTGTGGTCAGAGTCCACCTCCGCCTCTGGAAATGTTTTACAATTTAAAACCTGGTTCCTAAATCTCTGTCTTACCATTATACCATGGTACCCTCTAGTATCTCTAGGATTCTTCCATGTATACAACCTTCTTTTATGAATCTTGAACCAAGTGTTAGGTATGATTAAGTTATGCTCTGTGCAAAATTCTACCAGACGGCTTCCTCTTTCATTTCTTACCCACAATCCATGGTCACCTACTATGTTTCCTTCTCTCCCTTTTCCTGCTCTCGAATTCCAGTCACCCATGACTACTAAATGTTCCTCTCCCTTCACTACCTGAATAATTTCTTTTATCTCATCATACATTTCATCAATTTCGTCATCATCTGCAGAGCTAGTTGGCATATAAACTTGTACTACTGTAGTAGGCATGGGCTTCGTGCCTATCTTGGCCACAATAATGCGTTCACTATGCTGTTTGTAGTAGCTTACCCGCACTCCTATTTTTTATTCATAATTAAGCCTACTCCTGAGTTACCCCTATTTGATTTTGTATTTATAATCCTGTATTCACCTGACCAAAAGTCTTGTTCCTCCTGCCACCGAACTTCACTAATTCCCACTATATCTAAATTTAACCTATCCATTTCCCTTTTTAAATTTTGTAACCTACCTGCCCGATTAAGGGATCTGACGTTCCACGCTCCGATCCGTAGAACGCCAGTTTTCTTTCTCCTGATAACGACGTTCTCTTGAGTAGTCCCCGCCCGGAGATCCGAATGGGGGACTATTTTACCTCCGGAATATTTTACCCAAGAGGACGCCATCATAATTTAACCATACATTAAAGCTGCATGCCCTCGGGAAAAATTGCGGCTGTAGTTTCCCCTTGCTTTCACCCGTTCGCAGTACCAGCACAACAAGGCCGTTTTGGTTGTTACAAGGCCAGGTCAGTCAATCATCCAGACTGTTGCTCCTGCAACTACTGAAAAGGCTGCTGCCCCTCTTCAGGAACCACACGTTTGTCTGGACTCTCAACAGATACCCCTACGTTGTGGTTGCACCTACGGTACGGCTATCTGTATCGCTGAGGCACGCAAGCCTCCCCACCAACGGCAAGGTCCATTGTTCATGGGGGGGGGGGGGGGAGGGACATATGTACATACTAACGTAAAAAACAATTGCAACACTGGGAAGGAGTTATGCGACACAAATACATTAGAAGGCGTGTTTCTACATTGGAAAGACGATGTCTACTCAAATTTCGCGACAGTTGCAAAAGAGGGGCGATAGTACAGCCACAATGTGGAAGTAAATCAGGTTTGATTTAAGTACACGCTGTAACGGTCGTGAGGGCGTGTTACCGTTGAGGTTGAACGTGGTTCCACTGTGTTAGTCAAGACTGACTTTAAGGCGTCAATCGAAACCTCACAGAGGTTTACCGAAGTCGTGCAGTGGGGCTGCGACAAGTTGGTTGTTACTTCTACGATAGTGCAGAAAGACTCGGCAGGAATGTAGCCACCACACATGGCTGCTGACAGCGGTGGTCTCGGGAATGTACGATCACAAGGGGACCGGTCTTTGCAAGGCGATGTGGCAGGGCCAAGAGGGAAGACCATTGTGTACGGTGTATGGCTCTGGCGCATCTTGAAGCGTCTGCAGCAGCAATAGGAGCAGCAGTTGGCACCGCAGTGACACAACGAACTGTTAGAAATCGATTCCTTCGAGGACAGCTCCGACCTTATGCCCTGTAGAATGCATTCCACTGACCCCAAATCACCGCCACTGTCGACTTCAGTTGCGCCAAGCGAGAGCTCATTGCAGTGGAAGATGTTGTTGTGTTGTCTGGTGAAACTGTGACTACCTCGGTGCCAGTGACGACCGTGTGCTTATTAGAAGGGGGACCAGGGAGGGCCTGCAACCAACCTGTCTGCGTGCTACACACTCATGACCTAAACCTGGACTTATTATCTGAGGTGCGATTTCATCTGACAGCACGAGCCCTCTCGTGTTTATCCCACGCAACCTGCCTTCAAGCCAATCTGGTGATTCGACGTGTTCTGCTGCCATTCATGAACAGCATTTCAGGGGGTGTTTTCCAACAGGTTAACACTCGCCCACTTACCGCAGTTGTAACCCTACATGCTCTCCTGAGTGTCGACATGTTACCTTGGTCTGCTCGATCACCAGATATGTCTCCAAACGAGCACATATGGGACATCATCGTACGGCAATTACATCGTCGTCCACAACCAGCATTAACAGTCCCAGTATTGACCGACGAAGTGCCACAGGCATGCAACTCCGTCCCGTAAACTGGCGTCCAGCACCAGTACAACACAATGCATGTACGTTTGCATGCTTTCATTCACCATTCTGTCGGTTGCAGCGGTTAGATTGTTAATCACTTAAGTATTTTCCCGACACAAATGTATTCCCGAAATGTCGTTACTTCAGAGTAATTATATTTAAGTCTTCCTATTTTTCCGTCAGTAGACAAGAACAAAGATCTAATCTTTCATCTTTCAATACGGTTGCCCACCAAGCCCGATCTCTTGTGGTAGGTCGGAATGGTGCGTTATGGTTTCATGTGAGGGTGACGTTACACTACTAGTGTGCATCAGGCTTGAAATTTCATTCAGTTCGGATCGCCGAATCAGTTACGGCGATGGCTTTTATTAAGAGGGAGATCCGGGTTCGAGGTCCAGTCTGGCACAAATTTTCACCAGTTGCCACTAATTCCGTGACCCAATGCAGCTTAAGTCACTACAACACTCGGATACTTCTTCTATGGCCGCTGGATCACTGTTTGGTTTTCACAGACGAGTCCGACTGTTTTCTTCTTGTAAATGTTTCTATAATCGTATCATAGATCACAGCACTGTAAGTTACAATTTTGTATGTTTTTGGTGATAGAGTTACACAGTTAACGCGACAAATGGCAGATCCCCATGACACTCCACAGATCATACAGTCGGCACTAGATATCTTCAGAAATCTTCAGAATGCACGGATAGCCTGAAATTCGTTGTGAGACGCAGCAAGGTCAACCACCAATCCCGAACCTGCAATTTCTACAACAGAGGCAACAGCACCACAGGAAAAGCAGCTTCTACACCAATAACTATAATTTCAGCAGCAATAACTAGTGAAAGTACAATGAAAAGAACACTCTTAGCTGCTTACAGGCGTTGACATACGTCAACGGGGACTCGAACCCGGGATCTCCTGCTTACATGGTAAACGCTCTATCCATCTGAGCCTCCGAGGACACAGAGGATAGTGCGACTGCAGGGATTTATCTCTGGCACGCCTCCCGCGAAACCCACACTCTCAACGTATTGTCCCCCGTTACATTCATAGTGCACCCCCGCCTATTATACTCATTACTCGCTGCGCGTTGCCGATTCCCGTAAGAGTTCGGCCACAGTTTGTGCATTCGCACAGAAGAAGAAGATGGTCAAGTGGCCGGTGAGCCTTAACTATATATATATATATATATATATATATATATATATATATATATATATATATATATATATATAGCAATAACTAGTCCAGTAGCAACAGATTCAGTGACAGCAGCTACAACAACAACAAAAACGGCAACAGCAACAGCTACAAGAGACATAGGGGGATCATCTAGAGCTTCTCTCAGGAATCCACGAATGTGAGAATACTTTGTGACTCCCATCCACATGGGAAGAAACGGGTAATCGTGTTAAAAACGTATGGAATTTATGAAATGTTTTACCTAATGGATGTAGTTTTTGCTCCTTCTCTCTGATGATGTCTATATCTTACACTAAGAAACGATATTTGTGTTATGTTATATAGATAGTGCGATATGTTCACGTGTATAGAGCACTGGCAACGCAATGTTTGGTGGTGGTTTAGCAATGCTGTGTAAATTGAGAACCACGCTACAATGTCACTGGCTGATAGCATCCGAGATTGATGCCATGAGATGTTTTCTTGACATGACAAGTTGCCGAGAGCGGTGGTCTGGAACTCGAGTAATTGGGTAAAATTCTTTCAAACATTGGAAAAGTCGTGAAATAAATAAAACTGGTGGAAAATACGTAAAATTGAGGTAAATATGATAAAAATGTGAATGAATGGATCTACTTACATGCCTGCCCTCTGTATATGAAAATCACTCGATTCGTTCACTGGTGAGATTGGTAACTGATTGTGCGTATTATCTGTGCTCTGTGGTTCACGTCCTGCAGATTACCTCCGTGTTCCACATGTTATTAGGCATTGTAAGCCATAAAAATGAAAGATGCAGTGTCCACAGACTTGCAGGTCGTTATGATCACTACAACAAAATAGTGATCATATACCCTGGTATACCTGGGTGCAATACAAACCACCAATACGAGGAATCAGTGCTCTTGGTCTCTTTGAAAATGGAACACCAACACATCTGCGACCCCAACTCTTTCGAAGATGAGATTAATTGTAGAGATCATCTCCTTCTGATAGCTGCTTGGAAACCCTCACACTTCTGCAGACTCTTCCAGTTTCCATATATTGCTATGTCTTCCACATTTTTGACAATAAGAAACCGGGCCTCTGTGTTTTATTTCAGCCATCCTTTGTGTTGTGGAAGCAGCTTACCTTACACCATGTGATATCCAGCTTTTTGTGAGAGCCGACGGATCGAAATGTGTCAACATTGGTTTAGCGCCTGATACAGACCTCACAGTCATTGTAGAAAAACAAAATATGTGGCAATGCATAATGCAGCAATCATACACTGATACGACATGTTACAGCAAAAAAAGAAAGAAAAACAGAGCATGAAACAGCTTATGAAAGAACAACACAAGAACCCTCACTTCTGATTGATAGTCTGTGGGATATGGTCTTCCTACAGTACAGGCGAGAAAAATTTACACAGGTCTGTGCAAGGCACTTCGACCACTAGCCACCTGCTCCAGTGGACGAATACGTGCATATTTAATGGGATCACAACATATGCTCGATGTCAACATGCTGATGGTATTTGTTTTCGATATACCAAAAGAGAAATACAGAGTAAAACCTTATCGAGTCTCTACTAGGTGACGTTGGCGAAATTTTTATAGCTGGTAGTTTTACTCCATTGGATGTTATGAAAGTAATGATGAGAGACAGAGAGTGTGTGTGTGTGCTCTTCAACTACCGATCTATCTAGGATTAGAAACGTGTAAGGAAAACCA
The DNA here is from genome assembly GCF_023864275.1 of Schistocerca cancellata. NCBI lineage: Eukaryota > Metazoa > Arthropoda > Insecta > Orthoptera > Acrididae > Schistocerca > Schistocerca cancellata. The sequence continues at coordinate 629,873,694 of NC_064630.1, forward strand.
AATATGACACGTTTTACCGAAAGTGACAATTTTCATTAGATATTCGCGAAATGACAACCACCAGAACTTTAATAACTGACAAAATTGTAATCATCAGTATGTACAACATTTTGAGCAATCGTCAAAATTATCAGCAACCACATTTTGGTAACAATAGAGGCTTTTCCCTACAACAGCAACAAAACCAGCCGGTTAGCATACCTAACCAACAATGAAGTCTGCAAGGTCAACCAAGCTTTAATGTTTCGCCGCCTACACGTATAGCGTCGGCCACACCAAATAAAAACGCACAGCAACAAGGAAACCACTACGTACAGAAAACAGATCATTTCAATTCCTATCGCAACGCGCCGTTTAGCAATGATTATCATGACAGACGTAAAAGTAATGGGCACAGTTTTCAGCGTAACAGTCGGTCTTACCAGCAGAAAAATCATCAGCAACCACAGATTATCATGAATGAACCAGACAGTAGGTATCATCCCGAACGTAATACGTCAGGACGAAATAACAGAACAGTACAAATAGTCGAAATGCCACAGCATCCTCCCGCAAATAATAGCACGTCAGATAAAATTTGACTAGATACAGTACAGGTTGCATCTACCAGCAACGCAAGCAATACTTTTGACACACAGAATCTTGTTCACGAAAATGTTATTATTTTTGACGACATCCGAGACACTCTTTTGCAGGAAAGACCAGTTATTCAAAAAACCATTTCACACCCTGTCATTGAAGTAAAGATTGGATCATCCAAATTTTCAGCAGTAATCGATTCTGGATCACCTACGTCAGTTATAAATGAGGAAACTTTCAACGAATGTAACGAAGAGAATATCTATCCTACGTTACCATTAGGCAAACCGTCCGCCCCAGTAGCTGAGTGGTCAGCGTGACGGATTGCCGTCCTCCGGGCCTGGGTTCGATTCCCGGCTGGGTCGGAGATTTTCTCCGCTCAGGGACTGGGTGTTGTGTTGTGTTCATCATCATTTCATCCCCATCCGGCGTGCAGGTCGCCCAATGTGGCGCCGAATGTAATAAGACCTGCGCCAAGGCGGCCGGACCTGCCCCGCGAGGGGCCTCCCGGCCAATGACGCCAAACGCTCATCATCATCATTAGGCAAACCTAAAGTAAAAGGTGTAGTATCTGGTAAAGGAGTAGATGTAAAATTACAGACACATTTATCATTTTGTATTGTAGGTCATACGTTTCACTGAAATTTTTGGATTGTTCCTTTATTGACAACAGACGTAATTTTAGGTACGAATTTTCGGGTACAACACGACGCAATTATTGACTTTCAAAACTCCTATTTAATGTTAAAGGATTAAAATGTACAACTGGCTATAAAATTTCAGCACTCTTTATCTGCAGAAGAACAAACAATTAATCGTACAGAGGTCATTTCCGCATCACGTAACATAGACTGTCATTTCACATTGTTCACAGATACGTACGTACACAACTATAATACTACAGACGAAGCCGATTATGACGTTATACAGATGATTTCTGATAAAGTTACAGACGACGAACGCACGCAACTACGCAAAATTCTTTTACAGCAAGCTCCAGTTTTTGACAACATCCCTGGTACTATGTCCGGTTTTATGCATGAATCAAGTTAAACAGCACGACACATTTAAAGCCAAACATTATCCCATTCCGTATATTCACAGAGAACAAGTTAAGAAAGAATTGCAAACTATGCTTGACCAAGGTATTATTGAACCGGCAGTTAGTCCGTACATAAACCCGCTCCATATTGTTAAGAAAAAGGATGGTTCACTTCGTCTCGTACTTGATTCGCGTCACATCAATGACATTATTATTAATGAAACAGATCGCCCACAGACATTAGAAGAACTTCTACAGAAATTTCATGGTACTGCTCTTTATTCCACATTAGATTTGAAATCGGGATTTTGGCAAATTCAGCTCCATCCGAACTGCAGAAAGTACACAGCTTTCCTCTGTTTTGGTGACTGTTATCAATTTTGTAAATTACCGTTCGGTTTAACTATTTCTTCAGCAGCATTTATTCGCGGATTGAATACTATACTTCCGACAGAATTAAAAGACAGAATCACAACGTATGTGGACGACATTCTTATTGCAGAAGCTAACTGGTCTGAACACAATCTGATTCTTGAACAACTGTTGCAAACTTTTCGTGCATAAGGACTCACAGTTAATCTCAGTAAATCGCACTATGGCAAAACTTCTATAAAATTTCTTGGGCATGTAATTTCAGCAGAAGGCATTGCGCCTGACCCGGAAAAACTTCAAGCTTTGCGTGACATTGCTGTTCCTACGACGAAGAAACAACTACGCTGCTTTTTTGGTTTAATTACCTTTTTTCGCAAATTTATTCATTACTCTGCTTTAGACACCCCTAGATAATGTCAATTGACGGGTAAAAACGCTATTTGGTCCTGGGATAGCCAAGCGCAGTCTAATTTTGTTAATTTGAAACATGCCTTGTTGAATGCACCACTTTTATCACATCCAGATTTTACTAGAAAATTTTCCATTGCCACCGACAATTCTAACACTGCTTTAGGCGTACACATTTTTCAGGAAATTGAAGAAGATGGTTCTACAGTAATTAAAAACATCGCCTTTGCTAGTCGCATTTTGTCACCTGCTGAATGCAATTATTCTGTTACAGAACTTGAAACATTATGTGTTGTATGGGCATTTACGAGATTTCGGCATTTTCTTTATGGAAGACATACGACCCTTTACACAGATCATAGAGCGATACAGTTTTTACTTTCAGCAAAATTTACACACGACATGTTAAGCAGATGGAAACTTTATTTACAGGAATTTAATTTTACAATTGTTCACATTCCCGGTACACAAAATATTGTAGCAGACGCACTGTCCCGTTCTCTCAGCAACAATCAGCAAGACATCGCAACCAACTTCTGCAAAGCAAATTTCAGCTTCATGTATATTCAACAAGTTGCATTTGAAAATTTCATTTCAGCGTCATTACGAGACATAGCACAAGAGCAGGGTAAAGACAACGTGTGGAAAGAAATTAAACACCTTTGGCAAGATAGGAATAATGTTACCATTAGAAACCATTACACTGTACGCAATAATATTCTGTTTCGCCGCTCTCACCCTGACAGCAACAACTGGTTACTATGCATTCCTGACGAACTTGTTAACAAATTAATTTGGTATACTCATTTAAGTTACGCACATTACGGAGCCAGAAAATGTTTTCTTATACTGAGACAGAACTGTTATTTTGCCAACATGGAGAAACGTATTCGACGAGTTTTAGCGTCATGTAAAATCTGCCAGAAAGCTAAGTCAAATACGACTTCACATATTCCTCCATTACATCCCATTGTACCTGTTAAATTGAGACACATGGCCGCTGTAGATATTTTTGGTCCGATTCCCAGAACTAATACAGGTTTTTGCTACATCTTTGTCGCTGTTGAACTCACTTCAAAATTTGTTACCTTCACTCCGTTACGCAAAGCTACTGCTAAATCTGTTTCGAAAGCATTTGTAAAACATTTTCTTTCCCATGTAGGACATGTATTGAAAGTAATTTCCGACAATGGACCACAGTTTCGATCTGCTATATGGACACGTATGTTACGAGCTAGAAACATTTCTCCGATCTATATATCCAGGTACCACGCTTCTTCGAACCCTTGTGAACGACTAATGAAAGAAATTGGTAAACTGTGTAGAATATACTGCCATAAAAAACATATTGATTGGGACACACACATACTTTCATTCCAGGATGTAATTAATTCCATACCAAATGAATCTACTATGCTGTCTCCGACCGTTATACTGAAAAATGTTGAACCACCTAACAAAATTAAAGAATTAGTATCCTTTCCTACATCTCGTCGACTACGACACCATGAAATAATTGACATTGCGCTGAACAACATCAAACGTGCCGCAGAGCGCCGGAGAAGACAGCAAAAACAGGTTTGTACACGCCACGACTTTCACATTGGACAGAAGATATTAGTACGTACACACGTACGTATTTATCCAACAGAGGAAAGAATAGATGTAGTAAATTTGAGCTTCTATACGCAGGTCCATATCGAATTCGCAGCATTCCTCACCCCAATGTAGTACACGTCGAAACTCTGAGAACCAGAAAAAGTAAAGGCAATCACCATCTCTCCAATATTAAACCCTTTATTGAATGAACATACTTTTTGATTTATCACACTGTAATGCCATTTCCTGATTTTTGTATGACCACTTATGCAATTATATTTATGCGACTACTTACTGATGATTATCGTATTTTTTCTTGGCAAGTGCCCGGCAAGGTAAGGTTAGCAGGTCGCTCTTCTTGTTGTTACATATCATACCGTGCACATTTTCCATTTTTCGTGTATCTATGATTGTTTTACTGTTTTGTTTGTATGCACTACGAAATCTTTAAGATATAACAAACACCAGTTGACTTTGACATTTTGCCTTATGATATCTCAACATCGTGACTATTTTACATTTTTTTTTGCTGCTACATTATGATACTCTGTGTACATTTTTGCACCTGAACACTGTCTATATTTTTGACATAATACTTTTCTGTCATGATATGCTGTATGCTTAATTATATCACTAGAAACCAGTTTTTATTTATTGGGTATATGATTTAAATGCAAGATATTAATCCTTATTCATCATTTTCAGAAAGCAATAACGTGTAAAAGAAATAAATTAAACAAACCACAGTGGATTACTATGAAATGGGAATTTCACCTTCGGAATGAATGAAAGAAGATGCAATACCTCGTCATGAAGAGTAAATGGATCAGAATTAACAAGCATTAACAAGAATATACTATACACATCGTATGATAGCAGTCTTAACTACTTATTTTTCTTTCAGAATACGTGGCCATTGATGCAGACTGTCAGACAGAACTACACATCTTAGTTTTAGTAATGAAATATGCTAGAAATAATAAATTTTATACTATGAATAGTTGTATGAAGTAAATGGTGATATGAATAATGAAGTGTCTTTTTTGCAGTTGATAATGAATGGTGATGAATAGTTACATAAAGAATATGCTAAAATGAATAATGAAGTTTTTCTTTGCAGGTGATGATAGTAATGAAATTATGGTAATATGAAGAATAAAGTTTTTCTTTGCAGATGAGGATAATAATGAAGTTTATATATTTACTGTTAGTTAAGAAATGCTATGTAGCTATTTAAGTATTTTGTTGCAGTTCGTTTTAACAGTATGTCTTATATTGCATGGTATAATGACTGAATGTTTGGAAAGGACAGCTAGAGTACATACATATTGAGTACACGTTTCATTACCTGTTAATTCGAAGTTCACTACTTTTCAGCATAATATGCGTTTCTTCTTTCAGCTCAATAATCCATTTTGTATTTTTTCTAGGAGAAGCTATTCATGAAATTAATGTGCTATATGCAGTTAATTATTAAACCTGTTCTAGTACTCGCATTTTTTTTACCCATTTGTGTGTGTCATTCATGAATGTGATCACATATACTCTACTTGTTTCATATTCTTGCTACAGCTGACTCATGACGAATGACGTTACTAATCCTTAATTGCAGCAATAAGTCAAAAGCAAATATTTTCATGCCCTAGCAATTAATCATCGATCCCAACACAATGCATTGCTAGCACAAAAAAAGAAATGTATTACCAGTCCCAAATAATGCTACCAGTTTAAGAGAGTTCTGAGTAATACTGAATGATGTTTTCTAACAACAGACCTTGGGTAATAGTTACAGTGTGTTACATTTTAAATATATACTATGTCACTTGACTGATGACATCTGAGTAATACTGAATGATGTTTTGTAACAATGTATAAATGCTATGCCAATAATTTGTGTAAATAATATTTTTGTTATACTCTATAAATGCTATGTCAATAATTAACTCTTATTCTGAATGATGACTTCTGAATAATACTGAATAATGTTTTACAAAACTATATGAATACTTTGTAACTGGCCAATGAATGCCACTGTTTCTTATATTTTAAATGTATCTTATGTCACTTACATGCTAATATACACTCCTGGAAATTGAAATAAGAACACCGTGAATTCATTGTCCCAGGAAGGGGAAATTTTATTGACACATTCCTGGGGTCAGATACATCACATGATCACACTGACGGAACTACAGGCACATAGACACAGGCAACAGAGCATGCACAATGTCGGCACTAGTACAGTGTATATCCACCTTTCGCAGCAATGCAGGCTGCTATTCTCCCATGGAGACGATCGTAGAGATGCTGGATGTAGTCCTGTGGAACGGCTTGCCATGCCATTTCCACCTGACGCCTCAGTTGGACCAGCGTTCGTGCTGGACGTGCAGACCGCATGAGACGACGCTTCATCCAGTCCCAAACATGCTCAATGGGGGACAGATCCGGAGATCTTGCTGGCCAGGGTAGTTGACTTACACCTTCTAGAGCACGTTGGGTGGCACGGGATACATGCGGACGTTTATTGTCCTGTTGGAACAGCAAGTTCCCTTGCCGGTCTAGGAATGGTAGAACTATGGGTTCGATGACGGTTTGGATGTACCGTGCACTATTCAGTGTCCCGTCGACGATCGCCAGTGGTGTACGGCCAGTGTAGGAGATCGCTCCCCACACCATGATGCCGGGTGTTGGCCCTGTGTGCCTCGGTTCGTATGCAGTCCTGATTGTGGCGCTCACCTGCACGGCGCCAAACACGCATACGACCATCATTGGCACCAAGGCAGAAGCGACTCTCATCGCTGAAGACGACACGTCTCCATTCGTCCCTCCATTCACGCCTGTCGCGACACTACTGGAGGCGGGCTGCACGATGTTGGGGCGTGAGCGGAAGACGGCCTAACGGTGTGCGGGACCGTAGCCCAGCTTCATGGAGACGGTTGCGAATGGTCCTCGCCGATACCCCAGGAGCAACAGTGTCCCTAATTTGCTGGGAAGTGGCGGTGCGGTCCCCTACGGCACTGCGTAGGATCCTACGGTTTTGGCGTGCATCCGTGCGTCGCTGCGGTCCGGTCCCAGGTCGACGGGCACGTGCACCTTCCGCCGACCACTGGCGACAACATCGATGTACTGTGGAGACCTCACGCCCCACGTGTTGAGCAATTCGGCGGTACGTCCACCCTGCCTCCCGCATGCCCACTATACGCCCTCGCTCAAAGTCCGTCAACTGCACATACGGTTCATGTCCACGCTGTCGCGGCATGCTACCAGTGTTAAAGACTGCGATGGAGCTTCGTATGCCACGGCAAACTGGCTGACACTGACGGCGGCGGTGCACAAATGCTGCGCAGCTAGCGCCATTCGACGGCCAACACCGCGGTTCCTGGTGTGTCCGCTGTGTCGTGCGTGTGATCATTGCTTGTACAGCCCTCTCGCAGTGTCCGGAGCAAGTATGGTGGGTCTGACACACCGGTGTCAATGTGTTCTTTTTTCCATTTCCAGGAGTGTATATATGAATACCAGTAGCTTGATGCTACACTCATTAGCTCCTTTTTTGAATGATGACTTCTCATGGTTTGTAACTGGTCAATGAATGCCAATGATTACTATAACTAGATGAATTATGTTACTGCTATGCCATTAATTAACTCTTGTTTTGAATGATGACTACTGATGGTTTGTAACTGGCCAATGAGTGCCAATGATTACTATAACTAGATGAATTATGTAAATGGTATGCCATTAATTAACTCTTGCTTTGAATGATCACTTTTGAATAATGCATAAAAATGGTTTGTAACTGGCCAATGAGTGCCAATATTCACTGTAATCAGATGACTTAGGAATAATATTATGTAATACTTCATACATAGTACATAAATGTTTAGTAACTAGGCAATGAGTGCCACCAATTACTCAAATCGGTTGATAGAGTAGTGTAATTCTCAATGATGACTAGCATAAGACTTAATGTCCTTCACCTTCTGACCTAATTACCAGAAATTACTGCAATATCCGTTTGTCCTGTCCATCCTCATGATCATGGAGCACTATATTTGGTTTTTGCACTAATTCTACGTTGGTGTACCTTACAAGAATGTGGTGTTGACACAACATGCTGTCCACCACCTTGAACGATTGAGATGTTATTATGGTCACACTGTTTGGTGTACCTAATGTACTACCAAAATGATAACATTGAATGTTAATATGACATTTCAGTGTCTTGGCTACACTGATTAATTGATTAATACTTCAGGGAAGAGAACTTCAGATTGTCTCACTTGCTGTTGTGCTTCTGTAGAAAGATATGGACTTTCAGTGCAGCTACGTGCAACCTACTGTGCTACAACCATGATACAATCCTTCCCTTTCCTATCCTAGTTCTTGTAAAATGGTAAAAAATATATACAGTGCGTGTGAACTTTATGTCATTTGTTAATATGTTTTGTACTCATTGTGTATACATTTTCAAATTTCTTGATATGTTCTGTACTCAGTGCATGTGCACTCTATTTCATTTCATGTTCTGCACTTATTTATATATGTATATATTCTGTGACTGTAAACTTAGTTAATTAAGAAAAATTTGTTGCTCGTGGCAAGTCCAATTGACTCACCATCATTGCCAAATTTTTGCCCCCCCCCCCCCCCCCCCCCCAGTGGAGGGTTATGTAAGAGGTCCGAGCAGATGTAATTTCGATGTATTGCTCATGCGCTGCCTGCCATATGCAAGGTATAAGAGAATCGCTGACCAGAGAGCAGTGTTGACTGTGTTGACTGTGTAGCTGTAGCAGTAAGTTGCTAGTCTGCGCTAGTCTGCGCTTGTCTGGAGTCTGCTCTGGTCTGGTATAGTGTATCATGTTGGCTGGGCCGGTCGCGGTGCAGCGATACCGGAGACTGAGTATTATTGTATAAGGTAAAAAGTAGCCTCGCGCATATCGAATAATGTTACGTGAACTCCCATGTAAATCTTTTTTAAAGAAATGTCCTAATAATAATCTTTGTGATATAAAGTAATTTCTAACAAACATTCATTTCAATTTAAAGAATTTACTAATTTGTTCAATCCATGATCATTCCTATTGTTGCAAAAGAAAAATCAGTTGCTTCCTTTCATAAATGACAAATCTATCGGCCAGCATTGCACAGAGCTGTGCCGGAAAAATTTTAGGTAAGAGCAGATATATTCGCCGTTTTTATTGAGGTAAGACTTTTTCCTTTTTTTTATTCAGAATGATCATACAGGGCCATGACGCAGCACTGCTGTCGTCCAAAATTTACCAGTTTACTGAATTTATTTTTTATTTCGAGGTTTAGGAATTTTTCTGTTTCGAGTTTACATTAAATGAAAAAAAGAATTTTGTGGGTACATTAAATGAGAAAGAACGAATTTTGTGTGGAGGTTAAATGTGAATGAATTTCTGTAGGTAGGTTATAAATGGGAACCAATTTTGTTCTGAGCTTACACTAAAATTAGAATCATTATCCATAATATTTACTTCATTATAATTTTTTGCGGGTAGGTTACAATGTGTGGACTCTGGAGCGTTTGCAGAACAGAACACATTTGCTTCTCTCCCTTGTAATCCAGAATTGAACAAATGGGAGTCAGACCCTCTGGCTCTGTGCTCCATGGCCATCTACCACCTGAACTTAACATGGACTTTCCTGATGACTCGGCCTGCAAGAAATATATGTCTTGAAAGGGCATTGTAAGTAAAGTTTCAATATCACTGTTCAAGTTATTTATTGATTATTATGACAGCTGTTTTGAAAGGTTTCTATTCTAAAGTACCTGCATATACAAAGTTTAAGAACTACCACGTGCTGTAGTCGTATAGGAATTTTAGACGTAACTTTTTATAAGCGAAGAATTTCGTGAATTATTCAGGTATAACTGAAACTGCAGTCAAAATATTCGTTAATATAAATTACACTGGTCACTATATTGAAATTAAATTTTATGTTTCTAAGTTACGTAAGTTACAGGGAGACTTACGCCTGTTTACTTCGTCCTGATGTATATATACCATCTGGTCTGACTCTATCTAGTGACTGTTCTCGTGAAATTCTAAAATACCGACTTCATGTCGATTTTGTGGTGTTTTATGCAGTGCGACGTAGTATTGTGGTATTATATTGTAATATTTCCTGCAGGTTTTGAGAGTTCACACCACAGATTGTTCATACTTACATAGTAACAGACTATGGTGAGAGACGATTATATCACTGGGTATCTCAAGTATGTGTATCCTATCTTTGGTTCTCAACTTATGTCAACGTTGTTCTGACATGTAAATAACATCTGGTGTGGCTGTTCTTGCTACATTTCAATTGGAATTCAAGAAATTTCAGTGTCAGGTAGATTTTATGGTGTTAGGTTTCATACAGCAGGGCGTGACATTTCAGTGTAAAATCGTAAATAATTAGCGTGATTTATGACTGTGATGACAAATGCTTTACAAATACGTAAGAACAAGCTTTGGTCAGAGATGACGATGACTTTAGGTATCTCTGGCATGTGTATGCACCGTTTCGTTGTCGAAGTTCATCTGTTAAGTCAATAAGGTTATCTAATGTTTTTATTTGAAATCGGTGTCTTCACTAAGAATTCAATTCCTGTAATTTTGTGTCAATATGTATCTCAAGTTCTTCCCAAATATTCATTTGTAATGCACCAAATGGATTAGAATAGATATTTTGGAAAAACTTGGGATATATATTGACACAAAAGATATCTGAATGGAATTCTTAATGAACACACCAATTTCAAATACGAAACACAAAAAATAACTTTATTGACTTAATAGATGAACATTGAGAACAAATGAGAGGAACCCATCCAGAGATGCGTAAAGACATTCTCATCTCTAACCAAAGTCTCCCACTTACTTACATACTGTAGAAATATAAAAATTAATTACAATATAGTTGTTTGTGTAATTTGTGGTAATGAAAACTATGGTTTTAGTTATACTTCAGCAATTCGCGAAATTCTTCACTTATAAAGAAATTAAGTGGAAAATTCTTATAGAACAATAAACTCCGTCCGAACAGGCCAGGACGGCCCAACGGTACCGACCGGACGCCGTGCCATCCTCAGCCCACAGGCGACAGTGGATGCGGATACGGAGGAGCATGTGGTCAGCACACCGCTCTCCCGGCCGTATGTCAGTTTACGAGACCGGAACCGATACTTCTCAATCAAGTAGCTCCTCAGTTTGTCTCACAAGGGCTGACTGCACCCCGCTTGCCAGCAGCTTTCAGCAGACCGGATGATCACCCATCCAAGTGTTTGCCCAGGCCGATAGCCCTTAACATCGGTTGTAAGTAGCCTGTTTATATGTTTAGATATTGATTATTTTTAGTGCTATTTTAGTCTGTCTTCTTATTTTTGCTTTTCCAATTGATTTTTGTGTGTTATCGTGTGTGACCGTGTGACAATCATGGCGTGTGAAAAACGTAAAACTAGGATGCAAAGCAAATTGAGAAATGTCAGTGAAGACGAGTGTAGCTAGTTAGCGCGACCTAGTAATCAAGTGACAAACGTTCGAGGCAATAATTTGATAACGTGCATACGGACATAAACGAGGCAGCTGATAACAGTGAAGAAATGGAAACAATCAGTGAACAGGAAACTATTGTCGATCGATCGGTCGGTAAGTGTTCGGCTCAGGACTGCGAAACAACAGAACAAAATCTTGCAAATACCGTAGATTCAGGTTTTACATCATTACCTTTTTCTCAATTAAGTCAACATTCATTCTTTGCTCTTCAAAATACGAATATTGCCGGTGCAAATGCACTGCTGAAAAGCACAATGCAACATGTTTCATTCACTAATACATTGTTATTGATATTAATTCAACAAATGGAACAAAATCAGAAACAAACACACAAAGAAATGGAACAAAATCAGAAACTAATACAGCAAGAAATGGGACAAAAACAAAAACGAAGACAGCAAGAACTCCAACAGTTAGACATAATTGAGCAAATGCTCTAACAAACACGGGAAGGTTTAACCTCTGAGTTACTTAAAATCGAATCGAAATGTCAAAAAATTTGTGAAAATGTAATTTGTGAGCTTTTTCAGCCTATTTTTTCGCGACATGAAAACGCATTACAGAAACATGAAGCAGCCATAAAAGAACTGCAGATCATTGTTCTCAAAAATCACGGCTCCTTGCAGGCTAAAACTGACGCTGTTGCATCTAACGATACGGTCACGTAAATTGTAAAAAAATCAGTAAAATTTTAAGGGCACAGTAGACACGATTACGACACAAATGGACGCTTTAAAACTTGGCTCAGAAAAGCGCATGTAGAAAATCAGCATATTATCGGGAAAAGTAGGCGAACTTTCGGATCAGTTAACAAATTTATCTACGAACGTAGATGATCGGAATGGTACAATACTGGTAGCCTTTACTGATACAGTTGCGTACGAGGAAATTAGGAAATTCAAACAAAATCAGAAAAAAATTAATTCGCGACATAAATGGGAAATGCGAGAAGTACAATACCAGTTAGCACAGGTGATAAGAGAATTACATATTTCAGGGGATTTAGAATTACGGAAAAGTCAGTAACCAGCGCGAGAGAGATGCTCCCTGGATCTCTGAGCTATCTAGTCTAAGACAGGATATGAGACTCAGAGAAGACTCCACCAGAAGGCAATTACCAATTTGGACAGACAGATCGGAATACAGGGAAGCAAAAACTACGCCCAGAACAGCACTAATCACGACTAAACAAAAACATTGGGAACTCTACGACAGCATACATGTACAACAGAGCACATCAAAACTAAAATCGACCAATTTGCTTGTTATATACATTGGCTAAGGTCCGTGAGAGGATTCTATGTAACCGCCTCCAAGCTCACAGGTAACTCCATGGCTCTAGTCACCACCAATATGGCTTTTATACCGGCAAAATCTATTGAAGACTTGATTAATCGGATTTTCCAAGTTGTAGAACAGACGTTACAGAAGTATGCAGTTTCAATTCTGGTTGTTGACACGTCTGATTGTCTTTCATGACCAGCAATGTGTGTACGATTTCGAGAACTACAGGTTCTCTGATCACTGTAAAATAGTCTTCGAACCTATAATAGAAACAGAGTGGTTGGGTGGCAAAAGGGCAACCGCAAGCTGGTAAAAAGTTTTACCGAAGGATGTCCACAATGCTCTACCTGCGGACCCATCTTCTGCACAATTGAACCACTCTTGAATTTAATCGAGGAGGATGAACGTTCGGACGGGATCTTTGCCTATGCTGACGACGTGTTAGTTGTGACAACAGCCAACAGAGAGTTGGCAAACAAGGCCATTGGTATCTTACACACAACCAACAATCAAAACAAATTATTCATACCAGCCCAAAAAAAAACAACATACATAATGCTTAAAGATTCACAACAAAGGCATCCGGCAATTAAAATAAACCACACAAACATAAAACGCAAAATAGTAACGAGAAACCTTAGGGTACACACTGACGAGCGACATAGCTTCAACGAATACATATGACAAATTACAAACAAAAAGCTACATTAAATTCGATACAATGCATGCTACCATTCACACACATAAGAATGTACTATTGTGCGCTTTTCTAGTCGGTATTGAGCTTTGCAGCTAGTACATGGGAACATAGACTCGTTCTCGTCATGAACAGGATCACTGTTAGCCGGGGGAACAGGAATGTGATAGACTATCTGAGGTGCTCGGTACCACATCAATTGATATCGACTAGAGAAAAATTAGGATTTGTCGATCTAGATAAAGCGTTGGACAATGTAAAATGGTGCAAGATGTTTGAAATTCTGAGAAAAATAGGGGCACGTTATAGGGAGAGACGGGTAATATACAATATGTACAAGAACTAAGAGGGAATAATAAAAGTGACGACCATGAACGAAATGCTCGGATTGAAATGGTTGTAAGACAGGACTGTAGTCTCTCGCCCCTACTGTTGAATACAAGGAAGAAGCAATGATATAAACAACAGAAAGATTCAGTAGTGGAACTAAAATTTCAGGTGATATAATTATCTGACGACATTGCTATCATAAGTGAAAGTGAAGAAGAATTAGATGATCTCCTGAATGGAACGGGTAGTCTAATGGGTAAAGAACATGGCTTGAGAATAAATCGAGGAGAGACGAAAATAATGAGAAGTAACAGAAATGAGAACAGCGAGAAACTTAACATCAGGACTGATGATCACGAAGTAGATGAAGTTCAGGAATTCTGCTACATAGACAGCAAAGTAACCAATGACGGACGGAGCAAAGAAGAAATCAAAAGCAGAACAGCACTGGCAAAAAGGGTAATCCTGCGAAGAGAAGTCTACTAGTAGCAAATGTAGGCCTTAATTTGAGGAAGAAATTTCTGAGAATATATGAGAATATACGTTTGGAGCACAGCATTGTATGGTAGTGAAACATTGACTGTGGGAAAACCGGAACAGAAGAGAATCGAAGCGTTTGTGATGTGGTGATACGGACAAATGTTGAAAATTAGATGTACTGATGAAGTAACTAATGAGGAGGTTCTGCGGAGAATCGGAGAGGAAAGAAATATGTGGAAAAGACTTACAAGGAGAAGGGACAGGATGATAGGACATCTGTTAAGACATCAGGGACAGACTTCCACGGCACTAGAGGGAACTGTAGAGGGCAAAAACTGTAGGGGAAGACAGAGATTGTGATACATCCGGCAGATAACTGGGGACGTGGGTTGCAAATGCTACTCTAAGATGAAGATGTTAGCACAGGAGAGAAATTCGTGGCGGGGAGCAACAAATCACTCAGAAGACTGATGACTGAAAAAATGGTTGTTAAGTAACTGATATAGGATTATGTTTATGTTTACAATGTACAGTTCTGTAAGTAATTCTTCTTTGTAATGACATTACGTTTCTTTAAAAACAAACGACTTTTTGAAATGCACTTAGTAATTGATCTAGATGTAAATTATATTTTTCTTATAATAATTGGTAGTTTCCGTATAATATTTTATAATTTAAAATACTGTGTTTTGTGAGATCTGTACAAGAGGACCGCCAACTTCAGACTATCAACGCCTCAATGAACGGCCCCTTCCTGGGCGCTATCCAGTTCCTCAGAAAACTAAGGTAATTTTTATTCTACTGGGCAAGAAAATATTCCCTAAAGGTGAACTCCACAGAGCTTGTTATCAAGTACCATTAGCTGAAAGTGATAAAAGAGTACTGTGATCCCACCCTTTGGACATTATGAATTCAATCTCACGCTGTTTGGGCTGAGGGATGCACTCACTAACTTTCGGAGATACGTTCATGAAGTTTTCAAAGATATAGATTTCTATGTTGCATAATTAGTTGATATGCTGATAGCTTCCACCTCTCCAGAAGAACGCACTCAACATTTAACTACCCTGTTTGAACGATTGTACAATTTTGGGTTGAGGATTACTGTACGGAAATAGGTGTTTAGAGCTCCAAAAATAAAATTTTTGCGTCATGGGATATTTCAGAGCGTACCGAACCAGATCCAAAAGGACTACAAGTGATAGTTAACTTCATACTTCCAGGAACTGTATCAGAATCACGCCGTTCCCTTGCCATACTGTATTTACACGTAAAGCATTTACACGGAAAATTGAGCTATTCTAAATGATTACTTGAAGAATACCGAGAAAAACGACAAAAGATGCATTCAGTGGACAGAAGATGCATTAAGCAGTTTGACAAGCGCAAAATGGACCTTGAAAACGCAGCATTTTCCATATACCCGATTATAAACAGTGATCTAGCACTATTTGTAGACGCTTCAGATTTTACATCTGTTGCAGTGATGCAAGAACTGAGACAGTGGTACAGCTTCTCTCCCATGGATTCAGTCTGCACATTGAGCGATATGAGAGTGATGTCAAGGAGAAATTTGGAAACGTCATTTAAGATCAGAAGGAGAAATAAAAGATGTAACATTAGGCGAAAAAACTGCAAACGGCATTCAAGGTATGTAAAACTTAAAGGAGAGCGTGTTGTAAAAAGGTTACAATATGAGGAACAACAAAAGTAATTCATCGTGAATGTTATGAAGTCGAATTAAATTAGATGAGACAGGTAGAAAGAGTTAAATAGTTGACACTCTAGAGTAGCTACGTAACTGTCGATGACTGAAGTAGAGAGGACGCAAAATGCGTAGTGGCATTAGAAAGAAAACAAATCTGAAGGTATCTGCCAGGAGGGTAGCCTGGTAGGGAAGTGAAACGTGGACGATAAGTAGCTCATAAGAGAAGTTAGTGGTTTTGAGATTTTATGCTACAGAAAGACGTTAAAAGAGAATGATTGTTATATCGGGTCACAAATTTGGAGGTACTGGATCGAACTGAGGGTAGTTGTTACGGCACAATCTGACTATGAGAAATGGTCGGTTCCTAGCGCACACCTTGAGGCATCAAGGAACGAATTTTAGAGAGAGACAAGAGCTTTAATACGTTCAACATGTTCAGAAGTATATTGGTTGTAATGGCTACACCGTGATGAAAAAGCTTGCTCAGAACAGATTAGCGCGGAGAACTGCATAAAGACAGCCTTCGAACAGAAGACAACAACAACAACAACAACAACAGGTATTACAAATTTCTGTTCACGCAAAATGTGTATACCAAAAACGACAGCAGGTTCCTCATAATACTTTGTGTGTACGAGAAGGCAACTGAAATACCTTAATCCTTAGCTGACGAGCAGTTCGTTGTAAGAGACATTTATTGCGTCATTTATGATGTTGATTTCTACTGCATACACCATAATCGACATTAACTTCATTTCGTGTATCGCCAATATCAAATTTGTGATGCACTACGTCTGGATACTATCCATGAAAGGTATTACAGAAGCAAGCAGCCCAACTGTGAACAAAGTAGATTGTCACAAGTTACATTCATGAAACTCTTTCACCGAGCTGGTCGCTTGCATGGTCGCCGACCATGGAACCGAGAACGGGTGAGCAATATTAATTTTCCCGTCCGTGTGACGCATGTCGAAATCCTGAACCCATCAAACTCGCAATCGATTAACGATTCTCTCGTCGCTGCGTTTATATCGCTCTTCATCTCCTCATCAAGCGGTCAGCTGCCTGTCAGTCCGGTCCCACAGGTCATTCTTTTGTCTGACGAGATCACTATCGACATGTGTATACTGTTATCAAGCGATCTGGTTCATGGATCAACTCTCATCCTACTTGTTCATGCTAATATTGGAATCTGCGAATATGAAATGCTTCTTCGCAAAAAACAAAAATAGTCCAGGTTTTACACATTATCCATAGTTCGTGTGATGAAAGGCAAGCACGAATTTATTTTACCAAGCATCGACGAAAAATACTGTAACAATGGAACCGCTTTGACTGGCCCGATTTCAATATTTTACAGTCACATAATCCGATTTAAGAGCATTAAACGAAGGAGCAGTGGAATTCGATGACTTGAAAGAGCAATGGAATCCGATGACTTGGAAGCACCTCAGTTCTCAGCTGCTACTTATGTTATTTTGCTTTTTCTTTGATAGTTTGTTTTGAGTACAGCAATCATTTTGTTCATCCTTATAATCCAAAACTAGGAGGCAACGGTATGTGTGTGTAAGTCTGCTATGTAGTGCTTTCTGCACGTATTTGCCACTGGCGGAGAAGAGGTAAGAAAATATTGTGGACTAAATACATTTTCTACTGATTCACAGTTGTGACGAGCAGCTTGTCGTAGCCTTTGCTGTGCAGCACAAAGAAACATTGAGCAAAGTGGGAAATGAAATCAAAATCACGATTGTAATACAATACTTTTCACTACGTTCAAGTCAACAGAGAACATTCCCGTCAAATTAACAACAATGTTACAAGATGTTTGGCTAGGTAATATCTAGGAACAAACGGAGTATGTTTGTTTTCTGAATAGGAACAAACGTTTAAATGGTGCATGGGTGTGAATTCTTCGTCTGAAGAAACTGAACGTAATTATTATGAAATAATTAAGAAACATTTAGACCTGTGGTTTCGGTTGAGGTATACAAGAACGAACGAAAACGGAAACAGAGGTACTGAACCTTTCAGCCTTATAGTGTGCCAGCTGAAAGGTACCGCAACTTCATTTTCTGCATATGGCGCAGTGTTCATATCACTTTCAGCTTTGTCGTAAAATACAGTTGGGCCACAGCTCTACAGGGGTGACGAAATGTCCTGTATCAATCAGAAGAACGACGTCATAGAGGCGCAAACAAGTGTCATACTGACGTCCAGCCGTTGTTATGCGAAGGGGGTATTCAGAGTGCAAGAATACTCGTTGAGGACGCTGGCATCGAAGAACGCGACAACCAACGTCTTTGAAAGACAAACTTGCTAAATCTTAGAGTTAAACCAGGACTCTGGATGAGCTGACCAGACAAGAAAACCAGAGCAAGCGAAATCATCTCCAACCATTCGCAACCCCGTGTCACTTCAGTCCGCTGTGTTCTGGGGCTGGGAAAGCTGCTATTCGAGAAATACTAACCAGTGCCAGCTCACATATATACTCTTGTACATCTACATACTTACTATTAGTGGTAGCCTGCCCCACTACTAGTATTTCCCTTTCCTGTTCCACTCGTAAATAAAACGAGGAAGAGCCATTGTCCATATGCCTACCTTGTTGCTGTGGTCTTCACTCCAAAGACTGGTTTGATGCGGCTCTACATGCTACTCTGTCCTGTGCAAGCCTCTTCATCTCCACGTTACTACTACAATCTATATGCCTCTGCATCTGCTTACTATATTCATCTCTTGGTCTCCCTCTACAGTGTTTACCCGCCGCGCTTCCCTATAGTACTAAACTGGTGATCCCTTGATTTCTCATAATGTGTCCTGCCAACAGATCCCTTCTTTCAGTCAATTTGTACCACAAATTCATCTTCTCCGAGACCCTTCTCATCAGTTACGTGATCTACCCACCTAACCTTCAGCATTCTTCTGTAGCACCTCATTTCAAAAGCTTCTCGTCTGAACTGTTTGTCGTCCACGATTCACATACATACCTGGCTACACTCCATACAAATACTTTCTTCCTGAAGCTTACACCTATACTCGATGTTAACAAAATTCTTTTCTTCAGAAACGCTTTTCTTGCCATTACCAGTCTACATTTTATATCCCCCCTAATTCGATTAATATTAGTTATTTTGCTTTCCAAATAGCAAAAATTATCTACTGCTTTAAGTGTCTCATTTCCTAATCCAATTCTCTCAGGATCACCTGACATAATTCGATCACATTCCATTATGCTCTTTTTTCTTTTGTTGATGTTCATCTTGTATCCTACTTCCAAGATACGGTCCATTCCGTTCAACTGCTCTTGCACGTCCTTTGCTGTCTCTGAGAGAATTACAATGTCATCCGGAAACCTCGAAGTTTTTATTTCTTATCCCTGGACTTTAACGCCTACATCAAACTTTTCTTTGGTTTCCTTTACTGCCTGCTCCATATACAGACTGAATAACGTCGGGGATAGGTTAACACCCTGTCTCACTCCCTTCTCAACCACTGCTTCCCTTTCGTGCCTCTCGACTCTTATAATTGCCATCTGTTTTCTGCACGAATTTTAAATTACCTTTCACTCCCTGTATTTTACCCCTGTCACCTTTAAAATTTGGAAGAGATTATTCCAGTCAACATTTTCATAAGCTTTCTGTAATAATGCAAGTGCTTTAAACGTAGGTTTGCCTTTCCTTAAGCTATCTTCTGTGAGAAGTCGTTGGGTCAGCATTGCCTCGCGAGTTCCTTCAGTCGGTCATCGTGCGGATCCCAAACACTCAACTAGTACTCAGGAATGGATTGTTCTAGTTTCTAATATGCAGTCTTCTTCATAGATGAATCACACTTTCTTAAAAGTCTCCCAACAAACCTAAGTCGACCACTCATCTTCTCTACACTCTACTACAATCGTTACATGCTCATTTCCTTTCATATTGCCTTGCAGCGTTACACCTAGATATCAAATCGGCGTGGTTGTGTCAAGCAGCACATTACTAATGTTGTATTCAAACAATCTGGGTTTGTTTCTCCAGCTCTTATAAATTAATTTACGTTTTTATGCATTTACTGCTAGTTGCTATTCATCTCACCAACTAGAAAGGCTTTCTACGTCATCTTGTATTCTTCCACAGTCCCTCAAGACAGACATCTTCCCGTACAACACAACACCATTAGCAAACACCCACAAATTTGCAGATAATTGACGTATACAGAAAATTGTAGTGTCCGCTCACATTTCTATGGGGCACTCCTGACGATGCCCTGAGGACAACGAACTGCATTCTGTTACTTAAGAAGTCTTAGCACCACTGGGAAGTATTTCCATATTATTGATTTATTTAGTGATTATTTAGCCTGACTAGATTAGGGCCTTAAATCCCTCTCTTACATTTGTCTAGGAACAACACGTACCAAAGACATTATAAAACGAGTCAAAAGAATAATAATTATTAAAATTGTAGTAGTGGTAACAACAGTAAATTCATAGTAACTGACACTAAAAATGATAAAAGTAATTCACAATAATAACAGTAATTAAAATAATAGCTGGCACTAAAAGCAATAATAATAATAATAGAAGCAGAAGTAGTAAAGTGTATAAATAATGATGTATACCACTTTAGCACATTTGATTATTAGAAACCATTAAACAACAAATATCGCATAAAAAATTTTTTTTATTTAAGACAACCGTTTTCAACTGACTATGCCGTCATCTTCGGGTCTTAAAAGCTTTCGTTGTAAAACAGGTTTATTTTACGCTGACCTCACATACGAGATGTCTAGTAGATAAAAATAGCACATTATATAATTTTTCTCATCGTTAAAATCTTTGGAAACATAAAGCACCCTGTGTAACAGTCTATGTCAATATACATATTGCTCACAGTTGCTGATGCATTGTAAAAACACGGTACATAATAGCACAAATGTCTACATATGCTGGCAATTGTGCTATTGTGTACCATGTTTGTATGATGCAACAAGCAACTCTGAGCAATATGTATATGGACAAAGCCTATTGCACAATGACAAACCTATTGTAATGTGCAATTTTAATCCATTTGACATATTATGTGTGAGGTCATAGTAAAATGAGCGTCTTTACAACAAAAGATTTTAAGACCTGAAGATGACAACTTAGTCTGAGCTGATTTATTAGAACATTAATGATCGGGCACAAACCAGAAAGTATCGCGTAAATAATTTTTTTGAAAAGAGAGAAAAAATGTTATGTTAATTAGGAATGAAAAGGTTTGATTAAATAAAATCTCTTTTACTTCATTAAAACCCACTGCTAAATTTCTCAGGGCGCTATGGCCAGAAATATCATGCATATTCCAACGTGAAGACAGCCGTTTTCCTCACGATGGATAAAAAAATTATCTTTCCTTAATGTTACGCGATGTTATTTTTGTCTGTGAGGCTTGATGCTCCAGTATAGCTGTCTACGTGCAATGGCAGCGTACACAATTCTACATCTACATCTACATGGATACTCTTCAAATCACATTTAAGTGCCTGGCAGAGAGTTCATCGAACAACCTTCAAAATTATTTTTTATTCCAATCTCGTATAGCGCGTGCAATGAATGAACACTCATATCTTTCCTTACGAGCTCTTATTTTCCTTATTTTATTGTGGTGATTGTTCCTCCCTATGTAGGTCGGTGTCAAAAAAATATTTTCGCATTCAGAGGAAAAAGTTAGTAACTGGAATTTCGTGGGAAGATTCCGACGCAACGAAAAACGCCTTTCTTTTAATGATTTCCATCCCAAATCCAGTATCATTTCTGTGATAATCTCTCCCATATTTCGCGATAATACAAAACGTGTTGCCTTTTTTTTTTTTGAACTTTTTCGATGTACTCCGTCAGTTCTATCTGGTAAAGATCCCACACCGCGCAGCAGTATTCTAAAAGAGGACGGACAAGCGTAGTGTAGGCATGCTCCAAAGCAGGTCTGCCAATAAAACGCAGTCTTTGGTTAGTCTTCCCCACAAGATTTTCTACGTGTTCTTTCCAATTTAAGTTGTTCTTAACTGTAATACCTAGGTATTTAGTTGAATTTACGGCTTTTGGATTAGACTTATTTATCGTGTAACCAAAGTATAACGCGTCCTTTAGGACTCATGTGGATGACCTCACACTTTTCGTTATTTAGTGTCAACTGCTACTTTCCGCACCATTCAGATATCTTTTCTAATTCGTTTTGCAGTTTGTTCTGATCTTCTGATGACTTTATTAGTGATAAACGTCTGCGTCATCTGCGAACAAGACGGCTGCTCAGATTGTCTCCCAAATCGTTTACATAGATAAGGAACAGCAAAGGGCCTGTAACACTACCTTGGGGAACGCCAGAAATCACTTTTGTTTTACTTGATGACTTTCCGTCAATTATTGCGAACTGTGACGTCTCTGACAGGAAATCGCAAATCCAGTCACATAACTGACACTACAGTCCATAAGTACTCAATTTCACTACCAGCCGCTTGTGAAGTACAGTGTCAAAAGCCTTCCGGAAATCCAGAATTACGGAATCGATCTAAAATCCCTTGTCAATAGCATTCAGCACTTCATGTGAATAAAGAGCTAGTTGTGTTCCACAGGAACAATGTTTTCTAAACCCATGTTGATTGTGTGTCAATAGCCCGTTTCCTTCAAGGTAATTCATAATGTCCGAACAGAATATATGTTCTAAAATCACGATGCATATTGACGTTAGCGATTTCGGCCTGTAATTTAGTAGATTACTCCTACTACATTTCTTGAATATTAGTGTGACCTGTGCAACTTTCCAGTCTTTCGTGACGGATCTTTCCTCTAGCGAGTGGTTGTATATGATTGTTAAGTATGGAGCTAATGCATCAGTATACTCCGAAAGGAACTTAATTGGTATACAGTCAGGACCAGAAGACTTGCTTTTGTTAAGTGATTTAAGTTGCTTCACTACTCCGAGGATATTTACTTCTACGTTACTCATGTTGGCAGCTGTTCTCGATTCGAATTCTGGAATATTTACTTCGTTTTCTTTTGTGCAAGCATTTCGGAAGACTGTGTTTAGTAACTGTGCTCTGGCAGCACTGTCTTCGATAGTATCTCCATTGGTACCGATTGCATTAATTGTTTCTTGCCGCTAACATACTCCACATACGACCAGAATCTCTTTCGATTTTCTGCCAGGTTTTGAGACAAAGTTTCGTTGTGGAAACTGTTATAGGTGTCTCGCAATGAACTTCGTGCTAAATTTCGAGCTTCTGTAAAGGATCGCCAATCTTGGGGATTTTGCGTCTGTTTAAATTTGGCAGTTTTGTTTCGTTGTTTCTGCAACAGTGTTCTAACCCGTTTTGTGTACCAAGGAGGATCAGCTCCGTGGTTTGTTAATTTATTTGGTATAAATCTCTCAATCGCTGCCGATAGTATTTCTTTAAAAAAGGTATCAGATAGATTATATAATGGTAAGACAGAGATTTAGGAACCAGGTTTTAAATTGTAAGACATTTCCAGGGGCAGATGTGGACTCTGACCACAATCTATTGGTTATGACCTGTAGATTAAAACTGAAGAAACTGCAAAAAGGTGGGAATTTAAGGATATGGGACCTGGATAAACTGAAAGAACCAGAGGTTGTACAGAGTTTCAGGGAGAGCATAAGGGAACAATTGACCGGAGTGGGGGAAAGAAATACAGTAGAAGAAGAATGGGTAGCTTTGAGGGATGAAGTAGTGAAGGCAACAGAGGATCAAGTAGGTAAAAAGACGAGGGCTAGTAGAAATCCTTGGGTAACAGAGGAAATATTGAATTTAATTGATGAAAGGAGAAAATATAAGAACGCAGTAAATGAAGCAGGCAAAAAGGAATACAAACGTCTCAAAAATGAGATCGACAGGAAGTGCAAAATGGCTAAGCAGGGATGGCTAGAGGACAAATGTAAGGATGTAGAGGCTTATCTCACTAGGGGTAAGATAGATACTGCCTACAGGAAAATTAAAGAGACCTTTGGAGATAAGAGAACCACTTGTATGAACATCAAGAGCTCAGATGGAAAGCCAGTTCTAAGAAAAGAAGGGAAAGCAGAAAGGTGGAAGGAGTATATAGAGGGTCTATACAAGGGCGATGAACTTGAGGACAATATTATGGAAATGGAAGAGGATGTAGATGAAGACGAAATGGGAGATACGATACTGAATGAAGAGTTTGACAGAGCACTGAAAGAACTGAGTCGAAACAAGGCCCCCGGAGTAGACAACATTCCATTGGAACTACTGACGGCCTTGGGAGAGCCAGTCCTGACAAAACTCTACCATCTGGTGAGCAAGATGTATGAAACAGGCGAAATACCCTCAGACTTCAAGAAGAATATAATAATTCCAATCCCAAAGAAAGCAGGTGTTGACAGATGTGAAAATTACCGAACAATCAGTTTAATAAGCCACAGCTGCAAAATACTAACACGAATTCTTTACAGACGAATAGAAAAACTGGTAGAAGCCGACCTCGGGGAAGATCAGTTTGGATTCCGTAGAAATGTTGGAGCACGTGAGGCAATACTGACCTTACGACTTATCTTAGAAGAAAGATTAAGGAAAGGCAAACCTACGTTTCTAGCATTTGTAGGCTTAGAGAAAGCTTTTGACAATGTTGACTGGAATACTCTCTTTCAAATTCTGAAGGTGGCAGGGGTAAAATACAATGAGCGAAAGGCTATTTACAATTTGTACAGAAACCAGATGGCAGTTATAAGAGTCGAGGGACATGAAAGGGAAGCAGTGGTTAAGAAGGGAGTAAGACAGGGTTGTAGCCTTTCCCCGATGTTATTCAATCTGTATATTGAGCAAGCAGTAAAGGAAACAAAAGAAAAATTCGGAGTAGGTATTAAAATCCATGGAGAAGAAATAAAAACGTTGAGGTTCGCCGATGTCATTGTAATTCTGTCAGAGACAGCAAAGGACTTGGAAGAGCAGTTGAATGGAATGGATGGTGTCTTGAAGGGAGGATATAAGATGAACATCAACAAAAGCAAAACGACGATAATGGAATGTAGTCGAATTAAGTCGGGTGATGTTGAGGGTATTAGATTACAAAATGAGACACTTAAAGTAGTAAAGGAGTTTTGCTATTTGGGGAGCAAAATAACTGATGATGGTCGAAGTAGAGAGGATATAAAATGTAGACTGGCAATTGCAAAGAAAGCGTTTCTGAAGAAGAGAAATTTGTTAACATCGAGTATAGATTTAAGTGTCAGAAAGTCATTTCTGAAAGTATTTGTATGGAGTGTAGCCATGTAAGGAAGTGAAACATGGACGGCAAATAGTTTGGACAAGAAGAGAATAGAAGCTTTCGAAATTTGGTGCTACAGAAGAATGCTAAAGATTAGATGGATAGATCACAAAACTAATGAGGAAGTATTGAATAGGATTGGGGAGAAGAGAAGTTTGTGGCACAACTTGACCAGAAGAAGGGATCGGTTGGTAGGACATGTTCTGAGGCATCAAGGGATCACCAATTTAGTACTGGAGGGCAGCGTGGAGGGTAAAAATCGTAGGGGGAGACCAAGAGATGAATACACTAAGCAGATTCAGAAGGATGTAGGTTGCAGTAGGTACTGGGAGATGAAGAAGCTTGCACAGGATAGAGTAGCATGGAGAGCTGCATCAAACCAGTCTCAGGACTGAAGACCATAACAACAACAACAACTATTTCTTTGTATTTAAGCCACCATCTGGTCTACACTTATAATATTAATTTGGAATGAGTGGAGATTGTCTCTCAGGAAGGTGTCAAGTGCATTTTTATCTGCTTTTTTCAATAGGTATATTTTTCTCTTATTTTTCGAGGATTTGAGGATTGCAATATTCAGTCTCGCTACGACAACCCTGTATTCACTAATCCCTGAATCGGTTTTGATGCTCGTTATTAACTCAGGAATATTTGTTGCTAAGATGCCAAGTATGTTTCACACCCGTTTACTATTCGCATGGGCTCACGAACTAACTTCTGGAAATAATTTTCAGAGAATGCGTTTAGCACAATTTCGGATGATATTTTATGCGTACCTCCGCAATTAAGTATGTATTTTCACCAACATATTGAGGGTAAATCACCACCAACAATCATCGTATGAGTAGGGTACGTGTTTGAAATCAAACTCAAGTTTTCTTAGAACCTTTCAGCAACTGTGTCATCTGAATTGGTAGGTCGGGAAAAGGACCCAATTATTATTTTATTCCGGTTGCCAACAGTGACCTCTGCCCATACTAACTAATTCGCGACAAGTTAAATTTCTTCTGACAGCAACAAACACGCCACCGCCAACCGTGTTTAGCCTATCCTTTCGGAACACCATTAGGAATTAAAATAATTCCTTTCAATAAAACTGTACCTCTGGCCCAAATATGAAATGGGAATTATTATGAGACGCCGTCTTACATTTACTGAGATTAAATCCTTTCAATATTTTCAGAATTAAATAGCTATGAAGAAATTTTTATCAATTTTAACAGCAACGGCGTCGCTTCAACAATGTAGTTACAAATGGCCAAGGTAACATTTAATTGTTACGTAATTAATTAAATAAATGGGACAGGAAAGATGTTTTCTTCCTACTAACAAAAACACATACTGCATTGATTGCTATATATTTAGCAGAAATTCTAAATACACTGCATATAGTAGAAATAATTCTTTATAGGCCGTGATCTATATGAGACATCAGAACCAACCAGTGTCTTAGTGTCATACTAAAACCTATATTTACGGCCAAAAGCCGGCCGAGTAAAATTCTGAGGGTCAGATATAAACCAGAAAATAATAATAAGGAAAGACAATATAATAGTGGGGCCAGTTTTTAAACGACGACTGGTGTCCTAGTACAGTACAAATTTACGACAGAAGAGCCGACCGAGTAAAACTCTGAGGGTCAGGTACAAACCAGAAAATAATAAGGAGGGCAAGTAGAGAATGACACAAATCACCACGAGGATTGCAGAATGTTACTCCCCTTTATCAGCAAGCAGTTCCATGGACCCACGGTGCGTCGCAGCGGTTACTGAGTGGTGGCGATGAAAGCCAGGTAGAAGAGGCAGCCAGGCCACGAGCAGTCGTCCGACACGAACCTTGTCAACCAACAGACTCGTACATCGGCAAGCAAAGGCCTTTTAAGGACACAACCCAGAGATACCAACTCTCCCTCGTAGATATTGACAATGGGGCCGCAAGAGGGATAGTCGATACCCTTGAGCCAGTGGCGCCAGGCAGATTAGTCTACTAACTCAGTGGCGCTACGGCTCACAACTCTCTTAATCACAAGCTCTTTCTCAGTTGTTCATTGCCTCCAGAATTATCTTGGCTGTGTACGGTATGTCATGCGAAGCACTCTCTGCCAACTGATGACTTCATGATGGAGAACACTATCAGTATGAGTTGAGGCAGCCAGCTGCCATCTACGGACTCTGTTCCCAGTTGCCACAGCCTCCTGCCTCAACTGAGAGCTGTGTGTGACTAACTTTGTGGCTCTGCTCTGATGACTGACTACCTTCTGTTGCCTGCCACCTCCCTAATGGGGAATGAGTTTAAGCCTCGACTGGCTTGCTGCCCACGCACATAATTGCTATCATCTGGACTCTGCCGTCCTACACTGCTGCTGACCAATGCTCAGACTTGGCACAAGCCATCATCTTCAGCCCGCATCTCGTGGTCGTGCGGTAGCGTTCTCGCTTCCCACGCCCGGGTTCCCGGGTTCGATTCCCGGCGGGGTCAGGGATTTTCTCTGCCTCGTGATGGCTGGGTGTTGTGTCCTGTCCTTAGGTTAGTTAGGTTTAAGTAGTTCTAAGTTCTAGGGGACTGATGACCATAGATGTTAAGTCCCATAGTGCTCAGAGCCATTTTTTGAACCATCATCTTCAGTCACGCCGGCCTCACGTTTAAACACTGTCCAAGCGCGGTCGAGCCACAAGAAGTAGCCACAACAATCCAGTGCTGATAGTGCAATGCTTCTGTCAGGTTTCCAATATGGGCATCAGCAGCTGTGGCTTCCATCACACATCGCATGCAGGGCGGGCGATATGCTGACAGTGGCATGATGTGCATTGGCAACCACCTTCGTCGGTGGGGCCAATCACTTTCACTCCAACTCCATCCATATAATTCGCTTGAACAAAGAGTTACAAATAAAATCTTCTTTATTTTCGAGACGCATTATTTTGAATGATACACTCGAGGTTTCAATGGCTGTGACGAATATTATAAGATGACACACAACACAACAATGGCATCATTACTTCTCCAGAAGTCGTGAATTTCTTCATGAAGCACTTTGAGGACCAGGCTCTTAACTCTGAACATTGCATCCATCCTGCTTCGTACGATATGTTAATGACATCTTGCTGATACAGCCTCACACTGAAAATGGACTGCATCAGTTCATCCATCTCACTACCTCATATCCATTCCAATATTAAATTTATCATTGGGGTAAAAGGATGCCGAGCTAACACTCTTGGGAGTTTCAGTTGAGCAGAAGTCAGGAGGCCGGCTTGCTCATTCAGTTTACAGGAAATTAACGCTCACTGCTCTGAACGTTAATATCATTAGTTTTCTCCACCCTGCGCACAAGACAGTGGTGCTGCACACGTTAGTACACAGAGCAAAGATTGATTCCGACAACGACCAACTACAGACTGGATTGCAGTATTTGAGATGAGTGCTCAGAGAGAATGATTATAGGAAGTACAAACGCTTCCAACGAAGTCATGCGAATCGACAGGCCAAACGACTGGTTTCCTGCCATACTATGAGGCAACAGGCAGCAAGTTAGTAAGTTTACTGCAGGGACATAGACTGAGACCAGTGTTCCTACCCACCCCCAAGACACGAGATATGCTGCACCCTGTCAAGAACGACTCAGCTCTTTGTGTTCATCACGCATAAAATGTGGATATGGAAGTATCTATGTAGATCAAACAGTTCTCACAGTTACATAGCATCATAGTGAGCACAACTGACAAAGTGAGCCTGACAAGTCGGCCTTAGTGAAGCATGGCCTGTAAAATGGACACAAAATACCCTGAAAAGACGAGGGTCTTGGCTCATGCATCAGCAACATTATTCAGTACATAGGACGGGGGGAGGGGGCAAACATATATTCAGGGGCAAACTATATCCTATCCCTTCCCTTAACCGATTGTTATGTTAGTTGATTTATGACCCCTGGGGTTTGATTTATGATCCCCTGAGGATAATCTACCCTATCTATCTCACACTTCCCCACCCCTCTGCGAATTCCCCAACCTCCCCATTCCCCTCGCCAATACAGCACACTTTTGATGTCAAATCGACTGGTCCCAGTGGAGGTTCGAGACCTCCCTCGGGCATGGGTGTGCGAGTTTGTCCTTAGGATAATTTAGGTGAAGTAGCGTGTAAGCTTAGGGACTGATGACCTTAGCAGTTAACTCCCACAAGATTTCACACACATTTGAACATTTTTTTGATGTCAAATTAATTGACTAATTAATTAAACTGATCTATTAGTTTCTCCCTCCATCTCTGGGAAATCGCCCTTCCTCTACTTCCATTGGCCCCCTCCCATCTGGCAGTTGGTGGAAAAAGGACTCCGATGATGCTAGAGAGGGAGGATCTCACCATACGAAATTCAAATCAGTGTCTATAATATAATGTTCAATTCAGTTCTCATATTCGCTATTTAATCAGTTTGTGGGAGGCAAAGCTTCCCTCACTTGGATAGAGCTCATGTCTGCAGCCCCCACCCCCACTTCCCATGACATAATAACTGTAAGCACCAAGGAATGGAATGAAGTGCAGTACATTAGCTGCCATTTTGGGTCGCCTGTACATGTATCTGTCATCCAGGCACAGGTAGGGGTCAGGAGGTTCGTCAAGCATTCAAATATCCACCTGCAGAGGTCGAGCATGTCTGCTGGTCAGGCACCTTTGGGCACTGAGTGGAGTGCTGAGCACTGACAGCCCCCAACAGAAACACCATTACAGCTCTGCATAGGGACTGCCAACGGCAGGCAACAACTGAGCTTGTGCCATGGGCTGCCTAAAGCTCATGCAACACATGTGGTCACTAAGGCATCGCAGTGCATACTGAATAGAGATAGTTTTTAAACTGGGGCAACAGCAGCTAAAATACTTATACTTGATTGACTGACAATTCATATAGTAAGCAATTTTAAATACATATATCAGAACTTTAAGCATGAACAGAAGTTCAGCTTCTGCCAACGTCCCAGCACATGTAAGGCAGCCACAGCACACGCTTTGACAACACATGGGATGCTCATAGCTCACGTTGTCAGCTGCTATGCTGGTGTCAAACACGCCTGAGTGTGTCTGCTTTTGGGCCCAGCACATCTCTGGACAAAATCTATAAGGGGCACCGTATGTGGCTTGACTCGGCTGACAAGAACACATTTTAATCTGTAAAGTGATGAAATTTTTTTTATTTATTCTCCGTAATTACAGTCTATTATCTCAAAAGCTAAAATAAGCCACACAGATCACATTTGCTTTGATATTTATAACTTACGTATTAATTATTATTTCTGAACTTATTCTTTTTTTAAAAAAAGAGTGACTGTGAGGAAAAATCTACAACTACTTAAATTACTACAAAACTAAATTAAAACCCTTAACCAATTACCCAGCTACTAATTAGCTACAAACACTAATTTCACTACAAACACCAATTACCCAATTACTAATTTACTACAAACACAAGAATTTGTTCTGTGTTTGTTCTTTGTTTTGGTGCATTTACATGTACGTGGTTGTTTCTGCTACTGGATCCGCCCTCATGTGGTACCCCGACCAACAACCTTAGTCTGCTAGATTCCTTGGACATTGGGAAGCACTTCAGCAGCGTTTCCACTGTAGCGAGTAATTCCACCATCACTGTTACTTCGTAAAGTCCACACTTACATGATCACTTGCACCAATGAATTAAGATTCTGCAGACAGTATTTCACTAGGTTGTCGCCAACCTCAGTCCTCTTCTCTATCTGGAGATTATGTTGTGTAGGCTGAATGGCAGCATGATGATTTATGGTTGAATGCTTCGTGGAATCTTCCTTAGCCTTCCTGTATACTGTGTCTGCAGTATCCTCTAAGATGCGCCAGGTCGACTGCTCCTTAGTGCTGCTTTGGGATTCCACATCCTTAGTAACTGATGTCTATTACCTGCTGCCTCTTCATAGAGCGCGCAGTCCACAATGTGTGTTCTGGTGTGACCACAAATACGCAGTTGCAGCTATCATTCGTCTGTCTACTGATTTTGTATATATGTGTGGCATAAGGGCCAAGGCCTGTCAGATAAGGTATCAAACCACTCGATAGGTTGTGAAGACTCATTTTGAATATCTGCCTGAGGTTAGGGAGAATTTCGTATGTTCTTCTGCCAGTGCCTGAAGTGTCCCATTTATTTTGCCACAGTTGCAATACATGATCTGTCATTGCCTTTTTCGAATTGGTCTCAGTTCGAAGCACCCTTCATACTTCCATTTGATTGCCTTTCTTTAACCAGTAAAAGGCTTCCGTTTTCCTAATGTCCAAGTCCAGTGGACAACAAAGCACCCTTCAGGGTAGTACCATAGGCTTAGCAGCACGCCTCGTTGAACTCTTCTCACTATTGAGGCCATCTTCACTAGCTGCTGTTTATGAGCCCAGACGTTCACACCATATCCTATGACTGATGCTATTATAGATCGGTGGTATCCTCTAATTGTGTTCAGGTGAAACCATAGTAGCCTATTCACACTGGTTATGATTTTATAAACTACGTTGGAACCATTCCTGCCTGCTTCCTCTACATGTTGTGTAAAGTTACGACGTTCGTTCAGAAATATCCCTAGATATCTCGTTAATATGCTTCTTCTAATAGGTATATCATTTTATTTTATTTTAGGATTTCTTATTAGGTTTCCTTTCAGCAGGAGGTACAACTTAGTGAGGTGCTAGTGACAATTTAACCCTTTGACACCAGCCCTCAAATTTGAGGACGGACACATTACATTTGTCTTCCATAATTCTTCAGAAGTCATCACTTACAACGAACAGCACGTCATCTGCAAATGCCACCAGATACCTTATGTTACTGCTGTCACGTAACTTCTGTAGTATGGGCTCCAGTGCTACACCCCAAAACTCTGGACCACATACTGATCCCTGAGGAATGACTTTTGTTATTGCCTTCGTTATTTTCTTTCCTGGGCATGTTAAAGAAGCACGTGGTCCGTGGCAGTAATCTCCCAAGCAATTATACAGCGCTTCTGTAGTCTCCAAATCCTTAAGATGACCAAAGAAAGACAGCCACAATGGGTTATCGGAAGCACCAGCAACATGAGTCATCATGGCTAGAGGTTACGTAGAAGGAGTATCTGTCGCTAGCGAAATCACCTTGTTAATCGTGTCTTCAGTTGACTTGCCTATTCGAAAACTGTACTGGTGAGGGCTCATCCCGCGTAACAGTCTGTGATCTTGTAATCTTTTGCATTATAGTTTCTCAAATATCTTTCTGAGGACGTTCAAAAGACAAGTTGGTCTATAGGATTGGGGTATCACTGGGTCTTTACCTTGCCCCTAATTACTACCACTCCAGCGCTCTTCCACAGTGCGAGGACCCTTCCTTGCAAGAGATACTCATTGTACAGATCGCACAAGAAACTATCCACATGGTCACATAAGGCTTGTATTACTTCGGCAGGGATCCCGTCCCGTCCTGGAGACTTTTTTTCCGCTCTTAAAATTATACGGCAAATTTCTTCTTCTGCGAAGGGGTACACAAGTTTATTGTTCCTATATTCTTCCCGCAACTTTTTCTGTAATTTACGCTGATCATCTCGCCTTCTTCTGCATCGTCAGGAAGTAATGTTTCCATTATCAGTGCAGCTGACTGTTCCCAACTTTCTGTAACTGTCCCACAATTCCTCCTAAGCGTGGATATGACTGGTGGTGATCGTATTTGCTCACAGACGGTTTTATATGGTACACCCAAAGGATCGGTTTCTAAGTTAACCTGCACGTATTGCTTCCATCATTCCATTTTTGTTTTTCACAAACGTTGTTCAAAATAACTATGTCTACGCAGCCTTCAGACTATTTCTTCTTGAGACATGCTTTTCCCGTCTCCGGGATCTTCTTGTCTCGCATCTCAATTTCTGCAGAGTCTCCATCCAGATGTGAGGTACTCCTTTAGAATGACTTCTGCTGATATGTATTGATGCCTCCATTGTTCTCTATATAGCAACTGTTAGTTCTTGCGCTTTGAAATCTACATTATCACCCAACGATGGACTTCCTGGACACTGAAACACTGTTCTTAGGTCTTTCCAGTTAGCGTCCGTGATCTTATATTTGTGCCTTATGTGAAGGTTTCCTGTGTCGTCTTGGATTTTCCTTCCAGTGATGCTATAGTGTACGATATTGTGGTCACTCAATGTCGTTCCACTCACAACCGTCCAGTCTTTCACGCGTCGCGCCGCTGCCATATTTGCTAAAGTGACGTCAGTATTTGACGTGGTTCCGTTCCTCCCTTCGTTGGTTGGTACACTGTTAGCTGCATTCAGCACCTGTAGGTTGAGTTCCATAATGGTTTCTTCGCGCAGTCTTCCACCGCCATCAGTCAGGCGGCTATGCCACAATACTGACTTCGAATTTGCTTCAATGGAGCACACAAGAGGCTTAGTTCGTTCTGGGTGACTAATATCCTTTAGTCTTAGCAGATACTCGTTGCTCTCATCCCTAACGTGAAAATACATAGAAACCACGTTGTAACTCTTCGCTCTGGTTAACATTTCCACACAGATTACGTGTTCTGAACAGTATTGTGATATTTTTGTCACTGTTATGGCCTTGTTAAGTACTATTATTGCTGCTATAGGACGCTGCCCTTTTTGACCATCTGAGCTGTTATTGGAATACTGGGGATCTTTCCTGCCTTCGTATGCGATTCTTGGAGGCACAATACATCTAACTACAACCCCTCTGCCACCCGTCTAGCCTCATTCAGTACACTGACAGCTCGTAATTTTAACCCAGACACGAAATTTATTATTTATAGTGGTCCTTTGTCGATTAATGATGGTGTTTTATTAATTGAGGAGGGCTGAGAACTTTGTCGAACCAGGCCAACTATTACTCTCCGGCATTCTGTAACTACTCCCCACACCGTATTTTATAGCACTTATATACACCAGAAGATGTGAAGTTGCGAAACCAGTTGTGTGGTATAATCGACTTCAATAAATACAGCTACTGTGAACTACTAGACTTTTCATCCAATTTTATATCTAATAGTTTTAACATCTGTATTTGTAAAACTGTTTACTGTGTGAATTGTCAATCAGTCATGCATACCGGGTAGTACTTCATAACAGAGCTGGCCAGAGGGTGCCATAAGCATTGCTGCTGAAATTGCATGTCCAACCCATGTCTTAGAGGAATGTTTGATCTGGATGTCGTGCTCCTTTGATCTTACAGCTCCAAATAACGCGTCAGATGCAGTCATCCCTTTGGTCGGGAAATTTCAGACTCGTATTGTCCCTCTCTCTCTCTCAAGTGGTTACTTCCCGTTTGTGTGAACACATGCATGAAGCAACGAGTCCAAAGAGGGTAGATGGAAATTTGCCTCTCTCCTCAGAATACTGTGTTCTTATTGGCCAATGTTTGGGACAAATGGCGACCTGGCACAACTGCAGTATCAAAAATGGCAGAAATAGTCCATTTGCACTATCCTATCAAATTCCTGTTGAACAGTTTACAGGGGTGAAATAGACCGTAACACATGGTGGAAGCAGTTTAGAACCCTATCCCAGGCGGAAAGTGTGGTGGATCCACCTTCAAACCCTATGTCAAACATCCACCTTAGAACTCTATCCGAGCCATAACGCATGGACGATCCACCTTAAAACCGTATCCCAACAATAACGCCTGCTGGATCCACCTTCTAAACCTAGCCTGGACATAATGCATGGTGGACCCACTTTCGAACCCTATATGGTAAGTAACAACACATGGATCCATCTACACTCTGTATCCCGGTTCTACATCAAGTCAACCTTGTGCCACGTCCTCCCCCTCCAAGAAACAGACACACACACACACACCTCCAAGAAACAGACACACACACAGACGCACACACAGCTCACACACACGCATACACACGGACTTAGAGAGAAATAGTGAAGATGAGCAAGGTGTTGATGACTGTACTACATTTACAAGCCTATTTAGGGTGCATGACCTGAAGTGACGTCATGATCACATGAGCAGAAGTGACTTAAAATCGGTAAAAATCACGAAAATTGACGGAAAATACCTATAAATTGAGCGAAAATATGACAATATGTGGGAAAATTGAGGGAGTATGAGAGAATACTCTCATTTCAGTTTGATTCAGGAAGAATCTTGTACAGGGGAACGAGAGTATGAAAGCAAGAGGAATAAGAGGAAAAGTCGACATTGATGCTCTGGAACCAGGTAAACAGTAATTGATCGTGGTCAGCGATAAGACCGCTGCAATACATTGTTGAACATGGATGACCCACAAATGTAGAGTAATGAATCTATATACACTCCTGGAAATTGAAATAAGAACACCGTGAATTCATTGTCCCAGGAAGGGGAAACTTTATTGACACATTCCTGGGGTCAGATACATCACATGATCACACTGACAGAACCACAGGCACAGGCATATTCTCATTGCATTATCATTACAACACCAGTAATAAAGTCGGCATGACTAAATCGTCTTCTGACCAGATAGCACCACTGCTACAGGTCAGACGAAAAGTAGGCAGGGATGTACGTGAACTTCAATTATTCATAACCTCGCTCTTATATTTTGAATCACTAATCATTTGTATTTCTTAAACACCTCAGTGTAAGAGAAGAAATGTTTGGTCATATGTGCAAAGCAAAATATCGATGCCTATAGTAAAAAGCAGCCCTATGAAAACATATTGATATTCATTTCGCTCTGAATTTTCGGAACTGTAAACTGTGATGTGGATGTCATCAAACAGGATTCAGTAAAAGAAACACTAAATTAACTGTTTTTAAATAGGTTTCTCGGCTTTGCATAGCTGAAGGGCGATTTTGATTTACTTGTAAGCCCGCTGCGTTGCCCCGGTGAGCCTTCAATGTTTATATGAAAAGCTTAATAGTCTTTCTCGAAAACTTCCTCCTTATATAACTTGTACTTCATATATTTCATTGGCACTGTATTACACTTGTAAACAGTGTCGTGAATGAAAGCTTAGTTAAATCTCAAAACAAACTAATTGTGTACTCAGCGGAAACTATTTAATTGATTCAATACTGAAGTACGTGATGAAAGTTACATAATACGAAGTTCATTGTTTGACTTGAAATATTAGCAAAATAAACCACTGCTCAACCGAGAAGAAAGTAATTGTTTTGATGTCAAATTAATTGACTAATTAATTAAACTGATCTATTAGTTTCTCCCTCCATCTCTGGGAAATCGCCCTTCCTCTACTTCCATTGGCCCCCTCCCATCTGGCAGTTGGTGGAAAAAGGACTCCGATGATGCTAGAGAGGGAGGATCTCACCATACGAAATTCAAATCAGTGTCTATAATATAATGTTCAATTCAGTTCTCATATTCGCTATTTAATCAGTTTGTGGGAGGCAAAGCTTCCCTCACTTGGATAGAGCTCATGTCTGCAGCCCCCACCCCCACTTCCCATGACATAATAACTGTAAGCACCAAGGAATGGAATGAAGTGCAGTACATTAGCTGCCATTTTGGGTCGCCTGTACATGTATCTGTCATCCAGGCACAGGTAGGGGTCAGGAGGTTCGTCAAGCATTCAAATATCCACCTGCAGAGGTCGAGCATGTCTGCTGGTCAGGCACCTTTGGGCACTGAGTGGAGTGCTGAGCACTGACAGCCCCCAACAGAAACACCATTACAGCTCTGCATAGGGACTGCCAACGGCAGGCAACAACTGAGCTTGTGCCATGGGCTGCCTAAAGCTCATGCAACACATGTGGTCACTAAGGCATCGCAGTGCATACTGAATAGAGATAGTTTTTAAACTGGGGCAACAGCAGCTAAAATACTTATACTTGATTGACTGACAATTCATATAGTAAGCAATTTTAAATACATATATCAGAACTTTAAGCATGAACAGAAGTTCAGCTTCTGCCAACGTCCCAGCACATGTAAGGCAGCCACAGCACACGCTTTGACAACACATGGGATGCTCATAGCTCACGTTGTCAGCTGCTATGCTGGTGTCAAACACGCCTGAGTGTGTCTGCTTTTGGGCCCAGCACATCTCTGGACAAAATCTATAAGGGGCACCGTATGTGGCTTGACTCGGCTGACAAGAACACATTTTAATCTGTAAAGTGATGAAATTTTTTTTATTTATTCTCCGTAATTACAGTCTATTATCTCAAAAGCTAAAATAAGCCACACAGATCACATTTGCTTTGATATTTATAACTTACGTATTAATTATTATTTCTGAACTTATTCTTTTTTTAAAAAAAGAGTGACTGTGAGGAAAAATCTACAACTACTTAAATTACTACAAAACTAAATTAAAACCCTTAACCAATTACCCAGCTACTAATTAGCTACAAACACTAATTTCACTACAAACACCAATTACCCAATTACTAATTTACTACAAACACAAGAATTTGTTCTGTGTTTGTTCTTTGTTTTGGTGCATTTACATGTACGTGGTTGTTTCTGCTACTGGATCCGCCCTCATGTGGTACCCCGACCAACAACCTTAGTCTGCTAGATTCCTTGGACATTGGGAAGCACTTCAGCAGCGTTTCCACTGTAGCGAGTAATTCCACCATCACTGTTACTTCGTAAAGTCCACACTTACATGATCACTTGCACCAATGAATTAAGATTCTGCAGACAGTATTTCACTAGGTTGTCGCCAACCTCAGTCCTCTTCTCTATCTGGAGATTATGTTGTGTAGGCTGAATGGCAGCATGATGATTTATGGTTGAATGCTTCGTGGAATCTTCCTTAGCCTTCCTGTATACTGTGTCTGCAGTATCCTCTAAGATGCGCCAGGTCGACTGCTCCTTAGTGCTGCTTTGGGATTCCACATCCTTAGTAACTGATGTCTATTACCTGCTGCCTCTTCATAGAGCGCGCAGTCCACAATGTGTGTTCTGGTGTGACCACAAATACGCAGTTGCAGCTATCATTCGTCTGTCTACTGATTTTGTATATATGTGTGGCATAAGGGCCAAGGCCTGTCAGATAAGGTATCAAACCACTCGATAGGTTGTGAAGACTCATTTTGAATATCTGCCTGAGGTTAGGGAGAATTTCGTATGTTCTTCTGCCAGTGCCTGAAGTGTCCCATTTATTTTGCCACAGTTGCAATACATGATCTGTCATTGCCTTTTTCGAATTGGTCTCAGTTCGAAGCACCCTTCATACTTCCATTTGATTGCCTTTCTTTAACCAGTAAAAGGCTTCCGTTTTCCTAATGTCCAAGTCCAGTGGACAACAAAGCACCCTTCAGGGTAGTACCATAGGCTTAGCAGCACGCCTCGTTGAACTCTTCTCACTATTGAGGCCATCTTCACTAGCTGCTGTTTATGAGCCCAGACGTTCACACCATATCCTATGACTGATGCTATTATAGATCGGTGGTATCCTCTAATTGTGTTCAGGTGAAACCATAGTAGCCTATTCACACTGGTTATGATTTTATAAACTACGTTGGAACCATTCCTGCCTGCTTCCTCTACATGTTGTGTAAAGTTACGACGTTCGTTCAGAAATATCCCTAGATATCTCGTTAATATGCTTCTTCTAATAGGTATATCATTTTATTTTATTTTAGGATTTCTTATTAGGTTTCCTTTCAGCAGGAGGTACAACTTAGTGAGGTGCTAGTGACAATTTAACCCTTTGACACCAGCCCTCAAATTTGAGGACGGACACATTACATTTGTCTTCCATAATTCTTCAGAAGTCATCACTTACAACGAACAGCACGTCATCTGCAAATGCCACCAGATACCTTATGTTACTGCTGTCACGTAACTTCTGTAGTATGGGCTCCAGTGCTACACCCCAAAACTCTGGACCACATACTGATCCCTGAGGAATGACTTTTGTTATTGCCTTCGTTATTTTCTTTCCTGGGCATGTTAAAGAAGCACGTGGTCCGTGGCAGTAATCTCCCAAGCAATTATACAGCGCTTCTGTAGTCTCCAAATCCTTAAGATGACCAAAGAAAGACAGCCACAATGGGTTATCGGAAGCACCAGCAACATGAGTCATCATGGCTAGAGGTTACGTAGAAGGAGTATCTGTCGCTAGCGAAATCACCTTGTTAATCGTGTCTTCAGTTGACTTGCCTATTCGAAAACTGTACTGGTGAGGGCTCATCCCGCGTAACAGTCTGTGATCTTGTAATCTTTTGCATTATAGTTTCTCAAATATCTTTCTGAGGACGTTCAAAAGACAAGTTGGTCTATAGGATTGGGGTATCACTGGGTCTTTACCTTGCCCCTAATTACTACCACTCCAGCGCTCTTCCACAGTGCGAGGACCCTTCCTTGCAAGAGATACTCATTGTACAGATCGCACAAGAAACTATCCACATGGTCACATAAGGCTTGTATTACTTCGGCAGGGATCCCGTCCCGTCCTGGAGACTTTTTTTCCGCTCTTAAAATTATACGGCAAATTTCTTCTTCTGCGAAGGGGTACACAAGTTTATTGTTCCTATATTCTTCCCGCAACTTTTTCTGTAATTTACGCTGATCATCTCGCCTTCTTCTGCATCGTCAGGAAGTAATGTTTCCATTATCAGTGCAGCTGACTGTTCCCAACTTTCTGTAACTGTCCCACAATTCCTCCTAAGCGTGGATATGACTGGTGGTGATCGTATTTGCTCACAGACGGTTTTATATGGTACACCCAAAGGATCGGTTTCTAAGTTAACCTGCACGTATTGCTTCCATCATTCCATTTTTGTTTTTCACAAACGTTGTTCAAAATAACTATGTCTACGCAGCCTTCAGACTATTTCTTCTTGAGACATGCTTTTCC
Organism: Schistocerca cancellata; assembly: GCF_023864275.1. Lineage (NCBI taxonomy): Eukaryota > Metazoa > Arthropoda > Insecta > Orthoptera > Acrididae > Schistocerca > Schistocerca cancellata. The sequence continues at coordinate 629,913,833 of NC_064630.1, forward strand.
CGTCTCCGGGATCTTCTTGTCTCGCATCTCAATTTCTGCAGAGTCTCCATCCAGATGTGAGGTACTCCTTTAGAATGACTTCTGCTGATATGTATTGATGCCTCCATTGTTCTCTATATAGCAACTGTTAGTTCTTGCGCTTTGAAATCTACATTATCACCCAACGATGGACTTCCTGGACACTGAAACACTGTTCTTAGGTCTTTCCAGTTAGCGTCCGTGATCTTATATTTGTGCCTTATGTGAAGGTTTCCTGTGTCGTCTTGGATTTTCCTTCCAGTGATGCTATAGTGTACGATATTGTGGTCACTCAATGTCGTTCCACTCACAACCGTCCAGTCTTTCACGCGTCGCGCCGCTGCCATATTTGCTAAAGTGACGTCAGTATTTGACGTGGTTCCGTTCCTCCCTTCGTTGGTTGGTACACTGTTAGCTGCATTCAGCACCTGTAGGTTGAGTTCCATAATGGTTTCTTCGCGCAGTCTTCCACCGCCATCAGTCAGGCGGCTATGCCACAATACTGACTTCGAATTTGCTTCAATGGAGCACACAAGAGGCTTAGTTCGTTCTGGGTGACTAATATCCTTTAGTCTTAGCAGATACTCGTTGCTCTCATCCCTAACGTGAAAATACATAGAAACCACGTTGTAACTCTTCGCTCTGGTTAACATTTCCACACAGATTACGTGTTCTGAACAGTATTGTGATATTTTTGTCACTGTTATGGCCTTGTTAAGTACTATTATTGCTGCTATAGGACGCTGCCCTTTTTGACCATCTGAGCTGTTATTGGAATACTGGGGATCTTTCCTGCCTTCGTATGCGATTCTTGGAGGCACAATACATCTAACTACAACCCCTCTGCCACCCGTCTAGCCTCATTCAGTACACTGACAGCTCGTAATTTTAACCCAGACACGAAATTTATTATTTATAGTGGTCCTTTGTCGATTAATGATGGTGTTTTATTAATTGAGGAGGGCTGAGAACTTTGTCGAACCAGGCCAACTATTACTCTCCGGCATTCTGTAACTACTCCCCACACCGTATTTTATAGCACTTATATACACCAGAAGATGTGAAGTTGCGAAACCAGTTGTGTGGTATAATCGACTTCAATAAATACAGCTACTGTGAACTACTAGACTTTTCATCCAATTTTATATCTAATAGTTTTAACATCTGTATTTGTAAAACTGTTTACTGTGTGAATTGTCAATCAGTCATGCATACCGGGTAGTACTTCATAACAGAGCTGGCCAGAGGGTGCCATAAGCATTGCTGCTGAAATTGCATGTCCAACCCATGTCTTAGAGGAATGTTTGATCTGGATGTCGTGCTCCTTTGATCTTACAGCTCCAAATAACGCGTCAGATGCAGTCATCCCTTTGGTCGGGAAATTTCAGACTCGTATTGTCCCTCTCTCTCTCTCAAGTGGTTACTTCCCGTTTGTGTGAACACATGCATGAAGCAACGAGTCCAAAGAGGGTAGATGGAAATTTGCCTCTCTCCTCAGAATACTGTGTTCTTATTGGCCAATGTTTGGGACAAATGGCGACCTGGCACAACTGCAGTATCAAAAATGGCAGAAATAGTCCATTTGCACTATCCTATCAAATTCCTGTTGAACAGTTTACAGGGGTGAAATAGACCGTAACACATGGTGGAAGCAGTTTAGAACCCTATCCCAGGCGGAAAGTGTGGTGGATCCACCTTCAAACCCTATGTCAAACATCCACCTTAGAACTCTATCCGAGCCATAACGCATGGACGATCCACCTTAAAACCGTATCCCAACAATAACGCCTGCTGGATCCACCTTCTAAACCTAGCCTGGACATAATGCATGGTGGACCCACTTTCGAACCCTATATGGTAAGTAACAACACATGGATCCATCTACACTCTGTATCCCGGTTCTACATCAAGTCAACCTTGTGCCACGTCCTCCCCCTCCAAGAAACAGACACACACACACACACCTCCAAGAAACAGACACACACACAGACGCACACACAGCTCACACACACGCATACACACGGACTTAGAGAGAAATAGTGAAGATGAGCAAGGTGTTGATGACTGTACTACATTTACAAGCCTATTTAGGGTGCATGACCTGAAGTGACGTCATGATCACATGAGCAGAAGTGACTTAAAATCGGTAAAAATCACGAAAATTGACGGAAAATACCTATAAATTGAGCGAAAATATGACAATATGTGGGAAAATTGAGGGAGTATGAGAGAATACTCTCATTTCAGTTTGATTCAGGAAGAATCTTGTACAGGGGAACGAGAGTATGAAAGCAAGAGGAATAAGAGGAAAAGTCGACATTGATGCTCTGGAACCAGGTAAACAGTAATTGATCGTGGTCAGCGATAAGACCGCTGCAATACATTGTTGAACATGGATGACCCACAAATGTAGAGTAATGAATCTATATACACTCCTGGAAATTGAAATAAGAACACCGTGAATTCATTGTCCCAGGAAGGGGAAACTTTATTGACACATTCCTGGGGTCAGATACATCACATGATCACACTGACAGAACCACAGGCACAGGCATATTCTCATTGCATTATCATTACAACACCAGTAATAAAGTCGGCATGACTAAATCGTCTTCTGACCAGATAGCACCACTGCTACAGGTCAGACGAAAAGTAGGCAGGGATGTACGTGAACTTCAATTATTCATAACCTCGCTCTTATATTTTGAATCACTAATCATTTGTATTTCTTAAACACCTCAGTGTAAGAGAAGAAATGTTTGGTCATATGTGCAAAGCAAAATATCGATGCCTATAGTAAAAAGCAGCCCTATGAAAACATATTGATATTCATTTCGCTCTGAATTTTCGGAACTGTAAACTGTGATGTGGATGTCATCAAACAGGATTCAGTAAAAGAAACACTAAATTAACTGTTTTTAAATAGGTTTCTCGGCTTTGCATAGCTGAAGGGCGATTTTGATTTACTTGTAAGCCCGCTGCGTTGCCCCGGTGAGCCTTCAATGTTTATATGAAAAGCTTAATAGTCTTTCTCGAAAACTTCCTCCTTATATAACTTGTACTTCATATATTTCATTGGCACTGTATTACACTTGTAAACAGTGTCGTGAATGAAAGCTTAGTTAAATCTCAAAACAAACTAATTGTGTACTCAGCGGAAACTATTTAATTGATTCAATACTGAAGTACGTGATGAAAGTTACATAATACGAAGTTCATTGTTTGACTTGAAATATTAGCAAAATAAACCACTGCTCAACCGAGAAGAAAGTAATTGTTTAAGATTATCTGAACTGTTCACCATAAATTAATCTGCTTACTTAGGACAACATCTGAAAATTTTGACTACGTACTGTTTGCTTACAAGAACGCAAAGTGAGATCTGCCCGGAAAGAAAACTAACTTACCTTTTACTCAGCATGAAGTTTTGTGTCTGGTGTAGTGACTTTCTCTAAAGTAAATTTAAATCAGCCAACGCAGCACCTAAAGAAAAATAATTTACTCGCTACTAAATTTTTCGTTTCTTTCTCAGAAATAATCTGTGGCTGCGTGTGTCGTAAGTTGTAATGCCCACACGACAAAATATTTAAACTTAGGTTCACTTTAAAGAAAAGAGTTCTTGAAATATTAAACTCTGATTATTGCGAAAAAAGGCCGCACGACATAAGAATTCTCTAACAATTATGAAAACCACTTATTAAAAACATTACAGATATATAAAGCTCACGCGTTATTTGTAATTTAATGAAAACAAAGAGATCAAATTAATGCTAATCGTGAATGTTGTTAGTAATCTAATGGACAAAGATTTCATTCGATTAATAGTTCTGACAAAGGGATCCTCTAAAAATCTTCCCCATCTATTCAGTCAAGAAAATATCTTTATAAAGAAGTTTCTTAACCACATAATAAAGTATTCCAGATAATTTCTCCTAGATTCACGAATATCGGATCTTCTTCTCTAAAACTCAACTGCTCGCTACTATGGCTCTAATAAGAATGCCCTACAGCTGCACAAGTGACTGGTGACCAAGTGCACTACAGATTACATTAAACACACAGTCAAGGATTTCGTCCATTACTCGTGCAGTGCACTCTTGCATGTTTGTCCCAGTACAGTAAAGATGAAATATTGACAATGGCAGAAATATATGACAACCATACATTATCTCCCGCTTTCCAGAAAAGAATTTCATACTGACTGTATTAGCTGTGATAAGGCTACGAGAAGGAAATTTTAAAAGACTTGAAAATTACAAAGAAATGAGTACAAAAAGCTACACTTATGGTTGACAATAGATATGTTATTTTTTTAAGTTATGAAATGTACAGTAGTGTGCTCTGATTTGTGGTTTACATATGAAGATTGTCTTTGCACAGGGAGGGAGCACACGCATTGTCTGACTAATTCTATACATTGTAGGTAAATACTGCATCTCTTATAACCACTGAAGCTTTTCTTTGATGTCTGAAATCGTTAATCCTGATGTTAGTATAGGAACAGAGTTGAAGCTAGAATGTTACATGGCTTAGCACCAACGAAGTTTCTGTTTGACGGCTCTTGTCATTAGGGGAATGCAACTAGCACAAAATCCATGCGCCGTACAGACCTAGTATTATTTGAACAATGAGTCAAGAGGCATGGAACGGTGGTCATCGGACTGCCTCTCGCGTTTACTTGCAGAAAGGCACTTCTGACTTACTCTCTGTCGCTTTCAACTCTCCTCCTTGGACTGATTTATATAGTATGTCCTGCGGAGCAGACCAACCTGTGTCTCTCCTTATCATTCAGCGTTCACCGCTGAACGTCTTTCAGTTTTGGTCACCGACCTTGTATTGGTTCTTTCATTCCTTAGTAATAGTAAATAGATGCTGTCACCTACGACATAACAGAGGAATCATTTGCGTTACCCTATGCGTGTCCTTTTATCTCTGTCTTTTCGAAAACGGAGACGACACAAAAGAATTCCATTTCCAATTAATCACTAACAAAGTCACGAATACCCTTCTGTAATCAGCTTCGCTTTTAACAGATTTCCACCGTTAACTATTGCGTAATTAGTACGAAAACTACAAGACGAACTTACGTGATATATGCTGATGAAGAAATGTCTAAATAAAGCTTACTCATGAAGCACTTTATGAAGAGTGCATACTTGGAGGAAATTTCCGTGATGTTCAAACGTGATGAAATCCGGGAAATGTAATTGCAACTCTACTTTTGTTTTTTATGTGGTTTATTAATCAAAATTGATTTATATGTTCCCAGAACGCTATCCGAAAAGGAACAAAATGTGAAACATATTCTTTATAAAATTCGCTGTCCCACGAAGTAGGCGATGTGGTTAATAGTTACGAAATTTTGTATGGGACTAAGCGAAAGAGCTAATAATCTGTCCATTGGTAAAAAATTTCCAGAACGAAGAGGGATGTTGTAGGCTCAGTGACCCATGCTATAGGCATACAATGTAACTACATAACTTGTATTGCGTTAATGTCTTTCAGGAACCCCTGACCAACCACATCTTCCATTCTAACTACACAATCCAGTACAAACTGATGATCAGAAGTGGGACGCCGAGCGCTCGTTTTCATTTCATTCGGTCTTCAAAATGGTCGATAAACAAGCCTCCGCATGTAACCGCACCAAATTTGGGACCATTAACTTTTTTAATTCTTTAATTGTCGCTATACACTTCTGGTAACAAACGTGTGCTGCATACTGACGTGTTGAACCGGTGCTACCACGTTATCATCGTCTAAGAGCCCGGCTTAAATTTCTTCATCGAGTTTCCTAATAAAGTGTGTATTTTATGGGCTGTAATGTATTCTGGAGCAAAACGTACCGGGGTTCCCGTCCCATATCTCTGCACAGCTACTTTCAAAAATTACTTAGTGAATTTTTTTTCGGTAATTGTTCTCGTACAGTTTCTTAAAAAAATTTGTACCAATCAAGCGTAAAAGATGTAAATAAGACGCCGAAGTATGGTGGCCTCTTTTTTCCCAACCAGGCGGGAACGTGAAAGCTCTCGTAAATAAATGACGCTGATCAGGTTTCCTTGTATAACTAATACAAAATTTTGTTAGTTTTATTGTGAACATGATGGTGTACGGTTTCCTTAGGAAAAGTGGGCAAATCTTAGGTTTGTTGCGATGTACAAGTTTCAGTAGTAGAGTACGACAACATTGTGCGTGGGAGAAACATACACTACTGGCCATTAAAATCGCTACACCAAGAAGAAATGCAGATGATAAATCGGTATTCATTCGACAAATTCTTATATTAGAACTGACATGTGATTACAACAAAAAAAAATGGTTCAAATTGCTCTGAGCACTATCGGACTTAACATCTGAGGTCATCAGTCCCCTAGAACTTAGAACTACTTAAACCCAACTAACCTAAGGACATAACACACATCCATGCCCGAGGCAGGATTCGAACCTGCGACCGTAGCGGTCGCGCGGTTCCAGACTCAAGCGCCTAGAACCGCTCGGCCACATCAGCCGGCCACATGTGATTACATTTTCACCCAGTTTCGATGCATAGATCCTGAGAAATCAGTACCCAGAACAACCACCTCTGGCCGTCATAACGGCCTTGATACGCCTGGGCATTGATTCAAAGAGAGCTTGGATGGCGTGTGCAGGTACAGGTGCCCATGCAGCTTTAACACGATACCACAGTTCACAGAGAAGTGACTGGCTTATTGTGACGAGCCAGTAGCTCGGCCATCATTGACCAGACGTTTTCAGTTGGTGAGAGATCTGGAGAATGTGCTGGCCAGAGCAGCAGTCGAACATTTTCTGTATCCACAAAGGCCCGTACAGGACCTGCAACATGCGGTCGTGCATTATCCTGCTGAAATGTAGGGTTTCGTAGGGATCGAACGAAGGGCAGTAACACATCGGAAATGTAACGTCCACTGTTCAAAGTGCCGTCAATGCAAACAAGAGGTGACCAAGACGTGTAACCAATGGCACCACGTACCATCACGCCGGGTGATACGCCAGTATGGCGATGACGAATACACGCTTCCAATGTGCGTTCGCCGCGATATCGCCAAACACTGATGCGACCATTATGATGCAGTAAGCGAAAAAATGGCTCTTTGCCGTTCATGCGCCCAGGTTCGTCGTTGAGTACACCATTGCAGGCGCTCCTGTCTGTGATGCAGCGTCAAGGTTAACCGTAGCCATGGTCTCCGAGCTGATAGTCCATGCTGCTGCAAACGTCGTCGAACTGTTCGTGCAGATGGTTGTTGTCTTGCAAACGTTTCCATGTGTTGAGTCAGGAATCGAGACGTGGCTGCACGATCCGTCACAGCCTTGCGGATAAGATGCCTGTCATCTCGACTGCTAGTGATACGAGACCGTTGGGATCCAGTACGGCGTTCCGTATTACCCTCCTGAACCCACAGATTCCATATTCTGCTAACAGCCATTGGATCTCGACCAACGCGAGCAGCAATGTCGCGATACGATAAACCGCAATCGCGATAGGCTACAATCCGACCTTTATCAAAGTCGGATACGTGATAGTTTGCATTTCTCCTCCTTACACGAGGCATCACAACAACGTTTCACCAGGCAACGCCGGTCAACTGCTGTTTGTGTATGAGGAATCGGTTGGAAACTTTCCTCATGTCAGCACGTTGTAGGTGTTGTCACCGGCGCCAACATTGGGTGAATGCTCTGAAAACCTAATCATTTGCATATCACAGCACCTTCTTCCTGTCGGTTAAATTTCGCGTCTGTAGCACGTCATCTTTGTGGTGTAGCAATTTTAATGGCCAGTAGTGTAGAAGGTAGAAACACACATAGTAGAGAAAGATGTATAATAACACTTGCGTGTGCGATAGTAACTGACTTATGGAGAGTGAGCTTGCTCATGTCGCAGTGTAAAAGAGAGACAATTCTCTATACCACCTAGAATCCATTTGGGGGCAACTAGTATTTTTATTGATAACAAATACAAATTATAATTTAAATAATGGTATTACTACTAATAACAACTACAGAAATAATAATGGTGTTTAAAAAGTGATAAAGACTTACAATATGTCAGCCAAGACTCTGATTTGAAGTACAAAACATAAATAAAAATTTTACTAGTAGGCTAAGCTACAGGCATATAAATTTCGCAATCGAATATCTAGCCCTTGCGGATGTTTTGGTGATCTTTTCAGACTACAAAGATACGCCAACAAAACGTTGTAACCAACTGAAGACACACGCAACGTAAGTTGGACTTCAAATCTCCTTTGAGAGGATGCACGTTATAACAAACATAAAATCCGAACCATGAGAATTGGAGAGCGGACAAAGAAATGCAAGTAAGCAGAAATGTTTAAATGCCTAGGTGAATTGATAGAGTCTAACTTATCTAAGGAACAGGGCTTCGTATCACATAGTAACGAAATCTAAGTGGCCTGTCAACTAACTAAAAGAGTCTGCAATAAGAGATCAATACCCTTAAATGCCAAAATTAGACACTACCTTTCCTGTTGTTGTACGGCAGCCAGTGACTGAACAAGAAGGGTCTAATGGAGAAACCTGAAGAGAATAAATAGGTTTCTCAGAAAAATACGGTCCCATCGAACGAGGCACAAACGATACAAAGTAATGGAGAAGATAAGTTACACGTGTCGGATAAGAAGGAGTGCCTTTTATTGCCAGGTAACGAGACTGGGCCCAGAGAGGACCTCTAAAAGGATATTAACCTACTTTCAAGATTAGAAAGCTAAAGGGGTCATAGTTCCTAGAAGTGAAGTCGATAAAGAACTACGAGAACTGAAATTGCTCCTAATGATGTCCAGGAGCGTAATGCTTTTAAGGAAAAACTAGGAACGCACAGACGTTTCCAGAAAAAGCAGAACTTGAAGACAGGAAAGGCGTGGATTCAACTGAGGAAAGAGCAACACCGGAAACAAACAAAGGAGCAGATGGTGGCAGTTAAAGCTCGGAAAAAGAGGCAGCTGAATAGATGTGGTAAATATGTAAAAGGTTTTGTGGCGTATGAGATCTTCACTCAGTGTTTCGTTTCTTGAAGCATGAGGTAATTTCCATTGTATAAATGTACATTATAATAATGATATACTGTAATATTCACATACCTCCCCATAACATATAGATATCATAAGCTGATGCGTCGGAAGTTGCAGTGTTGAAATTCGATACTCAAGAGTTGTCATAATTAGTTTGAAGTGTCATAATTATTTTCCATGTCTGTAACATATAAAATTTACCATCTTGTAAGGGTATTGGGCGCTCTAGGAAGCCTCTTATCTTTAAATAGCCATCCATGTTGCATCTGCAAGATTCACGCTGCAATTTTACGCAGTAAGTAGTGGTAGCATTAAGCCACAGTGGATTTACATTTATCGTGCGTTACATTTTTTGTTTTAACGATTTACAGCAAGGTGGAATTGTATTTGAATCGAAGTTTCCAATTTTCTTTCATAAACTGCCGCTTCCTTTCTTGGCTGTGTCATTCGTTTGGTAAATACGAGATCTTGCTTCATTGATATGTATGCACTGCCTTATGCCACATATAAAGCAGTAAACACTTAAACCTCCACGGTTTTTCGTCGAAGAAAACGTTAGCATCATCTTTTAGTAACGCAAAGGTTCTTTTTGTAGGTTTCTGTTTCTTAAAAAATGTTAATGAGTCAGGATTGGCCAGGAGAGGAAAGCAGTAGGCACCTCGTTGAGGTTAAGAACAAAACAAAGTTTAAACTGTATGAAGTTTTAATGTCATAAAAAGGCCAACCTGGAGGAGCCTCCGAGACTGAATGGGTAGCCGCCCAAGACATCAGGTAAGGAGGGCGTCTGATCGGTTTGGAAGCAAGCTGCCAGCAGAAGAGAGTGAACGGCGTGTCCGTTCCCGGCAGCTGGCCACGGTTTCACCCCCACTTGACCACCTCCAAGCCTCCCTATTGGTAGGTCAGATCGTAGGACGCGTAGTTCGTTAGCGTTACCTCGTCAGCAACACGTGAGTTTAGCTGCTGATGGTTCAACATGTGAGTTTCAGGATGGTTCTACAGGGTACTGGGCAACGTGACTTAGACGCTGCAACTTATCGCCAGGCAGAAGGACTGACGAACATCAGGAGAAAAAATAAAAATCAAACTTTATACTAATAAATCCATTTAGTATCGGCCCTCATTCTACAAAAAATATTGAGGTTTCCTACTTCGGTGCTAATTTCATGTAAGTATTGCTCTTAACGTCTTCATTATTTTTTTGCTGTAATTGCAGAATCTGCCAACCAAATTTCAGATTCAGCATCGTTATTCCTATAGACCATCAGAATTAATAAACCATCGGTAGAAATGGCTTTCACTAAAATATTTAAAGTTGCTGGAACATTTCTAATAAAAAGCACAAATCGCATGTCCATTTGTCCATGTTGACATTCATAACCATTTTTTTCAGTTTTTACGTGATTTGGCTTTGATTGAGAAAAGCAGAACTGATTCCCAACAGTTATAAGCACTTTCTTCGTTTCCAAAGCTGACATCAAATGTTCGTTCTCCCAGTAATATTCCCAGAAGTGCACCAAAGCGTTCTTAAATTGATAATTCTTCTGATTTCTATGCAGTAGATGTCCTGTTATTCTATTTGTAATACGAATCCGTTGTCGATTTTTTCATTCTGAATCCTTGAATTAAGAAGTTTAGCGGCTATTTCTGCAGAATTATATGAACAAAGCTACTTTACGAAAGATTTGTGGCAAGGATAATCCCATCTGTGTAAGAAGGAAAATCCATCCACTACTGCCACGCTGATTTGCGTTCGTTGCACGATGTGGTCTTGAAATTTCAGTGTGTCAGTTAATGTGAACTTGTCTCAGTTGGACACTTCACCGATACGCTAAGAAAGAGCAGGCAGCATTGGTGGTGGTGGAAACGGCAGTGTCCTTCCTTTTCATTTTTCCAAGGCTAATAGCGAGCAGCCAACTAGAATCGCCTCATTGCATTTCCGGCCCTACTTGTTCATCTTTATTCACCTAAACTCTGGAGGTGCACTGTGGCTGATGCTAAAATCTTCGTTTCATGATATCATTTTCTCAACTGTTCCGCTAACAGAATTGCTGTCTGAAATAAAAGTTAACTCCTGTTGTTTTCCAGCTGACTTAACAGTAAGCAGTCATATCTGAAAACACTGCTTTATTACTAGAAACGTCATACAACAGATTCTTAACGATACTATCATTAAATGGACTGATCATATACTGCAGTTTTCGTACTGAGCAGTTCCATGGCTACGCAGTTCGGCTGTCACTGGTGTAGAAAGAAAATCGGGACAACCCTAAGATTTGCCTACTTTTCCTAAGGCAACCCTTTACCATCGCGTTCGCAATGAAATTATCAGCATTTTGTATGTAACTCTATAACAAAAACTTGAGTGAGGATAATTTACTCACACATACTTAGCTGTTTCCATCTGGAAACCATTCATTGCCGTCAGGAAAGAGGTTTGTAGCTTAGTTTTTTGTTTTGTTTACCTACTTTATTCCTGATTGGTGCTAAATTTTTAAGACTCGACCATGAAATCCAAGTTTTCTCCCCTTCCGCCTCACTGTCATAGGACTTGCAGTGAATCCTGATACATTTGGGAATTCCTGTGTGATGGTCTGGACAGATGTCTGCCTATTACACACTACGACCCTCTTCAACTGTCGACGGTCTCTGTCAGTTAACGGACGAGGTCGGCCTGTACGCTTTTGTGCTGTACGTGTCCCTTCCCGTTTCCACTTCGCTATCACATCGGAAACAGTGCACCTAGGGATGCTTAGGAGACTGGAAATCTGGCCTACAGACTGTGACACAAGTGACACCCAATCACCTGATATGTTCGAAGACCGTGAGTTCCGCGGAGCGCCCCATTCTGCTCTCTCACGATGTCTAATGTCTGCTGAGGTCGCTGATATGGAGACCTGGCAGTAGGTGGCAGCACAATACACCTAATATGAAAAACTTGTGTTTTTTGGAGTGTCCGGATACTTTTGATCGCATAGTGTAAATGACTTGACGGACAGTGCGAGCACCAATGTACCGCTGTTTGCTGATAACGCTGTGGCGTATGTGGAAGGCCTCGTCGTTGAGTGCTAAAGGAGTATAAAAATTGCCTGAGACCAAATTTTGCTACTTTGTGTGATGGATTGGAGCTTGCTTAAATGTGGAAGAATGTAAGTTAATGCGAATGAGTTCGAAACCCAATCCTGTAACTTTGAATACAGCATTAGTAGGGCGCAGCTTCACGTAACCACATACAGTAAATATCTAGGCGCAACGGAGGAAAGCGACATGAAACGGAATGAGCACATCAGGTTGGCAGTAGGGAAGGCGAATATCCGTTTTATTTCGAGATTTTTGGGAAAGTATAGCTCCCCTGCAAAGGAGACGGCGTATACATAGAATGATAGTGCGACCCATTCTTGAGTACTGTTTCAGTGTTTGGGATCCCACCAGGCCGGATTAAAGGAAGACATCGAAGCAGCCCAGAGGCGTGCTGCTATCTTTGTCACTAGTGTGTTCTATCAGCACACAAGTATTATGGCGATGTTTTGTGATATCAATTGGCAATAGCTGGAGGGACGGCGACGCTATTTTCGGATAGCACTATTGCGGATATTTAGAGAACCGGCATCTGAGACCGACTGCAGAGCGATTCTGAAGCCGATAACGTACATTTCGCTTTAGCACCATGAAGATAAGATGCAGGACATTATGACATGTAAGGAGGCTTTTAGACAGCCCTTTTAACCTAGCTCTGTTTGCGAATGGAACATGACAGGAAACGACTAATAGTGGTAATAGGTAACCTCTGCCATTCACCGTACGGTAGGTTTCCTGGGTAGATGTGTAGATGAAGATGAGTGTTTGAGATTTACACTCTGCAAACACTCGATTGTGTAATTAATTGTGAAAATACACTGACAGAAAAAAAATCGCAACATCAAGAAGGAGTTGTACGACGATAACAAAAGTTTAGGCGTCGTTCTACATCTGATAACGATTTCTATTGAAATTTCACGACAGTCAGGCCCGCAGCTCGTGGTCGTGCGGTAGCGCTCTCGCTTCCCGCGCCCGGGTTCCCGGGTTCGATTCCCGGCGGGGTCAGGGATTTTCTCTGCCTCGTGATGGCTGGGTGTTGTGTGATATTCTTAGGTTAGTTAGGTTTAAGTAGTTCTAAGTTCTAGGGGACTGATGACCATAGATGTTAAGTCCCATAGTGCTCAGAGCCATTTGAACCATTTTTTCACGTCAGTCACCTAAATGTGCCGCTAGTAGCGCCACTACGAGGACGCAAGTAACTTCAAACACACGTTGTAACGTTCGTTAGCGTTGGTTACCTTTGAGACTGGACGTGGTGAGGTGATATTAGTCAGGAATATCTTTAAGACGACAAAGACGCCGTTATCAACACCTCACTAAGTATCAACGAGTCGTGTAACAGGGCTAGTAGAAGCAGGATATTCCTTCAGCGATATTGCACAGAGGCAAGAATGTAGCCACCGCACATGATTACTGCCAGTGGTGGTACCACGTGCACTACGGAGAGGGAAAACCATCGTGTGGGACTCTGCCACATCGTACTGCGTATGCAGCATAAATCGGAGCAGCAGTTAGCACCACAGCGACGCACCAAAATGTCACCAATCAGTTACTTCAAGGACAGCTCCGAGACATACGCCCCGTAGCATGCGTTTCACTGACCCTAAACCACCATCATTTGCAACTTCAGTGGTGTCACGCGGAGCTTATTGGAGAGCGGGGACGGAGGTATGTTGTGTTTTATGAAGAAAGCTGGTTCTGTTTCGGTGCCAGTGATGGCTGTGTTCTCGTTAGAAAGAGGCCAGTTGAGGACCTGCAACCAACCTGTCTGCATGCTAGGCACATTGCACATACACATGGAATTGTGGTTCGGGTACAATTTCGTATGTCAGCAGGCGCATTGTCGTGGTTATCCTACGGCAAATTCGTACGTCTGTCTGGTGATTCGACCTCTTGAGCTGTCCGTTCATGAGCAGCATTTCGGGGGGCGTTTTCCAACAAGATAACGCTCGCCCATATACCGCTTACGTAACCCAACAAGCTCTACTGACTGTCGAATTGTTGCCTTGGCCTGCTCGATCACCTGATTTGTCTTCAGTCGAGGACATAGGGGACATCATCCCTGTTCTGACCGACTAAGTGCTACAGGCGTGTAATTCCTCCCGCAAACAACATCCGGCACCTGTACTACACCAGGGATGCAGATCTGAAAGCTTGCATTCACCATTCTGGCGATTTCACCGGTTATTAATGTAACACCATTTTAGATTTCTTTCTTTCTTCCTTTCGCTTGTGCCGTGTTTCCCGCGGATACGCAGGGTCGGCATGGTTAATCGGATGCGGCTATGTTAGTTGAAGGGGTAGCCGGATGCCCTTCCTGCCGTCACCCCGTACCTCCTGCCCCCCCCCCCTCCCCCGGGAAGGAATTAGCGTACCCCAGCTGTCTGTGACTGGTGTAAGCCACGGAATAGTGCGAAAGTAGTCAGATGTCTGCGAGCCTTGTAACTGAGGCCGGACGTGGGGACCAGCCCGGTATGCACCTAGGGGGAAGTGGAAAACCGCCTAAAAACCACATCCAGGCTGCCCGGCACACCGCCACTCGTCGTTAATCCGCCGGGCGGATTCGATCCGGGGCCGGCGCGCCTACCCGAGTCCAGGAAGCAGCGCGTTAGTGCGCTCGGTTAACCTGGCGGGTGTAACAGCATTTTACTTTAGGAGTGGCTTATCCCAAGGTTACATTAAACTGCGATTTTGCAGTGTTAATCGCTAACATATGTCACGTAGACAAGTGTAGTCCCGAAACATTATTACTTATTTTTCGGTTTTGCAATTTCTTTCTTTCAGTATATTATTCACGGATAAATTATGCTCATTGATTTTTATGAGTATTATGTTCTGCGACGTCGTTAAATTGGAGACATGCGTCGTGGCGAGCGATATTTTCGCCGCTGGTGCTCTACGCTTCTTTCTCCCCCGACCGGCGAGATGAGTCAGAAGGCGGCCTGCCCTTCCGGTCGGCGCTGTTCGTTAAATCCCTGGAGGCGCCACTGCCAGCCCAGCCCTTTCACCTGCGCTCGGCGGCGTTCATTATGAAGGGTCCACCGGGCGCCCGCGAGTTAAACGTTTCGTGAGCGGGGCCTCCGCACGCCGGGCCGGCGCGGTTCCGATGACAGAGGAGGGCGGCCGACCTTATCGCGGGCACGGAGGGCCCGGCCGCCCCCGCGCGCCTTCTTTGGGTGTAAAGCAAGCCGCCGCCCAGGGGCCGCGCCTCAATGGGCAGGAAGCGGCACCGCGCCGGGGGAGGAAGCAATTACGCAGTCGTCGTCGCCGCTGCCGCCGCCCCTTTGACGGGCCAGCGCCTGCGCCGCGCCGCTCGCCGCCCCCAATAGCAAGGTGGGAGGCGAGCGGCCGAGGGGCATCGAAAAATGGGGTCCCAGGCGCTGCTGCCGCGCTCCCCACCCTCGTCTCTCTGCCCTCGCTCTTCTTCCTCCTCGCCTCCTCCCCCTACGTTGCCCTCAGACGACGTTAGTGATCACCATTACGGACTTGTGGCTGCCAGAAGGTGCTCGGTAAATGTTATTCCCGCCCATTGCTTTCAATTACGGAGGTCACGTGACTGCTACTGCCTTATTCTCGGGCAATCATAAACTTAATGTTCTTTTCCCTCAGTTCGCCCAGGGATGGCTACTCTCACGTTCCTCAAATGTCCCGTGCTAGTCGTGACGCTAGGTAGCTATGTCAAACAGCGCCACAGTCGGTAAAGTAAGTCAAGGATAAAGCAGGTGAAGTAAGTCATACAGTGGCGTGATGAAGGTCATGGTAAACCTCGTAATATTGTGTCGGTACTGCTGCATATGGTTTCAAGCAGCATTATGACTACTAGAGCCTGCCATTTTATTACTTTATGCAGGTCGTAGTGCTCCGCACAGACCTCTTAGCCAGTACCATGGCCACTACCGCGCAGCAAAATTGTGCTACTCAGCTCAGGCCACGGACAATGTTGCCATGCGGCACCACGTGGAGGTGAGGCTGCCTAGAATTCTTTTGTCTGCACTTTGGTGTTATCTTTTATTTACTTACAGCATTTACACTTACTTTTTACGGAAAAATACAGGAATTTGGAAGTAGGAAATTATACATTTATGGTATAAGTTCAGAAGACAATAAAATAGGCAGGAAATAATGGATATGCAGGGTGTTTCAGAAGTGATGAGTAATATTCAGGGATATGACAGGAACGGCCATTTGAAACAAAAAAGTAAAGTAAACATGGGGTCTAAAACACATACCTTAAGAGCCATTAGCAATTCTTCATCTTTGATACTCTGACAAATCACTTCTATTGCAAGCTCCTTGCTATCCATATTTTGGAAACTCGCAGTATGGACCAAAACAAGAAAAAAGTGTCCAGCAAGCATGTGCTCTAAAATGCATATCTTAAAAGTTATGAGCATTTGTTAATTAGAAGATTTATAATTATTTTCAGCCATAGTGGCTATGTTTGTGAACCGTGACAGTGTGGGATAATTATTTATTTCTAGTTACTGCTACCAGTCACATTTGTATTTTATGTTTAATCGAACATAATACAACGCGTTTCGAACATATTCTGTTCATCTTCAGGCGTTTATACATACATACAGAGAAATGTTACTTAAACAGTCTTAAACTGGATTGATCTAGAACTCTTTGTCCATTGGTTGTTACTGTAGCGGCTGGTGTGGCATTTGGGGGGGGGGGGGGGGAAGGAGGAGGGCTGTGTATGACTAGGAATCGAAATCAGTGATGTCTGCTGCTGACTTACTTTCTTGTGGTTGACTATGTATGATATCACAGCGATTTCATCATCTTGCTGCTTCACTTGCATCACTGATGGAATGGCGGGGCTGTTGATTGACATTAAACTATGGCACATTGTATTTTGTCACTGATTTCCAACGTAATTCACTGCACAAATTGCTTCGACGTTATGCACGCATCACCCGCCATCTTGTGTTGTTTAACTTTAAGGGGGATAGGACGTCAAACGGGCCGACTTGGAGTAGGAGACGCAGCACAGGACATTTTAATTTCCACTGTCTGTACTTTTACAAATAAATTCATAAACCCTTAACAGCATGACCAGGAAGGATTCAGGATTCATACTCATAGCAGTGGAATCTTAAAAACGTAACAAAACACTTTTTTTTACATGTGAAACTTCATCATTTTTTCACTTATTACTGACTGCATTTGTTGCTATAGATACACTTTTCTTCCTAAGTAAGAGAGATTCTTCGATCACTTTTGCACAGCATACAAACCATAGTTACAGGTGTGTGAAACTCTAGAAGTTATTTAATTTATGAAAAAATTAATGAGCTGTTACATTTTGAACTTCATGTTTAGAAAAAATTCAAGTTTTATAGTTAATTATCTCAATTTTTCACAGTTTTTTAATAGATTTGGAAAATTCTAGAGTTTCTTACACCTGTAGCCACTATTTGTATGCTATGAAAAATTCATCGAAGAACCTCTCTTACTTAGGACAAAAAATGTACCTATAGAAATAAATGCAGCCAGTAATAAGCGAAAAAATGATGAAAATTCACATGTAAAAAAATGTATTTCTCTACGTTTTTGAACTCCCGCTGCAATGGGTGGGAGTCCTCGATCTTTCCTGGTCATGGTGACAAGGTTTTACGAATTTATTTCTAAAAGTATAGACAGTAGAAATTAAAATGTCCTGTGGTGACTCTCCTGCTCCAAGTCGGCCTGTTTGACGTCCTACCCCCCGTTAAGTAACATTTCTCTGTATGTATAAACGCCTGAAGATGAACAGACCATGTTCGAAACGCTATGTATTATGTTAGATTAAACATAAAATAAAAAAGTGTCTGGTAGCAGAATCTAGAAGTAAATAGAAGAGTTATGTTTCAAAGTAGCGAAAATGAAAAAGTGCTTGTAGCTCTTAACGTATGTATTTTAGAGCACATTTTTACTGGACATTGTCTTCTTGTTTTGGTCCATACTGCCACTTCCCAAAACATAGAAAGCAAAACCCTTGTAGTAGAAAAGATTTGTTTCACAGTATCAAAGGTCAAGAATTCCTAACAGCTCTTAAGATATGTGTTTTAAGTCCCAAGTTTACTTGACTTTTTGTTTCAAATGGTCATTCCTGTCATCCGTGAATATTGACCATCACTTCAGAAATACCCTGTAGATATACCTTCACAGACACCACCTGGGAAAGGGGCTTGGTATTTAACTTAAAAGTCCAGATCCCCGTGTGGTATTAACCGTTTTAGTAACCATCCACAAAAATATCCCTCTCCGGGAAAACTTGATCTGTTCAGTCTATGCAGATCCAATCTATGTCGATGTTCTACATCTACATTTACTTCTACATTTATACTGCGCAAGCCACCCAACGGTGTGTGGCGGAGGGCACTTTACCTGCCACTGTCATTACCTCCCTTTCCTGTTCCAGTCGCGTATGGTTCGCGGGAAGAACGAGTGTCTGAAAGCCTCCGTGCGCGCTCTAATCTCTCTAATTTTATATTCGTGATCTCCTCGGGAGGTATAAGTAGGGGGAAGCAATATATTCGATACCTTAATCCAGAAGCGCACCCTCTCGAACCCTGGAAAGAAGCTACACACTCTTGCAGAGTCTTTCACTCGAGTTTGCTAAACATCTCCGTAACGCTATCACGCTTACCAAATAGCCCTGTGACGAAATGCGCCGGTCTTCTTTGGATCTTCTCTATCTCCTCCGTCAATCCGATCTGGTACAGATCCCACACTGATGCGCAATACTCAAGTATAGGTCGAACGAGTGTTTTGTAAGCCACCTCCTTTGTTGATGGACTACATTTTCTAAGGACTCTCCCAATGAATCTCAACCTGGTACCCGCCTTACCAACAATTAATTTTATATGATCATTCCACTTCAAATCGTTCCGCACGCATACTCCCAGATATTTTACAGAAGTAACTGCTACCAGTGTTTGTTCTGCTATCATATAATCATACAATAAAGGATCCTTCTTTCTATGTATTCGCAATACCTTACATTTGTCTATGTTAAGGGTCAGTTGCCACTCCCTGCACCAAGTGCCTATCCGCTGCAGATCTTCCTGCATTTCGCTACAATTTTCTAATGCTGCAACTTCTCTGTATATTACAGCATCATCCGCGAAAAGCCGCATGGAACTTCCGACACTATCTACTAGGTCATTTATATATATTGTGAAAAGCAATGGTCCCATAACACTCCCCTGTGGCACGCCAGAGATTACTTTAACATCTGTAGACGTCTCTCCATTGATAACTACATGCTGTGTTCTGTTTGCTAAAAACTCTTCAATCCAGCCACACAGCTGGTCTGATATTCCGTAGGCTCTTACTTTGTTTATCAGGCGACAGTGCGGAACTGTATCGAACGCCTTTCGGAAGTCAAGGAAAATATTTTCTGGGTCTCATGAACAAATAAAGCGAGTTGGGTCTCACACGATCGCTGTTTCCGGAATCCATGTTGATTCCTACATAGTAGATTCTGGGTTTCCAAAAACGACATGATACTCGAGCAAAAAATATGTTCTAAGATTCTACAACAGATCGACGTCAGAGATATAGGTCTATAGTTTTGCGCATCTGCTCGACGACCCTTCTTGAAGACTGGGACTACCTGTGCTCTTTTGCAATCATTTGGAACCTTCCGTTCCTCTAGAGACTTGCGGTACACGGCTGTTAGAAGGGGGGCAAGTTCTTTCGAGTACTCTGTGTAGAATCGAATTGATATCCCGTCAGGTCCAGTGGACTTTCCTCTGTTGAGTGATTCCAGTTGCTTTTCTATTCCTTGGGCACTTATTTCGATGTCAGCCATTTTTTCGTTCGTGCGAGGATTTAGAGAAGGAACTGCAGTGCGGTCTTCCTCTGTGAAACAGCTTTGGAAAAAGGTGTTTAGTATTTCAGCTTTACGCGTGTCATCCTCTGTTTCAATGCCTTCATCATCCCGGAGTGTCTGGATATGCTGTTTCGATCCACTTACTGATTTAACGTAAGACCAGAACTTCCTAGGATTTTCTGTCAAGTCGGTACATAGAATTTTACTTTCGAATTCGTGTTGTTTGTTAGAGTGCGGTGTGAGTTGAGGTTTGTTAGGTTTAATAACAACTACTACCACTAGGTTATTTAGTAAACAAATTTTGCATAGCTTTTGCGCAGTATTGTGCCTCAACGTAATCTGAGTAAGTTATCCACTGTCCCTACAAAGCTGTAGGAGAAATTACAAGCCAACAACAACATATTATTAATCTTACAAAAACATTTCAGTGGAATAAATCTAGAACTTTTATAAGTGGTGAGCCCATTAATTTTGTGTAAATGTGCACTGTTAATGTTGTGTATTTACACTGTTTTATTTTGCTTGCTTACTTTATAAAAAATTTATATTACATTCATAACATGATGCGTTCATTTACGTAACTACTTAACAATGCTGGGTACACGTTAGAACAACATGTATGAACAGACTTTTAATTATATTTATTCATAATAAGATATAAATTGCAGTTTGTGATTAATGTTCATGTAAATAGTTGTGCGTGTTTTATGTATTTATGTTAAGTATACTTTGTGTGTCTACGTTATGTCAGTGTTGTCACTGTCATTAGTATCATCGTCAGTACTGGAGCTACACTAGCTCAAATGGCTCTGAGCACTATGGGACTTAATTTCTGAGGTCATCAGTTCCCTAGAACTTGCCTAAGGACATCACACACATCCATGTCCGAGCCAGGATTAGAACCTGCGACCGTAGCGGTAGCGCGGTTCCAGACTGTAGCGCCTAGAACCACTCGGCCACCTCGGCCGGCCAGCTACACGAGCTATCTATATCGGCCTGTCTTCGTCTTAAGCGCCTTCTGTATTGATGAGTCTGTTTGTATAAGTCATGTTCTACTTTAGAAATGTTGATGACGATTGCGTTCAACTGTGACCATGTATCTGAGTTTCTTAGGGCATCGTATAGTGCTGTTGCAGTTATATGTTCTATGGTATTACGTAAGTGCCGGTATCTAATGCATTTCAAAAGGAAGTGTCTTGGGGAGCAATTTCCCTCCACGTGGAACGATTGCTTTCTGAAAGTGAAATTAACTGCAAGTGCATGGGATAAGGGTCATGCCCAGTTGCAAAATGAACCATGCCACGGCTGCGAGTGATACGGCACAATCGAAGCTGCCCCCTGATATTGCGGAAAAATTAATAGACTCGACGGCCCTTATCACTGTCGTCCCACTCTTAGTGCAAAGTGTTCACATGCCAATGTTTCAGTAGGCGAGTATCTTCTATGTGCTGCCCAGTGATCAGCAACACTCTTTCAGGTCTATCCAACTTCTGCCAGTATCTTGAAGCCCGATATCCGATGGTTATATCCATCGTGTATATTCTGAGAACTACACACAGCGCAACTACGTCCCCTTTTCACACCTTTCGACCTGTATAACTGTTATCTCGTTTCTGTACGAGTTGTAGATAAGTTTTGGCTCCCGGTATTTTATCCCTGTGCATTTTATCCACGTTTGCTTCAAAATCTCAAAGAATGTATTCCGGTCTACATTGGCTAGATGTTTCTCTAGAACAACCAATGCTATGGATGTACGATAGCTTGTGTTCAATCTACCTCCTACGAAAATTGGTAGTCAGTATGGTTTTGCATGTTCTACGCATCTCTGAAAGCCAAACTGATCTTTCCCGAGGTCGGCTTCTCCCAGTTTTCCATTTTTCGTGGCCATGTCCCGTCAACGTTTTGAAATAACATCTTATGAAGCTGACATGGTAACACCTACCTTCTTTGGAATAAGGATTATTACGTTCCTGCTGGAGTCTGGTGGTATTTCGTCAGTCTGATATATTTTTCATACAAGCTGGAATGGTTTCGTCATGGCTGGCTCAAGTAAGGATCTCAATAATCCTGAGACGTGTTTCGACTTGTGTCGTGGGGTCTCTGTTAAATTCTTCTCAGAATATCCTATCCCTCATCTTTTCTCATTCCATAATAATCTCGCTGTGATTGTTTTCCTTGTGTAGGTCACCTGCATATTCCTGAGTAGCAGTGAATGTAAGCGATTGAAAAGCGGTGATACAGAAGAATGGTGAAAACTATCAGTTAAGGAATGATGAGGTTCTCCGCAGAAACGGCGAAGTAAAGAATACATGCAAAACACTGGTAAGAAGAAGGGACAGAATTATAGGACGCAGGCTAAGGATAAGGGAGTAGCCAGCCGCCATGGTACTATAGGGAGCTGTAAGAGGTAAACCTATAGGGGAAGCCAGAGATTTGATTAAAGCTCACAAACAAATGAGCAGGTAGGGTGCAAGTGTTACTCTTAGATCTAAGATGGAGTGACTATCTCCGTAGAGGAATTCATGGTGGGCCGCATCAAACCAGACAGAAGGCTGCTGACTCAAAAACGGTGTGTATTCCTTAGGCATTTCAATTTTCCCTTCACTGCTGCGTAAAGACTCATAATGTTCATACATGTGGTTTCCCCTTGTTCCAAATATCTCTTTAATTAGCCTTTTATTTCTCGTCTAGGCATTTCGGCATCGTCTGATTGCACTTCCTGACGATCTCATTTTTAGAAGCCGGCATTTCCTTTTGCCTGTTTCATTTTTTGGATTTTTGCTGCTGCGTTACATTACAGCAGTGAAAGCTTCTGACATGTAGGCCCTATATACATTCCTGGAAATTGAAATAAGAACACCGTGAATTCATTGTCCCAGGAAGGGGAAACTTTATTGACACATTCCTGGGGTCAGATACATCACATGATCACACTGACAGAACCACAGGCACATAGACACAGGCAACAGAGCATGCACAATGTCGGCACTAGTACAGTGTATATCCACCTTTCGCAGCAATGCAGGCTGCTATTCTCCCATGGAGACGATCGTAGAGATGCTGGATGTAGTCCTGTGGAACGGCTTGCCATGCCATTTCCACCTGGCGACTCAGTTGGACCAGCGTTCGTGCTGGACGTGCAGACCGCGTGAGACGACGCTTCATCCAGCCCCAAACATGCTCAATGGGGGACAGATCCGGCGATCTTGCTGGCCAGGGTAGTTGACTTACACCTTCTAGAGCACGTTGGGTGGCACGGGATACATGCGGACGTGCATTGTCCTGTTGGAACAGCAAGTTGCCTTGCCGGTCTAGGAATGGTAGAACGATGGGTTCGATGACGGTTTGGATGTACCGTGCACTATTCAGTGTCCCCTCGACGATCACCAGTGGTGTACGGCCAGTGTAGGAGATCGCTCCCCACACCATGATGCCGGGTGTTGGCCCTGTGTACCTCGGTCGTATGCAGTCCTGATGGTGGCGCTCACCTGCACGGCGCCAAACACGCATACGACCATCATTGGCACCAACTCAGAAGCGACTCTCATCGCTGAAGACGACACGTCTCCATTCGTCCCTCCATTCACGCCTGTCGCGACACCACTGGAGGCGGGCTGCACGATGTTGGGGCGTGAGCGGAAGACGGCCTAACGGTGTGCGGGACCGTAGCCCAGCTTCATGGAGACGGTTGCGAATGGTCCTCGCCGATACCCCAGGAGCAACAGTGTCCCTAATTTGCTGGGAAGTGGCGGTGCGGTCCCCTACGGCACTGCGTAGGATCCTACGGTCTTGGCGTGCATCCGTGCGTCGCTGCGGTCCGGTCCCAGGTCGACGGGCACGTGCACCTTCCGCCGACCACTGGCGACAACATCGATGTACTGTGGAGACCTCACGCCCCACGTGTTGAGCAATTCGGCGGTACGTCCACCCGGCCTCCCGCATGCCCACTACACGCCCTCGCTCAAAGTCCGTCAACTGCACATACGGTTCACGTCCACGCTGTCGCGGCATGCTACCAGTGTTAAAGACTGCGATGGAGCTCCGTATGCCACGGCAAACTGGCTGACACTGACGGCGGCGGTGCACAAATGCTGCGCAGCTAGCGCCATTCGACGGCCAACACCGCGGTTCCTGGTGTGTCCGCTGTGCCGTGCGTGTGATCATTGCTTGTACAGCCCTCTCGCAGTGTCCGGAGCAAGTATGGTGGGTCTGACACACCGGTGTCAATGTGTTCTTTTTTCCATTTCCAGGAGTGTATGTAGAGTGTA
The DNA here is from genome assembly GCF_023864275.1 of Schistocerca cancellata. NCBI lineage: Eukaryota > Metazoa > Arthropoda > Insecta > Orthoptera > Acrididae > Schistocerca > Schistocerca cancellata. The sequence goes on from NC_064630.1 coordinate 629,938,066, forward strand.
CTTACAGAAACATTCCCATTAAAGGACTCAAATCATTCCATTAACAGTCATCGCAATTTTAGGTCTGTATCATAATAACTGAAAATGCATTACAGGCGGAAATTCGATCCCGAATCTCTTTCCAATCACGAGCAACTGCAAGGGGTCGACAAGAAGGTGGAAATGCCAAATACACAAACATTAACATTCCTAACTCGGTGTAAGAAAAGCACTGGCATTGGCGTTCCACTCGTTTCGAATTGGAAAAAATAGGTCATGAATGTTTTTGCAGGTAATCTTATACCATTCTTACTAAAAGTAATGGCAAGTTCACGTGACGCTTATCTCCAATGCAGACCACAAACATTCAATAATATTGAGATCCGGTGGCTGTGGAAGTGAGCTGCATGAGCAGGGGCTCTACCATTTTAGAACACAGCATCACCACTGGAATACTGTGGCCCAGGATGGAAATAATCAGCGAAAATGGTCACATAATGTACGGCCGTAATACGACTTATCAGAACAGCTATGGGATCCATGGAATACCACCATTTGACTGCCCAAATCATCATCGAACACCCTCCTTTCATGTTCCGCTCAAGACCGTAAGCAGTCTGCATCGTAAGCCTAGGACGGCATGCGTTATACGTAAACTCGGCCACAAGCTGCAAACATGTGAAACACAACTTACAGGACCAAATCACTTTGTTCCAGTGCTCCAAAGTTTGGGTTTATACCTTGGGCATCATATTATCCTGTTAGAAACATTTGGATCACTCAGGAGTGGTTTGGCATTCCAGCATCTGTTTGTGGACCTCCCTTCGTGTTGTCTAGGCACTGATAGAGTTCGCGAGTGGGCCATTGTGTTCTCCAACGATTTTTGCATAATGTTCTTCAGTGATAGTCTGTCGGATCACTTGACAAAGAGTTTCGCTCACACTGCGACTACACCGTTGATGTTTCTTCGCTTTTCCTGTACGCGATATGAATGTTCTCTACTGTGTCTCTTGAAACAGCAAACGCACCAGCTACCATGGTTATAGAAGTACCTACCATAAGATCACCGACAACTGACCATTTTAGAATTCACTTAGCTCCGATATAATTCATTCACAACTACACAGCACAATGTTCTCCCCATGGCCGTCACTTGAAGAGTTTCGAGAGCACTGCACAGGTGTCATTCGTGGGCAGATACAATGACGCCACCTGGAGGCCTGGCTATCATTAGCATTTATTAATATTACATGTTAGCCACATGTCTCACGTAACTTTTTCTTTGTCTGGAAATATTTCACTCCACCAAGGTGAGCATCTTCAGAATTGTGAAAATAAAATGCGTTACAACATGAAACGATAAAATAAATTCAAAGATTTAACTTACAATGTCATAAGTTACATACGTAGCCGAGGGAAACACGTTACAAATAACAGGCAGTTTAAATCTGCGCCACTCAATACAGTGAAGTGCCAAAGAAACTAGTATTCAAATACAGGGGTATGTAAACAGACAGAATACCGCGCTGCGGTCGACAACGTCTGCATAAGACAAGTGTCTCTAGCAGTTGTTAGATAAATTACAGTTGCTACAATGGCAGGTTATCAAGATTTAAGTGACTTTGAACGTGATGTTATAGTCAGCCCACGAGCGATGGGACACAGCGTCTCCAAGCGATGAAGTGGGGAGTTTACCTTAGGACAATTTCACGAGTGTACCGTAAATATCAGGAATCAGGTAAAACATCAAATGTCGGACAACGCTGCGGCCGGAAAAAGATCCTGCAAGAACGGGAACAACGACGACTAAAGAGAATCATTCAGCGTGACAGAAGTGCAACCCTTCCGCAAATGCTGCAGATTTCAGTGCTGGGCCATCAACAGGTGTCAGCGAAACATCATCGATATGATCTTTCGGAGCCGAAGGCCCACTCGCGTACCCTTGAGAACTGCACGACAAAGAGCTTTAAGCGTCGCCTGGACCCCTCAGCACCGACATTGGACTGTTGATGACTGGTAGCATGTTACCTGGTCGGACGAGTATCGTTTCATAATATATCACGCGGATGGACGTATACGGTTATGGAGACAGCATAATGAAGACATCGACCATGCATTTTCGCAGGGGACTCTTCAAGCTGGTAGAGGCTCTGTAATGATGTGGGGCGTTTGCAATTGGAGTGATGTGGGACTCCTCATAAATCTAGATACGCCTCTGACAGGTGACACCTACGGAAGCATCATGTGCCGTCACCTGCGTCATTCATGTACAATATGCTTCCTGACGGGCTTGGACAATTCCAGCAGGACAATGCGACATCCAACACGTAAAGAATGGCTACAGAGTGGCTACAGGAACTCTCTTCTGATTTTAAACACTTCCGCTGGCCACCAAAATCCCCAGACATGAACATTATTGAGGATATCTGGGATGCTTTGCAATGTGCTGTTCAGAAGAGATCTCTACCCCCTCGTACTCATACGGATTTGTGGATAGCCCTGCAGAATTCATGGTGTCAATTCCCTCCAGCACTACTTCAGACACTAGTCGAGTCCACGCCACGTTGTGTTGTGGCACCTCTGCGAGCTCACGGGGGCCCTGCGACCATTTCCTGCAATGGTGCAGAAACGTGTCATCCGGCGCTCAGCGTCGGTTCAAACAGCGAAATGTCGTCACGTTCGAAAGAAGGACTGAGTCCAAAACTTCGTGAGAGGTGTGAAATCTGTCAATAAGGTCACACTGACATAAGATTTCATCATAATTCTGCCCAACGACATCCTGGGCGTGTCACGATGTGGAAGGTTTCTCACACCCCCTCTTTTCCACATTTCAAGCCTTCTTCTGACTCCTGTGCGATAGAGGTCAGAACCGACACGCGCAGCGTTGAAATCAACGAACCCATCTCTTAGCTCTGTCCAGATGACAACTTACTACTGTGCTGGATACAGGGTATATACAGTCTACCGTATGTATGCCAGGTTCCTTCAGTCTTTATATGAATTCCTGAAAGCAAAAAAGGAAGAGAATCTTCTCTCTCTGTGGAGATTCAGAGATTAAGTGGGAATAATTGTAATAAAATGCTCAAAACACAACCACATTATTAAACTGGAAGCAGTAGAGGTCAGAATAGAACTCCAGTCTTCAATAAACTTCCTATCTGGCCTTACTGGCTATGCTTCAGTGCTACACGACTGACTCAGTAACTACTCACTACTCAAAGTGACTGTTCTGCACGTTGTTTAAATAAATAAATGTTATGTCATATCGAATTAACTTCGGTATCACACTTCAAAGTATGAACATTGTTCTCAAGGCTTTAGTGATAAATACGGACACTTTGAGTTAAATTATACTGCATCTATTTCAGTCACCTACAGAGGGCATGTAATATCGAAGTTCTCTGGAAGTTTCACTCCCTCAAAGCATTTCAGGCACGTCAAATGTGCTAAAACACGGTGAACGGTATTATGTTTAATGCATTTTTGCCATTCAGTATCATAGGGTGACACAGGCGCATATCGTTTCGAATACTTGAACACGTAGACACGATTGTTTATGTTAAAGACGGTGGGAAGACCTCATAGTTGCGTGGAAACTAAAAAAGCACAGCTATCCAGCACTCATAATCATGTGGGTGTCCTCCACTCTGTTAGATAAAGGGGAAACATGGTGAGGCTCATGTCTGCTTTAGAAAGTATAAAATTACCTTTAGTTGAGTCGGAAATAAATTATTTCATAGAAAATGCAATGTGTTATTATTTATTCATTCATTGCTACAGTACTGAACAAGCTGTGCAGGTCAGGATTTATTGACATATGTACTGAATTTCATCCACACATGCTGTCTATGAGATTCTTTAACTACAGATAAAAGAATATAACTTAGCTCGTCGACAAATCGTCGGACTGAACTGCAGTCGTGGAGAGCCGCCTCCCAAGGTTCTACGTATGCTGAATGGTAAGCAAAACTCCAAACATACATCCTACGATTCAAATTACACTTAATCACAAATCTGTTCTCTCCGTGTTCAGGTTAAAGACTGCAGGAAAAGGGGATTAGATTGTTGTTTTGTAACAAACATATCCCGTAGTCTAGGGGTAGCGTCTTTGATTCATAATCAAACCGTCTTCGGTCCCGGGTTAGAACGCCGCCACTGCCTAGATTTTGATAAATAATCAGCATGAGCTGCCGAAGACTTTCGGCATAAGAAGTCAGCCTCATTCTGCCAACGGCCGCGTCAAAGAGGGCGGAGGAGCGGATAGAGGTTCTGGGCACTCTCTTGTCCTAGGGGTGGGAAATTGCCCCTAAAGGCGGAAGAATCAGCAATGATCAACGACATGAGGATGCAGAAGGCAATGGAAACCACTGCATTAAAGACACGTAACGTGTATCCACAGGACATGTGGCCTGTATTTGAAGAAGTGTCATGATGATCTCTCCATTGGCAAAAGATTCCGGAATAGTCCCCCATTCGGATCTCCGGGAGGGGACTGCCAAGGGGGAGGTTGCCATGAGAAAAAGATTGAATAATCTACGAAAGGATAACGTTCTACGAGACGGGGCGTGGAATGTCAGGCGCTTAAACGTGGTAGGGAAACTAGAAAATCTGAAAAGGGAAATGCAAAGGCTCAATCTAGATATAGTAGGGGTCAGTGAAGTGAAGTGGAAGGAAGACAAGGATTTCTGGTCATATGAGTATCGGGTAATATCAACAGCAGCAGAAAATGGTATAACAGGTGTAGGATTCGTTATGAATAGGAAGGTAGGGCAGAGGGTGTGTTACTGTGAACAATTCAGTGACCGGGTTGTTCTAATCAGAATCGACAGCAGACCAACACCGACAACGTTAGTTCAGGTATACATGCCGACGTCGCAAGCTGAAGATGAACAGATAGAGAAAGTGTATGAGGATATTGAAAGGGTAATGCAGTATGTAAAGGGGGGACGAAAATCTAATAGTCATGGGCGACTGGAATGCAGTTGTAGGGGAAGGAGCAGAAGAAAAGGTTACAGGAGAATATGGGCTTGGGACAAGGAATGAAAGAGGAGAAAGACTAATTGAGTTCTGTAACAAGTTTCAGCTAGTAATAGCGAATACCCTGTTCAAGAATCACAAGAGGAGGAGGTATACTTGGAAAAGGCCGGGAGATACCGGAAGATTTCAATTAGATTACATCATGGTCAGACAGAGATTCCGAAATCAGATACTGGATTGTAAGGCGTACCCAGGAGCAGATATAGACTCAGATCACAATATAGTAGTGATGAAGAGTAGGCTGAAGTTCAAGACATTAGTCAGGAAGAATCAATACGCAAACAAGTGGGATACGGAAGTACTAAGGAATGACGAGATACGTTTGAAGTTCTCTATCGCTATAGATACAGCAATAAGGAATAGCGCAGTAGGCAGTACAGTTGAAGAGGAATGGACATCTATAAAAGGGCCATCACAGAAGTTGGGAAGGAAAACATACGTACAAAGAAGGTAGCTGCGAAGAACTCATGGGTAACAGAAGAAATACTTCAGTTGATTGATGAAAGGAGGAAGTACAAACATGTTCCGGGAAAATCAGGAATACAGAAATACAAGTCGTTGAGGAATGAAATAAATAGGAAGTGCAGGGAAGCTAAAACGAAATGGCTGCAGGAAAAATGTGAAGACATCGAAAAAGATATGATTGTCGGATGGACTCAGCATACAGGAAAGTCAAAACAACCTTTGGTTACATTAAAAGCAACGGTGGTAACATTAAGAGTGCAACGGGAATTCCACTGTTAAATGCAGAGGAGAGAGCAGATAGGTGGAAAGAATACATTGAAAGCTTCTATGATGGTGAAGATTTGTCTGATGTGCTAGAAGAAGAAACAGGAGTCGATTTAGAAGAGATAGGGGATCCAGTATTAGAATCGGAATTTAAAAGAGCTTTGGAGCACTTACGGTCAAATAAAGCAGAAGGGACAGACAACATTCCATCAGAATTTCTAAAATCATTGGGGGAAGTGGCAACAAAACGACTATTCACGTTGGTGTGTAGAATATATGAGTCTGGCGATATACCATCTGACTTTCGGAAAAGCATCATCCACACAATTCCGAAGGCGGCAAGAGCTTACAAGTACGAGAATTATCGCACAATCAGCTTAACAGCTCATGCATCGAAGCTGCTTACAAGAATAATATACAGAAGAATGGAAAAGAAAATTGAGAATGCGCTAGGTGACGATCAGTTTGGCTTTAGGAAAAGTAAAGGGACGAGAGAGGCAATTCAGACGTTACTGCTAATAATGGAAGCAAGGCTAAAGAAAAATCAAGACACTTTCATAGGATTTGTCGACCTGGAAAAAGCGTTCGACAATATAAAATGGTGCAAGCTGTTCGAGATTCTGAAAAATGTAGGGGTAAGCTACATGGAGAGACGGGTCATATACAAAATGTACAACAACCAAGTAGGAATAATAAGTACTCGTATTAAGAAGTGCTCGTATTAAGAAGGGTGTAAGACAAGGCTGTAGCCTTTCGCCCCTACTCTTCAATCTGTACATCGAGGAAGCAATGATGGAAATAAAAGAAAGGTTCAGGAGTGGAATTAAAATACAAGGTGAAAGGATATCAATGATACGATTCGCTGATGACATTGCTATCCTGAGTGAAAGTGAAGAAGAATTAAATGATCTGCTGAACGGAATGAACAGTCTAATGAGTACACAGTACGGTTTGAGAGTAAATCGGAGAAAGACGAAGGTAATGAGAAGTAGTAGAAATGAGAACAGCGAGAAACTTAACATCAGGATTGATGGTCACGAAGTTAATGAAGTTAAGGAATTCTGCTACCTAGGCAGTAAAATAACCAATGACGGTCGGAGCAAGGAGGACATCAAAAGCAGACTCGCTATGGTAAAAAAGGCATTTCTGGGCAAGAGAAGACTACTAATATCAAATACCGGCCTTAATTTGAGGAAGAAATTTCTGAGGATGTACGTCTTGAGTACAGCATTGTATGGTAGTGAAACATGGACTGTGGGAAAACCGGAACAGAAGAGAATCGAAGCATTTGAGATGTGGTGCTATAGACGAATGTTGAAAATTTGGTGGACTGATAAGGTAAGGAATGGGGAGGTTCTACGCAGATTCGGAGAGGAAAGGAATATGCGGAAAACACTGATAAGGAGAAGGGACAGGATGATAGGACATCTGCTAAGACATGAGGGAATGACTTCCATGGTACTAGAGGGAGATGAAGAGGGCAAAAACTGTAGAGGAAGGCAGAGATTGGAATACGTCAAACAAATATTGAGGACGTAGGTTGCAAGTGCTACTCTGAGATGAAGAGGTTAGCACAGGAAAGGAATTCGTGGCGGGCCGCATCAAACCAACTGCAACACTGACTCAGACTCACCAGCAGCAAACTTCTTACCCGAGTCCGGATACACCTGCGAGAACATGGCAGGCCGAACTTACCTGAGTGCAAATACATTAGCAGCTGATGGCGGCCATTAAAACAGCACTCTGGCTGCGTAAACGGCATGAGGTGGGTGGCCGCAACTTTTTGCTAGCGTTGGCGGGACATATCCAGTTAGGTGTCCGGACAGTTGCCACCACCGACATTTACCACGCCGGACATTTGCCACGGTTTTACCTGCTCCGAAGGGTTGGGTCCCTTGTCTCCCTCCCCCCTCCTCCTCCTCCTCCTCCTCCTTCTCCTCACCCGCCCGCCCAGTTTGCTTTCGAAGTTCCTAACGTGACCATCAGTATGGAAGTTATTGCAACGAACAAGGGCAGACCTCCTGCTCTTTACAAAGCTTACGCGTATCTTAAACAGAGGGAATCTATAGAAGGTGTTACATGGATGTGCTTACTCCGAAAAGTGGATCATTGTAAGGGAAAGCTGCTTTCGAGGAATGAAGAAGCGTTGAGCGTATTAGAACATCTCTGTGGACCACCTGACGATGCAGCTCTGAAAGTGAGAAAGCAAGTGGAAAGAGCGAAGAGAAGGTCTCGAGAAGAAGCTACACAGTTATCAGAGATATACGCGGATGAAATGGGAAATCCACACAATAAAGTTTATGACTTTGTTACAGTAATGGCTAATTCAGAATCTATGAAGAGAACCATGCGTCGTCGATGGAGTCAAGAGTGGGGCAACCAACAAGAGCCTAAGAACTCTTATGCAATTGATCTTCATGAAGATCTACTAAAATGGGAGATGGAAGTAGTTTTCTTCTGGAAGACGATAGAGTAGAGGTGAGAATAATGATTTTTAGTGGAAGCAAAGGAAAAGAAAGTTTAAAAACACGTTCCAATTTTTTTATGGATGGAACATTTAAGATATGCAGGAAGCAGTTTGCACAGATCTACACCATACACGTAGACTTAGGAGGCCCGATTGAAGAAACAAAAATTCTTCCTACTATATTTGCACTGTTCCCTAATAAGAAGAAAGACACATATGTTCGTCTGTTTCGTCTGATAAAACAGTCAGTCTCTGAGTGGTGTCCTAAACAACTAACAGGTGGACTTTGAGGCAGCTGCGATATCGACCATTCGTCACGTTTTTCCCACGACTGAAATAAATGGATTCTGTTTCCATACGAAGAAGAGTTTATGGAGAAGAATTCGAGTTCTCGGTCTGAGGAGTACCGCTAGAACGAGAATTTAAGACTTCATGTCAGCATGTGTGCAGCGATGGCAGTTGTAAAACCGGAGGACGTAAGCAATGGATGGATTGAGATTCATGCAGAAGCTCCTGATAACGGAAGGTTCTCTCAATTTTTGACTACTCTGTGGATAACTGGCTAGAGAATGAGGATATCGCAATAGAAATGTGGAACTGTTACGGAAATAGTCACCGAACGACAAATGCTGTTGAAGGGTGGCACAACAAAATAAATAGTATTATTAGAAACCATCACCCTAGAATCAACTATTTGGTGGAGTGCTTGAAAAAGGAAGCAGAGCTCACAAACTACTTGTACATGAAATTGGAAATGAATCTTGAAGGTAAGAAGAGGAAGAAGAAGTACTTGAAGCTGGACGACAGGACAGAGAGAATCGTAAAGAATTATGAAGAGACTGGCAACATTAGGCCTTGCTTGAAAGCCATTGCCCATATTCAGAAACTGGACTAAAACACGTTAAAAATAATGTATTAAAAACTATGAAGACCACTGAGTCCTCGCAGATTACTGAGATTAAATTATTAAAACATTGAAGCAGCATTATAGGAGCTAATATTAAGTTGTAATTGTAAATAGAGTGTACATTAGTTCAGAATGTTTAGGCTGATTTTACATGCGCCAGAATGGTAGATGGTCATTTATCATTTTCACGGTCCGAAGCCTGTGCAAAGTGTGATGCGAATCAGCCTCTAACGTAAAAATTAAAAAGTGTTTCAAGCCTCACAAAAGTATCCCTATTGTTGTCACGTTAAGATAATTTTTTTCTACCTTCCAATATTATGGCCATACTATTAAATAGTTTGAAACGTCCCCTTAGAACATTTATTCATGACTGTGCTTAAACTGACACACAATATTTTTTTAGCGCAACGCAATCTGACTTTCAGATATCCCTACAAAGGAATGGCCCTGACTAACATTAACCTGTACCTTTCACAAATCACTTACCTCACAAAAATCTTCGTTACTCAAGCTACTGCAATGCAGCGAGCGCCACTACTGCCAGCTAAATAAAAGATTCAAACTACTGAAGGCACTAACTACTGATAGGCATAGTTAGCAATTGAAAGATGTTAATAGAGAACAAACAATGTATTTACCTTAACATCATAATATATATAGTAGTTCATGACATCCAGTTTTACAAATTTCAAAACTCCGCCATCTCTCTCCCCACATCCACCACTGCTGGCGGCTCACCTCCAACTGCGCAACGCTACGCGCTGTTCACATCCAGCTGCCGCTGCCCAACACTACAATGACAGACAACAATGCAAACTAGCCACAGACAGCACACAGCACAGCCAGTGATTGTCATACCGAGCGCTACGTAACGTTGCCGATAAGAAAACATAAACAGCCTACTTACATAGCCCCCATGCTCCCCACAAAAAATTTTACAAATTGTTTTGGGCAGTGGCCAAGAATGATTTGATAAAATTTTTCATAATTACAATAACAAAGAAATCAAATGCACACACTTATTGATACAATGTTGGTCAAAAGCTAAAATTTTCTCACAGTCCATAAAGATAGTCCTGATCATGCGTCATAATAGGAACTACAGTTTTTTTTCACAAAGTCTCATTAGTAAAAGGAATTGCACACCAAAGTAGCGGATTTCCATGCAGTCTTGAAGAAGTAGTGTTGTCCTTCCAACGGAAAGACAGTGCTGACTCTTGACATGCTGACAGGTAATGGGCCACAACAGAGCGAACCCACAGCAGAGTCAGTCGAAGTTTTTAAGAATATTGGTAGGTAGGTCATCACAGAGTAGACCCACTGTAGTCCTGGTAGAGATTGTGGTATTGGTGCACCACCAGAGGTGCAGACCCACTGCAGTCCTTGTAGAAATAATGGTATTGGTGGGTCATCAAAGATGCAGACCCACTGTAATCCATGTAGGAATAATGATATTGGTGGGTCATCAAAGATGCAGACCCACTGTAGTCCTTGTAGAGATGGCCAGCAGCCATCTGTTGCGACTGTGCAGGTGCACAATCACCATCGAAGAGTCTTGCGGAGAATAAAGCAAGTCCATAAACCACCACTTGTGTACTCACAAAGCCTTTGGAATTGTCCTTAGAACCAGAAATGCTGTTATCCAGTCCCTTGCTGAATTATTAACACACTTGCAAACACTAACAGTCCCTACTTCTCACATATTGTCCATATACTATGACCAACAGAAACGTGTGCAGTGAAATGGAACTTACAAGTTAATAATATGATGAACTGGTGTCAATTACAATTTTATAACATAAGAATACAATTACAAAGGCACAAAATACATCATTAAAGAACATAACAATACAGATAACATTTGTAGTACAGGCTTTACAAAAGAATCGAAATAACATATACATCAGTGTTACAGGAATTATGACATGAGTACATACATAAAAGATCAGAATAACTTTTGAAACATCAACTTCACACATGAGCATTAAAACAAAACAGAATAAATAATGTCTAAGCATATTTACAAGGTAAATAACATGTTATTAATGCCAATTATATTTTAGGATAACAGTATTCCTCATCATAGTGAATGTAGCTGAGTATTAGAAAAATTCTACAACATAAATCGTATCAGATAAACACATAAAGACAGGATGAACACAAATACACAAGGGTACACAAACACATAGTGGGATAACACAAAAGGAAAGGACAGGGTTCGTTTTCAGTGTAACATTTGGTACTGCAGTCCAACCCAAAACTTCATTCCATAGATCTTTCGTCTTATTTCAACCTTTGCTTCCACCAAAAAAATCCTATCCAAGCATGCTTTATGTATTTTTCTCGTATAACCTCTCAGTGCATTTCTTCAAATTCATCGCAACTCATTCTCTTATAGGCTACCCCCTCGTTTCTGTTGTAGTGCAGATAATTACAATTACGGCTTTTCCCTCCAGAACCTAAGATGTTTTCTCTGTGACCCTGTAAATATCAGAGCTAAACAATGTAGAACAACAACGTACGTTACAAGCGTAGCGTTCTGTATTACTTCATTTCCTTATTTCTAACACTTTAAAATTGTAAGTCGACTTTAGATGGCATGTCAATCATATATGTTCTTATCTCTATTTAGTGAACGTGTTTTCAGTTATGTTTTGAACATTGTCCCGCTACACTTTATTAACTAATGTTTTTAGAGAGTAAATTGAGATGGAGTTTGTCGTTCTTCTTTTCAAACATTCACAAACCCATTTATTATTTCCCTATTGTCTTTTGGGTATGCAGTTGTAGTAATTAAAGTAGGCACAAATGCAGTGATCAAAAAGAAATGATTAGCGTACTTTCGCATTCTCGTTTCATCGTTCCTTTCTTGTTGCTCCCATGCCGATGGACTGTTTCTATCGCAATCAGTAAGCGTGAAAGGAAGCTACGGTACAGACAGAGGAATCTATATTTATACTTTTGGCAGAAGTAATTACACACTGACATAATCGTCGGTACTGCTTTCGTTCCTCAAAAGTTATCAATATTTCGATTTCGGAAAAGAAGCTCTGTATTTGGCCAAGATGTCGAAGAAGAAGGTCCCTTACGTACTGGTTGTATCGAGTAAGATGTGGAGCGGCGGTTTCAAAGCAGACAGAGGTAGTGCGGGGAAGGGCGTCCCTTACCTGAGGGATCGCTACTCAAGCTACCTGGCGAAGGGGCAAGTGTGGCAAATGTCCAGCGTGGGAAATGCCCGGCGTGGCAAATATCCGGCATTCGTCCAGTTGCGTGACTCTTGCAAATAGTCCCAGTCCTATTCCAGTATGTTTTGTGATGTCTCGTATTTATGACTTCTGCAGATAACGTCAATCTGCTTTCAGAATATTCGGCTATTTCTCATAACTGAGTGGTGTGGCTTACTGGGACATGTTTAACACGCGACTGAGCCGTTGTGCGCCTTTCCTGGCAGACCAGCTCTTTGCCACGACTATCGATTACCCGGTTGTACTACTATCTTTGCCCCTGTAGTGATCTGCCGGCGGGTATTTACGGTAGGCGAGTTGGTCGTCGGGCTCGCTACGAGGCGCCAGGACGTGCTTGAGGGGACGACGGAGCAAACACGCGGGCTCGGGCAGCGGTGGCGCGGCCGGTCTACCTTGCAAGACGGTCGCGAGTTTGTGGTGGACCTGTCTGATGTCAGCGTCGGGCGCTGCTCGTCGCATTGCTTTGGGGCCTGTTTTCTCGGAGAGACCCATCCCTCGAGATCACCTCGAACAACGCTCTCCATCGTACGTGTAAGTGATTTTGGTGCCTTCGTTTCGTCAAACGATTTGCGTTCCAGCGAGTGTATTTCTCGTTCGGTACGTGTTGTCGAAGTAAGAGCAGCCAGCAGAGTCTGTGTGACTGTATGCAGCCCAGCAGTTACTATTTGCTTTAAAATCCGCTGGTTGGTTAACTATTAAAAGGCAGGTTAGAACGATGGTGTGAGTGTGATTTAGGGTTATTGCCATCAAGCGACGTCCATGGTATATTGCTGTAAAAGAAATAGATTTTTTTTGCAAACAGTTATTCTGTTATTAGTAAAACTTGGATTAGTGCAGCTAGTCATTTATAAGTACTTCGTCATGTACGTGCACTTATTGGATGCACTCACTCAACAGTAAGTGGTTTGTGTATTTTATTGTTTATCAGTTTTTTAACGTACATCGATTGATGTTTGGTTGGTGTTTGCCGTGTCTTCTGCAGTCTGTTTGTGTTCCAATTTCTGCGACTTGGGGTGCGTGGGAGCGGCGCCACGTCCCGCTTCGGTGCATAGAAGCTGTGACGTGCCGTCTAATGGGAAGTGACTCCCGTTTAGATGTTGTTTGGACGGCTGGTCTGCTGCTTCTGGCATTTAAGTTAAGTCACCTTGCCCAGGGTAGCCTGGGGTCACTGCCCGTTTGATAATCGTAACCTATTTCATGCACTGTTTTTTTTTTTAAGAAAAAAGACAAATGGTTTTAAATTTGTTGAATATGAATTGTAATTCTTGTCTCGTGTTGTGCTGGTTGGGTTTTTGGGGTTTCTAAACGAATTGATGCTTTTCGTAAACCAGCTTCATATTGTTAATTATTTTTTTGAAATAAAAATTTTGTGCCATTTCTTTAAATCAGCTTCAGACTGTAATTTATTTGAAATCTCTGTGGGTCATCTCTTCAAGTCTGTTGGTAATTGTTATCTGCTGTCTTGCTTTAGAAACAAGATATCTGTAATATTTTATAAAAGATACCCACGTTGATTATCTCTTACCTGTTTTGAATAAACAATAAATTTGGTAGTTGTTGTTTAAGGAGTTACATTACAGGGGCCTTGGCCTTCCATCCTAAGTGTACCCCTTATCCTTACTTTCTAAGTTACAACGACCTTCTAATAAGTTTTGTTCCTAATTAAGAATACATTGCACTGTGATATGTGTTTCAAGCGTTCTAAAACACCATAATGACTTGTAAATATTTTTCCGACAGTTACAAAGGAAATACTCTATCTAGTCACATTAATGTGAACAGAAACCTTAATAACTACCATTTTCAGTGGGGACCACTGCTAGACGTACTGGAAGACAGTCAGTGAGATTCTGAAAGGTACCGCCACGGATCTGGAGCCATGCCAGCTCCAGTTCCTTGGCAAGCTGCACCGTCCAATTGATGTGGTTCCGAAGATTCTCGACTGGACTTAAATCCGTTAATTTGGTAACAAGGAGAGTGCTCTTTAAACCACACACGGACACTGCATGTTGTTTGACTGTTTGCATTCTCCTGCTGGTACAAGTCATCGTACTGAGGAAAAAAATTACATGTAGGGATGGACATATTGCCCAAGGATAGTTACATACTTCTATTGATCCATTTTGCCTTCCAGAATGACGAGATCATCCAGGGAATACTACGAATAGATTCCTCAGACGATAATGCATGGGGCGCGCTTTCTTTCAGATGTTTCATGCCGTACACCCTAGCATCCATCTGCCTGATAGAGAATAAAATGTGATTCATCTTACAAGGTTGAAACGTCCCCTTAGAACAATTTATACAAGACTGTGCTTAAACTGACACACAATGTTTTTAGCGCAACGCAATCTGACTATCAAAGATCCCTACAAAAGAATGGGCCTGAGTAACTTTAACCTATACCTTTCAAAAATCACTTACCTCACAAAAATCTTCGTTACTCGAACTACTGCAATACTGCGAGCGCCACTATTGCCAGCTAAATAAAAGATTCAAACTACAGAAGGCACTAACTACTGATAGGGATAGTTAGCAAATGAAAGATATTAATAGAGAACAAACAATGTATTTACCTTAGTAGTCATAATATATATAGCAGTTCATGACAAATTACAAAACTCCGCCATCTCTCTCCTCACATCCACCACTGCTGGCGGCTCACCTCCAACTGCGCAACGCTAAGCGCTGTTCACATCCAGCTGCCGCTGCCCAACACTACAATGGCAGACAACAATGCAAACTAGCCACAGGCTGCACACACCACAGCCAGTGATTTTCATACAGAGCGCTACGTAACGTTGCCAATAAGAAAACATAAACAGCCTACTTACATAAAGAAAACATAAACAGCCTACTTACAAGGTCACTTGTGGACAATGACTGGATATCGAGTTGCCGTATTGGCGTGCTACTTCCAGCCTAGCGTGCCGATAAAGGACAGTCAGGACGGATACATCAACCAGGTAACTACTGTGGTGACCATTATGCTGCAAGATTCACTGGATGGTCGTTGAGGAGATACCGCTGGTAGCCCCTAGGCGTTCAGTTGCTCAACTGCTGCACGTCTATTAGCCCATACGTATCTCCGCATCCGTCATTCAACCCTGCCAGCTACAGCCGTAGTGCACCACCTAGTTGCCTCAGCGCCCATTTCGGATTGTGCAGTTTTGTCATGTAAGGTATACTTTAACCATGGTGGCAGGCGAACGGTTTACAAACTTTGCTGTTTCAGAAGTGCTTCAACCCTTGGAAGCCAATGACCGTGCCCTTTTGGACGTCAGCTAAATCACTCTGTTTCCACGCTACGAAAACGAGTTCAGCGTTCTCCATGTTCCCCATTACATTTTATATAGCCTCCACTACCAGAGATACCAACTGAAATCAGTGAGTGGTTACTGCATCTTGATGTTGAACATAAGCAGTTGTCGCATTGATGCGGCTAGACAGCGTTATTCCAATTTAATCATGTCACTATACTGACGTACTGATATATTTCAGACAAGTACAAGAAAAAGTATTTACCACTAAAATTACTATGGATCATTCGTATTTTCGACACTTTTTCGCAAGCAGGCACAAACATGCCGATTTAGGTACGGACTCATATTCCCTACCATCCATCCACAGGGCCAGAGTATACGCTGTTGAACCGAAACATTATGACCGCCTGTTTAATAGTATGTTGTTCCACTTTTGAAAAACAGTACAAGAGATATTCTGCTTGACAGGATTTCAGAAGTATCTAGCACCAGATGTCTATGCGCAGGTCAAGCAATTCCCTCAAATTATGGGATGGCGTTTTACGGACACGCAGATGGTGCCCGATATGTGTTTCACTGGGTACATATCAGGCCCATTTCCTGGAGGAAACAACAATGTGAGTTCATTATAGTGCCCGTCAAACCACTGCGACTCTGACCTTTCAACACGGACAGATATCCTGTTGGAAGATGTTATCGTGCTAGGGGCAGACTTCAAGCGTGAATCAATGCAGGTGGTCTGCAATAATTCACATGTAGCTCACTGCTGCCATGATTGATGACCTTCACAGATCCCAAGGAAGCCCAACTCATTGTGCCCCATAGCAATGAAAATTCAGTGATGCTGCACCCATTCTAATCGTAACTTACGATGTTGTTAGGTCAAAACAAGGAACACGCAGGGATCATGCGATATGGAGCTCTACGTTCAAAAATGCACCTTGAACTGTGTGTTCAGAAACACTTCTGCCTGCACCAGCATTGTACTCTGTCGTCAGATCTGCCGCATATTGCTGCCTATCCAGCATTACACAATGGGGTATCCTCCAACCGCTAAATTTTGTGATGAGACGTGGTCGGCAAATATCATACGGCCTACTCGTTGTTTCACCATTCTTCAGCCACTTTCCATAGGTGCCCACGACAGTACTATGTCAACTGGCGATCAGCTTCACCAGTTCAGAGATTGTCGTTTCTAGCCGCAGCGCCACAACAATTGCCCTTCGTCAAAAACTGCTCACATCTGTGGATTTCTCCATTTGCGATCCGTATCTTCCTTATGATGACTCCCATTTGGCCCTCTTCCGCTTACGCTCCTTACGTAGTGCATGTCCACAACACCAGCAGCAGGCATTCAAACTCGCAGTGGACAGTGGTCATAATGAACCGTCAAGTATCAAGCAATCGTTTAATAGGTGTCACATAGATTATAGAGGTAACAGCAGTTGATATCCTTGACTAACGAACTACTTCCATGGTTCGCAGACTGTGCACATTAGTGCTATGTACATTACATGTATATTCTTTTTTGTTGTACATAGATATAAACTGTTGGAAATTCGGTTGTAAACGAAAGCGTACCAGCGACACTCTTTGGTGATGATACTATAGGAGAATTAATGGAGACTGTTGGCCACCTTTTTTTGCATATATTTGTGAGTACCTATTACAGAGGTTATATGACGTCGTATTGTTTTTTTAGGATTATTAAATTAGGACATTGCTATTTCCAGAGCCTAGTAAAAAGGAACTAAATGCAGAAGGTCAAACTGCTATGCAACATTGTGTGCATGTATCCATTCTACACTTCATATGTACATGATTTTTTTTAATTGGTGAAATTTTTTAGCAGCTGGGTGTCAAACAACTGCGTCAGTTGACTGTACTTGAACACAGCATCTAGCGTACATCAACTGGGGCTCCAAATGATACTGACGAGGACGAAGGAATATATATGTGTGTCAGTTCACTTTAGAAGTGCTTCTGCAATTTACACATGCACACAATGCTTATGCTATATCGTTTTTCTCGTTGTTTCTAGGGGAGTTAGACAAGGTCCTTATGTTGTGTAAACAGTTCAATGCTTGCAATGACATGATGACACCATTCTCCACCCAAGTTCGTTGGGGATAAATCAGATTGTAGTGAGTAAATAAGTAAGTGTTCAGTTCAATTAAAAATGTTTTATTAATAAAGATAATAATTCGTGCACACTAATACTTATTAAATGTTCCTTTGTCTTGTGAGTCTATATGATACCGAGAGCTCAAAGTGAATTGAGGCCATACCCAAGGACTTACATCAAAACAACGTTGTTGTGACATGTCTCCACCCACAGTTCCTGGGCATGGCCCCTCGTCGTTGATGTCCGATTAAGTAGGTGTAAGTCACGTTAAAAGTGCTGTAATTTTACATTTTCATTTTTTCCTTATAGGGAGCATAAATGATGAGGTTGACAGCAACAGCGAGATGGATTTTGATGAGGAAATTATGGCTACGGTTACCGCAATCCCAAAATTCTAACTATTCAGTGACGATACGCACTCCTTGTGGCATAAGAATGCAGATATCGATAAACTGCAGGGCAGGACAATGAATTATTATTTATGATTGAATGTGTATATCATATTTTTGTCAGAATCATCTCTTGACACCTACCAGTATCGTCATTTTATTTCATTTCAGAGATGCTAGAGGTCCCATAGGCTTTCATCAACACCACACTCACATCCGACCATAGTGTGAATTCTTCAACACTGAACATCACCTTTCCAGAGTTTGGGGCCGTCTCCTTGCTCACCCTTGCCATAAATCTCTTCCTCATACTCTAGCTAGAATAATATGGAACACGCTAACAAAAACAGCAACTCCCCTGCCCCTCATGTTGGCTTTTCACAGCAGCATCTACTCAGTCACAGGCGACAATCTAACTACTCTGTGGTAGCAAGTGCATTTGAGGCAGGATCTCAGATGACCACATAATTAAGTCTGTTGGCAGGTTTCCAAGATTCTGCTCTTTTCAAGAGCTTGTGGCTACTCATTCTGTAAATGGTAATCCTCAAAATGCTCCATGAAACGTGATACCTCCACCATTACACGTTACGCAGTTTTACGCTGTAAACTCATTCCCGCAAAACTGGTACTAATACTATAAGAGAATGGTAAGAGAATGGCCATTTATTTTCAGGAGGAAAGTGGTGTGATATTGAGTGATTCCTAAATCACGGTGGGCCCAAAAATTTTCATAAAGGGCCATTTTGCCAATATGCCGGAAGGGTAATCTGGTAAGGTGCAGTCATATACTCCATTTGGACATCCACTCACTTGTCAGTTACCTATAAAAATAGGGGAGGGGTTATTGTATATCCATCTTACAGAGGATACAGCGGAAAAGTATGTATTAATGTCAAAATTGAAGCTAACGAATTTTGCTTTGCTTCATCACTACGAGCTTGCGAGAGAAGTTGCCCAAAAGATGTACATTGCCAATATTTGTTCATTTTTTAACTTGAAACCATCAACTGCTCCGTTAAACTTCAGGACCTTCCCAAAATTCGTAAATTTGAGGGCAGAATCCTTGCGTAATACAGCACGTTTGGGCCTGAAGAAAGAAGAAAGCAAGCGAAAAGAACAAGAGCACAATGTGCAGGAAGAAGTAAATCTCCCGTGTAGCTAGTCAGAGTTCCACACATGTAGATTTGTTGTTTATCTCCCTAGCGGTGGTTCAACGCTACGTACATATCAAAAACATGGCCCACACTATTTCTTCCCAAGCAAGTAACAGGACAGTAAAAGGAATTATTGCCCTAGATGTCTCAACTCATTTTCTATGAGCAAGTGTTTAGCTAAGCATGTGCTTCAGTCACAACCCAGTATAGTGCTGAGACAGAAATGTTCTTAAGGTTTAAGAACATCCATCATCGGCGGGCGACGTTCTTTCGTCGTATCTGCTGACTTCAAATGCTCTCTCCCTGATCTTTCCATAAACCTTCACAAGGCGGTACATACTGCATGTGGTGGTGTACTAGATTGTTCGCACAACCTCAATCGTTTTCGTTCATGTGTTGGCGGTAATCCTGCAGGATCGTTGCTCTCTGAGCTCAAACGACTTGCCAAATGTGTTTATGACCAAAATTCCCATGAATAAATTGCAGTAGAACTACATATTATATAAGAAAGCTGTCATATCTGTGGTCTGACGCTAGATAGGAAAGTGAAAACTTCACATATATACCATTGTCACCTTGCAGGAAAATTCCACAGTGCACCACACAATTCGTGCAACCTGAAATACTAACTGCCATAATCCGATTTCTTCCACAGTTTGTGTGCGTATGATGCTCACTCCGTTATTGAGCAGTTGGGTGGTTTCACTGTGCCTAGTGAAAAGGTTAGCGTCCTGTCGGAGAGAATCAAAAAAATGGATCAAATTCTCCAAAAAATCACCAAAAACATCACGCTCTACTTCTTAGACTCACTCTGATTTATACCTGCCCCACTTCAGCAAACTGCTGACACAGTGAATCAGGAGGAAGTACTCCTTACTAGATGTGCACATCCTGATAATGCACATCCTTTTCACGTCTCGCACGGCTCCCCTGCCGGAGGTTCGAGTCCTCCCTCGGGCATGAATGTGTGTGTGTTGTCCTTAACGTAAATTAGTTTAACTTAGATTAAGTAGTGTGTAAGCTTAGTGACCGATGACTGCAGTAGTTTGGTCCCATAGGATCTTACCACAAATTTTCCAAATTTTCTTTCTGAAGACGCAACGTTTCAGCTGATGATGAAAGAATGGATCTTCATATATAAATATCTGGATTTAATGGAAAGGCTCAACACAGCCACATTGCTTGACAACTACTTTCACCATTAATCTTACAACTATGCCACAGCACGTGCAGAGTATGGGCCTGTGATGAACGTTTGGTACAAATTAAACATCTCTTATTAAGGTGAGTATGGTAAACTACTTGTGTACCAATGTACGTTTACGTACGGTTATTTTCGAAAAATTCCAGAGTATACGCATGGCCATGTACTCGCTGGATCCTGCCCTCTGTTACACTGACGAAGGGGTTTTGTGGAACACCATGTTAAAAAAGGAATGTATCAGTTTCGAGCTATTGACTGATATCGACGTGTTGCTTTTTTTTTACCTGACGAGGGATTCACAGGGGGTCAAATAAACAACGAATTGGCGAGAAGCTCAATGCATCTGATGATTTGAGATACATCTTATACCCTGAAGTGAACAACGTATATGGATTGCGATGCAATATTCTCGGCAGATTGGAGGATTTCGAAGGCTGTCCGATAAGGAAATCTTCAGATTAGGTAAATTTTCTGGTGTGGCTGCTGATTCTGGTGAGGGATATGTAGAGGAGAGAGAACTGACATATCCCGATAATTTGCTTGATGTTCGCGGCTATTTGCCGCTATTTCCTAAGTGTCTAGTCCCGTGCAACGGTTCCATCCCTAAGCTGATCACAACGCTGGGGTTAAACACAGATGTGTAATTCATAACAGAAACCTCCAGTAATGCCTCAGTTTGGGAACGAAACCTGTTAGAGTCACGTGTGCTATATCTTTCAAGTTGTCACGCTGGTTGAAGGAGTATATTGATGTTAATACCGAAGAGAGGGCTCTTGTAACTTGTAAGTTCGAGAAATATTTTTTAAGTTGATCAATAATGTAGTTTTACGCAAGAAAATGGTGAACATAAGACTGGTATCAAGACCTTCCCATAGTCACTGTATTCCGTCAGATGACAAAGACAAACAGTGTATCTCTACAGTACTGCACTCAAGTTGCAGCGACGGGTACGTGGTTTTGTTGCTCATGAGGGATAACGGATGACGTGAAACTAATAGCACTACTCCATCCTAATGTCTGCGTTTGGAGCCTTAACATGGACGTCTCCAGAAGGCGCACGCATCAACATCAGCAATCCGTGTCTCGGTATTGCTGTTATTGTGATATTTTACCATTATGTACTTTCCTTTATATGTCGAATTGCGAAATAATACGTGCGAGGTTCATTTGTATATTCACTAATGTACATGTAGAGTACGACAAGGGACTATATATCGGTCACTCACCATTCAGTGGTACATGGGCTGCAAGTACATAGGCTGCAATCGTTCACTATCCCCACTACAACAATTCGTATCTGAAAGTGTTAGCAATTCGGTTTGCAAGGCGGTATCTGGATAAGGTACCACATACACGAACATACACTCGTGTATGTGCTGAAAATTCTTCCAAGAAAGTAACCAACTGCGCTTTAAATCTGGTAGGTATTAAGCGTATATTTTTAGCCAGAGCCAACTGCACTTTAAATCTTGCAACTATTAAGCGTACATCAGTAGCCACAACGTAAGTTAGAAATACGTTTTGCGACCAGGAAGAGCACTGAAGCTTATAAGTACTAGTGTTATTCGGTCGCTAAACATATTTGTAAACTGCTGCGTTGTAGAATTTAGTAGTGGTACTGCAGCTTCTCAGTGATACATCAGAAAAATCTTGATACTAATTCATGTTGCCGAACACAAAAACACTGCGTGCGTATGACATTTGTCATTTGTTAGCAAATGAAGTACGCATCTGTAAAAATATCTTAGTTTGAGGCTTCACAGTATTCAAACCACATAGCAAAAAAGCATTTGTGGAAATAATATCACCTTCTACATAACGCTATTTACATTACTACACAGCACTGAAGAGTTTATCACGTGGTTTTCGACACACGCCGACTGCCTTGTGACAGTACAGACGACAATGCCTCAAATCAGGTACAAGCTCCGGCGGGCTGCTTACTGTTACATGTTCAAAAACTTCCTAAGGTGGGATGACAGTACGTGCGTACTCTCGCCGTATAAGACAATGCAAACAGTTCTGAAATTAGAATAACGGCATATGGTATAATGATAAAGAAATTTATTCCCCTGTGTTTGTGACAAAAGGTTGCAAATCAGTGGGAGTCATGATACACTAAAGTGAATCTATAAAGTGTGGCACCGTATAAGAAAAATAAAAGATGAATGTGGACTGGAGGAACGGAATGAAAGAGGAAGTCACAGGTAAAATTTTGTATAGAGTATAATTTAAGCATTGGTTTATGAATCATGAAAGAAGGTCGTATATGTGGAAGGGACCTCAGGCATCGGAAGGTCTCAGATTAATTATATAATAGTAAGACAGAGGTTTCGGAACTAGATTTTAAATTGTAAGGCATTTCTAGGGAATGATGTGGACCCTGACAACAATTTATTGGTTATGAAGTCTAGAATGAAACTGAAGAAACTACAAGAAGGTTGGAATTTAAGAAGATGAGACCTGGATAAACTGAAGGAACCAGAAGTCTAAGACAGTTCCAGAGGAAGCACTAGGAAATGACTGGTAAGAACAGGGAAGAGGAATACAGTAGGAGAAGAATGGGTAAGGGCAGTAGAGGATCATTTACGTAAAAAGACGAGGGCTAGTAGAAATACTGAGGTAAGACAAGAGATACTGATTTTAACTAATGAACGGAGAAAATATAAAACTGTAGTAAATGAAGCAGGCGAAGCACAATAGAAACGTCTAAAAATGAGACTGACAGAGAGTGCAAAATGGCTAAACAGGAATGGTTAGACGACAAATGTAAAGATTTAGGAACACCTGTTGCGGCGGCGAGGTTCTTTCCATCCCTTTTTACGACAAACCAGCACCTACCTGTGAACATTGTCTCAGCATATCATCAGTAGGGAAGCCGAGTGAAACGCACTGTACTTCGACGTGAACCAGGCTGCAATTAAAGTCACTAATCCACGTTTCAGGAGAAAGTTTTCACACGAAATGAATGGTTGGAAATTTTGTCCTCAATTAATATATTCTGAAACTTAGGTGAACAAGTATCACTGCCAAGCCCGTGCTAGTCTTAACACAGTCACTCACAATCCCTTTCACTCACGTTAGCATGTTTATGTTGTTGCAATTCCCGAAAACGAATTAGCTACAAAAATACGGATTGTTTTTGTTTGAGACTGCTCGCCAAATATTAAGTCTGTCGGTACAAAATGCAGTCACAGATTTCAGCCACCGACCTGCTCAATACGCCACTAGGAATTTATGTCTTTTCTCTTCACAAAATTCACTTAAAAATTCGAAAAATTCTACACGCCCATCGGAATAATTATGCCGTCACTTTACCACACTTTTGATGTATGAAACACTGCTAGATCCGGCAACTTATCGTTTTCATCGGAACTACTACTAATGTAACGTGTCAGGCAAATCCAACACCTTCCACGAAAACCCTGACATGAGAAGCAAATCCGGCAGTATGTCACATAGCTCCGAATAAATCGTGACATTAAAGTAACCAAAGTAATACGATCAACGAGTGAGCAAATGGAATACCACAGATTACTACAAGAACGCCTAAATGCATGTCATACCTTCCCACCGTGAAACAGACGCAATTCCGAGGGAAGAAACGAGAACAGAAGCCGAGAGCAGAACCGTGTTAAGCTAGAAGGCCCTACGATAAGGGACAGAACCCACGTCGCCAGCCAACCACCAGGACCACCCCCCAGCCCATGTTAAAAGATAGAGCCCTCCAGAAGAACAGTATAGATCTTCCGATAATACTAAAAGGGCCACACCAGCTGCAAGTTTTAGCGTGAGACTTTTTCGCGTCTCTGTTACGTTGCAATTGTTAGAAACATTTCCCCAGCACGAAAAGTAACCGCCAGGACCACCCCACAGCCCATGTTAAAAGATAGAGCCCTCCAGAAGAACAATAGAGACATTACGATAACACTAAAACGGCCACACCAGCTGCAAATTTTAGCGTGAGACTTTTTCGCGTCTCTGTTACGTTGCAAACGTTAAACATTGCCCCACCACGAAAAGTGTAACGTTTCTCATTGGAAAGACAGAATTTTTGTAGACGGAGCTTAAGGTTAACATTGAGACCCTGACTGGTCAGATGAAAACACAGCCAGATAGTTTTTTTTAAACCAACTTCGGTAAATTCTAGTACTGAGAAGTTAGGAGGGAGTTGCTTCCGAGACGGCGAGGTGCGTGGAGCTGTGCCGCCCGTCGCCCCCTGATGAACACAGACAAGGTAATGAGTGCACGCGATGCAGCATTTTTGAGCTTCACTCAGAACTGCAGAAGTCTCATCTGTTACATCCCCTTTTTGCGTAATACTAGTGTCGATCGTCAATTGAAGCTCATGGTATTCACATTTGCTACGTAAGTTAAAACTTGAAATGTGATGATTTTTCTGTTATATAATTATTGAGAAGCCACATCAGCCACAGTAATTTACGACAAGTTAGATAAGTAATTAAAGATAATTGAGGGTCACTGTAGACCATTTTGATAGTTTTCTCTTTCGTGAAACTTAATTTAAACCTAGATTATAGATGTGATATGGCATAAGTCATCCTTCGATCCATTGTAGAACTTGAAAACCCACTCAGGGAATATTCGTTCACACTTTTGTTGAACGCAGTTGGTTTTTATCACCCTGTATTAAAATATTTCCTTTTATCAATAGTGCAATTTATAACCAATGTTTTGTGAGTTGAATAAAATTTCAAATGGTAAACTTAACTGCTTTTCCGACGTTATTTTACCAGCTAACTAAAAATAGGAAAGCCTTGAACCCCTTCCCCTAAATTTAGTTAGTATTAAGATTCTTTTACAGGGAGTGCAGTGGAGCTGACGCTGAAATCATTAAGTATTTGGTTATATCATCGCTAGTCTCACTGAACTCTTCTGAACTCTACATGTCATGTGTGGTCTGGCATCTCCTTACCAGCAACAGGCCCCTGGTTCAAACTAGTCAATTCCCTAAAAAAAACACGCTCAGAGCGTCGTTGCACGGAAGTGGTTGGGAGACACGACTTAGAACAAGCAGACACCACGCAGAATGTTAGACTACACACGTCCGAACTGTTTCATGGCTAGGCTCCGACTCTTCCCTAGAATACTCTAAGTCTTCTCTACCAGCAGAGAAAGGCGCGCGCAGAATATTGCTTTACCATTGGTCAGTTTACTCAACAGCCATTAGCAAAACAACATTCTCCAGCGTCAATCCGCGCTTTTCATCAATAACCAATAGAAAACTAGTAATCCTAACGACTGCACTTTTTACCGACGTAATTATCTAAAATGCTGAAGTTTTGCTTATGCATAAAGTTGTTTACTATTGTTATTTGTACCTGAATTAACTTTCTCTATACCATAAAGTTGCTTTACAAATCTATTCTACAAAAATCCCCTTTGTCGATATCCATACTTCTTCGAAATGTTCCCACACTAAATCCTACTACATAACTCGTTAAACAATTATCTTCATATTAACCTTAAACCACACTCACGCATCATTCATACTGCTAAAACACATTTATAGCATTTTACGTACACAAAAAGACGTAATAACACTTTATGAAAATACTAGAACAGTTTATGAAAAAACATTCTATGACTTTAGTGCACTCTAATGGGCACAACAGAAACTAAAATCACAGTCCCCCTATCCAATATTGTCCTCTATCGGCTGATACTTAAACTACGTGCGCGTCCAGTCTCGCATCACCATCTGTCACTATCCAGCTCTGAGACACATCTCCCACTTAACCGTCTCCAAGGCAGGATCGGTATACGGCGCTACGCCTCAGTGTCATTAGAGAAAGACAGATGATGTCCAAAGAAAAATTAAAGCCTTTGGAGAAAAGGGGACAATCTCTATAAGTGTCAAAAGCTTAGATGGACAACAAGTCGTCCGCAAGGAAGTGAAAGCAGAAAAGTGGAGGGAGTATATAGAGGGTCCACATAAAAGAGATATACTTGAGGACTATGTTATGGAAATGGAACAGAACGTAGATGAAGATAACATGGGAGCCCGCATCTCGTGGTCGTGCGGTAGCGTTCTCGCTTTTCCCGGGTTCGATTCCCGGCGGGGTCAGGGATTTTCTCTGCCTCGTGATGGCTGGGTGTT
This sequence comes from Schistocerca cancellata, assembly GCF_023864275.1. Lineage (NCBI taxonomy): Eukaryota > Metazoa > Arthropoda > Insecta > Orthoptera > Acrididae > Schistocerca > Schistocerca cancellata. The sequence continues at coordinate 629,964,686 of NC_064630.1, forward strand.
GTGTGCTGTCCTTAGGTTAGTTAGGTTTAAGTAGTTCTAAGTTCTAGGGGACTGATGACCGTAGCAGTTAAGTCCCATAGTGCTCAGAGCCATTTGACCCATAACTTGGGAGATATGATACTGCATAAAGAATTTGACAGAGCACTTAAAGACTTAAGTCAAAACAAGATTCTGGGAGTAGACAACATTCCGTTACAACTACTGATAGCCTTGAGTCAGCTAGCCGTGACAAAACTTTTCCTTCTGGTGAGCAGGAAGTATGAGACACGATAATACCATCAGACTTCAACAAGAGTGTAGTACTGACAGGTGTGAAAATTATCAAAGAACCAGTTTAATTAGTCACGGTTGCAAAATACTAACACGAATTCTTGACAAAAGAATGGAAAAACTGGTAGAAACCGTCCTCGGGGATGATTTATTTGGATTTCAGAGGAGTATAGGAACACTCGAGGCAAAATTGACGACATGACATCTCATAGAAGAAAACATCGAACTATTAGTTTAATAAGTCATGGTTGCAAAATACTGACACGAATTTTTTACAGACGAATGGAAAAACTGATGGAAGTCGAACTCGGGAAAGATCATTTTACATTCCGTTGAAATGGAAGAACATGCTGCGAGGCACTGTTGACCCTCCGAGTTATCTTAGAAGATAGGTTAAGGAAAGGCAAATCTACGTTTATAACATTTGTGGACTTAGAGAAAGCTTTTGACAATGTTGACTGGAATACTATTTTTCAAATTCTGAAGGTGGCAGGGGGAAAATATAGGGAGCTAAAGGCTATTCACAATTTGTACAGAACCAGATGGCAGTTATAAGAGTCGGAGGGCATGAAAGGCGAGCAGTGGTTCAGAATGACAGGGATGTAGCTTATCCCCGATTTTATTCAACCTGTATTTTCAGAAGGCAGCAAAAGAGACAAAAAAATTTTTTGCAATAGTAATTAAACTCCAGGGAGAAGAAATAGAAACACTTGGAAGAGCAGCTGAACGGAATGGACAGTGTCTTGAAAGGAGTATATAAGATGAAGATCAACAAAAGGAAAACTAAAATAATGGAAAGTAGTCGAATTAAATCAGATGGTGCTGAGGAAATGAGACACTAAAGTAGTAGGTGAGTATTTCTACTTGGCCAGTAAAACAACAAATGGTGGTCGACGTAGAGAGGATATAAAATGTAGACCGGCAATGGCAAAAAAAAGCTTTTTCTTAACATCGAATATAGATTTACCTGTCTTTTCTAAAATTATTTGTATGGAGTGGAGCCATGTATGGAAGTGAAAAATGGACTATAAACAGTTTATCATCACTTAACACTTCCGGGCTGAGATGCCGTGCTCCATACATAAGACTCTCCCCTGACGTTTCGCCTTCGACTGTGGAGGGTATCCTCCGAGGACAAGCGGCGAACTGCAGCGAAAGCACGAGTGAGCGCCGTATATACAGGGTGATTCAAAAATGCATGTAAATATTTTAAGGGTGTATTTGTGAGGTAAATATAAGACAAAAATGTTCTATAAATGTTTTTCCATAAACGTTTAATTCCAGAGTTATCGTTAAATACGAAAGTCATGTCCGTATCAAAACGACGGCAGTGCAAGCAGCAGGATGCCATATTCTGGTACGTAATTCACATACGTATCTCCCAACAGTTGATTCGAAACTGCATGAATAGTGTTTGTTTTTGTTTGCACGTGATGTTTACTCCTACTGTACGGAAGATGGCGCTGATGTTGTTGGTAACGGAAAAGTACGTCCTGTCGTTCATTCATCGTCGGAAGGCCAAAGGTTTCGTGCACATGATGTACTCAAACAGTGAGTATGCTGATATGCACCTTGTGTATGGTGCAGCAGATGGAAATGCACTTGCAGCAAGACGAAGGTACAGTGAGCTGTTTCCAGGAAGACGGTTACCAAGTCATCAGACGTTTGTATCTGTGGACAGACGTATGCGGGAGTATGGCATTCGTCCTGGGCCGCATTCAGGTCGACCACTTGAGCATGCAGTGAACGTCGAGGAACATGTTTTGGACCTGGTAGACCAAGATCCATCTATCAGTACGAGACAAATTAGTGCAGCTGTACGACTTCCACAATCTACTGTATGGCGGCTGCTTCGGAGACAACAGTTGCATCCATTTCACCTGCAAAAAGTGCACGAATTGACACCTGAAGACTATCCTCGCCGTCAGCAATTCTGCCAGTGGTTACAAGAGCGTCATTTGAATGATCCAATGTTCATTCGGCGGATATTATTCACAGATGAGGCCATGTTTACTCGTGCGGGTGTAATCAATTCGCATAATATGCACCAGTGGGCTGTCGAGAATCCTGGCGCGAGAATTGTGCGTGGATATCAACATCAATTCTCCATAAACATTTGGTGTGGTATTGTGGGGAATTACTTACTCGGACCTCATGTTCTGCCTCCAAGGCTGAATGGGCACGCGTACTGCGAATTTGTGGAGGGAGAATTGCCTGGATTGTTACAGGATGTCCCTCTTGTAACACGAGCCACCATGTGGTTTATGCACGATGGTGCTCCCGCCCATTACAGCCGCAACGTAAGGGCGTACCTCAATTCTGCGTATCCACATCGATGGATAGGTCGCGGAGGACCAATTGCTTGGCCAGCCAGATCACCTGACCTGAACCCTTTAGACTTTTATTTATGGGGCCGACTAAAGACATTGGTGTATTCTTCTGCAGTACCGAACAGAGAAGTGCTACAACAAAGAATTGAAGGTGGTTGTGAAATTATTCGTGGAGAGTTGAACGGACTGTGTAATGTGCAGAGATCATTGATGCGACGAGCACGGGTCTGTCTGCAAGTCCAGGGACAGCATTTTGAACATGCATTGCATTAAGATTTGTGCAAATACAGTACAGTACAGTACAGTCTGTAAAATGCTTCAATTTTCCTTAGTTATTGTGCATTGCTGTAGTTCAATCAACAGGACCTAAATTAATACAGTGTTCGCGAGGAATTGTTTCAGTTTGTTACGTCACGTTTATTTATCAGTTTGCGTTGTTAGTCCAAATGCACTGTAATTAAACTGTGAACTCTGGGAATTAAATACCTTACGTTGTATTGAATGTATTATCCTGTTTTGTTCATAACTCTGTAATAAGCCAAGTATGGAAAAAATTGTATAGAACATTTTTGTCTTATATTTACCTCACAAATACACCCTTGAAATATTTACATGCATTTTTGAATCACCCTGTATAAGCCATCCAGAGGGCGCCGCTGTCAATCATGTGACGTCGGCTGTGCTATGATCTCCGATATTGCCAACTTTGTAAGTTGAAATTAATCGATTGTCACGCTGTTGCTGCAATGTTGACATCCATATCTTATCCACCTTAAGGCCTTCATCTTCTCTATTAAAATTATTGCAGTGTTAGGCAATCTCAATGACCTATCTGTACATTCGCGTATAATAATGCGACGGTCGTCTCACTAAACTTTATTTCATGATCACCTTACTGAAACACATGTTCCGCTACAGCCGATTTATCAATATGTCAGAGGCGGCAGTTCCTTTTATGTTCACACAAACGGGTGTTGATACTTCTTTTTGTTGTGCCTATACAGGGTGTTATAAAAAGGCACGGCCAAACTTTCAGGAAACATTCCTCACACACAAAGAAAGAAAATATGTTATGTGGACATGTGTCCGGAAACGCTTACTTTCCATGTTAGAGCTCATTTTATTACTTCTCTTCAAATCACATTAATCATGGAATGAAAACACACAGCAACAGAACGTACCAGCGTGACTTCGAACACTTTGTTACAGGAAATGTTCAAAATGTCCTCCGTTAGCGAGGATACATGCATCCACCCTCCGTCGCACGGAATCCCTGATCCGCTGATGCAGCCCTGGAGAATGGCGTATTGTATCACAGCCGTCCACAATACGAGCACGAAGAGTCTCTACATTTGGTACCGGGGTTGCGTACACAAGAGCTTTCAAATGCCCCCATAAATGAAAGTCAAAAGGGTTGAGGTCAGGAGAGCGTAGAGGCCATGGAATTGGTCCGCCTCTACCAATCCATCGGTCACCGAATCTGTTGTTGAGAAGCGTACGAACACTTCGACTGAAATGTGCAGGAGCTCCATCGTGCATGAATTACATGTTGTGTCTTACTTGTAAAGGCACATGTTCTAGCAGCACAGGTAGAGTATCCCCTATGAAATCATGATAACGTGCTCCATTGAGCGTAGGTGGAAGAACATGGGGCCCAATCAAGACATCACCAACAATGCCAGCCCAAACGTTCACAGAAAATCTGTGTTGATGACGTGATTGCACAATTGCGTACGGATTATCGTCAGCCCACACATGTTGATTGTGAATTGAGGAAGTACAGTACATACTGACGAAACTAAAATGAGCTCTAAAAAAATGGTTCAAATGGCTCTGAGCACTATGGGACTCAACTGCTGTGGTCATAAGTCCCCTAGAACTTAGAACTACTTAAACCTAACTAACCTAAGGACAGCACACAACACCCAGCCATCACGAGGCAGAGAAAATCCCTGACCCCGCCGGGAATCGAACCCGGGAACCCGGGCGTGGGAAGCGAGAACGCTACCGCACGACCACGAGATGCGGGCTAAAATGAGCTCTAACATGGAAATTAAGCGTTTCCGGACACATGTCCACATAACATCTTTTCTTTATTTGTGTGTGAGGAATGTTTCCTGAAAGTTTGGCCATACCTTTTTGTAACACCCTGTATATACCTTTCCACAACTGCACGGAATTTTATAGACACCTGGTGTAGCCAGAGGATGTCGTTTACCTTTTGCGGATCTTAAACATTCTTTTATATTCGTGGTGGGTCAGAAAACAGTTTCCACATCGTACTTGAAATTTTTTTCCGATACGATCATTGGCCTTACTGATGAATGGTAAGAACACTTTCCCCTTGGGTTTGTGTCGATCCTCGTCCGTCCTGGTTGTCAGTCTAGGGCGTAGTGCACGATCTATCTCTCTGTTAGAAAACCCATTCTTCCTGAAGGGTGCTCTAAGGTGATCTGGTTCACATATTTTGTGCGCCCTGTCTATTCATGTTTTAATCACCCCACTTTTTTGTCTTGGGTGGTGGTTAGAATCTTTCTGCAGATAACGATCAGTGTGTGTGTCTTTTCTGAAAACTTTATGACCCAATGATCCGTCCTCTCGTTTGATTATAGTCACATCTAAGAAGTTCAGGTGACCATCGATTTCCTTTTCCATAGTGAATTGGATTATTGGATTAATACTATTCAAATGTAACAGGGAAGCCTCCAGTTCCTCTTCCGTATGGGTCCATATAACAAATGTATCGTCTACATAACGATACCATCTGGCTGGTCTTTTTCTAGCTGTTTGCAGCGCCCGTTGTTCAAAGTTCTCCATGAACAAATTAGCCACAGATGGACTAAGAGGACTTCCCATAGCCACCCCGTCAATCTGTTCATAAATAACATTATTATATTGAAAATAAGTTGTTGTAATGCAATGTCTGAATAATGCCAAAATATCACTAGGAAAAATGTCCGCTGTACATGTGATCGCTTCATTCACCGGAATCATGGTAAACAACGACACCACATCAAAACTGACCAGGATATCATTAGGGCCTACACTAATTTTCTTAATAATATCGATGAATTGATATGAATTTTTAACATGACTGTCAGTTCCACCAACATTAGGTTTCAGCTTCGAGGTGTCCAGCTAATTCATGGATGGGAGACGCTATTGCGCTGACTATAGGTCTCAAAGGTACCAGAGGTTTACGTACCTTGGGTAACCCATAGAGTCTGGGCGAGTAAGCTTCTGATTTAAAGAGGTGCTTCTTGTCGACTGAAGAGAGGGAAGACGCTTTCACCAATTGATTGATCATTTTCAAAATCCTTGATGTTGGATCCTTCTGAAGTTGTTTGTAATTGTTGGGATCCAAAATGTCCATGATTTTTTTCATGACAGTCTTTACTCATCATTACGACAGGGGCGTTGCCTTTATCTGCAGAAAGCACGATGATGTTTTCATCTGCGTTGATGTCTCTCAGTGCCTTCCTTTGTGCCTGTGATAGATTACTATTAGGTGGCTTACATGTGCGCAACATTCCATTCTTATAACATCAGCAGACTGCTGTGACAGCTGACGGATACCTGCGTCAACATTAGCCACAATATCTTCCGTGGGAACCATTCGGGGCGTCACTGCAAAATTTCCGCCCTTAGCGAGTACTGAAACTTCGTCTACAGTCAAGACTTAGTCTGACAGGCTAATAACTGCCCGAGAATTATCCTCTCTTGTGCCTCCCGACGTGATCTTCTGTAAGCTATGGAACTTCCTCTTTTGTCTAACCACTGATATTTCTGCACTTACTTCTATAGTTCTAAATGTAACAGGTTATACAAGAATAGAAGCTTTTTAAATATGGTGCCACAGAAGAGTCCTGAAGATGAGATGGATAGATAACGTAACTAATGAGAAGATACTGCATAGAATTGAGAAGAAAAGGAATTTTTCATACAACCTGACCAGAAGAAGGAATCGGTTGGTAGGACACATTCTGAGCCATCAAGGGATCACCAATTTAGTACTGGAGGGAAGCATGGGTAAAAATCATAGTGGGAGACCGTGAGATAAATACAATGAACAGATTCAGAAGGATGTAGGTTGAAGTAGTTACTCGGAGATGAAGAGGGTTACACAGCATAGAGCATGATGGAGAGCTGCATCAAACCAGTCTTTGGACTGATGACCACAACAACAACAACCACCCTGAGCGAGTGTTTCTAATGTTCCTGAAAAGCTTTGCTTCAGACTAATTTTTAGGGAACTCTATACATCTTTTAATGTGGAATATTTTGACTGCTTATAACCGCGAACTATCTCCCAGATAAGGGACTGTATTGTGTGCTAGAGAAGTGTTTCAAATCCTAGGAGGGCCCATGCAAGTGAATTAATCCCATTCGTTTCCCTCATACTGCGTAAAGCAGTACGGTCTTGATCATTACATACTTGGCATGCGGGCTATCTCCGGTCATTTCTTTAACATTTTTACAAAATTTAACTGAGTATGTGTTGAAACATATTACGGCCAAATGAAGGCAACATAATGGAAAAATGACGTCAGCTTTCTGTGCGATATTGGCCAGTTCATTGCTTTCCACAGCTGCGCATTGTAGACTGTTTGAACACTGCCAGACCCCATAAACGAATGTCTGACGCGCGACGCTTTCCATTTATAGCTCCCAATGAAACATACCACCAGATTTAATCTTGATCTACCTAGAACTCACATATTAATGAAATTAGTGCTCGAAAAACCTTTTTGCCACAATTTAAGACAGGAAGGAATTTACGAAGACACAACGCTTCGACTTTCATAAGAAGTAACCTATCGGTCTGTACCACTTTGGAGAGTACTAGAAAAAAAATTAATTTGGTAGCAGTTATATAACAAACAGATTAATGGAGAAATATATTCTTTACTAACGAATAGCATACTCTAATTTCGATGTCTCTCATGTGACAGAAAAATATACAAAATTGTTTCTAACAAGTGTTTTCAACACCTACTAACTAATAACTTATTCTTTAAACAAATCAGCCGTTCCAGTTTAACCCTACTATACTGCACGTATGCACAATAGCGGCGAACACGGTACTGTGAAAGTGTATACCACGATTTTTGATTTTCAGCAGTGAAAAACCATGTCATATTGTTGTGAAATTTTTGATAGTGAAAGCTGTTGTAATATGTTAATTTATTAACAGTCGGGACATGAAAACACTTTATGTGCAGTTTTTCCCTCGTCCTTCCTCGGACAAACACACGAACGTCTTGATCTACCGGCATTATATTTTGTGCCACGTATGCGAACATGGCCATGTGTGCAAGGTGTTTTTAATTGTGAATAGTTTTATTTGCAACCAACCTGCGTATAAAGTGATATATTTTATCTACGTCCATGCCAGCCTGGCATGGGGTACTAACTCACAATGGAACATAGTTTGGAACAAAAATTTTGGGGTACCAAAAGATTACAGTTACAACATTACACACCGGTTGTCAATTATAAAGACCAATTTGTGCGATCATGGCTACTGAAAGTTTTTCTTTTGTCATAGTTTGTAAGGGTGAAACTTGACGTTGTCCAAAAACATCACTCTATCAGCGCTTACCACAACCTCTTAAACGTTATTATGATCACTGCACTCATGTTCGTCTCTTTCTTTGCGTCCATAATGGTCTCCTTCTTCAGAATCAGTTTCACCTTCCCAGTGACTTTTCCTGGGATTTTCCTCGTCCAGTAATTTTTTACGGTCATCTTCAGCGAACCTGAGAGACAAAATTAAAAGGAATTTCTCACCTCTTGGACGTGACCAGTCTACTTTTCTTATCTGTAATATTATTATTGTAGTAATTAGTATTGCAACAGTAACACAGTTTTATATCAGTATAAGAACCTCCACGAAAATGGAAATGTGGCTCAAATGGCTCTGAGCACTATGGGACTCAACATCTTAGGTCATAAGTCCCCTAGAACTTAGAACTACTTAAACCTAACTAACCTAAGGACATCACACACACCCATGCCCGAGGCAGGATTCGAACCTGCGACCGTAGCAGTCCCGCGGTTCCGGACTGCAGAGCCGGAACCGCTAGACCACCGCGGCCGGCTGGAAATGTGGAAATAAACTCTAACAGTAATGATAAACTGACGTTCGCATGTCTCAGCTATGCTAGTAGTGAAAAACACAACTACTTAAAAGCAATTTTCACTTGCTGCTGTTTAGCCTACCCAAAGATTAACCAAATAACGGAGTGCTGCCGTCCCTTAGAAATATGTGAGAGGATAATGATTTGGCAGCACAATCCCTCACTGTAAATCAAATGAACTTGAATCTGTATTGTAAAGTTATACACTCCTGGAAATGGAAAAAAGAACACATTGACACCGGTGTGTCAGACCCACCATACTTGCTCCGGACACTGCGAGAGGGCTGTACAAGCAATGATCACACGCACGGCACAGCGGACACACCAGGAACCGCGGTGTTGGCCGTCGAATGGCGCTAGCTGCGCAGCATTTGTGCACCGCCGCCGTCAGTGTAGCCAGTTTGCCGTGGCATACGGAGCTCCATCGCAGTCTTTAACACAGGTAGCATGGCGCGACAGTGTGGACGTGATACGTATGTGCAGTTGACGGACTTTGAGCGAGGGCGTATAGTGAGCATGCGGGAGGCCGGGTGGACGTACCGCCAAATTGCTCAACACGTGGGGCGTGAGGTCTCCACAGTACATCGATGTTGTCGCCAGTGGTCGGCGGAAGGTGCACGTGCCCGTCGACCTGGGACCGGACCGCAGCGACGCACGGATGCACGCCAAGACCGTAGGATCCTACGCAGTGCCGTTGGGGACCGCACCGCCACTTCCCAGCAAATTAGGGACACTGTTGCTCCTGGGGTATCGGCGAGGACCATTCGCAACCGTCTCCATGAAGCTGGGCTACGGTCCCGCACACCGTTAGGCCGTCTTCCGCTCACGCCCCAACATCGTGCAGCCCGCTTCCAGTGGTGTCGCGACAGGCGTGAATGGATTGATGAATGGAGACGTGTCGTCTTCAGCGATGAGAGTCGCTTCTGCCTTGGTGCCAATGATGGTCGTATGCGTGTTTGGCGCCGTGCAGGTGAGCGCCACCATCAGGACTGCATACGACCGAGGCACACAGGGCCAACACCTGGCATCATGGTGTGGGGAGCGATCTCCTACACTGGCCGTACACCACTGGTGATCGTCGAGGGGACACTGAATAGTGCACGGTACATCCAAACCGTCATCGAACCCAACGTTCTACCATTCCTAGACCGGCAAGGTAACTTGCTGTTCCAACAGGACAATGCACGTCCGCATGTATCCCGTGCCACCCAACGTGCTCTAGAAGGTGTAAGTCAACTACCCTGGCCAGCAAGATCTCCGGATCTGTCCCCCATTGAGCATGTTTGGGACTGGATGAAGCGTCGTCTCACGCGGTCTGCACGTCCAGCACGAACGCTGGTCCAACTGAGGCGCCAGGTGGAAATGGCATGGCAAGCCGTTCCACAGGACTACATCCAGCATCTCTACGATCGTCTCCATGGGAGAATAGCAGCCTGCATTGCTGCGAAAGGTGGATATACACTGTACTAGTGCCGACATTGTGCATGCTCTGTTTCCTGTGTCTATGTGCCTGTGGTTCTGTCAGTGTGATCATGTGATGTATCTGACCCCAGGAATGTGTCAATGAAGTTTCCCCTTCCTGGGACAATGAATTCACGGTGTTCTTATTTCAATTTCCAGGAGTGTATTATATTTTCCTTTTTTTGGGCTTTCCGTAACACCGAGGGTACTGATGACCAATTATATCACTGTAGATGATAAGGGACTCAGGTCCTAACACATGACTGTTGGGGGCAGTGATCTTCCGATGTAAAAGATGGGGGAAATCCTTAAGACTATATTATACCAATACTTGCCTGACCTCTAATGACTGGCATTTGACGGAAGTCATTCAGAGGTTTGACCCCTTTATGAACGATGTAAACTACAAGGTTGTCAACAGCGTGAAAACGTTTACTTATTGTTACTGCACCCCAGCTTCCATATTACCTTCTGGTCCTCGCACTTCAACTCTTCTATATCAGTACATCAGAACCCATTTGACATCAGTAAGGTAAACCATTTTTGTATAACTTTGAGGACTCACTTGTTTATTATCGATGCATTATCTTATCAGTCCAGTATCCTCAGTTGTGGGAGAAAAAAAATCGTATAGTTCTATTGTGTTTGTTTGCCTTTGTGTGGCTATTACTTGTCGGAAGCCATATGATAATGAATAACCTGATTACAAGAAAATACGTGAAGTAAAAACATTTAATAGGCTTATGGACGTGAGGTCCTTTAAGGGGAATTTTTAACATGTGTACTGTTATTTTTTCCGTTTCAGATCGCTTATTTGGAGACTTATATAGTAATGAAGCAGTTTAACTATTCTACCTTACTAATGGTACAGAAAATTAGTTGGGATTTGAGTGTTTCGCGTATAAATAAGTTTCCCGGGCTTCGCAGCCGGTCGGGAATTTCAGACTAAAGCACACTCACATGTACACAATTTGCTATAGATTTGTTAGCCGTTTACATGCAAGTATTTAATGCATCTGAAAGAAACCGACGGAGTTAATTCTAAGTAATGAAAATTCTAAGGAAGGGTCGATTTAATTAATAAAATCCAATTGCCTAGTGGTAAAAGACTGCAGCGAGAGTTTAATATCCTCGCAAATGAATCAAAGACCTTTTTTTCTGTAATAATGGCGAGTCGCCGGTAGCCTGAATGACGTTGTAAAGGCGTGCAGCAAATTAACGTCTCTAAATGAGAAATTTGTGAACGTTGCGCGCCCAGGGCGCTGTAATCGTGCTGGCTGCGCCCTAATTCCTTTTAAAGGGCCGTAGAGCTGAGGAACAGTGTGGCGGAGAGTGGTAGGGAAGGGGGGGGGGGGAGCTGCGGGCCGTCTGAAAGAACCGTTGCCGGCAGCTGGGTAGCGAGACAACAGCGCAGCGCCGGACTGGGTCTCCGCGTCACGTCGCTGTCTTAAAAGTGCAAGCAACTAGGCGCTGATGGAGGGACTGTCACGTTACGCCCAGATTCTTGTGCTTACAGACTGTGAGAAATACGGTGTCCACAAACGCTTACCCTGATTTCAAGATTAAATGTTATTTATACTCTCACGTTCAGAAAAATCCAAACACCTTGAACGACTACAGATAGGGCGTTTATATTCGCAGGACGTGTACATTAGTATGTTCTGCAGAAGCGATTAGTATTTGAAACATGTCGACCCGCAGATTCAACTTTAACGTCGATATCGCGGCGCAACACCGCCCGGGGGTAAAGTGTGCTTGCGGCTCTCGTTCTCGCTGTAAACAGACAGTAATGGATCTGTGTGACTTGAGCGGACGTGCGAGATACCTCACAGACATATGCGAGAACCGTACCATCCCATCAAACCAGTGTGTTTGAAAGAGGGCGCATTATTGACGTGAGAGACTGTGATGCATCTATCCGGGAAATTGCTGCTCGCGTCGGACGAAGTGTTTCTGCAGTGCAACAGGTGCGTGCAGAATGGTTCACGTGAGGGCATAGAACACTACTGGATCGGGTCGTACCACCCAGACCAGCTCCCGAGAAAATCGACACCGCATCCTAGTGGCATTGGAGGACAGATCTGCGTCCTTCTCGGCTCCGGCGCAACAGCAGAATAGTGTAACACATCGTACCTATCAGGGGTGACTCCGTCGCCGTTGATTACGGCAGCGGTTACGTGTGCGTGTCTAGTTCTCCGCCTACCTTTGACGAATGTGCAGAAACGTGCTAGTTAGCACGGAGTATGTGACGACGTGACTGGAGATAAGAATGGCATCTCCAGACGAATGTAGGTGCTGTCTGTTTGAAAATGATTCCCTCATTTTGGTTCACAGCAGACAGGGGGAGCGATGTCACACGAGCAGCATTCGTAGAAGACATATAACAACAGCTCAACGCCTTAAGATGTGGTGTGCTACTGGGGACAACCACAAATCACAGTTGGTACTTGTCCAAGGTACGGTGACCAGTGTGACCTACGTGAATGACATCCTGCAGCTTCTAGGCATACCCCTTCTGCACAACATCCCAGACGCCATTTTTCAGCAAGACAGTGCAAGATCTCATGTTGCTGCACGACCATGTGCCTTTTTGGTGTCACAGGGTGTCAGCCTTTTGCCCTGGTAGCCAGCTGACCATATTTGCTGCAAACCGAAAATGTGTTATAGTTTGGGTTTCTTAAGGGTTCTGGTATTGAGAAGGCTATTTACACTTACATTAAAAATGTTCTTAATTCATTAGACAACAAATCACAGGCAACTGGCATATTCTGTGACATGTCAAAGGCTTTTGGCCGTGTGAATCACAGGATTTTTTAAAGTAAATTAAAATATTATGGCATTACTGGTAGTGCTGCAAAGTGGTTTCAGTCATATCTTACTAATAGAAAACAAAGAGTGTCATTATGTAACACTTCAGCAGTAGGCAATCAGACATCATCTGCCTTTGGAGAAATTACATGTGGTGTTCCCCAAGTTCCATACTAGGTCAACTACTTTTTCTTGTGTACATTAATGACCTGTCATCTGTTACATTACCAGATGCCAAGTTTATCTTATTTACAGATGATACAACCATTGCAAGATATAGGATATCAAATATAAATTTAGAAAGCGCAGCTAATCAAATTTTTACTGGCATTAATAAGTGGTTAATAGCCAGTCACTGTCATTAAACTTTGAAAATACCCACTATATGTAATTCAGAACTTCCAAGAGATTTCCTTCTAGCGTGTGTATAAAATATGATGACATGGAAATAGGAGAAGCTGAGAGTGTAAGATTCTTGGGATTACAACTTGATAATAAATTCGTTTGGGAGTGACATACTAACGAACTGCTAAAGTGCCTTAACAAATCTGTGTTAGCAATGCGAATGATGACAGACATAGGAGATATAGATATAAAAAAATTGGCATAATTTACTTATTTTCACTCCATTATGTCATATGGTATCATATTTTGGAGTAACTCCATAAACCGAGAAAAATTTTTTAGAATGAGAAGTGCATAATAAGAGCAATGTGTAGTGTAAATCCAAGAACATCATTTCGAAACCTATTCAAAGAATTGGGCATACTAACCACAGCTACTCAGTATATTTATTCCTTAATGAATTTTGTTGTAAATAATACATCTCTTTTTCCAACTAACTCCTTAGTACACAGTATCAATACTAGGAAGAAGAACAATATACATAAAGATTTAAAATCATTTACTCTTGCCCAGAAAGGATTACAGTATTCAGCAACGCATATTTTCAATAAGTTACCAGCAACCATTAAGAGTTTAGATACAGACAAGGCACAATTTAAACATAATTTACAAAAACTTTTTGGTGGCCAACTCCTTCTATTCCATCCATGAATTTCTCAGCAACTGCATTAGACCATTTAATGAAAATTTATTATGCACTAATTTTTGACAATACTTTGTTGTAACAGCCAAGTAACTATCTACTGTGTGAATGATGGATGAATGGAAAGCAGATGTAAGTCTTAAGTTAGTAAATAGTGGAAGTTAAATTTTAAATCATATACATAATTAGACTGTTCTTAACTGAGGATTATTGAAATGAATACTTTACTATAATGTTTGACAATATTTGGTTGTAATAGCCAAGTAACTACCTACTGTGTGAATGATGGATTTTATGAAAGCAGATGTAAGTATTAAACCCCTAAATATTAGAAGTTTAATTTTAATTCATGTACATAATTTTACTGTCTATTGGTTGAGGATCATTAAAATTAATGAAACTCAAGTTTCTCTAATTACATTTTTGTAATGTGTTTATCTAACATGTTCCACACCCAGGAGGATCCCCTCTTTTGTGGAATGAATAATTAATCTAATCTGTGTGTGATGTAGTGAAACGATGGCTGAAGCGGTTTGACCCAGTGCCAACCACCACAGGCAAACTTTAGGACTGTGATTGCAGCATGGGTGGCTATACCACGGGACGTCATTTGCGTCTTATACGCGTCGACTGCATCACGCATGGAACAAGTTATGTCTGAATGGAAACAGGACGCATGCTGAGCCGAGGTGACTGAAATGATAATAATTTCTGCAGAACATATTAATTTACATGTCCCGTGAATATGAAAGTCCTGACTCTAGTCGCTCAAGGTGTTGTGTTTTTCCTGAACATGAGTGAGCCTTGGTGCGCCTTTTCTGGCACACAAGCTCTTTGGCACTATTATAGATTAGCCGGCTGTACTACAATCTTTGCCCCTTTTGTGATCTGGCGGCGGGTATCTGCGGTCGGCTAGTTGGTAGTCGGACTCGCTAAGAGGCGCTAGGACGTGATTGAGGGGACGAAGGAGCAAAACACGCGGTCTCGGCCAGCAGCGGCGCGGCCGGTCTACCTCACAGTATGGTCGCGAGTTTGTGGTGCACCTGCCTGATGTTAACTTCGGGCGCTGCTCGACGCATTTCTTTGGTGCCTGTTTGCTCAGAGACACCCATCCCTCGAGAGCATCTCGAACGCTCTCCATCGAAGGTGTAAGTGGTTTTGGTGCCTTCGTTTCGTGGAACCATTTGCGTTGTAGAGACTGTCCCTCGTTGGTTGGTTGCCCTAATGTATGTATTGTTGAAATAAGAGCAGCCGGCAAGGTGTGTGGAGTCCAGCAGTCACTTCTTCCTTTAAGAAAATCAGTGTCCCCAAAAGATGTAGTAACTGTAAGGTATTGAAGATATTAGGTCATAGTCTAGTTGTAATTTTCTGCATACCAAGCTTACACAATTGCCAATTACATTGCAGACCTATGCAACGATATTAATGTGCACAAAACCTAGTTTCGTTGTGAAGTTGTGCATTTGACTAACGTGATATTACTTTGAAATTTTCCATTTCATGTTTGTACACATTGACGGCCTTAATCATATATGCAAATACTGTTTGGCAAACTATGAGAGTGTAAAAGTCTGATACTATTTTACAGCACTGGATTTGTGTACAAGTCTTAGTTTAAATGTTTTAAAGCATTGATATTGCTGCAAAATTTAAGTCGTTTCTATTCAAAGCTCTTATTCAAAAGATGGTTCAAATGGCTCTGAGCACTATGGGACTCAACATCTTAGGTCATAAGTCCCCTAGAACTTAGAACTACTTAAACCTAACTAACCTAAGGACATCACACACACCCATGCCCGAGGCAGGATTCGAACCTGCGACCGTAGCAGTCCCGCGGTTCCGGACTGCAACGCCAGAACCGCACGGCCACCGCGGCCGGCCAAAGCTCTTATTGTTTTTTAACTTATATTGTTGTTTTTTGATGTATTAACTTATATTAATTGATGTTTGCTTGGCGTTTGCCGCGTTTTCTGCGGTCTGTTTGTGTTCCAGCTTTCTACGATTTGGGGTGTGTGGGAGCGGCACCACGTTCCGCTTCGGTGCACGGAAGCTGTGACGTTTCGTGTAATTGGAAGTGACTCCCGGTTGGATCCCGGCGTTTAGGTGTGCTTTTGGGCGGCTATTCTGCTGCTTCTACTATTTTAAGTTGAGTCACCTTTTGCCCAGGGCAGCCTGGCGTGACTGCCCATTTGATAAAGACTTAACATCTCTCATGTGTTTTTTAAAAAAAAATTAAATTTGCTTGCCAATGAGTTATATTAAGTGTAAGGTATTGTGCTGGTTGTGTTATTGCTAAAAAAATTATGTGAACCAAAAAAAAATTATGTGAGCCACTTTTATTAAATTACTGCAGTTTGTAATTTATTGTTCATTAAGTAATTCTAACTTTCAGCATGCTTGAGAAGGAAGCTATCTGTCACTTTGGATATTGTCTTTAAGACGGCCACATGTTGATTGTATGTTAGCTGTTTTATTAATGTGGTCTTGAATAAATTGTTAATTTATTGATCTGCTCGTTGTTGTGTTTAAGGAGTGACGTTATAGGGGCCTTGACCTTCCATGCTAATCCCGACTTCCTAAGTCACAATTAGTGTATTTATGCGCGCAAGGTCCAAATTGTTCAAGAATTGCAACCATAAGATCGCCTAAAATGTGAACAATTTGCAATGGACATGCTAAATTCTTTCGATAAGGGCAATGGTTTCTTGAAGCATGTGTGTTTTTCCGTTGAGGCTACATTTCATCTTTGTGGCTCAATTAACCGCCATAATGTCCGGATCCAGGGATCAGAAAATTGTCATGTCATACGAGAATACATTCATGACAGTGCAAAAGTTAAAGTGTGGTGTGGGTTAGTGTGTGATCAAGTGACTAAACCATTTTTCTTCCTTGAAAGCAATGTTAGTGGACATGTATACAGACACATGTTGATGAATTGTGCTGTTCCCCAGCTACAGGATATGCGAGACACTCCAATCTTTCAGCAAGATGGCTCTAGAGGTTATCGATTTTCGTAATGAAACCTTCCCCCTTGGTTGGACTGACAGAGATGGCCTAGTTCCATCATCCCGTAAGATCACTTGATATTAACCGCTTAGATTTCTTTCTTGGGTGTATTGTAAGATACTGTGTAAAAAGCAGCAGTTCCTCATATTGTACGCAACAAAGCGTCAGAGATGCCACTGGCAAAATCACACCAAACTAGTTGCAGAATGTGTGGTAGGAAACAGAATATCTGCTATATACACTCATGCTCATAAATTAAGGATATGCCAATACGTGGTGAAACAACGCTCTAGTGGGTGGTTTGCGGGTTTAAATCACTTCGGGGTACGACCTGCTGTCGTCGAACGGTGGTGCTGGCAGCAGTCAACATATGCGGAGGTGTGTCGATGCATGTCAGAGTATGGTGCAGCGAGTAGGTGGGCAAACGTTTTCAGGCGGGCTAATGGTCACTGTGAATTGAAAATGGCTCAAAGAACCAGCTATTGAAACAGTTGTCTCCAGACACACACTGTACAGTCGACTAAACAGACATGGTTTATTCGTCCGGAGACCTGCAAGGTGCATTCCACTGACTCCTGGTCACAGGAGAGCCCGTAAAGCTTGGTGTCAAGAACACAGTACATGGTCATTTTAACAGGTTATGTTCACGGACCAGTCCAGGTATAATCTGGACAGTGATTCTCGCCGGATTTTCATCTGCTATGAACCAGGAAACAGATACCAACCCCGTAATGTCCTTGAAAGGGACCTGTCTAGAGGTCGTCGTTTGATGGTGTGGGGTGGGATTATGATTGGTGCACGTACACCCCTACATGTCTTTGACAGAGGAACTGTAACAGGTCAGGTGTATCGGGACGTCATTTTGCACCAGTATATCTGCCTTTTCAGGGTTGCAGTGGGTCCCACCTGTCTCCTGATGGATGATAACCCACGGCCCCAGTGAGCTGCCATCGTGGAGGAGTACCTTGAAACAGAAGATTTCAGGCGAATGGAGTTGCCTGCCTGTTCTCCAGACCTAAACCCCATCGAACACGTCTGGGATGCTCTCGGTTGGCGTATCGCTGCACGTCTTCAAACCCCTAGGACACTTCAGGAGCTCCGACAGGCACTGCTACAAGAATGGGAGGCTATACCCCAGCAGCTGCTCGACAACCTGATCCAGAGTATGCCAACCCGTTGTGCGGCCTCCGTACGTGTGCATATCCCATATTAGTGTCGGGGGTACATGCGCAGGAAACAGTGGTGTTTTGCAGCACACGTGTTTCGGGACGGTTTTCTCAACTTATCACCAATACCGTGGACGTACAGACCTGTGTTATTAGCACCTATGTTATTAGCGCCAGTTTTGTTTAGTGCCACGTTGTGTGGCACCACATTCTGCAATTATCCTCAATTTATGAGTAAGAGTGTATTTTGCTGTCACCAGGGGTGCACATGTTGAACTGATTTAAATTTTTAACTGTATTACCTGTATTAAATGTTTATGAATAATTTAAAATGGTATGACACATGTTTCTCTAATAATGTATGATACTGTTTCGTTACAGAGTAAACATTTATGGACTCCCTGTATTTTAGGAACCCAAAGTTCGATGTAGTGACTTATATTCATATCGAACTCAAATATCAAAGAAACAATTTCACACGTAATATCGTACGAAGTATAAAGGGAGGTAACATTGTCGATGCACTGTTTCTTGATTGTATGAAATTTTTGATGAGAAGGACAACGACGATGTAAATGAAATTTTGATTACTCTGTAAGTCCCAATCTACAAGGTTATCGTCAAAACGGAGATTGTCACCGCTATGAAATTGTTTACAATGATATTTTATTAAGAGTGCAAAGGTAGTTTCGAGCTTTGATAATTGTTAGATGCCTTCCACAGGGTGGTCAGAAATAGTGTGAATAGATTGAATGGGTATTGCAGGATAGCTTGTGCTGAGAAATGACTGTTAAAAGGAAAATTCGATATGTTGCGCCCTTCGCCAGGTAATTAGCATTGAATTTAGCCAATCAGGTCGTTGGATGGGCCAATTCAAGCAACCCACCAGATAGAATTAGTGTCAGTTGATCTCATAGCGTAAATGATAGCGCACGAAACTGCTCAGCGTTTGGCTCGGGTTCGTTCTTTACTATTGTCCCACGCCCAGTTTTTATATATATCTCTTGTCCCGGTTTAGGATCCAAAGGACACGTTTAGTACAATGTCTGCGGCGGGCCGCTTGAATTGGCGCACGCAACGGGCTGATTAGCTAATTTCGATGTTGATTAATTCGCAAATGGCACACAATGGCCTTTTTTCTTGACATTTATTTTTTTATCACAACCTACGCTCCGACACACTTAAATGCTTTTCAGACTGTTCTGACCATATGTTTCTGATATGGCTAAATCAGTATCGTATGTTGTTGTCATAAACACGGACATTAGGAAATGCTTGTCAGCATCTTCACAAAGTTAAATTCTGTAGTTTCTTTGCCTATGTTCGTCTGCCTTGTCGGGTGCTAATTCAGGATTTTATTGAGCAGTCACACCGCACGGAAAAAAAGTGAAGCACACTGAGCACACGGTCGGATTTCAATGTAGCTTCGCACAGGTACGCGCCATCGGTATTGTGTAAATGATTATATTTCAAGGTCTCTGTGGCTAATAGTATTGGTACAGTGTATAAGGGGCGTGACAGATGTTGATCGGTCATTGTCAAGGACGTGGAGATGTCGAAGAAAATCACGCCATTCCATCTTTCGGCTATTGGTACAGCAACCTCTTGAGACATTCACGAAAGAATAGAGAGTCTCTGTTGCAACTGGTTTTTTATTTGCTTAATTTGTGACTCGTTTTAATCTCACAGGAGCATCATCAGACATTGGTTAAAACACTCGAGGACCACTGACATGTGTACAGAAAGTCCTGCAATCACCAAAAATGGCACGTCACCTTTAAAATTTACGGGAAAGATCCACTGGGGAAACATTCGAGGACCACTGGCAAGAGCTCAGAACGTCCAGCAATTGCGGGACTACAGTGTCAAAAATTTCACACTGTTCCAGTTAATTTGTTGTTAACTTCTAGGGTTATACCATTCTGGGAACTTACCATGAAATGACGTACTATCTAACCTGCCTAATGAAAGTTTTAGATTACGTTCTATAAATATTTGGTTTGGTTGGTATACTGCTTCTTGGGGTTAGTCTTCACTTCCTTTCATT
Source organism: Schistocerca cancellata (assembly GCF_023864275.1). Lineage (NCBI taxonomy): Eukaryota > Metazoa > Arthropoda > Insecta > Orthoptera > Acrididae > Schistocerca > Schistocerca cancellata. The sequence goes on from NC_064630.1 coordinate 629,984,962, forward strand.
ACTACTTTATCATCTGCGAATAGTTAAAGACTTATTTTGATGTATTTATCCAATGCAGTTCCTAGATAAATATCTGATTTCTAGTTTATAAGGACATTGTCTTTAAAACTGTTAGTATTGTGAGTTAAAAAACGTTACCTGTCTCACTCAATACTTGATTTTTATCACATTTTTTCTTTAGTCGTTTGTATGTATTCCTATTTTTGATTTACTATTTAGACATTTGATTCCCTTATTATACACTACTAGAAATGGAAAAAAGAACACATTGACACCGGTGTGTCAGACCCACCATACTTGCTCCGGACACTGCGAGAGGGCTGTACAAGCAATGATCACACGCACGGCACAGCGGACACACCAGGAACCGCGGTGTTGGCCGTCGAATGGCGCTAGCTGCGCAGTATTTGTGCTCCGCCGCCGTCAGTGTCAGCCAGTTTGCCGTGGCATACGGAGCTCCATCGCAGTCTTTAACACTGGTAGCATGCCGCGACAGCGTGGACGTGAACCGTATGTGCAGTTGACGGACTTTGAGCGAGGGCGTATAGTGGGCATGCGGGAGGCCGGGTGGACGTACCGCCGAATTGCTCAACACGTGGGGCGTGAGGTCTCCACAGTACATCGATGTTGTCGCCAGTGGTCGGCGGAAGGTGCACGTGTCCGTCGACCTGGGACCGGACCGCAGCGACGCACGGATGCACGCCAAGACCGTAGGATCCTACGCAGTGCCGTAGGGGACCGCACCGCCACTTCCCAGCAAATTAGGGACACTGTTGCTCCTGTGGTATCCCGTGCCACCCAACGTGCTCTAGAAGGTGTAAGTCAACTACCCTGGCCAGCAAGATCTCCGGATCTGTCCCCCATTGAGCATGTTTGGGACTGGATGAAGCGTCGTCTCACGCGGTCTGCACGTCCAGCACGAACGCTGGTCCAACTGAGGCGCCAGGTGGAAATGGCATGGCAAGCCGTTCCACAGGACTACATCCAGCATCTCTACGATCGTCTCCATGGGAGAATAGCAGCCTGCATTGCTGCGAAAGATGGATATACATTGTACTAGTGCCGACATTGTGCATGCTCTGTTGCCTGTGTCTATGTGCCTGTGGTTCTGTCAGTGTGATCATGTGATGTATCTGACCCCAGGAATGTGTCAATAAAGTTTCCCCTTCCTGGGACAATGAATTCACGGTGTACTTATTTCAATTTCCAGGAGTGTATATGTTGGATAGCTGTTGCCATTCATTATTGTCTATAATTTATTTGGTTCAATTCAGTTGACAAATTTCTGAGAACTATAAAAGGAACGTGACGTGCATGAATAATTTAGTTTCATTTTCCACTTGTTATTGCAAAAATATCGGTACTATACGAGGGTCCTTATTCATACTTACTGCATTGCTTAAAAATTCAGGGATTTACTGTCACTACCCATCAAGCCGGCCGTGGTGGCCGAGCGGTTCTAGGCGGTACAGTCTGGAACAGGGTGACCGCTACGGTCGCAGGCTCGAATCCTGCATCGGGCATGGATGTGTGTGATGTCCTTAAGTTAGTTAGGTTTAAGTAGTTCCTTGTTCTGGGGGACTGATGACCTTATAAGTTAAGTCCCATAGTGCTCGGAGCCATTTGAGCCATTTTGAGCTACTCATCAGAGTAGCTCAGTTTTCCAACACTCACGCCACCTACACAACTCGCCATGAATATGTATCCATACTGAAGCAATCTGAAACAACGGGCTTGGGAATGGAGTAAAATTTCACAAGTTTTCCATTTGTAGTGCAAGAGGTGAGCAAGGAAAGGTCAGCACCCAACTGCCTGGCAGAGTGTCAAAGAGTAGGGACCACTTACGTTACATGTTACTGCAAGATGGACGTAACTGCTGCACACCGTAAAAGCTAGGTCTCCGAAACGCCAATACAGAAAAATCACACTACAGGGAATGGAGGGTGCTGTCATTGTGTTGATCAGGCAGAATTAAGTAACAAGCCATATGTAGGACGCAATAACGATTACTCAGGGCACCTACTCTGTAAAATAAATCCACCACTGAAAGACGAATCTAAGAAACGTTTCGGCCGCAACATAAGCAGCAAGAAAGGTCACATTTGAAGAATAGCTGGCCACGTGTAGTCATTGCCGACTCATGGCAGCAACACATATGTGATCATTCTTGTATCAATATTACTCTCATCCAGCGGCTTGACCCTCTTGTCCTCAGTTCGCAGCTGATCAACTGAGAGGTAGGACCTGTGTCGGTCTGTTCCGCGTCCGTTGAGACCATTTTCAAACTCACATGGAACAGCGAGTCCTGCAAAGGGGACATTGCCATTGCAATCTGCAGAGCTGCCGTTCGAGTCGAAACTGACTAAACATAGACAGTAACGCCATCCGGCAGCCTAACAGGTGGGTCAAGGAGCGGATAATGATAGTCGATATGAGGCGTGGACGCAATCACGGTCTGTCTTCTGTTCTTGTACTCAGATGATGTGGGTATTAATCCTGTCGGTAGCAGCAGTGTGACTATCTGACGTCGTACCCATCGGCCGAGCCGAGACCAAAGGGCCGTGATGTTGCTGGGAGCTGAGTGTGCACCTCCACTCCTGCAGTGGCCGAGAACGTGCAACGGGCGTGGGTGTCAGCACCTGGTGGCGAAGCTCGTGCCCTGCTGCCCGCAGCTACTGCTTAATACCGTAAATAAAAACAAAGTGTATTTGAGTACAATAATTGCTCATTTGTAAATGATGTCTTATAAGCGCCTTCGGGCATCCAGCAAGCCATCTACACTCCTGGAAATGGAAAAAAGAACACATTGACACCGGTGTGTCAGACCCACCATACTTGCTCCGGACACTGCGAGAGGGCTGTACAAGCAATGATCACACGCACGGCACAGCGGACACACCAGGAACCGCGGTGTTGGCCGTCGAATGGCGCTAGCTGCGCAGCATTTGTGCACCGCCGCCGTCAGTGTCAGCCAGTTTGCCGTGGCATACGGAGCTCCATCGCAGTCTTTAACACTGGTAGCATGCCGCGACAGCGTGGACGTGAACCGTATGTGCAGTTGACGGACTTTGAGCGAGGGCGTATAGTGGGCATGCGGGAGGCCGGGTGGACGTACCGCCGAATTGCTCAACACGTGGGGCGTGAGGTCTCCACAGTACATCGATGTTGTCGCCAGTGGTCGGCGGAAGGTGCACGTGCCCGTCGACCTGGGACCGGACCGCAGCGACGCACGGATGGACGCCAAGACCGTAGGATCCTACGCAGTGCCGTAGGGGACCGCACCGCCACTTCCCAGCAAATTAGGGTCACTGTTGCTCCTGGGGTATCGGCGAGGACCATTCGCAACCGTCTCCATGGAGCTGGGCTACGGTCCCGCACACCGTTAGGCCGTCTTCCGCTCACGCCCCAACATCGCGCAGCCCGCCTCCAGTGGTGTCGCGACAGGCGTGAATGGAGGGACGAATGGAGACGTGTCGTCTTCAGCGATGAGAGTCGCTTCTGCCTTGGTGCCAATGATGGTCGTATGCGTGTTTGGCGCCGTGCAGGTGAGCGCCACAATCAGGACTGCATACGAACGAGGCACACAGGGCCAACACCCGGCATCATTGTGTGGGGAGCGATCTCCTACACTGGCCGTACACCACTGGTGATCGTCGAGGGGACACTGAATAGTGCACGGTACATCCAAACCGTCATCGAACCCATCGTTCTACCATTCCTAGACCGGCAAGGGAACTTGCTGTTCCAACAGGACAATGCACGTTCGCATGTATCCCGTGCCACCCAACGTGCTCTAGAAGGTGTAAGTCAACTACCCTGGCCAGCAAGATCTCCGGATCTGTCCCCCATTGAGCATGTTTGGGACTGGATGAAGCGTCGTCTCACGCGGTCTGCACGTCCAGCACGAACGCTGGTCCAACTGAGGCGCCAGGTGGAAATGGCATGGCATGCCGTTCCACAGGACTACATCCAGCATCTCTACGATCGTCTCCATGGGAGAATAGCAGCCTGCATTGCTGCGAAAGGTGGATATACACTGTACTAGTGCCGACATTGTGCATGCTCTGTTGCCTGTGTCTATGTGCCTGTGGTTCTGTCAGTGTGATCATGTGATGTATCTGACCCCAGGAATGTGTCAATAAAGTTTCCCCTTCCTGGGACAATGAATTCACGGTGTTCTTATTTCAATTTCCAGGAGTGTATTACTGAACCACAGCTCATACATGTGTAAGGCGTGACCGTCTCACCTGATCCTGATCTCGACGACCAAATAGCATTATGAGACCGGTTACTAGGTGGTTACAATGTACACTGAAGCGACAAAGAAACAGGTATAGGCATGCGTATTCGAGTACATATACAGGGTGAGTCACCTAACATTACTGCTGGATATATTTCGTAAACCACATCAAATACTGACGAATCGATTCCACAGACCGAACGTGAGGAGAGGGGCTAGTGTAACTGGTTAATACAAACCATAAAAAATGCACGGAAGTATGTTTTTTATCACAAACCTACGTATTTTTAAAATGGAACCACGTTAGTTTTGTTAGCACATCTGAACATATAAACAAATACGTAGCCTCTGCCGTTTGTTGCATTGTAAAATGTTAATTACATCCGGAGATATTGTAACCTAAAGTTGACGCTTGAGTACCACTCCTCCGCTGTTCGATCGTGTGTATCGGAGAGCACAGAATCACGTAGGAATCCAAAGGGAACGGTGATGGACCTTAGGTACAGAAGAGACTGGAACAGCACATTACGTCCACGTGCTAACACTTTTTTATTGGTCTTTTTCACTGACGCACATGTACATTACCATGAGGGGTGAGGTACACGTACACACGTGGTTTCCGTTTCCAATTACGGAGTGGAAAAGAGTGTGTCCCGACATGTCAGGCCAATAGATGTTCAATGTGGTGGCCACCATTTGCTGCACACAATTGCAATCTCTGGCGTAATGAATGTCGTACACGCCGCAGTACATCTGGTGCAATGTCGCCGAAGGCTGCCACAATACGTTGTTTCATATCCTCTGGGGTTGTAGGCACATCAGGGTACACATTCTCCTTTAACGTACCCCACAGAAAGAAGTCCAGAGAAGTAAGACCAGGAGAACGGGCTGGCCAATTTATGCGTCCTCCACGTCCTATGAAACGCCCGTCGAACATCCTGTCAAGGGTCAGCCTAGTGTTAATTGCGGAATGTGCAAGTGCACCATCATGCTGATGCCACATACGTCGACGCGTTTCCAGTGGGACATTTTCGAGCAACGTTGGCAGATCATTCTGTAGAAACGCGATGTATGTTGCAGCTGTTTGGGCACCGGCAATGAAGTGAGGACCAATGAGGTGGTCGCCAATGATTCCGCACCATACATTTACAGTCCACGGTCGCTGTCGCTCTACCTGTCTGAGCCAGCGAGGATTGTCCACGGACCGGTAATGCATATTCCGTAGATTCACTGCCCCGTGGTTTGTGAAACCCGCTTCATCGGTAAACAGGTAGAACTGCAACGCATTCTCTGTTAATGCCCATTGACAGAATTGCACTCGATGATTAAAGTCATCACCATGTAATTGCTGATGTAGCGACACATGAAACGGGTGAAAGCGGTGACGATGCAGTATGCGCATGACACTACTTTGACTCAGTCCACCGGCTCTCGCAATGTCCCGTGTACTCATGTGTGGGTTCATGGCAACAGCAGCTAACACACCAACTGCACCCGCTTCTCCTGTGACGGGCCTGTTACGGACCCGTTTGCGTGCTACGACCATACCTGTTGCATACAGTTGGCGGTAGATGTTTTGCAATGTGCGGCAAGTTGGATGCTCTCTGTCCGGGTACCGTTCTGCATACACCCTGCAGGCTTCAGCTGCATTTCGTCGACACTCGCCATAGATGAGTATCATCTCCGCCTTTTCAGAGTTCGAATACACCATGGTCACAGTTCCTACAACACTACACTATCACAGACGTTTGGTAACACGGTGTACTACTGTTGGTCTGCGTGCGGAGACGAATGCAGAATAACAATAGCAGCAAGCGCTACATGCGGACACTGCGACAGCTAGACCAAACCACAACAGTGCACTACAGCCACACTCGTAAACACGGTCGTCATCGTAAACATGTCCCTGCAGATGCTGCTCGCCGACCGTGGCCCGTGTTTGTTACAACACGCAACTGAACGTCGGAGGTTTCAAGCGTCAACTTTAGGTTACAATATCTCCGGATGTAATTAACATTTTACATTGCAACAAAAGGCACGGATTACGTATTTGTTTGTATTTTCAGATGTGCTAACAAAACTAACGTCGATCCATTTAAGGGCTCTGAGCACTATGGGACTTAACATCTATGGTCATCAGTCCCCTAGAACTTAGAACTACTTAAACCTAACTAACCTAAGGACAGCACACAACACCCAGCCATCACGAGGCAGAGAAAATCTCTGATCCCGCCGGGAATCGAACCCGGGAACCCGGGTGTGGGAAGCGAGAACGCTACCGCACGACCACGAGATGCGTGGATCCATTTAAAAAAAAACGTAGGTTTGTGTTAAAAAACATACTTCCGTGCATTTTTGTATGGTTTGTATTAAACAGTTACACTAGCCCCTCTCCTCACGTTCGGTCTGTGGAATCGGTTCGTCAGTATTTGATGTGGTTTACGAAATATATCCAGCGGTAACGTTAGGTGACTCACCCTGTATATATAAACAGGCAGAATACGGGGCAACTCCTGTATAAGACAAGTGTCTGGCTCCGTTGTTAGATCGGTTACTGCTGCTGCAATGGCAGGTTATCAAGATTTAAGTGAGCTTGAACGTGGTGTTACAGTCGGTGCACGAGCGATGGGACACAGCATCTCCGAGGTAGCGATGAAGTGGGTATTTTTTTAGTGCGGCCATTTCACGAGTGTACCGTGAATATCAGGAATCCGGTATAACATCAAATCTCTGACGTCGCTGGGGCCAGAGAAATATCCTGCAAGAACGGGACCAACGACGACTGAAGAAAATCGTTCAGCGTGACACAAGCGCAACCCTATTGCAAACTGCTGCAGATTTCATTGCTGAGCCATCAAAAATGGTTCAAATGGCTCTGAGCACTATGGGACTCAACTTCTGAGGTCATTAGTCCCCTAGAACTTAGAACTAGTTAAACCTAACTAACCTAAGGACATCAAAAACATCCATGCCCGAGGCAGGATTCGAACCTGCGACCGTAGCGGTCTTGCGGTTCCAGACTGCAGCGCCTTTAACCGCACGGCCACTTCGGCCGGCGCTGAGCCATCAACAAGTATCAGTGTGCGAACCATTCAACGAAACATCATCGATAGGCTTTCGAATCCGAAGTCCCACTCCTGTACCCTTCATGACTGCACCACACGAAGTTTTACATCTCGCCTGGGCCCGTCAACACCGACATTGGACTGTTGATGACTGGAATCACGTTGCCTGATCGGACGAGTCTCGTTTCAGATCGAACCGAGCGGATGGACGTGTATAGGTCCGTGCGGTTCTAGGCGCTGCAGTCTGGAACCGCGAGACCGCTACGGTCGCAGGTTCGAATCCTGCCTCGGGCATGGATGTGTGTGATGTCCTTAGGTTAGTTAGGTTTAACTAGTTCTAAGTTCTAGGGGACTAATAACCTCAGCAGTTGAGTCCCATAGTGCTCAGAGCCATTTGACGTGTATAGGTACAACCTCATGAATCAATGAACCATGCATGTCAGCATGGGACTGTTCAAGCTGGTAGAGGTTCGATAATGGTGTGGGGCGTGTGCAGTTGGAGTGATATGAGACCCCTGATACGTCCAGATACGACTATGACGGGTGACACGTAAGTAAGCGTCCTGTCTGATCACCTGCAACCATTTATGTCCATTGTGCATTTCGACGGACTTGGGCAGTTTCAGCAGTTTTAAAGTTCAATATATATTTTTCATTTTAGATTGTAGTACGGATTGTCTGGTTTTCGGTGTTCTCGCTATGATATCCTAAATTCAGAACTATATAGTTTCAAATGCATTTGCCCGCTGTCAATGAGATTTCAGTAGGCTGTAGTCACATGTATTGGTAGGCGAAATCTCAGTTAACAGAATTTTTCGATTACCCACGAAAAAATTCGTGTCACTTTTCGAAAGTAACTTTTTCTGAGTCCTGCATAAACTCATAACAGAAAGCTTGGGATTTGTATCGAATATCTCCTTTGTAATTGTAAGCTGGTTAACCATTGTGATAATCCAGTGTCTAATGTGTTTCATAATGAGTGATATTTAAGACTGATTCTACGCGTGCTGGACCTCTTTACTAACAGCGAACACGGCTCAGACAATGAATGCGTCTAGCTGTCGGAAAATGGTTTGTCTGTGACTGGCAACGTAGCACCTGTTTTCACCACTGCATCCACTGTTATTCTCACTGTTCAGCACCCACAGAAACTGACTGGCAACGTAGCACCTGTTTTCACCACTGCATCCACTGTTATTCTCACTGTTCAGCACCCACAGAAACTGACTGGCAACGTAGCACCTGTTTTCACCACTGCATCCACTGTTATTCTCACTGTTCAGCACCCACAGAAACACTGTTGAACATCACTCCTCATAAAATTCATATCACTCTGTAGGGTCACAGTGATTGTCGCTTCTTCCAACTACAAAAGAAACCTTCGAACAAACCCACGCTTTCTGTTACATGTTTATCTTGGGCCGAGGGAAAGTTACTTTAGAAAATACGTGAGAACTTTAAGCCTATAACCTGTTAAAATTTCATTAATTTCGGAGAAATACATTTCAAGCAATACATCAAGCTCCGAAAACCAGCCAATTCCCGCTATAATCTGAAATAAAAAATGTGTGTTCAATTTTAAAACAAAATTGCTTCACATAACCTGACCCATAGTAAAACAAGAAAACTATTGGTGTAATTCATTTTGCGATAGACCTATTGGTCCTCTTGTTATTAAAGCTTAAACTCGAGTCTCGATAATAAAAAATCCTGTTGTAAATACAAGGACAATCACAACCAGTGGGAAATGATAAATGAGCGTCATCAGGGAGGTAGTTTACGCCACTGAGTAGTGATCGTTCTCGACACAGATAATATGTTCAGCCTCCCAAAAAGTATATATTGGCGGATATAGCACTGTTGGGTATGTTTTTCTAGGTTTGACACACACCATCTCCCACAAAATACTTTTATTTCGGTATGCTGTGTATGCACGTATGACATCATAACTGACACCTGATAATGGCATTGCAGACAGGAACAATGAACAGATTAATTTAATACTTAGCTCTTTTCGTAAAACATAATATACCTGTGAAATCCGACGTCATATAGTTTCTTAGCGATATCTGTATCTAAACTTCGAACTCTTTGATAAGCAGAACACATCAGGTTATGATACATGCACAGGCTAACTTCCTATACAGACGAAATAACTGGATGTATCACAAGGAAGTGCAGCAGGACTTACATTTTTGCTTTGGATTCGAGATAAAGATGTGATATTGCGTTGCAGCTTCTATGTTGAATCGACGACTGATGGTACATAATCCACCTCGACCTTCTTAGTTTGTGAGGAGACGAAATTTTCCATATGGAACATTTTATTTGAACTGTACTTCACAATGGTGCTCGGAGCAGCAGTAGCTTTCTGGCAGTATGAAGCCACAGGATGGTCGGAAGAACAGCGAGTGATCTGTTGTATCCAGCGGAAGCGATTTGTCGAAACACACGCAAAGTCCATGCTACGGAGCGGCTGAGGTATCTGACGTCATTCCTAAGGTTTCTGGATGTTCCATTCTAATAGGAACGTGTTTAACTGCCGAATTCACGTGCATTAAGTGCGTATGTACTGACTGTATCGACACAAATTTCGGTATTGGGTTTATAAGTGGCATAGTGTATGTAGACCACAGCATTCGAACCGTCATTACATAATGGTACTGCAAATACACGATGAGTATCATTGGATGTAAGCGTGATTACAAAATGACTGAGGTCGGCACGAGACTGAAGTTGACAGTAGCCCATAACGTCACAACAGTTTGGGGAAAATATCGCAGAAGGGAGGAAATGTTGAACCACATTATAGACAAAGTCAACGATGTGCTGCAATCGATTTCTAAGACTGCTATCTTGTCTCACATTTCAGAAGACGTACAACATGCATAATGGCTATCCCTTCAAGACTCGTAGAAGTCTGTCATATGTTACACAACCGGCAACGGTCTTGTCCTTGTACCACGTTTGCACTTGGATTTATAACGTGGTAATAATTCCGAAACGTGCCCTGCATTACTTTGTGGTCAGGAAAGTCATTCTTCACTTGCTCTATGGCTTTTTATGTAACCTAGGCAGCTTCACTACAGATCTACGGTCGCTACTCTTCTATGTGATCTTATGTCACACATTTATTACTTCCAGAAGCCTCTACGTCACACAACTCTAGGTTGCCGTATCTACTTGCTAGATGCTATAAAATGACAGTTCGAGTGTATTGTCTAGACCTTCTTGAGAACACCGAGGAACAGTAGAAGTTTCATGTTGAGTCTGAAAGCTGATTAATATGGTACATACTTGAGAGGCGTTATATTTTCCAAATACTATGGGAAGAGACCAGTATGGCTGTAGAAGTGTCCTTTTGTACGGTTTTACCTTAGGAGCACGTACTGTTGCAGCAGCCGTCTATATCGTATTTACCTTACGGTTGTGTATGAGTATTTTTATGCTTTTCTCAAGAATGACAATGCCCAACCGCACATTACTCGTCGGATGGATGAGTTCCTGAAACATGATGGCCGAATAGGCTAAATGCTCTTCTCGACTACAGACGGAAGGACTTTAACTGGCCACTTAAGAGCAATCGGTTGCACCCCACATTATCACTACGATATGCCGGCCGGAGTGGCCGAGCGGTTCTAGGCGGTGCAGTCTGGAACCACGCGATCGCTATGGACGCCGGTTCGAATCGTGCCTCGGGCATGGATGTGTGTGATGTCCTTAGGCTAGTTAGGTTTAAGTAGTTCTTAGTCCTATGGTACTGATGACCTCAGAAGATAAGTCCCATAGTGCTCAGAGCCATTTGAACCACTACGATATTTGTTGAGATACTGAAAGCTCTGGACGAGCAATGAAAGGCGTTGCTGTAAGACATACAACGCCTGATGTTTTGTTACCAAATGTGCTGGACAGCCATTCACCCTACTGTACCTTGCAGCCAAAACGATTTAGTACACGTGCGTTCTGTCCCTGCGATCCATGTGATTGACTGAAAGCTTTCATCTGGCACACAGTGCTTCACAGCACGCCAGATTGTGGCTTCTGTAGCATTTCCAGATGGTACCGACTAGCAAATATCTTGTCTGGATACCGGTGTTCTTATATTAATTAATATTGCTGGGTATTACGGAAGTGCTATATCTGATGAGTAATTAAATATGTGTGATCACGTACATGGCACCTCTTGTCAGCTGTCCGGTATCCCTACGCAGTAACTGAAAATAACGCCTATACATTGTGCTTTAGGCTTTAGCTATTCTTATTCATTACTGTCTTAGATCTACCTGGTCAATCATTGCGATTTACCTTTCACTTAGTTTTCAACTCAATACAGTCATTTACAGCGAATGTGGCTGTTAAATCGTGTGAAATCCCTGTTACTGCATGCCTCAATTTTAGGACTCTTGTGGCAGTTTACCATCCAAACGTTTATTTCCGTCTAGCACTTCCGTCAGTTAATTGATACGACTGGAGTTGCCTTACATATCTTCATAAGCTTAAGCTGGAGTGATATGAACTGGAGTTTGTGAGGTGATACTTCCCACTCCATTGTGTACTACATTACAAGACATCAGGACACCTGACTGTTTTCGGACCTCTAGCACTATGCATGTTTTTTGCAACAATTGCACTCATGTATAGTAGTGTAGTAACAAGAACTTTTAAATAGATGGTGATTACCAAGATTAAAAAGGGTCACATTTATCGTAAATTTTAAGTTGTAACACCTTACATACGATCCTAGGTTATATTTGTTTCAAAACTTTTATTCTAATTTTTTGATCACCGTTTTCCGGGAATAATTTACCGAAAGATGCTGAATACCTACATCCTTTTGGAACGCTCTTGCTAAAATCCTGAAATTTACTGTATGTATGCCAGAGTTTCCCACTGCTAGAGACCGAACGCTCCGCTGTGCGCCCCCTGGTCGCATTATATTTCTGCAACCGCTGGAGCGATGCCAGGCAGACACGCAAGAAAGGCAGCCAGCAGCGCCCAAAGTCTGCTCGCATCCTCCGAATGTAGTCGGCTCTGCGCGATATGAAATGCATCGTTCCGCTTCCGTGATACGAATTTCTTAGGTGGCTGCGGTAAAATTCTCGGCTCCCGGACAGAACATGCTAGTAAATAAGTAACATTATAATGGCTAAGGGAGCTTTACATGCAAATCTTTGATGTGACATGCCTGGCAGTTCAGGCCCTCGTTTTTTCTTACAAATTATCGCTAGCTGTCTTCAAGTTTATTGGTTTTGCAGTGGAGATCATCAGCGTACATGTGGCGCAGGCAGTAGGTCAGAACTGATTACTCATCATTTACGTACAATGAACAGAGTATATGTTCTAATACCGAACCCTGGTTGGCGTCTGATGCTACTTTCAACCATTGTGATGTTATACTGCTGGATGTGGCACATTGATACAAGGTACGAGGGAAACCATTCCACTGTACTTGGCGAGAAATTTAGCCTCCTAAATTTGGCAAGTAAATTGTCGAAGTCGATGCTGTCAAAGCTTCGTTATAGTCTACGAAGCATGGGACAGTTGCCTCTTGTGCGTCCACTGCAAGCTTCTGATCATCCGGTACCTTTATTAAGGGAGATACCGTGCTGCGATATTTACGGAAATCTGGTTGGTGTTCGTCTAATAAGTTTTTTGTAGTTAGGTAGTATTTTAGCTGGTTGTGAGCTACATGCTCTAAGGCCTTGGACAGCGCAAGATGAAGAACGATAGGGGCGGCAAGAAGAGAGTGCTGTGGCAATGCCCACTTTAAGTAGTAGGTTAACTGGTTTCTGTTTCAAGGCCTGAGGGAAAACAGTTTGGTTAAGGATTGGTTTAAAAATTGGTTCAAATGGCTCTGAGCACTATGGGACTTAACATCTAAGGTCATCAGAACCCTAGAACTTAGAACTACTTAAACCCATCTAACCTAAGGACATCACACATCCATGCCCGAGGCAGGATCCGAACCTGCAACCGTAGTGGTCGCGCGGTTCCAGACTGAAGTACCTACAACCACTCGGACATACCAGCCGGCGACTGGTTTAATATCACTTTTATATTGCCCAGTGGAGCGTCAATAAAGAGCTTCATCATTTGGACGTCACCCTACCACGTCCAGTAGATGCTGATCTGATAACCATGATGGAATTTTTAACGGCGTTATAAGTAACATGCTTTAGGTAGCTTTTTTCGGAGATGGAGTCGTTTACCCTCATAAAGTAGTCAATGAGTCCTTGTTTCGCTTGTGGTTCAGTCGTGGTTGTAGAAAATGTAATAACACACAAACAAAATTAAAAAATAAATGCAATTAATAAATACAATAAATATACAGCTACACACAGAAACAGAAGTCCGCACAAACAGTCGCACACAATGTCAAAACAATAACGAAACAAAAAGAACATGGCATCAAGAAAGAAGATTCAAGTTGGCATACAATTAAATACACCCACAAACTCACACATAGAAATATATATTTAAAAGATGCGGAATAAAATTAGCTTTCAAAACAAAAATTCAGTGTAAAGTACATCCCAAAAATAACTTTCAACACACATAACTAACAGAAATCAGAAACATACCAACTTCCATACAATGCATGTGATGACGATCATCCAGGATAAAGTAGAGGAACCCGATACAGAGATCATACCACAGTGACTCAACTTCTGCAGAACACTGAAGAGAAATGAATCATGGACTAACTACGACGGAGGGCTGAAAAGTAATGTTTCAGAATTTCTATGTGCAAACTCTTAAAGTTTCTTAAATAAAATAGACGTTATTAACATTCTAAGTGTTATTTATTCATGTCAACAATTTTATTTCACAGCATTATCGCCCTGGCGATGAACACATTTCTCCCAACGTGAGAGCCGTTTGTTGACACCATACTGTAGAATGTTTGACTATTTTTAACAAGCCACAGCCGCAGCTTAGCTTGCGCCACTTCATCACAATCAAAATGAAGTCCTCGAAGGTGTTCTTTAACTTTTGGAAACAGATGACCGTCGGCTAGTGTCAAGTCAGGACTGCACGGAGGATAAACGATGACAGTGAACTGAAGTCGTTGGATTGTAGGAGATGTCTCAGGGTTCATGTGTCATCTGGCATTGTCATGCTGAAGGAGAGGGTGTTCCATGTGTGGACTAGTTCTTCGAATTCGAAACTTGATTACAGCACACTGCTTCTTACACACCGACATAGTCATGTTACTCATCGCATGTTACATGCTACAAGTTGCTGCCCTCTAGCGGCAGAATACTGTAAATATGTGGACATGAAGAATAAGATGTAGAATGTTAATAACCTTTCTTCTATTTGAAATACTTTAAGAGTTTTCATGTATAAAATTTGGAGGCATTACTTTTTAGCACTCCCTCGTGCAAGAAAGAAAGAAAGAAAGAAAGAAATATAAATAGTTAGAATAAATAATGAAACATACTTGCTGACTTGATAAGAAAACTAATACATACAAAAACAAAGACAGAATGGAACTATTATTAAATAACCAGGTGCGTATAAGAAACATTGTAAATCTCATTAATCGTTAATTTCCATTCTTGTATAAAAACTTGTAAGCGCGCACACACACACACACACACGGGCACTCGCGCACGCACTCACGCACACACGCACACATATTCTCTTACATACACACAGGCAGACATAGAGTACACAGAAACAAAAATATCGTGCAGTTGGCATCACTAATAGAAACTTAACGCGCTGATAACCTCCCCGTTGAGCGTACATAAGTTTCAGATATAAAACTGGCTGTTCAATGAATGGTATGGTACGAGATTACAAGGTACACGAAAAATCGCATCATTAGACCGGTTTTCCAAAAGTGGTAGAACTGCCTGATCTTGAAGGAATGAGTTATTCGTTTTACTATAAGTACCTTTTCATTTTGTTAAAAAGTATTTGGTGGGCTGTTTTAAATGTAAGAAACAATATTTAAGACAGGAAATCGTTTAATTCTCCAGGATTGAGGATGGCTTATTAAATAGGCAGAACGCATCTTTTTGTATAAATAATAGGGAGCGAGGGGCTTGTTGTAAGTTTTCACAAAAACTAGTTTATCTTGAGATCCATTGATGAAATTGCTACTAAATAAAGATGGATGGATGCTGTAACTCTTCCTCTACCAAATCAAGTAAAAATAATACCATAACTATTGATCATTATTTTACAATCAATTATTTGCTAGAAGAAGTGCGGTGTTACAACTTATTTTGTGCTTGGGGTAAGTTGTAACGTCTACTGGGGCAAGTAGTAACGACAAAAAAACAACAATAATACCTAATCATTTATTCTTTGTTTATTGTTAACAAAATTGACATCTTTCTAAAGTAGGTATTATGAAATTCTTATCAAAAATCAACTTAAATACCCTTTTTAAGTAATCAACACCTAAAAATTAAGTAATTAACAGTTTTATTTAGTTAAATACTACTTATAATCATCACGGCTCTTTTCAATCACAGTGAGTAATTAAATTATTTATATCTAAGGTGTGCTTCGTAATTATCTGTTTTTAATATCTATCTAACAAAGTATTGCATTTATATACGAATCAACATTTGGGGGTTTTCATTATAATGAAGTTCAGTCTTCATCTAAGCTACAATTAATACAAATAAAAGATATAATGTCTCCTGTAACACATCCTATATGTGCCCACGTCTTACAAAAGCCAAATTCGACCCAGTCTTCTTTATTTGAATCTGTGTAAGCGTCACCACATACCAGACAATACCACTCTTCTGATTCAGATTCTGAATCTGAACATAAAATCTTTTTTTTATCTCTGTTCAATCCGGTTTCATGTTTTGTTTATTTATCTTTGCCTTTCCCCTTTCCTTTACCTTTTCCTTTAATTTTGTCATCTTTTTTCCGTTTTTCCTTCATCTCTTCCTCATATTCCTTATGTAAAGCTTCTATTACAGGAGTGTCCGTCAATACTGTAGATTTTCTTTTGTGTCTGCTATTTGTATTAGTTTTTCTTGGTGGCGCTTTCGGTAGAGGTCTAATCTTCGATGGCGAAAAAGGTTTTTGTAGACTGGAGTAACTCGGAGTTAGTTCGTTCGCAGTTTCGATTTGGCTTATAATTTCCGTGGTGCTGATATCTAATTCAGGGGCAGAATCTAATAGTTCTGCATTTTCAAGATTAAATGATAAATTTTCTGTCACATTTACGACATCTGGATGTTGTGTAGGATCTGGACGATCAGTAACATAAGATGGCGCAAAGTCGGAGTCTTAGAAAATATCAGAATTCAAAAGCCACACACCAGAAGCTTTAAATCCACTCATAATATTAACAGGGTTTAAGGCAAGCGGTAACGACTCTTTCACAATACCGGGGATGTCATCTACTTTCATCGTTTTCCCCAGATTGTTGTGCATCCATACTGTCTGTGTCCCATTATTGTAATTTTTAAAATGGCCGTACACTCCTACGTCTAAAGGTTGCAAATTGTGGGAGCAGTGCGGGAAAAACGATAACATGATGACATTATTATCTTTGGCTTTTTCAACAACTCCAATATTCACGTGTGAGCTTTGGTTATCAAGTAGCAGCAGAACTGGCTCTTCCTTGGTGGGTTTGGCGTGTTTCATAAAATGATCCATAAAAATTATAAATTCTTTTTCGGTCATCCATCCAGAGGAATTACCAGCTCCTATGCAATCTGGAGGTCCACCACGAATAAACATTTCAGAATATTTGAGCCTGGGAAAAGCGAGCATCGGTGGGATAAAATTACCCGTAACGTTTTAGAGGCACAAGCGTTCCCCTCTTAGCCCATGGGATAGCTCCAATATGCTTTTGGCCACGAGCAGCTACTATTTTCTTAGATTTTTGAACCGTTGTGACCCCGTTTCATCAATGTTCCATATGCGAGAAGCATTAAAATCATATTTTTGCAGAAGTCGTTGATATATTGCAAAGAATGAATTAACGTTAGTCTTATTGAACGACGTCGCTCGACTTAAAGACATCGCTTCTGGTGTGCTTAAAGATAACTGTGGATTTCTGAGCATAAAATTTTGGAACGAGTCAGTACCAGCCATGTTATTTTGATGCCAAGAAGGAGGAATGTTTTTAGCATTAAGGTGCACACCGCATTGGTAAACTAGTTTCCTTACTTCTATAGAAAGTAGTCCAAAATATATTTCGGCCCACTTGAGTAGGTAGGAAGCATCTTACCCTCTTCCTCTGTAGTAAATACTTGTCTAGGCTTAACATAACCAACTCTTAAACATTCATTATTCTTATTTTTCTTTATACACTCCTGGAAATGGAAAAAAGAACACATTGACACCGGTGTGTCAGACCCACCATACTTGCTCCGGACACTGCGAGAGGGCTGTACAAGCAATGATCACACGCACGGCACAGCGGACACACCAGGAACCGCGGTGTTGGCCGTCGAATGGCGCTAGCTGCGCAGCATTTGTGCACCGCCGCCGTCAGTGTCAGCCAGTTTGCCGTGGCATACGGAGCTCCATCGCAGTCTTTAACACTGGTAGCATGCCGCGACAGCGTGGACGTGAACCGTATGTGCAATTGACGGACTTTGAGCGAGGGCGTATAGTGGGCATGCGGGAGGCCGGGTGGACGTACCGCCGAATTGCTCAACACGTGGGGCGTGAGGTCTCCACAGTACATCGATGTTGTCGCCAGTGGTCGGCGGAAGGTGCACGTGCCCGTCGACCTGGGACCGGACCGCAGCGACGCACGGATGCACGCCAAGACCGTAGGATCCTACGCAGTGCCGTAGGGGACCTAACCGCCACTTCCCAGCAAATTAGGGACACTGTTGCTCCTGGGGTATCGGCGAGGACCATTCGCAACCGTCTCCATGAAGCTGGGCTACGGTCCCGCACACCGTTAGGCCGTCTTCCGCTCACGCCCCAACATCGTGCAGCCCGCCTCCAGTGGTGTCGCGACAGGCGTGAATGGAGGGACGAATGGAGACGTGTCGTCTTCAGCGATGAGAGTCGCTTCTGCCTTGGTGCCAATGATGGTAGTATGCGTGTTTGGCGCCGTGCAGGTGAGCGCCACAATCAGGACTGCATACGACCGAGGCACACAGGGCCAACACCCGGCATCATGGTGTGGGGAGCGATCTCCTACAATGGCCGTACACCACTGGTGATCGTCGAGGGGACACTGAATAGTGCACGGTACATCCAAACCGTCATCGAACCCATCGTTCTACCATTCCTAGACTGGCAAGGGAACTTGCTGTTCCAACAGGACAATGCACGTCCGCATGTATCCCGTGCCACCCAACGTGCTCTAGAAGGTGTAAGTCAACTACACTGGCCAGCAAGATCTCCGGATCTGTCCCCCATTGAGCATGTTTGGGACTGGATGAAGCGTCGTCTCACGCGGTCTGCACGTCCAGCACGAACGCTGGTCCAACTGAGGCGCCAGGTGGAAATGGCATGGCAAGCCGTTCCACAGGACTACATCCAGCATCTCTACGATCGTCTCCATGGGAGAATAGCAGCCTGCATTGCTGCGAAAGGTGGATATACACTGTACTAGTGCCGACATTGTGCATGCTCTGTTGCCTGTGTCTATGTGCCTGTGGTTCTGTCAGTGTGATCATGTGATGTATCTGACCCCAGGAATGTGTCAATAAAGTTTCCCCTTCCTGGGACAATGAATTCACGGTGTTCTTATTTCAATTTCCAGGAGTGTATATCTATAAAGAGAGACGTGACATAACCCGAAAGTCTGACTAGCTTTCTGAATACTGCATTTTTTTCTACAACTTCAGCTGCCGCTAACTCGTATACTTCTTGGCTTTGTGTTTCCCGCTCTGACTTTCTTTTATACACCCTCATTCTAGAAGAAAGGACAAAAAATAAGTAGGTATCTACATCACAACGTGGGGCATGTTGAAACACGGTACAACAAGCACCAGGATTTTTGTTACAACTAACCCCATGACCTGATTTTTAACATTTATCAAGATAACTATTTAAACAATTCAGCAGTCTGAGAAACCGTTACACATTATCAGAGATAGATAAATTTGAATATAAATAAGATATAGAAAGTTTGCAATTGGTCGATAATAATAACGCAAACCATAATGTTAGGACAGTGCAATTTTATATTACCTGGCAAAAGTGAAGCGCGTGCACACTTCCGCTCACTGCGCCGGCCGGCGGGACACTGGCTATGGCAACATGATGCGGCGCGGTTTATAGGTCAAATCGAGTCAAAGAAATACGCTAATAAAGTTTAAGATCCTAGTTAAAAGAGCCTGTTACTACTTACCCCAGTTACAACAAGCCCCTCGCTCCCTTGATCATGTGTAGCGCATAAAAATGTGTATTCTTGCTAACTACTGCAATCAATTCACATTTCATTTGTAGAAATCGGTTGGTTTGGTCAAAACTGAAGGGATGATAGAAGAGCCAAAAACCAGAGAAAGGGTAAATAAGGTGGTTCATTGTTAACACTAAATTGGTGAAGTGAAGAGAAAAGGACGGTTGTAAAAGAATATGGAGAGATTGGAGCTGTTTGTCAATGTCGTAAAATCAGTGTCCGGTAGTGGCATAGCAGTGACTGCCGAAAGTGGGTGAAGCGAAACTTATGCTATGTTCTGGCTATAATTTGTACAGAAACAAAAAGAAAACGTGCACACTGGTAAGCGGAGCAATTTGGATATGGTGGATTACTAAAAGACCGAAATGGGTATTGAAGAAGTGGTCTGTGGAGAATAGTAGAAGATAGAAGGAAGAAGCAAAAGTTACACAAAGCGAAACGGCTTTCTGCAACAAGATACCCCAGATTTCTCCACAAATATAAACACTACGACCACAAAACGTTAACATGAAGCAATGTTTGGAACAACGTTCTGTACGAATGAAAAGCATGGAGCGTGAGGGAGACATAAATGCATTTATTGAAAGCCACTAATTGAAGAAATAGGTAAGTTTACAGGCAAATTAGGACATTATAGCTTTGCTATCTAGTGTCGTTTAAAGATGTCCCTCTCACTGCATAAGATGATGCTGAGGCATAGCCTCATTGGTGATGTGATGGTGTATCCATGAGGACTGTTGGAAAACCTGATACTATCTTTCAGTAAACAGCATTTAAACACTCTTTAAACGGATCTCATTTATTTCATACTGTACTTCGTAACACAGCATTGTTAACGTTACACGCTACATATTCCGTAACATACAGTATGTGATACTCATGAATCAGAATAATAATGAACGCCATTTCACGCTCTTACCAATATTAAATGACTGCACTCAGCTACCTTCCTGAGACTAACAGTGCAATGTATCTCCACAACTGCCTGGAGCCACAAGCTGCATATCCGTAAACCGTGGTCGCAGCTGCTCCATATTTGTGATATACCTTCATGATGCAGTTAACTGAATGAAAGGTTTAATGGACTTAGCAAATTTCTGTACAATGATGTGATGAGAATGGCCCCTCACTGTGGCCACCGCCACTCGACTGTTCTTAGCAATGACACTGGAGTTTCTGACTCATACTTCTCTGGCAGTCAGAGGCCAGGAAACTCATTGCTGCCAAATGAGGGTGTGTTCTTTTTTTAAATGATGCTGCCGACGTTTTATTTTAATAATTTTTATTTTATTGTTATAATATCCAGATTTCGGCTTATGGCCATTTTCAAGGACAAAATAATATTTCCATGTCAAAAGACATGAGACTGACATGAAATACAGGTCCCTATCGAGAAAGCATGTCTAGTCATAAAGGCCAGACCTGTCAATAGTGAAAGTGAAAACACCTATAAAATACCTAAATACATTACAGACCAGCATTTCTGGACCTTACAGCACGGCATTTATATGAAACTGCTGACCAGTAAACAGGTAAAACAGGTATGTTATTTATTTCATACCTGTCTATTGGTAAGCAGTTTCATAAGCAGCAGTGCTATACGATTCATGAATGAAAGCCTGCAATATTTTTAGACGTTTTAGAGATGTTCTCACCTTTACTAATGACAGATCTGACCTATGTGACCAGACATGCTTCGGTGAAATTACAAGCAGAGGCGGCAACGTGAAATGTGTAGTATGAATTCCACTTTTAAATGCTGAGTCATAGACGTAGACGATGGAGTCGATCTGGAAGAGATATGAGACCTACTATTATTGTCATAATTAGAAAGAGCCTTGGAGAACTTATGATCGAGTAAGGCAGAAGGGATGGATAATATTCCATTGGCATTTCTATGATTGTTCGGGGCAGTGAAAACCAAACGACTATCCTATTTGGTGTGTAGAAGGTATGGGAGATGCGACATACCATCAGACTTGCCTAAAAACACCGTCCACACATTTCCGATAACCGCAGGAGATAATAAGCGTGAAAACTATCGCCGAATGAGCTTAATAATGGTTCAAATGGCTGTGAGCACTATGGGACTTGACATCTGAGGTCACCAGTCCCCAATACTTAGAACTACTTAAACCAAACTAACCTAAGGACGTCACATATCCATGCCCGAGGCAGGATTCGAACCTGCGACCGTAGCAGCACCGCGGTTCCGGACTGAAGCGCCTAGAACCGCGCGGCCACAACGGCCGGCTGAGCTTAATAGCTAATGCATCCAACCTGCTCACAAGAATAATATGTGAAAGAATGGAAAACAAAGTTGAGGATGATCTTAATGATGATCGATTTGGCTTTATCAAGGTAGGCACAAGAGAGACAGTTTTGATGTTGCGCTTGCCAATGGAACAAAAATTGGAGAAAAATCAAGGTACACCCATAGATTTTATCGACCAAGACGAAGCGTTTGAGAATGTAAAATGGCACAAAACGTTCGAAAATTTGAGAAAAATAGGAGCAAGCTACAGAGAAAACGGGTAGTACAACTTACGTTGAAGAACCAAGAGGAAACAGTAAAACTGGAAACCAAAAACTAAGTGCTCAGACTAAAAATGGTAGAGGATAGGGAATCAGTCTTCCGCCCCTACTGTTCAATCAATATCTCGAAGAACTGAAAACGGACATAAAGGAAAGATTCAATATTGAAAATAATATTCGCAATGAAACGAAGTCCATGATGAAATTCGCTGATGAAATTGCTGTCCTCAGTGATATTAAATAAGAAATACATGATATGCTGAATGCTATGAACAGTCCAATGACTAGTGAATATGGATCTAGAGCAAACAAGAACAAAAACTAATAAGAATATGCTGGAACATATACGGGCTATAGAAAGTATAAGATGTACGTGTGTGCATCTTCACCATTTTCTCCTCCCAATACACCTATTCTGCTGCTCTTATAAATCGCTTAAGTCTGCCAGTTTGTGTGGCTACGCCCGTTACGTCTCTTGTCAATTTCACCAGATTGTTCCTCATACCAAGCAAACATTTGTAATACAGCTAGCGTGATAATTTCCTTCATGTTATTATTTTCAGTAAGGCGATGGGAGAAAAGTTCCATGTAGTTCTGCAGATTTGTTGTAGTTGTCACACACCAAAGGAGCATGCAATTAAAAGTGCACCTGTTTCCATCGCTCTTTGAATTCTGCCCTCCCGAAAGGCTCCCAAAAGTTAATAGGGTGCATGGCGCTGTTGATTAATATGTGGAAGAATCCACTAATATTCTGAGCAGATAATTCGTTTCCATTTCTGCGACGCTCACTATCGACAGCGTTTCACCACTGAAACCAGGAGAGTTTAGAGATTGGCGTGCACATTGGTCAGTTAAGTGCAGCATCATTCCAAGTTTTCATGGGATGCGATCTCGGCCAAATTCGTAAACGAATCGAAAGGTATCAACGTCTACGTCCTGCAGTAATTTTATGTAAATTGAAGGGGAAGGAGGGAGAAAAGAAACAAAATGAAAAGAACTAATGATACCAGCTGTATGGGGATACTGTGCTGAATCAGCAGCGACGAGTGACAATGGGTATCTGACCAAAACTCGAACCCAGGTTCTCCTGCTTATTAGACAATTGTTTCAACCATTGTTACTCAGCCATCTCATCCCCACCTATCTGCAGTCCCTGTCCATGTCCCTTGATGCTCGTTAATTTTAGATTCCCGCCGGAGGTTGAACGTAAATGAGCATCCCACTGAAGGTTGTGGATTTATTGCCCACTGGAGCGAATCAGTCACTTGAATGCATGATGTCTGTTCTTTCACACATTTATTGCAATAATTTGTTCCTCATAAAGGGGCATTGTTTTTGTGTGCGACAGAGACACACAGATCTACTATTCGATTAAGTCATAATGAATTTTTCAGCATAGAATTTCCACTGACCACTTACAAAGTGACATTGGAACCATTCAAAGAGCAGTTCGACGTACATAACGATTCCTCAGTTTCAAACTTCACCATAGTCACGAAATGATCTTTGTTGGGGGGGGGGGGGGGGGAAGGGGGAGGCATTTTTTGGATTGTACTGAGTACTAGACAATATTCTGCAGGTACATGTGTAATAAACTTACATCTTGAAACGCGTATGTATTCATTACCAGCGATGGCGAGGCATTACAGAATCTCTGACCAGAGAGTTATTTATCGTTGCTAGTCTGCGCTTGACCGCGCGAGACGACAGTAGTAGCGTGTAGTGAGTCGGCAGGAACAGTAGCACTTAGCGAGTCGGCAGGAACGTTGTGTGTAGCGATTCGGGAGAAGTAGCAGTCAGTCGACAGTAGTAGCGAGTGGACGATTGTACTGAGCAGGCGTCGGCATGCGTCGGCGGCGTGCTCTTCTTGCGACTCTGGTCACGGTTCGGGACGATGTATATTGTTATAGAAGGTAATGAAGCAGCATTGCGCAAATCTAATAATATGTTAATTGTAATTAATTTGTTCAAAAAAATGCCCCAATAATAATTTTTTTATAAAGTAACTCTTTTAAAGAAAAACATTCATTGCAATTTAAAGAATATTTCCTATGCATTTCCTCCAAGAATCGAAATTAAATATAAGCCAGCATTGCACGAAGCTGTGTAGTAGAATCTACAATTAAGCGCAGATATAGATGCAGTTTTCTATTATTGAGGTAAGAATCTTTTGCCTTTTTTATTCTGAATACAGGGCCGAAGGTCAGCGCTGCTGCCCTTATAAAATTTATCAGGTTTAATTATTTCTGTTCAGATGTTACATTCAGTTCATGATTCATTATTTAATTAATATTATTGTGGGTTAATGATCAATCGTCATTCTTTAATTTTGTAGGGAAGTTAACATTCTGGAACATTTTCATTATCATTGACTTTTTACTATTTCTGCGGGGAGGTTATACTTGGCTCCATTTCCATTTACATTTAATACTGACAGACATTATTTGCTGGGAGGTTACACTTGGCTACATCCGGCCAGGATCGTATTTGTTTGTGAATCTTCTGATAAGTAGTCATATATCTGCTCTTATTTACTTAAATATAATTAGGATTTGGCGCAACGCATTTACTAATTATGTCACTTTCTTTCACAGATCATCGGCAATTCGTTGCTCTTTGTTGTATTTCTGTTTGTTGGATTTTGCATTGTGCTTATTTCATTTGTGAATAATTGTGATTTGTATAAAAATGCCGCGAAAAACTGTTAATAGTACATCGCGAGGTATAATGAGTGAAGGCGAACCAGCAACTCGTATGAGACCGATCGCGAGACAATGTTACTCGGAAGAAGAATTTCAGAATGCTTTTCTGTCAGCGTATTGGTCGAAGACGACACAGCGCGGAATTAAGGATCAACTAATTAGTTTACCGAATTATGAGAACTCAAATTTTCCCAGTGTCACGCAATTTTTTAAGCACATGGTCCAACAAAACCAGTATTTAAGTGAACCATACAGTGAATCTGCACTTATACAATTATGCATTTCTAAATTACCACGGTCATTAAGAGTGTCATTTTTAACGGGTCAGCAGAAGGAAAATATTTCGGCATTCAGAGATCTGTTAAAGCTTTTGGAAGTGCAGCAGTCGGATTATTCCTTTGTAAACCAAAATTTTTCAAATAATAACCAAGGTCAACAAACTTACAGTAATTATGATCAGCCACGCAATTTCAATAGCAAAGGTAATAGACGCTTTAGGAACGACAACCACCAGAACGTTAATAACAGACAAAACTCTAATTATCAATAACGTCAAAATTATCAGCAACAGGAACCACATTTTGGTAACAATACACGTTTTCCACCGCAACAACATGATAGTCAGCCGGTTAGCATACCTAACCAACAATGTAATGCACCATGTCAGTCAAGCTTTAATGTTTCGCCGCGTGCACTTATAGTCTCAGCTCCAACAAATAGTAATGCACGACAGCAAGGAAATAACTACGTACAGAAAACACAGTACTTCAATTCCTATCGCAATGCACCGTATAGATATGACTATCATGACAGACGTAAAAACAATGAGCACAATTATCAACATACGTTTAATAACAGCCGGTCTTACCAGCAGCAAAATGATCAGCAACAACATATTCTCATGAATGAACCAGACAGTAGGTATCATCCAGAGCGTAATACGTCTGGAAGAAATAACAGAACAGTTCAAATAGTCGAAATGCCACAGCATCCTCCTGAAAATAATAACACGTCAGATAGAATTTGACTAGATACAGTACAGGTTGCATCTTCCAGCAACGTAAGCAATACTTCAGATACACAGAATGTTGTTCATGAAAATGTTATTACTTTTGACGACATAGGAGACACTCGTTTGCAGGAAAGACCAGTTGTTCAGAAAACCATTTCACACCCTGTCATCGAAATTAAAATTGGATCATCAAAATTTTCAGCAGTAATCGATTCTGGATCACCTATGTCAGTTATAAATGAAGAAACTTTCAATGAGTGTAACAAAGAGAATACTTATCCTACATTACCGTTAGGCAAAACGAAAGTAAAAGGAGCAGTATCGAGTAAAGGGGTAGATGTTAAATTACAGACACATTTATCATTTTGTATTGCAGGTCATACATTTCACTCAAATTTTTGGATTGTTCCCTTATTGACAACAGACGTTATTGTAGGTACGAATTTTCTGGTGCAACACGACGCAATTATTGATTTTCAAAATTCATATTTAATGTTGAAGGATGAAAAGGTACAACTGGCTTTAGAATTTCAGCACACTTTATCTGCGGAAGAACAAATAATTAATCGTACAGAGGTCATTTCCGCATCACGAACTTAGACTGTCATTCCACGTTGTTCACAGATACGTACGTACACAAACATAATACTCCAGACGAAGCCGACTATGACGTTATACAGATGATTTCTGATAAAATTAAGCAAAGCAGTGCAAATACAGACGACGAACGCTCGAAACTACACAAAATTCTTTTACAGCAAGCTCCAGTTTTCGACAACATTCCTGGTACTATGTCCGGTTTTATGTATGAATTTCAAGTGAAACAGCACGACACATTTAAAGCCAAGCATTATCCCATTCCATATATTCAACGAGAACTAGTTAAGAAAGAATTGCAAGCTATGCTTGACCAAGAAATTATTGAACCGGCAGTTAGTCCGTACATAAACCCGCTCCATATTGATAAGAAAAATGATGGCTCACTTCGCCTCGTACTTCATTCGCGTCACATCAATGACATTATTATTAATGAAACAGATCGCCCACAGACATTAGAAGAACTACTACAGAAATTTCATGGTACGGCTATTTATTCCACATAAGATTTGAAATCGGGATTTTGGCAAATTCAGCTCCAACCGAATTGCAGAAAGTACACAGCATTTCTCTGTTTTGGTGACTGTTATCAATTTTGTAAATTACCGTTCGGTTTAACAATTTCTTCAGCAGCTTTTATTCGCGGTTTGAACACAATACTTCCGACCGAACTTAAAGACAGAATCACAACGTACGTAGACGACATTCTTATTGCAGAAGCTAACTGGTCGGAACACAATCTGAATCTTGAACAACTGTTGCAAACTTTTCGTGCACAAGGACTCACAGTTAATCTCAGTAAATCGCCCTTTGGTAAAACTTCTATAAAATTTCTTTGACATGTAATTTCAGCAGAAGGCATTGCGCCTGACCCGGAAAAACTTCAAGCTTTACTTGACATTACTGTTCCTACGACGAAGAAACAACTACGCAGCTTTTTGGGTTTAATTAACTTTTTACGTAAATTTATTCATTACTCTGCTTTAGACACCCCTAGATTATGTCAATTGACAGGTAAAAACACTATTTGGTCCTGGGATAGGCAAGCACATTCTGAATTTGTGAACCTGAAAGAAGCCTTGTTGAATGCACCACTTTTATCGCACCCAGATCTTACCAGAAATTTTTCCATTGCCACCGACAGTTCTAACACCGCTTTAGGCGTACATATTTTTCAGGAAATTGAAGAAGATGGCTCTGCAGTAATTAAAAACATCGCATTTGCAAGTCACATTCTGTCACCTGCTGAACGAAATTATTCTGTTACAGAACTGGAAACATTATGTGTTGTTTGGGCTTTCACGAGATTTCGGCACTTTCTTTATGGAAGACATACCACCGTTTACGCAGACCACAGAGCGATAATGTTTTTGCTTTCGGCTAAATTTACACACGACAGATTAAGCAGATGGAAACTTTATTTGCAAGAATTTAATTTTACAATAGTTTACATTCCTGGAACACAAAATGTTGTAGCAGACGCACTATCCCGTTCTCTCAGCAACAATCAGCAAGACATCGCAATCAACTTCTGCAAAGCAATTTTCAGCGTCATGTACATTCAACAAGTTGCATTTGAAAATTTCATTTCATCGTCATTGCAGGACATAGCAAAAGAGCAAAGTAAAGACAACGTATGGAAAGAAATTAAACACCTTTGGCAAGATAGGAATAATGTTACCATTAGAAACCACTACACTGTACGCAATGACATTCTGTTTCGCCGCTCTCATCCTGACAGCAACAATTGGTTATTATGCATTCCTGACGAAGTTGTTAACAAATTAATCTGGTATACTCATTTAAGTTACGCACATTACGAAGCCAGAAAATTTTTTTCTTATACTGAGACAGAACTGTTATTTTACCAACATGGAGAAACGTATACGACGAGTTTTAGCGTCATGTAAAATCTGCCAGAAAGCTAAATCAGACACGACTTCACATTTTCCTCCATTGCATCCCATTGTACCTGTTAAATTGAGACATATGGCCGCTGTAGACATTTTTGGTCCGATTCCCAGAACTAATAGAGGTTTTTGCTACATCTTTGTCGCTGTCGAACTCACTTCAAAATTGTTACCTTCACTCCGTTACGCAAAGCTACTGCTAAAACCGGTTTGAAAGCATTTATAAAACATTTTCTGTTTCATGTAGGGCATGTATTGAAAGTAATTTCCGACAATGGATCACAGTTTCGATCTGCTATATGGACACGTATGTTACGAGCTAGAAACATTTCTCCGATCTATATATCCAGGTACCATGCTTCTTCGATCCCTTGTGAACGATTAATGAAAGAAATTGGTAAACTGTGTAGAATATACGGCCATAAAAGACATATTGATTGGGACACACACATATTCTCGTTCCAGGATGTAATTAATTCCATACCAAAGGAATCCACTATGCTATCTCCGACTGTTATACTGAAAAATGTTGAACCACCTAACAAAATTAAAGAATTAGTAAACTTTCCTACATCTCGTCGACTACGACACCATGAAATAATTGACATTGCGCTGAACAACATCAAACGTGCTGCGGAGCGCCAGAGAAGACAGCAAAAACAGGTTTGTACACGCCGTGACTTTCACATTGGACAGAAGATATTAGTACGTACACACTATTTATCCAACAGAGCAAAAGGTAAGTGCAGTAAATTTGAACTTCTATATGCAGGTCCATATCGGATTCACAGCATTCCTCACCCCAATGTTGTACACGTTGAAACTTTGAGAACCAGAGAAACCAAAGGAAACCACCACATATCGAATATCAAACCTTTTATTGAATGAAGATACTTTATGATTTAACATGCTGTAATGCCATTTGCTAATTTTTATGACCACTTATGCAATTATACTCACAAGAATACTTACTGATGATTGTCGTATTTTTTCTTGGCAAGTGCCCGGCAAGGTAAGGTTAGCAGGTCGCTTTACTTGTCGTTACACATCAGACCGTGCATATTTTCCATTTTTTTATGTATGTACGATTGTTTTCCTGTTTTTTTTTGTATGCACTATGAAATAGTTAAGATATAGCAAACACCAGTTTACTTTGACATTTTTCCTTATGATATCTCAACATCGTGACTACTTTTTTTTTCTGCTACATTGTGATACACTGTGTACATTTTTGCCTCTGAACACTGTCTATGGTTTTCACATATTACGTTTTTTCTGTCATGCTACGCTGTATGCTCAATTATGTTACTATAAACCAATTTTTATTTAGTGGGTATATGATTTAAATGCAAGACATTAATCTTTGTTCATCATTTTCAGAAAGAAATAAGGCGTAAAAGAAATAAATTAAACAGAAATGGGAATTTCACCTTCGGAATGAACGAAAGAAGATGCAAAAACCTTATGAGGAAGAGTAAATGGATCAGGATTAAGAAGCATTAACAAGAATACACTATACACATCGTAGTATAGCAGTCTTAACTATTTTTTTCTTTCATAATACAAGGCGATTGATGCAGGCTGTCAGACAGAACTACACATTTTAGTTTTAGTAATGAAATATGCTAGAAATAAGGAATAGTTGCGTAATGAGTAATGAAGTGATTTTTTTGCAGATGATAATGAATGGTGATGAATAATGATGAAGAGTAAGCTCCTATGGATAATGAAGTTTTTTTTACAGGTGATGATAATAATGGAGTTATGGTGATATGGATAATGAAGTTTTTCTTTGCAGATGAAAATAATGATGAAGTTTATATAAATGCTGTTAGTTAAGAGATGCTATGTAGTTATTTAAGTATTTGTTGCAGTTCGTTTTGACAGTATGTGTTATATTGCATAGAATGATGACTGAAGGTTTTGGAAAGGACAGCTAGGGAACACATTTTTTTGTACACATTTCACTAACTGTTAATTCGAAGTTCACTACTTTTCAGCATAATATGCGTTTCTTCTTTCAGCTTAGTAATCCATTTTGCAGGAGAAATTATTTATGAAATGAATGTGCTATAAGCAGTTGTTCATTAAACCTATGTCATTTATGAATGTGATTACATATACTCTACTTATTTTATAATCTTGCTACAGCTGACTCATGAAGAATGACGTTTCACATTTTTATTTGCAGCAACACCTTTAAAGCAAATATTTTCATTCTCCAGTAATTACCCAACGCAATGCATTGCTGGCATATATATATATATATATATATATATATATATATATATATATATATATATATATATATATATATAATGCTTTGTAACTGGTCAATGAATGCCAATAATTACTATAATTGGATTAATCATGAACATTATTCTGTAATACTATGTCATTTATTACCTCCTGTTCTCAATGAGGACTTCTGATGGTTTTATTAAGCACTGAATGCTAATATTCTATGTAAAAACAATTCATGAACATTATTCTTTAATACTATGTCATTTATTAGCTCCTGTTTTCAATGATGACTACTGATGGTTTATAATTAGGCAATGAGTGCCAATGTTCTCTGTAAAACGCTTCATGAATATTATTCTGTAATACTATGTCATTTATTAGCTCCTGTTTACAGTGATGACTTTTGATGGTTTATAATTAGGCAATGAGTGCCAATGTTCTCTGTAAAACGACGCATGAAAGTTATTCTGTAATGCTACATACATGGTACAGAAATGTTCAATAACTGGGCAATGAGTGCCACCAACTACTGGTGTAATTCTCAATGAAGACTAGTATGTGACTTAATGTCCTTCACCTTCCGACCTAACTACCTGGAATTACTGCAATATCCGTTTGTCCTGTATATCCTCTTGATCATGGAGCACTATATTTGGTTTGTGCACTAATTCTACGTTGGTGTACCTTACAAGAACGTGGTGTTGACACGACATGCTGTCCACCACCGTGAACGATGGTGATGCAATCATGGTCCCACTGTTTGGTGTACCTAATGTACTGCCAAAATGATAACATGGAATATTACTATGACATTTCAGTGTCTTGGCTACGCTGATTAATACTTCTGGGAATAGAACTTCAGATTGTCTCACTTGGTGTTGTGCTACTGTAGAAAGATATGGACTTTCAGTGCAGCTGCGTGCAACCTAAAGTGCTACAACCATGATGCAATTCTTCCCTTTCCTATCCTAATTCTTGTAACATAGTGAAAATCATTTCTTGCAAACATGATTTGTATTGATGAAAAAAAAAAATGGTTCAAATGGCTCTGAGCACTATGGGACTCAACTGCTGAGGTCATTAGTCCCCTAGAACTTAGAACTAATTAAACCTAACTAACCTAAGGACATCACAAACATCCATGCCCGAGGCAGCATTCGAACCTGCGACCGTAGCGGTCTTGCGGTTCCAGACTGCAGCGCCTTTAACCGCACGGCCACCTCGGCCGGCCTGTATTGATGACTTATACATTTTTTGTGATTTGTTGATATGTTCTGAACTACAGTGCGTGAGCACATTTGTCATTTTTTTTACTCATTGCATATGCTTTTTGATTTGCTGATATGTTCTGAACTACAGTGCGTGTGCACTTATGTCATTTGTTAATATGTTTTGTACTCATTGTATATATATTTTGTCAATACCTGATATGTTCTGTACTCGGTGCATGTGCACTATATTTACTTCATGTTCTACATGTGTATATTCTGTGATTGTAAAGATAGTTAGTTAAGAAAAATTTGTTGCTCATGGCAAGTCCAAATGACTCACCATCGCTGCCAAATTTTTGCCCCCCCCTCCCCCCCCCCCCCCCGTGGAGGGTTATGAAACGCGTATGTATCCATTTCCAGCGATGGCGAGGATTGACAGAATCTCTGACCAGAGAGTTATTTATCGTTGCTAGTCTGCGCTTGACCGCGCGAGACGACAGTAGTAGCGTGTAGTGAGTCGGCAGGAACAGTAGCACTTAGCGAGTCGGCAGGCACAGTTGTGTGTAGCGAGTCGGGAGAAGTAGTAGTCAATCGTCAGTAGTAGCGAGTGGACGATTGTACTGAGCGGGCGTCGGCATGCGTCGGCGGCGTGCTCTTCTTGCGACTCTGGTCACGGTTCGGGACGATGTATATTGTTATAGAAGGTAATGAAGCAGCATTGCGCAAATCTAATAATGTATGTTAATTGTAATTAATTTGTTCAAAAAATGCCCCAATAATAATTTTTTTATAAAGTAACTCTTTTAAAGAAAAACATTCATTGCAATTTAAAGAATATTTCCTATGCATTTCCTCCAAGAATCGAAATTAAATGTAAGCCAGCATTGCATGAAGCTGTGTAGTAGAATCTACAATTAAGAGCAGATATGGATGCAGTTTTTTTTATTGAGGTAAGAATCTTTTGCCTTTTTTATTCTGAATACAGGGCCG
Organism: Schistocerca cancellata; assembly: GCF_023864275.1. Lineage (NCBI taxonomy): Eukaryota > Metazoa > Arthropoda > Insecta > Orthoptera > Acrididae > Schistocerca > Schistocerca cancellata. The sequence continues at coordinate 630,017,820 of NC_064630.1, forward strand.
AAGGTCAGCGCTGCTGCCCTTATAAAATTTATCAGGTTTAATTGTTTCTTTTCAGATGTTACATTCAGTTCATGATTCATTATTTAATTAATATTATTGTGGGTTAATGAACAATCATCATTCTTTAATTTTGTAGGGATGTTAACATTCTGGAACATTTTCATTATCATTGACTTTTTACTATTTCTGCGGAGAGGTTATACTTGGCTCCATTTACATTTACATTTAATACTGATAGACATTATTTGCTGGGAGGTTACAATCTATAGTTAAACTGCAGGTATGTGTCTACTGTCACATGAAATTCTCAATACATCATGCCACTGTTTTATTTTTACCGAAGAGCTTAGAAGAAGGAGCTATTCCCTATTAACACTACACGGATGTTACGTGTATAATATGGAATCCCTTAAAAATTATTAGAATTTTAGTGCAGTAAATGAGGAGACGCAGAACGCTCCAACTATAGACGGCAGCAGTGGTTAGGAATACTTTAACCCTATCAGTATTACGAAGTGTATGACTACAGTAAACTATCGCAACAAGCTATCATAAGGGCATGGAGTTTCCTGCTAAATGTGTCATAATGACTGCCTTCCAGGTAATCTTCCAACGTCGATCTCCAGATGGCGAATGTTTTGGAGGAAAAACGACACAAAAAGAGAATGCCAATTAGAGCAAACAAATGGATCGCCAAGACTGAAGCTTTTGTCGCAAAACTAGGAAACGTGCGGATATAAATAGAAAAAATGCAGTCAGATATTTCACGAATCAATGAGATCTGATGATCAGATTTGTAAGTGTTGTAGTTGCCGAGACATTTGCGCTGGATGATTACAAATATATTAAATTGCGCTTCAGTGCGGAATTTGTATATTAAATAGAAGCGATCATATATAAAATTGCACTTGTGTGTGGAAATGGAAAATTATATAATAGAAATCAAAGGTCTTAAACTCTACTTGATTGTTGCATGTGGAAATTGAATAAAACGTGTTCCGGCTTAAAATCAAGCGCCGGCACGTCGGCATGGAACGTAACCGCATAGCAGGCTGTGAGACGACGTTAGGCAATAGTAAGCTGACTAGGACCGCACCATGGCAGGAGCGGCCTCTATTTGAAGGGAACTTAAGCTGCGCTTTTGCCAGCCTCGGCGCATTAGGAGACCAGCACTAGAAGACGAGCAGTGATATTAACGATAGCAGTGACTTACGAACTTGTGTGATCAGCTTGCATGGAAATTGTATATAGCGAAGGACACTGATTATTTGCGTGTCGCCAATTTCTTGGGACACTTCGATGAAGAAACCAAAGTATTGTCAATTCAGTTACTGCAGTAAACGCTATTAATGACTTTTTTGGAGACTAGAAATCTACTCTGTAGGAATCAGCATGGGTTTCGAAAAAGACGGTCATGTGAAACCCAGCTCGCGCTATTCGTCCACGAGACTCAGAGGGCCATAGACACGGGTTCACAGGTAGATGCCGTGTTTCTTGACTTCCGCAAGGCGTTCGATACAGTTCCCCACAGTCGTTTAATGAACAAAGTAAGAGCATATGGACTATCAGACCAATTGTGTGATTGAATTGAGGAGTTCCTAGATAACAGGACGCAGCATGTTATTCTCAATGGAGAGAAGTCTTCCGAAGTAAGAGTAATTTCAGGTGTGCCGCAGGGGAGTGTCATAGGACCGTTGCTATTCACAATATACATAAATGACCTGGTGGATGACATCGGAAGTTCACTGAGGCTTTTTGCAGATGATGCTGTGGTGTATCGAGAGGTTGTAACAATGGAAAATTTTACTGAAATGCAGGAGGATCTGCAGCGAATTGACGCATGGTGCAGGGAATGGCAACTGAATCTCAATGTAGACAAGTGTAATGTGCTGCAAATACACAGAAAGATAGATCCTTTATCGTTTAGCTACAAAATAGCAGGTCAGCAACTGGCAGCAGTTAATACCATAAATTATCTGGGAGTACGCATTAGGAGTGATTTAAAATGGAATGATCATATAATGTTGATTGTCGGTAAAGCAGATGCCAGACTGAGATTCATTGGAAGAATCCTAAGGAAATGCAATCCGAAAACAAAGGAAGTAGGTTACAGTACGCTTGTTCGCCCACTGCTTGAATACTGCTCAGCAGTGTGGGATCCGTACCAGATAGGGTTGATACAAGACATAGAGAAGATCCAACGGAGAGCAGCGCGCTTCGTTACAGGATCATTTAGTAATCGCGAAAGCGTTACGGAGATGATAGATAAACTCCAGTGGAAGACTCTGCAGGAGAGACGCTCAGTAGCTCGGTACGGGCTTTTGTCAAAGTTTCGAGAACATACCTTCACCGAAGAGTCAAGCAGTATATTGCTCCCTCCTACGTATATCTCGCGAAGAGACCATGAGGATAAAATCAGAGAGATTAGAGCCCACACAGAGGCATACCGACAATCCTTCTTTCCACGAACAATACGAGACTGGAATAGAAGGGAGAACCGATAGAGGTACTGAAGGTACCCTCCGCCACACACCGTCAGGTGGCTTGCGGAGTATGGATGTAGATGTAGATGTAGATGTAATATGACTTGCTTGTATGTTGTTTACCTATCCGAGAAAACAGACACAGGTGGGTCGGATCCCACAAAACGAATCACAATATTTACGAGGTACCCCTACAAAAATACTTTTGGACCAATGCTCTACCAACAAAATTTACAAATCATTATTGTGAGTGAAACAGAATTAATAATTGGCCCATTATCAATTGCAAGAGTCTCAGAGTCGTCACCAAGGGTTTAAATGGTACTTCCTGATCAAGGGCGGTCTACGCATATCAAACATAGGCCTTAATTTCAGAAATAAATTTCTGAGAATGTATGTTTGCAGCATAGCATTGTGTGGTAGTGAAATACGGACTGTGGCAAAACCCGAACAGAAGAGATTCGAAGCATCTGATATGTGGTGCTACACATCTCAGGTAAGGAATTAGGAGCTTCTCCGCACTATTCGAGAGGAAGGTAATTGGAGAAAACACTAATAGGACATCTGTTCAGACATCAGGGAATAACTTTCATGGTATTAGAGGAAACTTTTACGCTATCTTGAAATTTTTACTACAGCCATTTGGCTTTGGCTTCCCAGCACTTCATATTTATTTTATTCCTAAGTGATTTATAGTATTGTATGCTGTCTTCCCGTGGCTATTACTGTACTTCCGTCTTACATCTTCAAGATAAAGTATACCTTCGGTTTCTTAGCATTTATCTTTATAGCGCCTGTTTTCGTTTTTACATCATCTGTTATTGCTCTTTTTAGAGATGTGACCACTGAACTGCCTGATGTGGTATTCCTTATCGCAGTATTCACCTCTTTAGGAATCTTCAAGCGTGCCACATCGTTCCACAGTACTTCACTATTCCCCTGCTTTCCACACTAATTCCTCTGCACGATTCTCTTAAACATCAATCTAGTGGTTATCATTCCTAAATTGTGATCTGAGTATAAACCAGCTTTGGGCACTCCTTACAAGTCAGTATCTGATTTTGGAATCTCCGTAGTCTTCTCGTGTGTCAAAGTCATTTCTCAGAACACCTCCTCGTCTCGCGATTTTTGAACAGAGTATTCGCTAATACAATGTGAAACTTGTTGCAGAAATTTATTTGTATAACTCATTCGCACACCAGTCTACCACGTTTATTCAATCTTAATCTTGATTTGAACATTAAATTATCCATTCAGTATCCACATAAATTTCCTCTCTTCATCTCCTGCTTTCGACGTAGGCATGCATACCTTAACTATCGTTTTTGTCTTTGTCACGCTGTTGAATACGGTGAAAACAACCCTATCAATGAACTGCATACAGTAAACCTGGTTCTACCCAGTTTCCTATTCATAACGAATCTCACTCCCGTTATACCATATTCTGCTGCTACTGATATTAGGCTACATTCTCTGGGAAAAAATCCTTTTCTTATTTCCATTTCACTTCAATGGCCCTCATTAGGCCTATATGTATTCACCCTTTGTATTTCCGTTTTCAGATTTTCTATTTTTCCTGTTACTTTGAAACTTCTGATATTCCATACTCCGACACGTAGAATGTTAGTTCTTCGTTGGTCTTTTTCTCTGGTCATGGCTACCTCCCACGTTCCATTCTCCTCCCAAAGTTCCGATATCTGCTTATGGGAAAATCATGAAGATACTTTTTTAGTTAAAAGGTTATGGAGAAACTATGATAATACTTTTTCAGTTAAAAGGCACACGTCCAGTGGACACTCATTGTGTACATATAATGCAATGGTTTCCATTGCCTTCTGAATGCTCTTTTGATCATTGCTGATTGCTCCACCCTTAGGGGCAGTTCCTCACCCCAAGGACAAGAGAGTGCCCTTAACCACTCCTCTGCCCTCGTTGACAAGTCCATTGGCTGAACAATAGTGACATCCTTTGCGAGACGTCTTCGACCGCCATTGCTGATGATTTTTACAGAAAATGTAAAGAGTTTCTGCGTTCGAAAAAGGTACCCAGGACTCTTAGATTGCTGTTAAGAGACGCTACCTGTAAACAAGCCTATCCGCAGAAAACCGATTCAATTAACGTGTAATTTCGTTACACATCGACAGAAATTGGGTGATATATACTGTGTGATGAGTTTATTAAATGCACATATGTGTAATACTTGTAGCTAACTACACTGTGTGGATTTGTAGTTCGATATAGCTAAGGGTTGGCTTTAGGATTTTCAAGTCTCATTCAGCTGAATTATTCACAATTAGACATCAAGTCGGTTTTTCGCCTTCGCTCGATGTGAATACAGGTCACTACAATACGTGTTTTATTCTTTCCAACGATCATATACTTTCTGCTGTTGTAGTTCCATCTTGCTATCAATAAATTGTAAAAGTAACTAACGATGATTTTGCTTCAAAATCAGTGTGATGTACTACAATGGGAAACGTTTACCTGACAGTTATGCTTGGAGTTCCTGAACACTTTGCTTGACTTATCGGCTCTAAGCATATGGATTTTCGAATTGTATTCCTTCGAACATTTGTTTATAGGTATTTAATACTGGTAAGTTCGACGGAACATCATTCGCTTACAGATTCAAGTTTGGGTGGATGGTACTCTTGGCCTTCTATCAGTACAACTGAAACAACGAAGTACCAACATGTCATACAAGAGCTGTATAAGGCGAGGGCTGTCCTAGAATGGAAAAAGAGAAATAATTCATTGCCAGTGTTGGTAAACTACCGGTAAGGAGAATATTTTGAAAGGAAGGAACGGTTCTTCTCTTCTAATTTTGATTTGCTTTACAAAGAGAAAGTAACGAAAGAGCAAAAGATGTTGCGCATTTTTATTTCTTTTATTGTGAACATATCAAGAAATTAACAAATGTAAATACAGCAGAGACGGATGTGAACGACCTGTGACTAATTCTCCCTTCATAGGCATGAAAAGATACTCTGATACGAATTTCGTAGGGCGTCCCACAGGCCCTTGGCAATTAAAAGGGCAATTAAGAGGGAACAGCAGTAACCAGACCGGATGTGTCCTTGGGGCACCCTCCACAACTGCTGATTGATTGTCCCGCCAGATGCCTCTGGGGACTTCAGAGTTTAAATGGAAATAGGCTGTGGATATTACGAATATTCACTGCATAAGCGAAGAATATGACTACGAATTTAGTGAGTAAGAGGCATTTGTTGCAAAGAACAGAGTAGATCCACCGACAATTGATTAATTATGTTGAGTCGAAAGAGAGAGAGATAGAGGTTGGGGGAAGCAGAGAGGGAGCGGAAGAGAGGGAGAGGGCTGGGGAGAGACAGCTATTATGAGGCCTAGTCGTTCGATGTGGAAGCGCGTTAGTGCTGGTTCATTGGCTTTCTTACTGGCGATCGGCGTGACAGTCGTAATAATGATATACAAGACGCGAGTTGTAGGCGGACACCGTTGCTGCACTTTTGTGGTTGTCCGACGCATGGAGCACGCCGAGGCCGTGCCTTTCATGTGCCACTGTCAAGGGTGGAGCGACGCAGCAGTTGTTTTCCTTGACCAAAAACGTGACAGGAGGGGTCGCTCTCACATATAGCGAATTATAACGTCGCGTAGGTACGCCAAAGTGCAACAGAAGCCTTGCTAATTCGTTTCTGGATACAAGCTGTTGACGATTAGTCATAGCGTTCAGAACCATGTCGTTGTTATGGTGGAAGCCACGAGCCGAAGCGTATGCATCCCCTCACTGCACAACAGTGCGGCGAATTTAGTCGCAGGTCGACTGCCACAGGAGACTAGAAGCATAGGGATTGTTCGCCTGGACTGTTGATTCGCGATGCACGTTGATACACGGTCATACCAAGGAACGAGTACTGCGGAAACCTCACGAGGCCGTGCAGAACGTATGTCTTCGCTACACTGTTCAGACACATTTTCGGTATATTTTCATTAGGGTGAGTCACCTAACATTACCGCTGGATATATTTCGTAAACCACATCAAATACTGACTAATCGATTCCACAGACCGAACGTGAAGGGAGTAATTGGTTAATACAAACCATAAAAAAATGCACCGAAGTATGTTTTTTAACACAAACCTACGTTTCTTTAAATGGAACCCCGTTAGTTTTGTTAGCACATCCGAACATATAAACAAATACGTAATCAGTGCCGTTTGTTGCATTGTAAAATGTTAATTACATCCGGAGATATTGTAACCTAAAGTTGACGCTTGAGTACCACTCCTCCGCTGTTCGATCGTGTGTATCGGAGAGCACCGAATTACGTAGGGATCCAAAGGGAACGGTGATGGACCTTAGGTACAGAAGAGACTTGGACAGGACATTACGTCCTCATGCTAACACCTTTTTATTGGTCTCTTTCACTGACGCACATGTACATTACCATGAGGGGTGATGTACACGTTCGACGGGCGTTTCATGGGACGTGGAGGACGCATAAATTGGCCAGCCCGTTCTCCTGGTCTTAGACCTCTGGACTTCTTTCTGTGGGGTATGTTGAAGGAGAATGTGTACCGTGATGTGCCTACAACCCCAGAGGATATGAAACAACGTATTGTGGCAGCCTTCGGCGACATTACACCAGATGTACTGCGGCGTGTACGACATTCAAATAGTTCAAATGTCTCTGAGCACTGTGGGACTCAACTTGAAACGTCCCCTTAGAACAATTTATACACGACTGTGCTTAACCTGAAACACAATATTATTTAGCGCAACGCAATCTGACTTTCAAAAATCCCTACAAAAGAATGGCCCTGACTAACATTAAACTATACCTTTCACAAATAACTTACCTCACAAAAATCTTCATTACTCGAACTACTGCAATACAGCGAGCGCCACTATTGCCAGCTAAATAAAAGATTCAAACTACAGAAGGCACTAACTACTGATAGGGATAGTTAGCAAATGAAAGATATTAATAGAGAACAAACAATGTATTTACCTTAATAGTCATAATATATATATATTGCAGTTCATGACAAATCACAAAACTCCGCCATCTCTCTCCCCACATCCACCACTGCTGGCGGCTCACCTCCAACTGCGCAACGCTACACGCTGTTCACATCCAGCTGCCGCTGCCCAACACTACAATGGCAGACAACAATGCAAACTAGCCACAGGCTGCACACAGCACAGCCAGTGATTTTCATACAGAGCGCTACGTAACGTTGCCAATAAGAAAATATAAACAGCCTACTTACAAACTGCTGTGGTCATTAGTCCCCTAGAACTTAGAACTACTTAAACCTAACTAACCTAAGGACATCACACACACCCATGCCCGAGGCAGGATTCGAACCTGCGACCGTAGCAGCAGCACGGCTCTGGACTGGAGCGCCTAGAACCGCACGGCCACCGCGGCCGGCGTACGACATTCATTACTCCAGAGATTGCAATTGTGTGCAGCAAATGATGGCCACCACATTGAACATCTATTGGCCTGACATGTCGGGACACACTCTATCCCACTCCGTAATTGGAAACGGAAACCACGTGTGTACGTGTACCTCACCCCTCATGGTAATGTACATGTGCGTCAGTGAAAAAGACCAATAAAAAGGTATTAGCATGTGGACGTAATGTGCTGTTCCAGTCTCTTCTGTATCTAAGGTCCACCACCGTTCCGCTTTGGATCCCTACGTAATTCGGTGCTCTCCGATACACACGATCGAACAGCGGAGGAGTGGTACTCAAGCGTCAACTTTAGGTTACAATATCTCCGGATGTAATTAACATTTTACAATGCAACAAACGGCACTGATTACGTATTTGTTTATATGTTCGGATGTGCTAACAAAACTAACGGGGTTCCATTTAAAGAAACGTAGGTTTGTGTTAAAAAACATACTTCGGTGCATTTTTTTATGGTTTGTATTAACCAATTACTCCCTTCACGTTCGGTCTGTGGAATCGATTAGTCAGTATTTGATGTGGTTTACGTAATATATCCAGCGGGAACGTTAGGTGACTCACCCTGTCATATATATATATTAATATGGGATGAGTGAGACTTCTGACATTGTAAAGCAAACGAATGACATAGGGACTTGTCGTCCAGTGAGTATCCATCTATTCGTTTATAGCATTCCACCGAAAACCTATGGCTTCAACGATAAACTCGCATCAGTTTCATTTAACCCACTTCGGAGTCGTTTGATGCGTCCCGCAACGAATTCCTCCTCTATACTAACCTTTGTCTCTCAGAGCTGGGTCAGCCTTATCTGGAGCAGGGCCATGTGCAAAACACCTGCGCCGGGCTCTCCCATAACCTCCTTCCCTCCACCCCAACCTACCACCCTCCTGCGACATAGGTTATACACCTCCGTCCCGTTCGAAAGAATTCTAAGTTTCTCCACTGACATACTACCAATATATCAGAAGACTGTAATTACAGCAGACCTACTGTTGTGATAGTAAAATGGTTAATCGGAGAAGGAATCTTACCAGGTATGCTAATTACTAAAATGTTAGTAATTAAAAGTAACTTAGCTATACGAATCCTTACAGTTAGGAAATTCAAAATCAAATGTGGTTCACAAGTGCTGTTCAGGATATACATATAACCATTTTCACCACCTGATTGTGCTCTATATTTACAAGAAATTAGATAAGTTGTATGTCATGAACAGTAAGGGTTTTCTGCTTTACACGCACTAAACAAAACATCTTTTCCATGCTTTTTGATGAGCAAATAAATCACTAACATCTTCAAAGTTTAATTTTGAAACCACCTCGTGCTACACTTACTGCAGAGCAGCAGAAGACAGGCGTTCTTGCGAGATGCTGCTGCTGAAATAATACTTGAATAAAATTGAAACGCGGAGGCGGAGGCGACAGTCACTGCTCTTGGATTTCATTTTAGGATCCTGTCTTGGACACCACTTCGATAACCTTTCATATTAGTGCCATTATTGTAAAATTGATATCTGCAGTCATGAATATCAAGTCCTTGTTGATCTAGTTCCGACAAAAAGGATTTCAATCAAACTTTCTCTTGTTGCTGAAGTGACGTTCAGGTACTCGAGAAAGTGTGCTTCTACAGTCACTGCGTCTTCTGATAAATTTACTAATCTAACAATAAATGTCATTTGTTCATTTTGTCTCGTATCAGGACCACAATCAAGTATGGCAGAAAAGTATTTACTTTCCTTTACAAAATTAACAACGTTGTATCTTTACTTTGTTGGCAAGCAAATTTATGAGTTAATTTTGAATGTTTTCCGCGAGACAATGCTCACGAATCTATTGAGATTATAACCCCCCCCCCCCCTACCTCACTAAATATTCCGGCAAAACAGGATAAAATTCTGCTTTAACTTCGATCAAACACAGAAAATTAGCATTTTTTTATAGAGCTTCTCGCTGGTTCCCCTTAAATCCACATTATTTTGAGCTAGGTACCTGATGTTGAGTATAATTCTGTTTAGAATCTGACGACAATGTTCCTTCTCTTTCTCCAGTAGTTCAAGGTCAATTTGATCAATTCCACTTTTTTGTCTCAGACGTATTTCAGATACTACCAAGTTTTTGTACAGTTTATGTAGATAAATGATTGTCCATGCTCTTGTAGCTTATTTCCTAAACGAACCCAGTCACTGCGTCCATCACCTGACAGCTTGTTTGAAGGAGATTCAAAAGCTTACAAGAAAAACAAACTTTGTCGGTAGATTTCGAATACTCAAGGCACTGACGAGCCCGTTTTTCTGCATTCGGTGAAGTTATTACGTAAAAATGAGTTCAAAATTTTCTTCTCTTCTCATTTAAAAGATACTAAAAATTCACAATATTTTGCAGGACCTTTGCATACAATTTCATTTATGGTGGAGGATGTTAACGTATTAGTGCCTGCGTCCAAATTTGTGAATCTAGGATAGTAGGAGGTCCACATTCCAATGCTTCATATTCACTTGTTTCTAGAGCAACACATGATGAGAGACTACCGTTAAATCTCCTTGTCTGAAGTTGCTGTCGCAAAAATTTTTCGAAAGCGCCTTTTCCTGAGTTCAAAAACTGTTCATGTTGTAGTTTTTTCTTGATCTTTTGAGCAACTGAATCGTATTTTACAAATCTGTCCATTTCATGAGACTTTTCCCTGTTGCTATTTTGAACTTCGCAGGACTGGCAAAAACACTGGATCTTCACGCACAACAGGTGAGACGGCGTTAACTAGAAAAGTACGTACGTTTAATCGGACGGCAACGAAAATTCGTTCTGTAGGAAATACCTGATGGCGAAAGAATGTAATGCTTGATTGTTAGCCACAACAATCAGTAGAAAGGGCGCGGAGAGCACTTTCTTCCTGGTCTTCCATTCTTATTGTTCCTTCTTGGTTGTTGTAGGTATTGTATATTACGCATCTTTCCGTATAATTCACTATTTTTTGTCAGAATCTCTAACATCTTGCAGAATTTTACATTGGCGAATGCTTGTTACAGAACTTGATTTTTCTTCAGTCTTGCTTCCATTCTCAAGCTCTACGCTACGCACACTCACTGGTATCTCTACATTCCGTAAAGCCAAACTGATCCTCTGTTTCCATTTCAGTCCTTGTGTGTACTGTATTTCAGTAGCCCCATAAACACTCTCCTTGACACTTTAAGTAACTGATCCAATAATTGTGTCAATGTTAAAATATGATCTGTCTACCTATTCGCTGAACGTTACATGTCTTTATATTGAGAATGATTTCCACTCCCTGGACTAAATGTCGGTCCGTTGCACGATATTTCGAGCGTTGCGGCTTTTCTGTATACACCATCATAATCCGTGACAAGCTTCATGGAAATTGCGACGTTATCTACTGCGACAGTTATTCATATTGTGAAATGTAATGGTCCTACAACACTTTCCTGGGGCACGTTCTAAGTCATTTCACGTCCGCAGACTTCCCTCCGTTAAGAATGACATGCTGTGTCCCGTTTCCTAGAAACTCTTTCATCCAAAGTCACATTTTGTCTGATGTTTAGTACTGTCGTATTTTGTTCATAATGTAACAGAGCGGAACTGTATCGAATGCTTTTCCGAAGGCAAGAAACTCAGCATCTACATGGACGATTGTGCGTACTGCTTTCTGAGTCTCCTCGACTAGCTCTAATGCTGGATCCCTTACCTGTTTGTCATCGACTTCAACTCTTTCTTCTATCACCTAATCAATTCGTCTTCTCATGGAGGTCTCCAATGTGATATTTCCACTCATACGTTTTGAATTTCACCGAAGTTTGTTCTAACTTTCCTTTACGCTGAGTCAGTTCTTCCGGTGGCCCTTTTTTTAAATATTTCTTCACATTTTTTCTGCAGCCACTTCGCCTTGGCTGTCCTGCAGTTCATATTTATTTCATTTCAACTGATTTGTATTGCTGTATTTCTATCTTTCTCTCAACATTTTATACTTCGTTCTTTCATCGGTCAGTCGAGGTATTTCACCTGTTACTCTATATTTCTTCGTAGTTACCTTCTTTGAACCAGTGTTTGTCTGTCCAACATCTGTGACTGCCCTTTTTAGAGATGTCCACTCCTTTGCAACTGAGATGCCTACTGCGGTGTTCCTGACGCGGTATCCACATCTTTACGGAACTTCAAACGTGTCGTGTCTTATCCTTCGTCAGTACTTCAGTATCCCTCATTCCACACTGATTCTTCCGTACGATTCTCTTAAACTTCTGCCTAATGTTAACCATTCTTAAATTACCATCCGAATCCATCTCTGACTCGTTGTACACCTTGCAGTCTGTCTGACCATGATGTTAAAAAATGCTTCAAACGGCTCTGAGCACTATGGGACTTAACATCTGAGGTCATCAGTCCCTTAGATCTTAGAACTACTTACACCTAACTAACCTAAGGACATCACACACATCCATGCGCGAGGCAGGATTCGAACCTGCGACCGTGGCGGTCGCGCAGTTCCAGACTGAAGCGCCTAGAAGCGCTCTGCCACCACGGCCAGCATGATGTTATCCACCTGGAATCTTCCCGTGTCTCCGATCCTTTTCCACGCATGCTTCCTTCTCTTGTGCTTCTAGACCAGAGTATTTGCTATCACTAGCATGAAAATATTGCAGAACTCACGTAGCATTTTTCCTCTCTCATTCCTACAACCCTTTCTTCTACTCTGTCGCTATAGCAGTACCCCATTTCTCCTTGACTGTTGGGTTCTCTTCTTCCTTTAAATACCGTGTTATCCGTCCAATGCCCTGATAAACTTTCTCTGTCTATCTTCTGCTTGCGAAATTATAATGTATACCTGAAATATCTTTGTCGTCGTTCTCATGCTATAGAATCAGGTGAGGACAACCGTATCACTGAACTGTTCACAGTAAATCAGTCTGTACCCTACGTTAGTAGTCATGACGACTCCCAGTCCCTTTATACCACACTCAGCCGCGGTTTATATCACTCTATATTCCTCTAACGAGAAGCCCTTGCTCTGCAAGGGTTCCGTGCCTCAGTCCGTAGAAGCAGAGTCCTTTTAAAATTACTTTAAAATTACTTTCTTGTCCGCCTGTCTGTCTGTCCGACTGTTAAGAAGAACAGAAACGTGTAAGCGTAACGTGTTCAAATTTATGTCGGATATTAAGGTCTATCGTTCCTTCTAAGTGTAAAAATTTGACCTTCTAAATAAATGCAATCTAACGATGCTGCCATTTATCACATATATTTTGAAATTGTCACAATCGCTCTTCAAATCCTTTTGTGTGCTTTCCATTGACTCAGAATCATGAAACTTGACAAGAAGTAAGGTTTCACAGTACATGTAAGGTAAAAAATCCGAACATGGTCAATTTGTAATTATATCCCACGAAAAAATTCCTTTCTCATTTTTCATCCGTCTGTCCATCTTTTTAAGAACCCATTTTCTCTGGAACAGTTAGGCATATAGAGTCCAAATTTATATCAAATACAAAAGTCTGTGATTCCTTGGAGGTGTAGAAAATTTAGGCTTTTAAGGGAATGCAATCAAAAGATTCGGTCACTTATGTCATATTCTTTGATACTCACTCATCAATACCCGATGACCTAGAATCATGAAATTATGCAGAAAGGAACGTTTCACAGTAAAAGCAATGTAATAAGTATTAAACTTGTTAAATTGTAATTACATCACATAAAAAAATACTTTTTGCCGTTTGAGAATATACAGCATCCGTCGTCTGCACGCAAACATAAAATATATGTTGTTGTTATGTTTTAGTAATTAGATTAAAATGTTTTATTAAATCTTCTCTCTCTAACTACGTTAACTGAAGTCACCTGTTCGCTTGTTTTTGTATATCCTTCCTAGTAAGAGGAATTACTGTTGAGATTTGGGTATGGTCTTGGAGTTTCTGGGATTAGTATACTACCAGCAATTATATCGATAACAGGCAAAAATTGTTAAGGTATTCGATTCCAGGAATTAGATGAACTATATAAATACATACAACGACAAGCCAAAACATTATGACCACTGCCAAACATGCAGTTGGATGCTGCCTGGCTGGCCGGAGTGGCCGAGCGGTTCTAGGCGCTACAGTCTGGAGCCGCGCGACCGCTGCGGTCGCAGGTTCGAATCCTGCCACGGGCATGGATGTGTGTGATGTCCTTAGGTTAGTTAGGTTTAGGTAGTTCTAAGTTCTAGAGGACTGATGACCTCAGCAGTTAAGTCCCATAGTGCTCAGAGCCATTTGAACCATTTTTGATGCTGCCTGGGGCTTTTCGGACAGATGACGCTGTAACGAAAGTATATAAGTGGAGCAGACACCGACAACGGATTACCATAGTGAAGATATGGGCTGCAAATGGGGAAACGGTTGGACGTCCACGACTCTTCACAGAAAGAGGTGGCGGCTCACCTCCAACTGCCCAACGCTACGCGCTGTTCACATCCAGCTGCCGCTGCCGAACACTACAATGGCAGACAACAATGCAAACTAGCCACATACTGCACACAGCACAGCCAGTGATTTTCATACAGAGCGCTACGTGGCATTACCAATATAAAAATCTAAACAGCCTACTTACAGAGGGGTTCGGAGGCTTGTCTGCCCCGTAATGCAGGACAGATGAACTGTGGCATCTCTGCCGAAAGAGCACAGTGCTATTGCACCCACTTATGTTTCGGAGCATACCATTCATGGTACATTCTTGAACATGGAGCACCGCAGCAGACCACGCTACGTGTTCACATGTTGACCCAACAACATCGTCAATGACGACTGCAGTGATCACGGACCATCGGCAGTCGATAGACGATCAATGGAGACGTGACGGCTCTTCGGGTGAGTCACATGTGTGCTACAGGAGGTCGATTGCCATCTCTACAAAAGCTGTCATCAAGGTAAACGGCGTCTCGAAAGATGCAGCGCGCGAAGGACTCAGGCTGCTGCAAGCAGTATTACGCTATGGGAAACCTGCATTTTCATGAGACCTGTGGTAGTAATCGGAGACACGCTGCCAGTTGCGAACCATCTGCACCCCTTCATGCTTGATGTTGGCGAAGTCGGCGAAGTCACCTTTCAGCAACTTACTTGTGCTTGTCTCGGAGCCAGAACCGTGCTATAATGGTTTTAAAAGCATTGTAGTGGGCTCCGTTGATGTCTAGGCGACTACATTCACCAGATGTAAATCCTATGGAAATCATCCAAGTGGCTATCGGATGCCATCACCACGTACGCAAATCAGTGGCACATTATTTACACGACCTGTGCCTAGACTTGTGATGCAACATACATCAACATACCTGCCAACAAACGTTTGATCCCTGATACGCGGAATCAGTGATGTATTTCGTTCCAAAGACGGAAAAACAAGCTGTTAAGCAGGTGGTCATAATGTTTTGGCTCATCGGTTTGTACAGATATCTCAGTGCTCGAATTATACTCTCACCTAGCTTATTTTTTCCATTTGATTTCACTGACCATCACTATATCTATATTGAACTTTTGTATTTCAGTTTGGACATATTTTAGCTTTCATACTACGTTTAATCTTATGACATTTAAGCCTTGAATGTTACCCTTCCATTGATTATTTTATCTTTTTCTCGTTGTCAGCTTCTCTTGTCGATCCCCTTCCGAAGAAGCGAATAGGGGACTATTTCGGATTCTTTTGAGACAGGAGAGATCATCACGATACTTTTTCAGTTACAGCCTAGGAGTGGGAAACTCCCCCTAAAAGCGGAAGAATCAGCAATGAAGATGCAAAGGCAACGGAAACCGCTGCATTAAAGATACTATTGTGTATCCATAGAACATGTGGCATATAAATGAAAAAGTGTGGTGATGATCCCTCCAATGGCAAAAGATTCTGGAATAGTTCCACATTCGGATGTCTGGAACGGGGCTGCCAATAGAGAGGTAACCATAAAGCAAAGGACGAATTATCAAGGAAAGGATAACTGAAACATGGTATTCAAGGGAAGGCAGGATTCGGTTACTGTTGTGGGAGGGGCCGTAATCGATTATTGTTGGTTGCCTTTTACAGTTACACACAATTTATTTTCAACCAATAATTCCAGACACAACAATAAATAAATACCACACGTTATTAATGAAGGAATGAACAACTGTGTAAATAGTAGTGTTTTCAGTGAGTTACAATTTAGCAAATCACCATTAAACACAGATACCACAGATAATGTTTTAAAAGCAAGCCACTGTGATCTGTGCAGAAGGCCTTACACGCCAGGAATTGCAATAAATTAAGAATTGTTTAAAACTCGCGCAACATACAAATTACAGGCATTGAAATATTAAAGGCAAGTCGCCACATACGCAGCAGATGGCATCAGACGCCAGGAATTGTAGTAAGTATGGTTTTAAGGGCTTACAGCGTAAATACAAATACCAAATTAGAATTATTAGAATTTTAAGGCAAGCGACCACAATCACGGCTGAAGGCCTTACAACCAAGAATTACAATAAACTAAAAAATTTTGAAATCTGCTGTAAAACAGCAAATACAATAGCAAAAGTTAATTTAAAATACAAGCAACTCATCCAGTCGGTGTTCCAGGAATCGACCTCTGAGAAGGTTCGGCAACAAACACTTTCGCGTGCGATTTTATACGCAGCCAAGAGTTGTATTCACTTCACAAGATGGTAACTCAGACTAGTGGCAGCCTACCGAATGACTAATGATAATATTGATGAAGCTACCTAACGTCCGATAAACCAAGTGCAACGATGGAACAATAAGCCAAAGCCGGAACCGACGGTCTGCACTACGTCGCCAAAATACTGTTTTTTGAGTGCCCGGAACGAGAAAGGAATCACTACCATCAGAGTAGAAGAATCACCAACCGGCCGCTGGTTGAACTTAACAAATTGTAATAAGTTGAACAAAGTAAATAGTAATAAGAAGTCGAGGAAAGCTAATCAGATCCTCCTTCGCCAAGCAATCCACTCGCTGCTTTGCGCCTCGCCGACACCACGAGCAGCAACACAAAACCAAGTCACTGGAGAATCGAGAGATATCACAATGGTGGAGGTTTCTCTACTTGAATTGAAATGCAGCCCATATAAAGCTTGCTGGATCCGGTTTACGACGAGGTCGTGCACCCTCGTGACCACAGCACTTCCATCCGGCAGTCCATGCGTGCTGCAGTGGCCCGGTGTGTTCCCGCACTGCGTGGATCTGGCTTCTCCTGAGTCCCCAACTCAACTGGCCCACTCACACGACCCGGTAAACAACGACGTCGCCTCAATGATAGGGCAACAGTTACTACATATTGATAACCTCCGCTGCTGCCACTAGCGGACCACACGCTTGCGAAACCGAATGGCGCCAGTCAACACGAGAAGAAGACAAACAACCACAACCATGCCAACAGAGGGCGGAAACCTACAGACGGCACCAACGTGAGCCGTAGCATGGCTCAATAACCTTCCACGAGTCTGGACCTCGAATATCAGAAGTCTGAATATGGTAGAAAATCGGAAAAGGGAAATGAAAAGGCTCAATCTAGATACAGTGGGGCCAGTGAAGTGAAATGGAAAGAAGACAGGGATTTCTGGTCTGATGACTTCAGGGTAATGTTAACAGAATCAGAAAATGGTGTAACAAGAGTAGGATTCGTTATGAATAGGAAGATAGGGAGATAGTGAGTTGTTGTCAACAGTTCAGTGATGGGGTTGGTCTCATCAGAATCGACAGGAAACCAACAAGACAAAGTTTAGGGGGTAATAGCGAATACTCCGTTCAAAAATCAAAAGAAGCGGAGGTATACATAGAAAACGCTGGGAAGTACGGGAAGATTTCAGTAAGATTATATCATTGTGAGACAGAAATTCCTAAATCAGATATTGGTTGGGTAAGGCTTACCAATACCATATATATAATTAGATCACAATTTAGTAGTGATGAAGAGCAGAGTGAAGTTTAAGAGCCTAGTAAGAAAGAATGAATAAACGAAAAAGAGGGATATGGAATTATTAAGGAATGAAGTTCTCTAAGACTATAGAAATTGCTATAAGGAATTGCTCAGTAGGTATTTCAGTTGAAGAGGAACGGACATCTGTAAAATGGGCAGTCACAGAAGTTGGAAAGAAACACATAGGTTCAAAGAAGGTAACTGCGAAAAAACCGTGGATAAGAGAAGGATACTTCAGTCGATCGATGAAAGAAAGAGATACAACAATGTTCTGGGGAATTCAGGAATACAGGAATACAAACCGCTGAGGAATGAAATATACAGGAAGTGCGGGGAGGCTAACACGAAATAGCTGCATGATGCATGTGAGGAAATCGAAAATGTAATGATAGTCTGAGGGACTGACTCCTAATATAGAAAAGTCATAATAACCTTCGGTGAATTTAAAAGCAAGGGTGGTAACATTAAAGGTGCAATGGGAATTCCACTGCTAAATGCAGAGGAAAGAGCGGATAGGTGGAAAGAGCATAGTGAAGGCCCCTATGAAGGAGAAGATTTGTCTGATTTGATAGAAGAGGATACAGGAGTCGAAATAGAAGAGGTAGTGGATCCAGTACTAGAATCATAATTTGATAGAGTTTTGGAAGACATAAGATCAAATAAGGAAACAGAGATAGATAACATTCTATCATAATTTCTAAAGTTATTGGGGGAACGACTGCCACGTTCGTCTGTAGAATCTATGAGTCTGGATATATACCCTCTGGCTTTTATAAAAGTGTCATCCACTCCGTACCAAAGAATGCAAGAGCCGACAAGAGACAGAGATGCGGCACAATCAGCTTAACAGCTCATGCATCCAAGTTACTGACAAGAAAAAATACAAAAGCATGGAAATGAAAATTGATTATACGTTGGACGACTATTATTTTGGCATTAGGAAAGTTAAAGGTACCTGAGATGTAGTTCTGAAGTCATACTTGGTAATGAAATCAGGACCAAAGAAAAATCAAGGATCTGTCGACCTGGAAATAGAGGAAGTTGTGGAATTCTGCTACTTTGGAAGAAAATAGCCAATGACGGACGCAGCAAGGACTATATCAAAAGGAGACTACCACTGGTAAAAAGTACATTCCTAGCCAAGAAAAGTCTACTAGTGTCCAACATAGAAATGAGTTCCATGGTATCAGAAAGAGCTGTACAGGGTAAAAATTTTAGAGGAAAGCAGAGACTGGAATGCACCCAGCAAATAATTGAAGACTTAGGATGCAAGTGCTAGTCCGAGATGAAGAGGTTGGCAAATGAGAAGAAGTCATGGACGGGCCGCATCAAACCAGTCAGAAGACTAACGAGGCAAAAAAGTCATACAATTTGCTGATATCAGTGCCGTCTTCGAGGAACATGAAGAATGAGTAAATTAATCAGCCGGATTTTGTAATATAATTCATGAAAAATGACCTGAAAAGATCGTCATATGTAGAAGCGGTTGTATTCTTGACATCATTGAACCAAAGATTTTGCCTGAGTGGCAGAATCGATTGTGAGTAGGGGCATACAGGGCGCAGCAGCAGCTGCAATTGCACTCTGTCATAGGTGGGATGTAAGACTTAAAGCTAGTGAATAGCTGGGAGAATTTAGTTGTTGGTCTTTGGACGAATGATATTGTTTATACGCACACAGAGCCAGTAATTGTTAGGTCATAGTTGTTTCTATAAAACTGTAAGGTGTGTCATTAATCTGTAATGCTTAAGCTTATCAAGAATTTAAGTGATACTGATCATTAACAATACTGACCATTGTCCATGGAATTAGAGAAGAGTAATTAATTGATATTGTAACTCAAAGATAAGGCAACTGGAACATATTTGTAAGGTAATGAAATTTTGTATATTTAGTTATATGTATGCAGCAACGCAATGTGGCCTTCGATAATTTCTACAGTACTGTCTCTTGAATGTAGTAACCACGAATTTTCCATCATATTTTAAGTACAGGTTGATTAGGTATAGCAGATTTATAATATTTTGTGTGTTTTGCAATCCTGACACAGAGAAGTTAATTTTGGAATCTATTTTGTCAACTATGCCAGACTTTTTGTCATGTAACAATCCAAAAGTTTTTAACTACGACAGTAAGTGAGAACTGTATAACAGCTGAAAAGTTCACTGATTTTGAAGTTAATGTGAAATGTTTCATATTAGATTTTGTGAAGCAGAAACTTTATTCTGAATACAATTTTTAAACTGAAGCATTAGGCCTTAGAATGTCCCTTTATCAGTACCTCATCGCCTTGCATGTCATGTTTATTTGAACCCAATGAATAAATTTTTAAAGAAATTATTTTTCAATCAGAATCAGAAAAATGTTAATGTTTCTTACAGCTTCAATGTGGACAGCATTGCACGGCGCTGAACCAATATCGAGCATTTTCACTGAACATTTGCAACGATATTCATTTATCTGCCAATCTACTGATAGGCCAGCCGCGGTGGTCTTGCGGTTCTAGGCGCTGCAGTCCGGAACCGCGTGACTGCTACGGTCGCAGGTTCGAATCCTGCCTCGGGCATGGACGTGTGTGATGTCCTTAGGTTAGTTAGGTTTAATTAGTTCTAAGTTCTAGGGGACTGATGACCTAAGATGTTAAGTTCCATAGTACTCAGAGCCATTTGAGCCAATCTACTGATATTATTTGTATGAAGTTATTTAACCCCCAGCACTGCACCTCGCTGTGCCAAGATTGCATTTTTTTTTTTTGTCTACTGTGGAGAGAATTGGTTACCAGGATTACATCTGTTGTGACTCTGGAGCTAAGGAAAATTTATTTGACTATTTATTTGCCCAGGGAATTTTGTCAGCTTTTTTTGTGTACAGGGCCATAGAATTCGGTGCTCACGAGACTGGGTAAATTTCAGAGGGACTGATTTCATTATGGGCATTGCATATTGGTTTTCCAAAATTCAGTTTTTTAATATTTTTTTCGGATTACAATAAAACTGATTAAGCACACCATTTGCTCAACAACACATCACACAGTAAATCTGAGTAACACAAACATAACGCATTTCATATTCATTGGCAAACAAAAAACACCAATACTTTCATAAAAGAACATTACAACACACAGAGGTAAAAAAAACTATAATGAAAGAAAATCCTTAGAACGTATTCGAGAAATAATAGGGTAAGTGAGATGTATATGCTACTCTGTAATGATGAGTTTTGACACAAAGAGAAGTCTCCACCGTATTGAAACCAGAAAGGATATTTATGTAACAAAGAATCTGAGAATAAAAGAACTTTGTATGTTTTTGCTGTTGCTCACACGGTGTTCTGCAGCAACAGATTTCCATTTGGTACAAACCACAATGAGATATGATGTATTTTATTAGCTATGATTGATTTATAGTGGAACAATTTATTTCTTAGCCATTACTGCAGCATCTCGTTATGAATCATCCTTAATATGATCGAATACTGATTCCAAACGGTGACAGCAGACCAACAGAAATGTACCTAGCATACTCATTCCTTCCTACTTTCTGTATATGTAAATCGAAGCTGCGACGTGTATTGTATATGTAGATCAAAATTCTCTTTGACTACCTAGGGCTGGAACGCAGAGATGTGCATGCTCAAAAAAAAAAAAATGGTTCAAATGGCTCTGAGAACTATGGGACTTAACATCTATGGTCATCAGTCCCCTAGAACTTAGAACTACTTAAACCTAACTAACCTAAGGACATCACACAACACCCAGTCATCACGAGGCAGAGAAAATCCCTGACCCCGCCGGGAATCGAACCCAGGAACCCGGGCGCGGGAAGCGAGAACGCTACCGCACGACCACGAGCTGTGGACGATGTGCATGCACTTCAGTGCTTTCAATAATGTGCCATTTTTCTAACTGATAGTTATATGAAGATATGCACATACAGTACTACAACAAGAAACCTTAGTGATTTATACAATGAATAGAAATGATTATACCAATATATCAACAAGTACTCATACTCCTAAATTATGTTTAATAGCCAAAAATGTATCACCACAGTTGTGCCATCTTTCGCAATATTCTTTGTTTTCTGTTTTGTTGTTCCTGAAATAGATACATACACTTTTTTTGGGTTAGGCATAAGCTACATATGATTTCGTTGTTCAAATTACATGAATAGTTTACTTTTTTTTACATTTTATGTGCCCTGTGCAGTCAACATAATTCAGCCACAGGTCTAAATTATTACATCATGTCATCTGCAACACAGCGGAATGTCTAGATAGAATTTTGGTTTATATTACAACCTTTAAGCTCATATATTCCTTTAAAATAGTGGTTTATGTCCCTATTGTATGCAAATCATTGTTGTAATTAACTTGCACTGAGCTATACTTTATTTGTACCCATACTCCCTGTAAAATGTGGTTTTTTGTTGTATTTATATTTAAATTGACCTGTGGACAATGGTAAAAATTTTGTGTGGCCTTTAGGTGGAGAACTATTTTATTTACAGTTTAGATTGTGCATATAAACAGAGTTTACTTATGTCTGTACTTTGCTGAATGCAGTAAGAGTGGTACAGTGGCTTACACATATTTCAATCACAATTTACTTATCAGATTCTGTGCTACCAGTCACTTGTTTCACTAGTTTGTTTTCGAGTATCGTCTGTGATATTTGAATTTGTTTTGATGTGTTTTCATTTGAATGTGTGTGTGTGTGTGTGTGTGTGTGTGTGTGTGTGTGTGTGTGTGTGTGTGGACGTGTTTGTGTCTCTGTGTATGATTTTCATTGCTTGTTGTTTGGTAGTTCGTTTAAATCGATGAATAAGGTTTTCTTGCAGCTTACTGTTTGATCGATGATAATATTTTTGTGCTGAAATATAGCGTTTTCGAATGTAGTAATTTTCTTCCAGTGAACAAATGTTTACCATTTCCTTTCAAACTGTTTCTTTCTATGACACTAGGGATGGTGAGTGTTATCATCTGGTTGGTCTACAACTGTGGAGTTCGTGTCGTCACTTTTCAGTGCTCTTAAATGCTCAAAGTATCCTCTTCTGACATTTCTACATGTATGTCCAGGATAATGATGTTTGCCTGTTATTTCGTAAATAACTGCATTCCTCCATTCACTCATAGTGGAGTTGTGATTTTCTAGTCTTTTCTACAATGTATTGTTTTTTTTTCTTTTTTTTTTTTTCATATTTGGCTGTGGGCTATTCCTTGTTTTGTGTGCATTGTAGCTCTTTGTTGTATGGTGATTACTGGTGTGCTGGGCTGTAATATTGTTGCACGTGTTTGGTGTCATTTATGTTTTTTGTTTCTTGTGCAGGTTATAAAATATGTTCATTTTCTGTGTCAATCTGTGTGATTATGTTTGATTCCTATCTATAGTTGTGTTTATCGAATGGGATTCTGTTCAATTTCCTTAGGAGGAGCTGAGGCTGGTATGTTTCTGTGCTGTCAGATGCTTTGATCTGTTGTGTTTTGCTTTACAGGCTGATGGAGATTTTCTGTCTATTGAAAACAGAGGTTTGTGGTTTTTGCTGTCAACTGTGACACCTAGGAAGAGCGTTTTCTGTCAGTTTCAGTTTCATGTAAGAAATGCATGTTTCGGTGGGCACATTGGTGTCTAACAGTAGTATCCAGGCATGCATTTATCTGCAACGTGAACAATGTCATCAACACAGCAGTACCAATATATTATTTTGTTCTGTTTGCATTTCATTATTTCTTAAAAATTATTTTCATGACAATTAAGGTAAATATTTTCCACTGAGCCAATTATGGGTGGTTCCACAGGGCATTCTTCCTGTTGGATACAGAACTCATCCTCAAACTTGATACAATTTTGATCTGTGTTTTCCTTCAAAATAGTTGAGACGTATTGTTTCAGTGCTTGTGTTGTAATTTTTGGTTGTCTCAGTTGTCTTTCAGCTATCTTGTTTGCTTCTTGATTTGGTACGTTGGAGTACATCGATGTAATGAGAGAGCTGTGTCTGTGTCTTTTAGCCCAGTGTGATCGACATAGTTCTTTAAATACATGATGACTAATATTCTTCCATTGTCTGCTTTTGTCACTATTGCAAAGTGTGTGTTCAGGTTTTCATGTATGCCTTTGGCCATTTTTTGTATTGTAGTTTTGTTGTTGTCATAGATGGTAATATTGTTGTTTCTAATATTTTGCCTGCTGCCTTCTGTTGTCATTTATATTGTCAGCGCAGCATTTAAGTTTTCTGCATATTCCTTCCCTTCCTATTTCGTTATGTGTTCACTTTTTGTAATGATCTTTTCTATTGTTATTGTGTGACATGGATACTTTGAAGGTGATTGCTCCACTTTTAGGGTAGTTCTTCTTCCTTTATTGTGAACTTAGTTTGTCTTAAATTAGTAATTCTTTTAACGAGTATGTGTTGTGTGAAGGTGTCAGTTATCGGTAACTTTGTGTATCTGTTCATCAAATTCTTCATTTTCTGGTCTTTCTTCTCCATCTTCCTTGCTATTGCTGTTTCTATATGGGAACTGACAAGCTCACTAATATCAAAAACTATTACAGATCGTTTAATGTGACTACTTAGTACAAAGAGGGGACTTCTAAGCCATGTTACTTCTGCTTTTCTCTTTGCTAATGCCTACTGTGTAGCAGATGTCATGTTGTTTACATTTACCTTGCAAATATTAGGTGTCATATTTTCAGAGAAACATAGTTTGTTTTTATATTTAGTATGGTTTTGATGAGATACATTGTGTTTGTTGTAGAGCGAAATGGTTGGTATGACGTTGAAACCATGAGAATTCAATTTTAAGCTTTGCTCTAATCCTTGCAGAAAATAATAATGACTTAGTGATGAGGATATTATTGTTGCTGGTGGCCATTGCAAAAGCAAAATTAACACAAATTAAAGGAAATACCTAATTGTATCTCAGCAACCAATTTCTGCTCACTTAATACCCACCCAAAAGGTTTGACATGAACTGGCAAAAGCAATTGTGTAATAGAAAATCATAGTTAGCTCATGGTTCAGGTGCAAAGATGGCGAGTTATACTTGCTGGGATACCTTGCCTCACTCAGGGAGTTGATAAGAGCTTTTAAGGTAGCTGCAATAAAAGCACTCCGTCTTCAGGCCACAAGTGGCCCATCGAGGCCATCCGACCGCAGTGTCATCCTCATTGAGGATGTGGATAGGAGGGGCGTGTGGTCAGCACACCGCTCTTCCAGTCGTTATGATGGGTTTCTGTGACCGGTAACGCTACTATTCGGTCGAGTAGCTCCTCAATTGGCATCACGACGCAGAGTGCACCCTGAAAAATGGCAACAGCGCATGGCGGTCTGGATGGTCACCCATCCAAGTGCCGACCATGCCCAACAGGGCTTAACTTCGGTGATATCACGGGAACAGGTGTATCCACTGCGGCATGGCCGTTGTCTAGCTGGTATAGAAGGGTAATCTTTAAAGTATGAGATGTACAAAATTTTATTGGAAACATATTCTATTTATAGTAGCTGTTATAGTATAAGAGATTGTTTCTACGCCAGACTGAGGTTCGATTTGCATCACATTAAAATGATATCCATTCTCTCCTTGTAGAAATATTAATGTATACTGGAGGCCATCATATGAACGGTGTGTCTGTGCAAAGCATTGTAAGAATTACTATATGATCCTCTGTACGTGTTGGACTACTTCTCACGTCAATCCACTGGTTTTTGTGCATCGTTGATCATTTTCTATTTCTTCATTACCGATGAAATACCCTTGCAGGAATTTATTGTCTTCTTAGGGTAGAGGTAGTAATGATACCGTGTTGTTATAGATTGGATGGAAAAAGCATAATCGATTTCATCTCTGTTAGTGTTGATCGATGTGACACCGAAAAAAATCATTTTGAAGTAGGCTTTGTATACTTTTATATTACGTAGAAAGTGTTTCTATTCTGGAGTTTCCTCTGACATGTAACGTAAAAGTTTCTGCGGAGGTGCTTCCAGTGGTAGTAATCGAATTCTTCCATTCTTGCCACAGAATCCTGATGTTTCTCTATTGAACATTTTCGCGTTGCAAGATTGGCAGATGTTATCCATTTTCCTGATTACGACTTGTTTGATTTTGTTATATTCTTTCGTCGTGTAGTAGAGGAATACTTCATTTGTTAGGCTGTTGTGTTTACTTGTCCTAGTCCGGGTTTTTCACAGGATGATATTTTCATGGCTAGCTAGAGTTCAGAGTCTTTTATCATATGGGTGTATCGAAATTCGTTATTCTTCAGCTCATTCATTTCGTTGTTCTTTGGTTTCTCTGATTACCACGCTGTCCATTGTCGTTCGTTGGGACCTTAAATGTGCTTCGCGCTCTTCTCCTGTTCCCTTCTTTCGCTGTGGCTTTTCTTTTCGCCGTTTTGCTACAGAACTAGCATGATCTCCTCATTTTTACGTTTGAGCATTAGCTGAAATATAATCCAAAACAACTTTGCATTAATAGGCACAATAAGTACACTTTTCACACTTTATTTTCGATTTCTATTCAGTCACTGTGTCACATCACTGTTTATTTTTATTTACTCCCTTCGTCACTGATAAGAAACAGATGTTCGAATCCACGACGGGTCTTGCTTCATATACCCCTGCCGGTGGCGATTTCCAGTACATGCCAAAAAGGCTTCGAATGGTCCACAATGTTCCAGAACATTCCACAACATTCAAGAGTGTTCTGGAATGCTTCACAGTGATTTGGGAACTTCAGGGATGTTGGTGATCATTCTGGAATCTTCCCGACTGTTCCAGACTATTATCAAACATTCCACATCGTAATTTGTAGTCTACCAGTTTAGTGATTCACTTCACGGCGATCGATTACCATTTCACATACAATATTTTGCGGTAGAAAATAATAAATAACTTACATTTCCTTATGAAGAGACAACAATATGTCACCACATGACACCCACGAATGGTGTTTTCTTATGCTTGGGTTTATAAGAGATATCCTTAGATTTTTAGCTTTCAATAGATCACGTAAACATTTTACGTGTAATATTTTAAGCAGCCGCACGTCCCGTGTCCGCAGCAAGGCTGTGGGCCGCTATTTAAAACTGAAGTTATTTTAATTATAGGATCAGATCAGATTTCAGTATTATGTCACCCGTTTCTAGCTGGAATCCTATCCTTTAATGTATATTTCACTACAGTACTTTTGAGTTACGCCAGATGTCATAAAAACCTGCAAATTTAGGCACCAGTACATTGTCCCATAAATATGCCAGCTCTCGTTTTCAGTTCATTATTCCCTCAAAACTAATGATTCCACTAGACCATCAGAGCTTTGTCATTTCCCAAGGTCCTATCTAAATCAGTCTACACGAATTGCTGACGAATTTGTATATCTCTGAGTTCGCTGTGTTATTATACCAGTGTCTCACTTTTACACACTTTTGAGTACGTTAGCATTTTATACTGACACTGATATTATTAGGGGTAAAAGTAGTAGTTCAAGCAATATTGCTGTTATTATCATTCAATCATGTTATTCCAACTGACTTTTGATACACGGAAATCTGGAATCACATCTATTACTACAGCACTGAATATTCATAACAATATAGTTACGTACAAAAATATTTGAATGAAAACCTGTGTCCACGTAAGACAGGCGCTGAAGACCGTCTCTTCACGGGTAAATAAGATAAAAAGTGAAAGAAAAAAAGGATCATGTTTGAAAGAAAAAAGAATCATGCTTGCTGGAAGCGATATAATTAAATAAGCAAATACCTTTACAGATTAATACAAAAACAATCAAAACATACAACATATTCACTTAAACTGACAAAAGACTAATCAGTGACACAAAAGTGTCATTTTGATGTGCTCTTAAGGCTTTCCAGCAATAATTGATTCTTCACGTATATGTAAATTTGGAGCGGAAATCAGTACATCATGCCGCGCGAACTTTTTAAGACAGCGTTCATTGTTATTAAACTTCGTTACCGATTTCTCCGTTCTCAGTGGCTTGCAGTTTTAAATGTAAGAGGTCAACGATGTGCTCTCTTGCACTAGTTTTCTTCTTATTTGATGTTATCTCCTTCCTGACTACTTAGCTGAAAGCTGCAATAAAAACAAACGTCTTTCGGAAGAGCCTTTTAAAACTACGTAGACTCTAAGTTTAATATACTTGAGCAGGTACAGACGCCACTATCCTTCCATCTACCTCGGCAAATGTAAAGGGAAAATGTTCTTCCCAGTTGTTACTCAGGCACTCTTCGATCGCCTTGAAGGGTGCCACGTGGCTGTTAATTAGCTCTTGGCACTGAGAGGTCCTGCATCTTACTCAGCGCAGCTAATGAGAGAGAATATTCTAAAGACAAGTTATCTCTATCGAAAGAGTGTAAATAAAGTCTAGGAGTACAGCAGCTTTCTGAAGATCAAGCGTACAAAAGTGTTCTTTCATTAAGGAGCTGGTGATTTTTTCTTCTTTTTGAATACGAAACGACTGCTGCCTTTCCTCCATTGTCAAAGTACGTGTTACTGTTTCCATCTAACAAGATACATAAATGAAGAGCTTTCCTTTCTTTGATTTTTTTTTGGGGGGGGGGAGAGGGGGGGCGGGGGTGGGTGTCCATCAGCCCTCTCACCGGTTTGATGCGAACCACCTCGACTTCTTCACTTTATCAACAACCTCTTCATCTAGGGTTAGCACTTACATCCAACGTTCCAAATTATTTGTTGGTTAAGTCCCAATCTGTTTTCTCCAACAATTTTCGTGTCAACGCCCACAACTACATACATCCACTACAGTCCACCGCATAATGTGTTGTGGAATTGTCAGAAATGTTTTCCTTAAGTTAAGAATTGTGTTTGATACCAGAAGATTTCTTTTGGCCTGGAATGCCATCTTTGCCCTTACTAGTCTGCCGTGCTTTTACCGGGATACGTTGTTTTGCTTCTAATGTAGCAAATTTACTTCATTTCGTCAGCTTCGTGGTTCCCAATTTTGATTGTAAGTTTTTCACTATTTTAATTTGTGCTACTGCTCGTAGCTATCTTTCTTTTGTTTAGCCCCAATCGCTATACCGTGCTCATTAGACTGTTCATTGACTCAGTATGCCCATTTTCATTCCTTGATTCCACAATGAATATAACAGTGCTGCCTGCGAATTATATTCTTTCACCCTGAATTTTAGTGGCACTGCTGAGGCTATTTCCATCAATGCATCTTCAACGTGCAGACTAAGGAGTTGAGGAAGTGTGCATCTCTTTCTTGCAGACTTTTCATTGCCAGCACTTGATTCTTGGTTTTCGATTCATATTGTCCCTTCTTGATTCTACTGTATTTTACCCGTCTTTCCATACAGCTTCCACCTCTTTTTCGAAATTTTTGAAGAACTTGTGGAATTAAGTGCCTGAATAAACGGTGCTGTGCTCGTTTGATACAGAATCAGCATAATACAGACTCTGTAGATATAAATGAAAGAAGAATTGCAGTTTAATTATTTCATAAAGTGACCCTACTCCCTTCATGAAGTCGCGACAGCATTCTGATTCCTGCTCAGACCTTGTCAACTTTACATTAATAGCAAACAGGAGAGAAGGAAAACATTTATTGCAGGTCCTCTGGTTGGCTGTTACATGACATTCGGCCTTCTAAACGTTGGTCTAATGACCACTCATAGATTGATGATGATTGCCTATGGCTTTTATGTCCAGAAAATTCAGGAAACGCCCTAGTGTTGCTAAGACACTACGACGATATTTTTAGTACGGAAAATGCAATGGAGTATAGCATAGGAACCTTGTTCATTCCTGTGTTACAGTGTCAGCATCTCGTTTCAGAGAACTTAAAATATTGACACACGATATCATTTGGTTAGTGTCCTTGGGACTTAATGCTGTTTGTATGGTTCGCACTTTAATCTGAACTTGGACTTCAGATGGTATGCCCTCGGGCTAAATTTCTTTCACCTAATAAAGATTATCTTATAGGTAGTCGTTTTACGGACTGAGGAAGATAATAAATCAGTTTTAGGCTGCTCCTTGAAATCATGAACCACTATGAGAAACTGCAGTGTTCCATCTTACCAGTCACTCAGTCTACTTTTAATTCCGATAAACACTGTTTCTAAGATAAAGTGGATCGTTTAATATCATCATTGTGTGCTTTAGCTCATACCATCGATAGCAAAATGAACTACATTGCCTCTCTTTAGAAGTAAGCGACTGCTTGATAAGCTCTGGATGCTTGTACGACATTTACTGTACACTTCTTCGCTCTTTCTATGTGTGTGTGTGTGTGTGTGTGTGTGTGTATGTGTGTGTGTGTGTGTGTGTGTGTAACTCTGCTGACACACCGTCACTTCAGTTCGGTAACGACATTAATTTCGTATTGATCGGATGACACAAGGGATGTGGAAAGGAAGAGAAACTGTATAATAAACATCGTGTTTAAGACATCGTTGACACTGTATGAATAAACAGGGTATACATCTGTAACTCGCTATCAGCAACGTTTATTTGACAATAAATATTTCAATCAAATTGTAGACGTATTTTAAATACAGCAGCAGACGTGAATGGGTGCTTTATCTAGGACCGTGGTGGCCGTCTCGGTCAGTCATCATCAAACATATCATTAAATCTCTGCTACCACAGTTAATTTACTGGACACCGCTAGTACTGATTCATCAGACAACTCCTACATGAAGCTTCCCCAATCTCATTAAACCGATAACAATCCGGCGAGCATGATTATTTTGATCAGAGCTCTTTTGTGCATTGGCCAATATAGTCTTGGTAGCAATTTTTTTGTTCCGTATCTCAATCTGTAATAACTGAACAGTTGCAGAAACATTTTGCTGTCCATCTGCCTGTGCATCCTTTTTTCTCAGTTACAAGTCGAGGTATGAACGTTCGTAACTAATGACACATACTGAGGTCTACATTCCGCTAACGGTGTAAAAAATTTAAGCTTCTAAGTGAATGCAAGTAAAGGATACAGCCGTTTATGTCACATATTTTGACACTCGCAAACTCATTCATCAAAACTCACAGGTAATGAACTTTCAATATGCAAAATTAAGTTTGCACTAAAACTTCAGAGTGCGAGCCCTACTCGCACTTGTCCGTTTTTTTTTAGTAATTAGTCAACTGACACGTTTGATGAAGTCTGTTACGAATTCCTCCTCTTCGCGAACCCCTTCACCTCATAGTGGGACTTGCAACATATGTCTCCAATTATTTTTTTGGATGCGATCCAAATTCGACATTCTACTGCTGTTCTTACTCTCTACAGCTTCCTGTAGTATCATGGAAATTATTCGCTACTATCTTAACACATGTCCGATCAACATGCCCCTTCTTATTGTCAGTGGGTCCCACAACTTGCTTTATCGATCATGCGAAAATCTCATTTCTTATCTTATCAGTCTAACTAATTTTCAACATCCTCCTATTGCACCAAATTTCAAGCACATTGATTGTTGTGTTCTGGTGTTCCTGTCAATGACTCATGAAAGTGCAATGCTACACTCCATATGTACATCCTAAGAAATAGCCTCCTCAAGTTAGGATCTATGTTTAATATTCGAAGTCTTCTTTCTGCTTTTCTTGTTCTCTTTGCTTCATCCATAGCTGTATTTTACTTCCGAGGCAGCAGACCTCCTTAACTTCCTGAACTTCATGATCACCGATTTTGACGTTGAACTTACAGCTGATAGCATTTCTGATATTCGTCATTACCTTCGTCTTATCCAACATGTCAAAACTCACCATGAAATTTGTTATGTAGGCGCAAAACAACGAAAGAAATGCACTGTCAAGATTTTTCTAAGACACCCTGCTAAAATTTTTTAAAAATTGCTGGAGTCACTTGTTTTTGTTGCACGAAGAACCGCTTATGACAGCGGTTTGTACAGCTCTTAAAGCCCAGTGCTCGATCTCCAAGCGCTAATGGAAAGCATTGATGCTCAAATCGTTATAGGCACTGAAAACTGGATAAAGCCGGATATAAGCTCAGCCGAAATTTTTGCGAAGTACCTAACGGTGTTCCGAAAGGATAGGCTAAACACGGTTGGCGTGGCGTGTTTGTTGCTGTTAGAACTAGTTTAACCTGTCGCGCAATTGAAGTAGATACGTCCTGTGAGATAGTATGGGCAGAGGTCATGTTGGCAACCGGAATAAAATTATAATTGGATCCTTTTACTGACCTTCCAATTCAGATGATACAGTTGCTGAAAGGTTCAAAGAAAACTTGAGTTTGATTTGAAACATGTACCCAACTCATACGATAATAGTTGGTGGTGACTTTAATTTACCCTCTATATGTTGGCGAAAACACATGTTTAATTCTGGAGGTACGCATAAAATATCATCCGAAATTGTGCTAAACGCATTCTCTGAAAATTGTTTCTAGCAGTTAGTTCACGATCCCATGCGAACAGTACACTTTGTGAAAACACACTTGACGTCACATCAACAAATAATCCTGAGTTAATGACGAGCATCAAAACCGATACAGGGATTAGTGAACACAGGGTTGTCGCAGCGAGACTGAATACTGCAATCCCCAAATCCTCCAAAAATAAGCGAAAATATAACTATTCAGAAAAGCAGATAAAAATTCACTTGACGCTTTCCTGAGAGACAATCTGCACTCATTCGAAATTAATAATATTAATGTAAACCAGTTGGTGAGTTGAATTCAAAGAAATAGTATCGTCAGCAATTGAGAGATTTATACCAAATAAATTAACAAACGACGGAGCTGATTCTCCTTGGTACACAAAACGGGTTAGAACACTGTTGTAGAAACATCGAAACACACATACCAAATTCAAACAGACGCAAAATCCCCAACATTGGCGATCTGTTACAGAAGCTCGAAATTTAGCGCGGACTTCAATGCGAGATGCATATAACAGTTTACACAACGAAACAGAAAATCCAAACAGATTCTGGTCGTATATGAAGTATGTTAGCGGCAAGAAACAATCAATGCATTCTCTGCGCGATAGCAATGGAGCTACTATCGAAGACAGCGCTGCCAAAGCAGAGTTGCTAAACATAGCCTTCCAAAATGCCTTCATAAAAGAAGACGAAGTAAATATTCAAGAATTCGAATCGAGAACAGCTGCCAGCGTGAGTAACGTAGAAGTAAATATCCTCTGAGTATTGAACCAACTTACATAACTTAAGAAAAACAAGTCTTCTGGTCCAGAATGTATACCACTTAGGTTCTTTTCGGAGTATGCTGATGCATTAGCTCCATACTTAACAACCATATCGAACCGCAAGCTCGACGAAAAATGCGTACCTAAAGATTGGAAAGTTGCACAGGTCACACCAATATTCAAGAAAGGTAATAGGAGTAATCCACTAAATTACAGGCCCATGTCGTTAAATCCGGTATGCAGCAGGTTTTTGGAACATATATTGTGTTCAACCATTATGAATTACCTCGAAGAAAACTCTATTGACACACAATCAACATGGGTTTAGAAAACATCGTTCCTGTGAAGCACAACCAGCATTTTATTCACATGAAGTGTTGAGCGCTATTGACAAGGGATTTCAGATCAATTCCGTATTTCTGGATTTCCGGATGGCTTTTGACACTGTAGCAGCAAGCGTCTTGTAGTGAAATTGCGTGCTTATGGACTATCGTCTCAGTTACGTGACTCGATTTGTCATTTCCTGTCAGAAAGGTCACAGTTCGTAGCAACTGACGGAAAGTCATCGAGTAAAACAGAAGTCATTTATGGCGTTCCCCAAGGTAGTGTTATAGGCCCTTTGCTGTTCCTTATCTATATTAACGATTTGGGAGACAATCTGAGGAGCCGTCTTACGTTGTTTTCAGATGACGCTGTCGTTTGTCACTAATAAAGTCATCAGACGATAAAAACTAACTGCAAAACGATTTTGAAAAGATATCTGAATTTTGCGAAGATTGGTAGTTGACCCTAAATAACGAAAAGTGTGAGGTCTTCCATATGAGGGCTAAAAGGAATTCGTTAAACTTCGGTTACACTATAAGTCAGTCTAATCTAAAAGCCGTAAATTCAATTAAATGTCTAGGTATTACAATTACGAACGACTTTAATTGGAAGGAACGCATAGAAAATGTTGTGGGGAAGGCTAACCAAACACTGCGTTTTATTGGCAGGACACTTAGAAAATGTGACAGATCTAGTAAGGAGACTGCCTACACTACGCCTGTTCGTCCTCTTTTAGAATGCTGCTGCGCGGTGTGGGATCCTTACCAGATAGAACAGACGGAGTACATCGAAAAAGTTCAAAGAAGGCAGCACGTTTTGTACTATCGCTAAATACGGGAGAGAGTGTCACAGAAACTATACAGGATTTAAGCTGCGACGGAATCTTCTCACGAAATTCCAGTCACCAACTTTCCCTCCGAATGCGAAAATATTTTATTGACACCAACCTACATAGAGAGAAACAATCACCACGATAAAATAAGGGAAATCAGAGCTCGTACGGAAAGATATAGGTGTTAGTTCTTTCCGCGCGCTATACAAGATTGGAATAATAGAGAATTGTGAAAGTGGTTCGATGAACCCTCTGTCAGGCACTTAAATGTGATTTGTAGAATATACATGTAGATGTCGATGTAGAGTCTGTGACAAGGGACCGTATCGCCGCCTGCTGCTAATATCCGAAGTGATGCAAGCGAATTTGAAACACCTAAACCATATAAAAAATGTCACGTGTCATTAATGTTTTGAATATGAGAAAGTTCGTATCGACAAATAACAGGTTGCATGTATAATTCTTTCAAAGACGACTAGCAGAGGAAAATAAATCAAGGCTGGATTTGATGGTACTTTACAGACGACTTCTATCCATCGTGAAATGAAATATTTCTTTCACGTACGTCATTTCTGTAGGACAGTTCTTATAACAATTTGTGAATATCTGTATTTAGATAACACAGAAACAGTTTTTTCTTTATTCCCCATAGTATTCACAATAAGACCATGTCATTTAAATGAGGAAAACAAACATTTTCCTTACATCAGTCACACCAGATTAAAGAAAAATTAATGCTCTCAGGATCGTCGCAACAATTAATAGTTTTATTTGGACAGAACTGCGGTGGTTTAAGAAATGATTTTCGCCGTTGCTATTATTACTGTGCTGATAACCAAGCATACTTAAAGTACTCCGTAAAATTGGCCTACGCAAACTGATAATGCACAAATGAGTGAAATTTAAGAATACTATTCTCCTGATAAGCCTCAGAGAACTCTGAGCTGATTCAAATTATATTGTACGACAATTTCGTTAATAATACCGTCCACAGACGAGAAACTTCTTTATCCAGTGTGTCATTGGTTCTTTCAGTTTTAGTCGTCCTCCTGAAAGACAGCTATATCGGTACGCTCAACCTAAGAGTCCAACAATAACAATTAATTAATTTCTGTAGGTTGTTACAAACAGTTTCGGATGAAATACAAAAAATTGTTCTTCTTCTATTTCCATAATCAGTATGCTTTGATGTCCATGAAGGCAGATTTAAACCTGTGGAAACAGTAATCCATTCACACTTACCACTGTTATTACTATCTATGGATATCTAGTAGTATTAATGTATTGAACAACAGACAGACTTTCTTCGCACTGTAATGATAAACTGGTTTGTGCGCATTACTTTCACGAAACAGCAGGTGTGGGGCGTCAGACATCGCAGTTGCGGGGATAACAGCGAGCTTCGGCATCACATCGTCTATGGCATTTACTCTACGTAAAATCTGCTGTTTTTCGATTTCCTACACTGTTTGATTCCTTGAATCTGCTTAACCAGACCGAAGAAGAGTTGATATCACCAGTCTTCAACGCAGTTGCAATTTGGAGGATCCAGTCTCGTAGGTCTCCATCAGGAATCGTAGATTGCTTCTCATGTGCCTCTCTATGTGCTTCGTAATTAAAGGAAACTCCTCTAAAGAAGTGTTCTTCGTGTTATTTATTGAAGTTTAAGCGTATATGTTGGTTGGGGAGGAGAGGGGGTAATGAGACTTTGTGCCCACCCTGTACAGTAAATCTTTCGGCCAGTATTCACAGTTTTGCGAGTTTCACTTTGGCGTGAATTTATTACTTCGTGTAAGTCTTTCTTTCATTTAAACAATTTATATTCAGATTTTACGAAGCAGAACCGGATTGCCCACTGATTAACACTAAGCGTTAAACACAATGAATATTTATTCAGTTTTATCTCCATTGCGAACACTTACGCTACTAAAAGAGCAACTGGTAATCTTGATGGATACTAAATGAGCTAAAATTTGAGTGAACAGTAACTCCGGACAGTTGTTTCAGAGAAACTATAATTGAAAATAGACATTCACTTCACAAATTACGATGACGGCGAATGGTATTATAGGGTTGCCGATGAGCTGTCAACCACGGATACGCGCTTGCCGTGTTGCCCTTATACATACCGCTAAATCTCCGTTAGGTGTGTACATTTCACCAGCCACCTGACGAGCTAACAATTTGGAAATATTCAACTTTTTATTTAATACTTACAGCGCGTCTTAGCAGCTAATATTTTAACACGGCCTTTCTTTTCGCATATCCCCCCCTGATTAAAAAAATTCCGGGCATATTCCGACACGTCGGATTGACCATTCCCTTGTTAAGTTGGCAGGTTGTTAGGTTTACTTGCTCTGTCTATCGGTGCGGCAGTTGGATGAAAACTGTAAAACACATGAAACAATACAAAATGATTAAAACGTAAATGCATTCATTCACAATGCCTAGTTGTTAGCGTTATACTTACCCTATTTAACACGTTATAACACGGAAACTAATTACTGTACGTGTACGAAACTGGGTAGCATTAATGTCCGGAGTATGGGGGTGCATGATTTCCATACGTCACAGCGCCACCGTCCAGTTCCAACTATGGCAAGCAAGTGTCGTGATCACTCCTCGTGATTCATGGTGCCATACACCTGACCAGTAGTGGTGCACTTGTTGACATGTCAACATGAGCTTGGACAAGAGGAGCAGGGCATTATTGGTAAAGCAACAACAGTGCTGCAGCTGTACTTCGTGAATATCACTCTGGAAGGATTACGGAAGGGTCCTGTTTCTCCACCTGCTGTTCAGAGCATAATGACCGAATCTACTGGAGAACTGGGTGTCGCTCCAGGGAGATGCCGGTTGCACGACGGGTGGTTGACGAAATCACTGTTGCTATGGCAGACAAGGCTTCGCGCAGTTCCCGATCGACAGGCAGTGCGCGTATTGTGTCACGACAGTTAAACATCCCGTTGTCCAATATACGGAAGATGCTACAGACCATTCTCATATTGTATCTGTACAAGATCCATTTCGTACAGCAGTTTGCACCACAGGACGCACGACGACGTGTTGACCTCGCTCTTCACTTTCGCGCAGGGATTGAAGTTGACAAGCGCCAGCCCTTCACCGTCCTACGAACAGACGAAGCAAATCTCTCTCTGACTGGTGAGGCGAACACACAGAATTGCCAAGTATGGGGATCTTCATCTCCACTGTGTATGAAGTTGTACTTTATCGTGAACCCGGGCACAAGCACGGGCGCTCGCAGATGTCCTCAGTGCCTGCCCGCTGCTCTCCCCCACTCTGCCAGCCAGCAGTACCCCCACCATCTGCTCGCCTAGCCACGCACCTCACTGCACCGTGCGGAACCTCTCGGTCCGTTTACTTCACGTCGTTTGTAGACATTGCATTCGGTGTTTGCGATAAAAAAGAACTAGTGGGTGGAAAATGGCTGAGGAAGAGTTAAAATCCTTTGAATCCATACTCGTTAATCCACAGTGGGAAGAAGAGTACTTTTTTTGTTGGAACGCAAAGCCACTACAGTGTTTGATTTGCAGTGCAACATTGTCTTCATGGAAGAAGTATAATGTGAAGCGACATTATCAACTGCTTCACGAGGAGGATATAGTCGGTCTGAATAATGAAGAAAGAAAAGCCAAACTTATCGAACTGAAGCAGAAAAAGGAGAAAGGCATACCTGTACATGTAGATAATTATGACACTCATTCACATAATTTCTGTTATTAATAATACAGGGTTATTACAAATGATTGAAGCGATTTCACAGCTCTACAATAACTTTATTATTTGAGATATTTTCAAAATGCTTTGCACACACATACAAAAACTCAAAAAGTTTTTTTAGGCATTCACAAATGTGCCCCTTTAGTGATTCGGCAATTCGGCAGACATCAAGCCGATAATCAAGTTCCTCCCACACTCGGCGCAGCATGTCCCCATCAATGAGTTCGAAAGCATCGTTGGTGTGAGCTCGCAGTTCTGGCACGTTTCTTGGTAGAGGAGGTTCAAACACTGAATGTTCCACGTAACCCCACAGAAAGAAATCGCATGGGGTTAAGACGGGAGAGCGTGGAGGCCATGGCATGAATTGCTGATCATGATCTCCACCACGACCGATCCATCGGTTTTCCAATCTCCTGTTTAAGAAATGCCGAACATCATGATGGAAGTGCGGTGGAGCACCATCCTGTTGAAAGATGAAGTCGGCGCTGTCGGTCTCCAGTTGTGGCATGAGCCAATTTTCCGCGGGCTACGCGTGAAACTTGCCCGCACGCGTTCAACCGTTTCTTCGCTCACTGCAGGCCGACCCGTTGATTTCCCCTTACAGAGGCATACAGAAGCTTTAAACTGCGCATACCATCGCCGAATGGAGTTAGCAAGTGGTGGATCTTTGTTGAACTTCGTCCTGAAGTGTCGTTGCACTGTTATGACTGACTGATGTGAGTGCATTTCAAGCACGACATACGCTTTCTCGGCTCCTGTCGCCATTTTGTCTCACTGCGCTCTCGAGCGCTCTGACGCCAGAAACCTGAAGTGCGGCTTCAGCCGAACAAAACTTTATGAGTTTTTCTACGTATCTGTAGTGTGTCGTGACCATATGTCAATGAATGGAGCTACAGTGAATTTATGAAATCACTTCAATCATTTGTAATAGCCCTGTATTTAATGTGCGTTTTCCGGAACTTTTTACCTTTTCCTGTACGTATTTACAGGACGAAAACCTCATCATAAACAACGATGCAGCGATGACAGTAAGCTATTATGTAGCTCTTAAAACAGCTAAAATAGCACGGCCCTTGGGCGATGGAGAATTTATGGAAGAATTTTTTGTTGCTGCCGCAACAATTTTGTGCCATCAAGTCTTCCTGTTTTTGAAACCGTTCCTTTTTCACGGAGAACGGGTTGCAGGTTCATTGGAGAAATGGCCCACCATGTGGAAGCTCAAATGAGAAACAGGTTCAAAGATTTGGTTTTCTTTTCATTAGCATTGGACGAAAGCTCTGATGTATGTGATGTCGCTCAACTTGCAGTCTTTTTGCGAGGAATTGATGCTCAGTTTAAGTGATTAAGGAGCTCCTCGATTTAGTGCCAATGCATACGCAACAACGGCCGACGATATACCTTCGAGCGTAGAACATCTAATAGAGAAATACGAGCTATGTATGAAAAACTTTCATCAATTGCAACACATGGGGCTCCTGCAATGATTGTCCGTAAGTCTGGTGTCGTTGCTTTGATACGAAAAAAGTTGAAAGCTGTCGGTGAACAGGTAATACCAGCAATACATTCCATTCTTCACCGTGTTAATTTGTTAGCAAAATGTGCCAAAGTAGTTGGCGTCATGGACGTGGTTATAACAACAGTCGCACGGGTTGGGACACAGACAATTCAAATTGTTCCTGGCAGATCTCAAATATGAATGCGGCGATGTACCAAATTTTTTGTGAAGTACGCTGGTTGAATCGAGGTGTTGTTTTAGAACGATTTTTTTAATTTATGTAAAGATATAGCGTTATTCATGGATGCGACAGGAAAACCGGTGAAAAAATTGGACAACCCACAGTGGATTTTAGACTTTGCGTTTTTAAGTGAGGTAACCAAGCATCTAAATATCTTGAATGTAGCTTTTCAAGGTAGAAATAAGGTAATTAGCGAAGTGTAAGGCTCTATTTTGGTATTCAAGAGAAACCTGCTTTTGTGGGCAAAGAAACTGTCAGAAATGTCGTGTGTACACTTCCCAAGGGTTGCACTAGTTGTTAGTGAAAACAATTTGGAACAGGAAAGGCTCAAAGAACATTTTGATGGGTCTGTACCGTTGCTACAGTCTCTCGAAGGCATTTTTGATAGTAGATTTGAGGACTTAAATCGACTGGAATGCGACGTTAACATTTTTGCGAATCCTTTAGCTTTTAGCGTAGAAAATATGCCTTCTGAAATTCAGTTGGAACTCATTGACTTTCAATTCTATCGTGAGCTGAAGAAGTTTCGTACTGCAGAAACCTTGGCAAGCTTCTACAAATATTTCCCACTCGAACAGTTTCCATTGTTATTTAAAACAGCTGTTCGTGTGTATAGTTTTTTAGGAGCAATCTTACTGATGTTCATCTGACTGGTGCAGCGGGCCTAATGACCAGTAATTTCACACCAGACATCGAGATGCTAGTTCAGAATCATTGTAAAAACAGCCAAGGTGATGTAAATTAATGCCTATGTCCTATTAATACGTAGTACCCCTCCTCTGAAATAAACACGTCTGTGTAAATATAACGTAACATTTACAATGCAAATGCGTTTGTTTCTTAACCCTTTACGTCTGTATCCTATTTGAGGCCATTAAAATAGAACGTGTTACAGTGGTTCGAAACTGTGTTTCTCCGTACATGGCCAACCGCTGCATGGCACAGGATACACAAACTTCGGGTAAGCACGTTTTATACCTACGTCCCACCCACGCATGTTGTGCCAGATATGATTGGCCTTCTGATTACCGTGTATCGGCGCAGAGTTCACGGATGCCACATACGCGTGAAACGACCTCGGACGCATGTGTGTTCCACCTGCTTTGCGTACCTTAGCTTGTGCATACTCGCTTGTGTGCGTGAAGCGCTCTCAGAGGGGTACGGTTACCCCCGTGCAGTGTGCATACCCAATCGACCAGACACATCGTACAGCTCTGCTACCCGCACCACGTGCCCACAGAGCTGCTCAGCGTTGCTCAGCCGGCCAGTGTGGCCGTGCGGTTCTAGACGCTTCAGTTTGGAACCGCGTGACCGCTACGATCGCAGGTTCGAATCCTGCCTCGGGCATGGATGTGTGTGACGTCCTTAGGTTAGTTAGGTTTAAGTGCTTCTAAGTTCTAGGGGACTGATGACCTCAGATGTTGAGTCCCATAGTACTCAGAGCCATTTGAACCATTTGCACCCTCGCGGCTCACGGTACCCGTGGGCAACCATGCGGGCAGCTCACGTGCCCACCCCTGCCTTATGGTGTGACTTCACGCCTACGTTCATCATTGTCTCACTCGTCCTTGAACAGGCTGGCGCTTAAGGACCAAAGACGTGCAGTGTGACTGGCTAGCGTACTGCGGCATGCATCGCCAGCACGTCATACCCGCCCTACAGGAGAGAGACGATAGAGCTCAACAGTTTTCAAGCAAGAGAGGGGCCCACCGCACATTGCTCGTGAACTTCATCTGCTTCCCCAAAACACATTTGGAAACGATCGAATTATCAGCAGATCGTTTCCAAATGCTTGGCTGGCACGATCACCTGATATTACTCCCTGTGATTTCTGGTTGTGGATCTACCTGAAGGACAGGGTTTGCAAGGAGAACATTCACACATGCGCTGATCTGAAGCGCAGCATATCGAGAGGGGTGGCAGAGATCTTAGTGCTGTTTTGTCTAAAACTGATATGGTGAGACCGTGGCTGCGTACAATTAATGTAGGTTGATTCTTACAAAGAAGGAGACAGCAACGAGCGACCGTTAATAATGCTATTTATTTAGGTAAGTAGTGCCGTATCCGGTTTCGAACTGACAAGTTCATCATCAGACGGCTGTTCACAAGATTCACAAGCTGCGCTATACATAATCGTCAGTTTACGAATTTTATTCTCCCACTATAGCTAAATATTGTTGGTGTGCTGGTGCTCTACAGTAGAAAACAATGTTAGAAGCGCCCTATGTGAACGTGACTAACCTCCAAACGATGTAATACAGAGTAAACAAATATGTGTGTGTGTGTGTGTGTGTGTGTGTGTGTGTGTGTGTGTGTGTGTGTGTGTGAGTGTGGTGCTATGCACAATACGGCTATACGCAAATCATATAAGTGCAGCATATACTTTGCAATATTTCAAAAATACAATCCTGCAACTCTGCAACAAAATTACGTGGAATTTTGGATGTAAGTACTATAACCACTTAACCTCACATATTCGTTTACTCTGCATTACATCGTTTGAAGGTTAGTTATGTTCACATAGGGCACGTCTAACATTGTTTTCTACAGTAGGGCACCAACACGCCAAGAATATTTCGCTATAGTGGGAGAATAAAAATAGTAAACTGGGGATTATGCAAAGTATATTTTGTGAAAAGCCTTCTGGTGATGAACTTGTCAATTCGAAACCGGCTGTGAGTTGATGTGAATACGGCGTCTTCTGGTGGCG
This sequence comes from Schistocerca cancellata, assembly GCF_023864275.1. Classification (NCBI taxonomy): domain Eukaryota; kingdom Metazoa; phylum Arthropoda; class Insecta; order Orthoptera; family Acrididae; genus Schistocerca; species Schistocerca cancellata. The sequence continues at coordinate 630,060,191 of NC_064630.1, forward strand.
TACGAGGAGCCCACAAAAACAGCAACTCGCGGTGGCTGGTTCCAATATATCTTCTCCAGAAACAAGAGCGGTGTGCAAAGCGCCTTGTACAGTCAGCGAAGAGGCCGACAGTGCCGCATTTCTTCCCAACCCCCCTCCAACCATGACGCTTCCTACCCGTCGTCGCCTAGTGTGTGAGCAGGTGATCGTGTGGAGAAGGTTTGTGCAGTGATTCTGATGGAGTAGGCTGTGGCACGGTGGCACTAAATAACCGGCTTCACAACATTCACCTCGCGAACCACCGTGAAAAATCTGCCCGAAAACCGTAGGCAGTACTCCCATACAACGGCACAGCTGTTGCTATGGCTATACAGGGTTATTACAAATGATTAAAGCGATTTCACAGCTCTACAATAACTTTATTATTTGAGATATTTTCACAATGCTTTGCACACACATACAAAAACTCAAAAAGTTTTTTTAGGTATTCACAAATGTTCGATATGTGCCCCTTTAGTGATTCAGCAGACATCAAGCCGATAATCAAGTTCCTCCCACACTCAGCGCAGCAAGTCCCCATCAATGAGTTCGAAAGCATCGTTGATGCGAGCTTGCAGTTCTGGCACGTTTCTTGGTAGAGGAGGTTTAAACACTGAATCTTTCACATAACCCCACAGAAAGAAACCGCATGGGGTTAAGTCGGGAGAGCGTGGAGGCCATGATATGAATTGCTGATCATGATCTCCACCACGACCGATCCATCGGTTTTCCAATCTCCTGTTTAAGAAATGCCGAACATCATCATGGAAGTGTGGTGGAGCACCATCCTGTTGAAAGATGAAGTCGGCGCTGTCGGTCTCCAGTTGTGGCATGAGCCAATTTTCCAGCATGTCCAGATACTCGTGTCCTGTAACGTTTTTTTCGCGGAAGAAAAAGGGGCCGTAAGCTTTAAACCGTGAGATTGCACAAAACACATTAACTTTTGGTGAATGGCGAATTTCCTGCACGAATGCGTGAGGATTCTCTACCGCCCAGATTCGCACATTGTGTCTGTTCACTTCACCATTAAGAAAAAATGTTGCTTCATCACTGAAAACAAGTTTCGCACTGAACGCATCCTCTTCCATGAGCTGTTGCAACCGCGCCGAAAATTCAAAGCGTTAGACTTTGTCATCGGGTGTCAGGGCTTGTAGCAATTGTAAACAGTAAGGCTTCTGCTTTAGCCTTTTCTGTAAGATTTTCCAAACCGTCAGCTGTGGTACGTTTAGCTCCCTGCTTGCTTTATTCGTCGACTTCCGCGGGCTACGCGTGAAACTTGCCCGCACGCGTTCAACCGTTTCTTCGCTCACTGCAGGCCGACCCGTTGATTTCCCCATACAGTGGCATCCAGAAGCTTTAAACTGCGCTTCCATCGCCGAATGGAGTTAGCAGTTGGTGGATCTTTGTTGAACTTCGTCCTGAAGTGTCGTTGCACTGTTATGACTGACTGATGTGAGTGCATTTCAAGCACGACATACGCTTTCTCGGCTCCTGTCGCCATTTTGTCTCACTGCGCTCTCGAGTGCTCTGGCGGTGCGTTAGTATACGTCGGACCCGCGTGTCGCCACTATCAGTGATTGCAGACCGAGCGCCGCCACACGGCAGGTCTAGAGAGACTTCCTAGCACTCGCCCCAGTTGTACAACCGACTTTGCTAGCGATGGTTCACTGACAAAATACGCTCTCCTTTGCCGAGACGATAGTTAGCATAGCCTTCAGCTACGTCATTTGCTACGACCTAGCAAGGCGCCATTACCAGTTACTACTGATACTGTAAAACATGTACCGTCAAGAGCGACGCTCATCATTTATGGATTAAAGTTAAGTATTCCACCAGCTACGTCCGTTTTTATAAAGTCTAAATTCCTTGTCCTGTTCCAGACCTCACGCCAGCCTGCGTGAGCTAAAACGCGTGCCTTTCGGCTTCCTCTCATACCCGGTGTTGGCTCTCCTGCCAACCCACAACACTTCTAACGATTTACAATATCCTCAACGTAACAGTTTTAAAGGAAAGTTGATGCAATGATGAGAGAATTATGACTCACGTTGGTTCATTAGGAGTATGCAGTAACAGTACATCATTCTGAAGGGAAAGGCTGTTGTTTCTATTCGAGTAATACTGCATATAAAGTCAAGTGATTACGCACTGAGAATGCAACCCATTAGAATGCAGCATTTAATTGGTCCTAGTGATTCATCCTGTTCAGTAACTTGTGTGATCTCCTGGTAATGGGAGAATCTAACAGTGCATGCAGATGAGATTGTTTAATTTGTAGGCTAGAGCCTCTGATGCACTAAATTTCATCATAGGCCCTCGTAGGTAAGCGAGATAGTGACTGAGTTTGCACGCTATGTCGCAGGACAACAGAGTATTTCTTAGTAGCAATTTAAGAGAACTAATGAAAAAGTTTTAGCATCTGTTTTTTGTTGTACGGTCAGGCAAATCTTTCATCCGATGAAAAAGAGCAGTCAGTGGCTTATGATGTCACCAGAGATAGCTTTCTATCATGCAGATATTGACGATATTCCGTTAAGCAATAGGTACGCCTAAGGCTTACTTTTCGAACAGTTGGAACTTGTTCAACGTCTTGAACGAGAATGTTATTGGTCACTCAGTATTTGCAACCTTATGAAGTAAAACCGTCCCTAATCCACGTGAAAATGGATCAACTGCACTACTGTGTTTTGGAGATCGAAACTGATAAGGTGTAGGCGACTAAGCAATGCATTTTTCGACTTTTGAATTGATTTTTCGCATTCTCCAGTTCGTTGGCAAAGAGGATTTTTTCGCCGGAGGCGATGCATAGGAGCAGAAATTCGCGATGCCTTTGGAAGAAGTGTGGTATAGTAATTCAGGATGCCCAGAACTGCCCATACTTCAAGGAACGCTTTTAGAATGTAGTGTCCGGATGGTCTCTAAATGCTTAGTTCGGGAAAGAGCGCCGTGGGCGTTAATGATATTTCATATACATTCTGTTTCATTCCTCAAATATGAACACTTACGCAAATTACAAATAAGCCCTGCGCTGGTTAAAACTTGACATTAGGATTCCAAGTATTCAACATGCTGGTCGGTGATTATCCAGACACACCTAAGCATTCCTGTCATCTAAATCATCGGAACGTGTTCAAGAAAGCATTGAAAGAATGCTTAACATTTGAGCTTCACAAGGGATGTCGCTGGTATTGGTACTCGCCGAAGTGTGTGTTGACCACCGTAAACATTTTCGTTACTTCACGTAGAGGAAACTGAATGTAAGCATTGTCCGCCTGGCAGGAGATCCATTAACTCCTTAATACTTAGGATTGCGAAAGAATAAACAACCATTTGAACGTTAACTGAATAAATCAAACGAAATAGCAGTGCCTGTGTTGTGATGTAGTACGACAAAATGTTCCTTTGGACATGCAGCATTAAGGAGACCTTTCACGTAAAGCGGTAGATCCACGTCCGTATCTCGATTCGGCAGAAATTATCATTGCTATTTTTCCATTATACAGCTGGAGAAGGTTCATGTTCCCCACTGCGAATGAATTATATGTCAAATATGTCATCTCTTGCAATACATCTCCTTTCTTTATTTGAGTTTATATGAGTTTCTTCCAATACATCAGCTGTCCATCCTATTAATAGTCGCAGTACGATCTTCTCATTGATCCCTTATCATTCACCTATCTGTTTCTCTTCCTCAGGTGCGTTCAGTAGTGCATCAGCAAACTCTCTCAAAATTAAAATGTCAACACACAGAAAATCTCTCACTGGACTTTCGCATCTTCACGTAAAATTGTATACTCGTATCTTCTCAAATATCAACCTTGTACAGTGCTACATCCAGCTGGCTCACTTACACAAAATATCTACATGCTCTGTGTTACCTCGCAACTGGCTCACTTACCCCAGATCAACAGCTCACCACTGCATCGGAGTGGCTCAACTAATCTCCTGTACTTCCATCATAGTTTTAACTCACGACTGGCTTACTGAAAATCTTCGTCAATAATATACACACTTTATCCTCGTTTCAGCTTCACCCATTGTTGATCTGATGCTTCTTCTTTTCATCTGGCGTCACACACACAGTGTCAATGACACCATCTGACGACGATTGGCTCTGTCCCCTACGTAAAAATAGTGACTGCTATTTTACGACTGCGGTTTACTTGGCTCCCACTACCAACTTCTTCTAACAGAGATGAGCATGGTTATACTGTCTCTGCACATTCTTACGAATGTTCATACTCCTTACACATCTTGGTAGGAAAAAAATGTTAACTTCTTCTGGATCTGCAGCTTCACAACACTCCATTTCCACAATATTAGCGTGTATACTTCTTTGCACATGACACAGTCCTCAAAATATATAGGGTATTCATTTTCACTAAAGACATTGAAATATTTCGAAAACTACGCATCGGATCAAAAGAAGTTAACATTCGAATTTGTCTGTCTCGGAGTGGGTCATCCAATGATATCACAGTCGACACTTCATCTCACCCTGTGCTTGAGTGGCGGGGGCAACTTCGAAACCTTCAATGGGATCCCCCGTTTTTGATTGCAGATTACGATTATCTACATAGGTTTCGTCTGAAGCATTTTCTTCGTTTCGCAACAGATGGCGCTGTAATCGGAGGAATAGAGATGGATACACAATCGTAATTCTCGACATGCTACTCAATGGCCCCTGAATATCCAATGGCACGTGGGACCCCATATCTTCATATGTCTTAAATTCTCCTGTGATTACTTGCGTTTGTGCGGTTGCTTCTTCACAAAAATGCTCAAAAACGTAATTTATTCTTACTACGTCTGACAATGATGTCGTCAGTGCCTCTTGAAAACGTTCTTTCGGAATTTTGGCATATAAACTATTTGAAGTTTTCGGAAATAAAGAGTTTTTTTGTACTGAAATGAAGTGTTTTCCGATTTGGTTCTCGCCGATGTCTTAATATAATGCACCAACTGTTGCCACTGAATTTGGTAATGGAGATCAATATGTATGTCCGCCATTAATAGGAAAAATTCTGTTGGGTCACGTGTCAAAATTTTTCTTCTCGTCTCTTTCCTGCTTCGCCCATGCTCGTACCACTATCTTTTCCGTTACTTTCCAAGTCGCTGTTTCTCTGTTTCTCCCTCTGTAATGCGTTCAACACTTCTGGTTCCAGCGATTGACGTGAACATGTATTTCCTTTAATTGCAGCAATCCTTGATCTACTCGTGATGGCTCGAATTTGCCGGAATAGTCCTCTCAGACGACGAGTTATTACCCATAGATAACTTTCTACGGCTACGGTCAAAATTTAGACTTGTTCATCTATTTCCTTTATTGCATAGATTTTGGGCTTGATACCTTTTGGACAACCTCTACCTCCTCTGTGAATTCTCCTTTACATGCTCTAACTGTTTCAATACTCTTCGCCTTAATATCAACATCTTTTTATGCCAGAGTGCCAGAGTCTCTATGATTACGTTCATCAGCATTCTGTACTAACTGATCGTGCATCTACTTAACTTACTCTTCGAGTTTCATATTTCGCTCATCATTCCTGTTTGATTTTTCTTCAATCGTCCTGTTATTTTTCGACTTGTTCATCTTATCTTTTTGTATGACAGAGATCGTCCGTCTTACCTGTAGTTCGTCTTTGATAGTTCTTTGAACTATTCATCACTCTTCGCGAATTGAAAATATTTTCAATTCAGATGATGCTGGAATCCGGGGATTTGGTCCACGATTCGCTACACTCTGTGCCGTTGATTTGCGATCAGATATCAGATCTTCGGCCGTCTAGTTTTCGCCTGTCTGTCCTTGTGACTGGTCGTTCGCAAAACACGACCTTTCACTTACATAATAAAATGAAACACCTAAAGCCGTTATTTTGATGTTATTGTATTACATTGCAGCCAGTTTTGGTGACTTAGTACATCACCTTCATGCCTTAAACGATGCTGTTCTGTGAACTCCAATCGTATGCACAATCCCATCAGTGGCCAACATCTATGAACTGCCTTCCGTAGAATACAGCAAACGTGATGTTGAGTCTGCAGCTGATGGGTGCAGACACAACATTGCTTTTACAGTTTGTGCGTAGTGCGGCCGCGCGTGTTGCCGAAAAATTTGCTTCCGTGATCTCCTTTTAGAACATATTGCGTTATTTCTTTAGGATAATTCATGCCCTTTCGATTTTACTCGTATTTGTTTGCATTATGTGTACTTAAAGATTATTAAAACAACTTACACTTACTTGGCCGTGCGTACCGTTTTCTGCTCCGCGCAGCCGCGACTGTTGCTGAGAAAACGCACTTTTGCTGTTCTTCTTTTGTAGTGTCTGATAGTCAATTCTTCAGGATAGCTTATCCCCTTATAATTATATATGTTTGTGTTATTTGTCTTGCATTGTTAGGAAATCAAGTTCTATCTAATACATCGCCTCGTAAGGAGGACGCAACAATGAGCCGTTGAAAGCTGTAGCGGTTTCCGACGTTATGCATAAGAGCAGGTAATGTCGGCATTGGCAGAGTGTTGAAACGAGGACAATAGCGAGCCGCATTTCTATTGTGCATGTTTTCCTTTCTCCGCGCCCAGGCGTGCATAAGGCCCTACGCCATCAGGCCTTCTACCTGTTGGACGTAAATCTGAGAAAGTGCTATAGTGGTCCGCTTGTTGCACGTTGTAATGGATCGTAAATGGTGCGGCGAATCATTGATGCCGAGAGAAGTATAGCCTGAATGCGAGAACTGAATGTTCCGTGCTACGGACGCATCTTTCTGGAAAAAGTAAACAAAGACGTATATTTGAGGATGCGGGGTCAAGCGATTACAGACATCGGATGTGTTTTATGTTGAAGAAATTTTGCTAAAGTTGTGCTACGCTATTAAGCTCCATTGTAAATGTTTAGTTAGCTGATGGCACAATAAACAAATAAAAGAAAATAATACGCATTCAAGGTGTGTATTTCCCAGTTTATAAAAGATTTAACAAACATTCTTCAGATAACACGTGACGCAGTTCGATCGGAGATGCAGTGTGGAATGACAGTGTTGACCTGCATCGTTTCAAGGTCAATATTCTTCGAGAGAATATCTCAGAAGCAATAAGCTTTTCGTTGTTAAAAAAAGTTAGCCACATCAATCCATAAGCAACATACAACATAGAGCCTAGTTGTGCCGAACGATCTTCGTATCGAAATAAACAGGTGGAGCAGATCCCACGAGGAGTATCACCGGGATCGACGCTGCGAGACATAGATTAGATTACATTGGATTTACTTTAATTCCAATTTATGCCTAGTGATAAGTTCCTCCAGGATGTAGAATATGTCAGAAAAACAACAATACATCACACATATTTACAACTAAACCAAATAAGCTAATGTACCATTCCTTAGATCCCAAGTGGAATGATTGTCATTTTTTTTAAATGAACACTATATGAAAGAGTCACTGAATTTAAAATAAAAATGCTTTATTTATTTATTAATTTATGAGGTAATAAACGTGTATTACAACTACTATAATACTTATTTACAATGATCACATTACTGCACTAAAATTGTGCAGAGTAGAAGGAGTTGGCCACCAGTAAATCCTTTAGGCTTCTCTTAAACTGAATATCATTGGTTGTTAAGCTTTTTATGGCTGCTGGAAAGTTATTTAAAATGTGTGTTCCTTAATAATGCACACCTTTTTCTACAAGAGTAAGTGACTTTAAATCTTTGTGAAGATTATTCTTATTTCTAGTGTTGATTCCGTGAACTGAGCTGTTGGTTTGAAAAACTGATATATTTTTAATGACAAATTTCATTAAGGATTAAATATACTGGAAGCAGTAGTTAGTATCCCTAGTTCCCTAGACAGGCTTCCGCAGGATGTTCCTGAGTTCACACCACATATAACTCTTACTGCTCGTTGTTTTGCCCAGAAAACTTTAGCTTGGCTTCATTAATTACCCCAAAAAATAATCCCATATGACATTATGGAATGAAAGTAAGCATAGTATGCCAGCTTTTTCATTTTTATATCCCCTATGTCTGACACAATTCACATTGTAAATAGAGATTTGTTAAGACAATTCAGCAGTTCTGTGGTGTGCTCCTCCCAGTTGAATTTATTATCAAGCTGTAAATCCAAGAATTTAACACTGTCCACTTCTTCTATCTGCTTGTCATCATATGTTAGGCTTAGACTGGTAGGACACCCCTTAAGAGTTCTGGACTGTATGTAGTGTGTTTTTTCAAAGTTTAGTGACAAAGAATTGGCTAGGAACCAGTGATTAATGTCCACAGATATTTTATATGCTGATCTTTCTAAGACTAAACTTAATTTGCTATTCATTGCAATGTTTGTATCATTGGCAAACAAAACGAACTTGGCATCTGATAATGTTACTGATGAAAGGTCATTGATGTACACAAGAAAAAGTAAGGGCCCCAAAATGGAACCTTGTGGGACTCCACATGTAATTACTTCACAGTTGGATGATGTCTGATAGCTTGATATTTGTCTCTTTCGTAATAACACCCTTTGTTTCCTGCCAGAGATATAAGATTTGAATCATTTTGCAACATTTCCTGTTACACTATAATTTTCTAATTTACTTAAAAGGATATTGTGATTTACACAGTCAATTACCTTTGATGGATCACAAAATATATCAGTAGAACGAGTTGGACACCAATAAATCCTTTAGGCTTATCTTAAACTGAATATCATTGGTTGTTAAGCTTTTTCTGGCTGCTGGAAAGTTATTTAAAATGTGTGTTCCTTAATAATGCACATCTTTTTGTACAACATTAAGTGACTTTAAATCTTTGTGAAGATTATTCTTATTTCTAGTGTTAATTCCACGAATTGAGCTGTTGGTTTGAAAAAGTGATATATTTTTAATGACAAATTTCATTAAGGATTAATTATATTGGGAAGCAGTAGTTAGTATCCCTAGTTCCCTAAACAGACTTCTGCAGGATGTTCTTGAGTTCACACAACATACAACTCTAACGGCACGTTTTTGTGCCCAGAAAACTTTAGCTTGGCTTGATGAATTACCCCAAAAAATAATCCCATATGACATTATGGAATGAAAGTAAGCATAGTATGCCAGCTTTTTCATTTTTAAATCCCCTATGTCTGACACAATTCACATTGTAAATAGAGATTTGTTAAGACAATTCAGCAGTTCTGTGGTGTGCTCCTCCCAGTTCAATTTATTATCAAGCTGTATCCTTAGAATTTAACACTGTCCACTTCTTCTATTTGCTTGTCATCATATGTTAGGCATATGCTCATAGGACACCCCTTACAAGTTCTGAACTGCATGCAGTGTGTTTTTACAAAGTTTAGTGACAAAGAATTGGCTAGGAACCAGTGATAAATGTCCACAAATATTTTATTTGCTGATCTTCCTAAGACTACACTTAATTTGCTATTTATTGCAATGTTTGTATCACTGGAAAAAAAACGAACTTGGCATCTGGTGATTTTACTGATGAAAGGTCATTGATGTAGACAAGAAAAAGTAAGGGCACTAAAATGGAACCTTGTGGCACTCCACATGTAATTAGTTCAAAGTTGGATGATGCCTGATAGCTTGATACTTGCCTCTTTCGTAATAACACACTTTGTTTCCTGCCAGAGATATAAGATTTGAATCATTTTGCAGCATTTCCTATTACACTGTAATATTCTAATTCACTTAAAAGGATATTGTGATCTACACAGTCAAATACCTTTGACAGATCACAAAATATATCAGTTGCCAGCAATTTTTGTCTAATGAATTAAGCACATTTTCACCATAAGTGTAGATAGCCTTCTCAATATCAGAACCCTTTAGAAATCCAAACTGTGACAGTATGTTATTTGAGATAAGATGGTTATAAAGCCGATTATACATTACTTTTCCTAAAAGTTTTGGCAACAGTGAAATTGGGCGGAAATTTGGTGCTATTTCTTTATATCCCTTCTTAAACAGTGGCTTAACTTCAGAATATCTCAACCATTATGGATATATTCCACTTATAAACGACAGGTTACACAGATATCTTAGTATGTTACATAGCTCAGAATCACTCAGAATAAATTTGTTGATATTTCATCATACCCACTAGATATTTTTGAATTTAAAGATTTTATGATGGACATTATTTCTGATGGGGTAGTGAGGGTCAAATTCATAGTATGGAAGTTACTTGAAATGTTTAGTCTCAGGTATTCCATAGCAGCATCTACCAAAACTGATAACCCCATCTTTTCAGTAACAGTTACAAAATCTTTGTTAAAAAGTTCTGCAACACTATACACATCTGTCACCAATGTACACTACTGGCCTTTAAAATTGCTAAACCACGAAGATGACGTGCTACAGACGTGAAATTTAACCGACAGGAAGAATATGCTGTGATATGCAAATGATTAGCTTTTCAGAGCATTCACATATGGTTGGCGCCGGTGGTGACACCTACAACTTGCTGACACGAGGAAAGTTTCCAACCGATTTCTCATACACAAACAGCAGTTGACCGGCGTTGCCTAGTGAAACTTTGTTGTGATGCCTCGTGTAAATGCGTACCATCACGTTTCCGACTTTGATAAAGGTCGGATTGTAGCCTATGGCGATTGCTGTTTATCGTATCGCGACATCACTGCTCGCCTTGGTCGAGATCCAATGACTGTTAGCAGAATATGGAATCGGTGGGTTCAGGAGGGTAATACGGATCCCAAGGGCCTCGTATCACCAGCAGTCGAGATGACAGGCATCTTATCCACATGGCTGTAACGGATCGTGCAGCCATGTCTCAGCTCAGAGACTATGGCTGCGATTACCCTTGACGCTGAATCACAGACAGGAGCGCCTGCGATGGTGTACCCAACGACAAACCTGGGTGCACGAATGGAAAAACGTCATTCTTTCGGATGAATCCAGGTTCTGTTTACAGCATCATGATGCTCACATCCGTATTTGCCAATATCGCGATATCGCGGTGAACGCACATTGGAAGCGTGTATTCGTCATCGCCATACTGGCGTATCACCTGGCGTGATGGTATGGGGTGCCATTGGTTACATGTCTCGGTCACCTCTTGTTCGCATTGACTGCCCTTTGAACAGTGGACGTTACATTTCTGATGTATTAGGACCCGCGGCTCTACCTTTGATTTGATCCCTGTGAAACCCTACATTTCAGCATGATAATGCATGACCGTATGTTGCAGATCCTGTATGGGCCTTTCTGGATACAGAAAATGTTCGACTGTTGCCCTTGTCAGCACATTCTCCAGGTCTCTCAGCAACTGAAAATGTCTGGTCAATGGTGGCCAAACAACTTGCTCATCAAAATACGCCAGTCACTACTCTTGATGAACTGTGGTATCTTGTTGAAGCTGCATGGGCAGCTGTACCTGTACACTTCATCCAAGCTCTGTTTGACTCAATGCCCAGGCGTATGAAGGCCGTTATTACGGCCAGAGGTGGTTGTTCTGGGTACTGATTTCTCAGGATCTACGCACCCAAATTGCGTGAAAATGTAATCACATGTCAGTTCTAGTATAACATATTTGTCCAATGAATACCCGTTTATTATCTGCATTTCTTCTTGGTGTAGCAATTTTAATGGCTAGTAGTGTATCATTTACTCTTAATGCTATTTGTTCCTCTTCATGTCTGGTTCTACCAGTCTCCTCCTTCACAATGTTCCATATTGTCTTTATTTTGTTATCTGACATGACTATCTTTTCCTTGTAATATATTTGCTTTGATGTCCCTATTACAGTCTTCAATATTTTGCAGTATTTCTTGTAAAGTGCTATAGCATCGACATCGGAACTGTTTCGGATTGACAGATACAGTTTTCTTCTTGTTTTACAAGATACCCCTATTCCTTGAGTAATCCATGGCTTCTTTGTAGACTTTGCTCTAATCTTGGTACGTTTTGGGGCAAAACAGTGTTTGAATAAGGTCAGCACTTTTTGTAAAAGTGTTATATTTTTTATATTTTTCATTTTTGCCATGAGTAGTGTAAACATCTGTCCAGTGAATGTCTCTGAGGAGTGTCCTAAACTAATAAATTTTTGGCTTATTGATTACCCTCTTGAGCTCAGATTTAACAGATTTTATATCCTGTTCAGTATAAACATTTAACAGAAGGAACTGCATGTCATGGTCTGAGAGGCCAGTGACTATTGGTTTTGTAATATAATTTTGCTCATTGGACTTTTCTATAACGATATTATCAATGGCTGTTTGTGAGGAATAGGCTACCCTAGCGGGGAACTTTACAGTGGGCATTAAGTTGAATGATTGTGTTACTAACTCAAATAAGTTCTTATTGGGAGAGTCTTTAAGGAAATCTACATTGAAATCACCAGCAACTACTATTTCTTTGGTTTTGGTTGTTAAATGGGCCAGTACAGCTTCAAGTTGTTTTATAAACAGATTAAAGTTACCTGCAGGTGCTCGATATACACTTAATATTATGAAGTATTTTTTTTGTGAAATTCTACTTCTGTTGCACATTTTCCATATGTTGTTCTAGGCAAAATTTATGACAGTTCCTGATGAATGTGGCAAACTCCTCCTTTCTCCATTTCTGATCTACAAATGTGAGATGCTAACCTAAACCCTGCTACACTTAAAAAAGTTCTATACCAGTGGTCACATGATGTTCAGAGAGGCAGGTTATGTCAGCTGGGATTGAATACTCATTTCTCTATGCAGATAGTTATTTCATTGATTTTATTTCTCAGTGCTCAAATATTTTAATGCAATAAAGATACCTGGCATTTCAGATTGACTGAGTTAAAATTGGGTAGAGTTATAATATCTGCTGACTATTGAAAATTCTTAACCAATAGCTGTTTATGCTGATGTAATAAGCTAGAATTATGTTTTTTTGTTTCTTTCTCAAACTGAAGATTTGTCTCAGTTCTAACCTCTCTTAAAATTTGGTTTATTTCTGCCCTCCCTACCCTAAAAAAGGGTCTTTTCTTAACCCTATAACCACTGGTATTTTACCACTCATGACAGTGCCTTCCCCCTTTAACTTTCCTGCTATTTTCCCAGCCAATTTACCCTTCCCCTTCCTGTTGAGGTGAAGGCCATTCCTAGCAGAATCCCACCTATTGAGAGAATCAACAAGAACCACACCAATGTGTGACCCTGCACCCAACATAAGCAGCCATTCCAGCTCCAAATTAACTCTCTTGACAGAAGAGTTCAAATGAGGTCGGTCATGGCGCCAAAGAACTGATACAAACTCAATACTAGTATGCCTCGATGCTGATGCAATCTTTGCCAGGTCACACTCTATACTGTACCCAGGACCTCTGTCAATAATGTTACCTGCCCCACCCATTATAAGCACGGTGTCTTCCTTAGTGAAATATTGGCATATATCTAGTTCTCCTGAGGTATTTAAAACCAATGACTGAAAGACTGAAGCTAAAACCTAAATAAAACCACTGGAAATCAAAGCTAAAGGTACCAAAAATAAATAAGAAGCAGAGAATTTTCTTAAAATAATTTCTTAAATAAATAAATTAATTAAGTAAAATATAATGAAATGGCTTCCGAGCACAGGATGGTCAGCAATTAAAATTGTTGTGTATGTATATATATATATATATATTTTCATAAATTTGTGCATGTACTAATCCATATATTGTGTGTGTGTTTCATGTACAAACGTTAATGATTGGTGATCGCAATATACGATAGTCTTTGACCCATATCGATAATAATGAAATTTTTTAAATCCCCAGATGACCGCAAGAGCCTCTAATTCTGTCGTCGTGTAAGTTCGTTCACAGTTGGACAAAACACGACTAGCAAACGCAATAGGACAGAAGGTGAGTTGTCCATTTATCTTGTTGGAAAAGGCACGCTCCAATACCCACATTCGACGAATCTGTTGACAAATAAAATTCTTCTTGCATGTCCGGATGGTACAAAAGCGGTGCATTTACTAATTGCTTCTTTATTTCTTCGAATGCTTCTTGACACTCTAATGTCCAGAGCCAGGGCACATCCTTCTTCAGCAGACTGTTTAGAGCTGCTGCGTTCATGGCCTGATTTGTTATGAATCTTCGAAAAAATGAGGCAAGACCCATAAACCCTTTTAATTGCCTCCTATTTCTGGGTGTTGTAAACTTACTAATCGCAATTAGCTTCTCCTTGGTTGGTAAAATTTCCTTTGCGTCAATTATATGCCCCAGGAACTTGATTCTGTTTACTGCAAAATGGGATTTCTGTAGGTTAGCAGTTATTCCCATGGTTTTGAACACGTCCAACACTCGATTCAGTAAGGTAATATGCTCCTCCCAGGTTTTCGATGCAATAAGCAAATCATCAACAAACACTGTTATCCTGCTTCTGAGTTCTGGGCCTAGTGCATAATATAGAGCTGCTATAAAGATTCCAGCACTAATGTTGAGTCCGAAAGGAACTACAGTAAATTGGTAACTTCTTCCAGAATAAATGAAAGCCGTATATTTCCTTGATGACTCATCCAGCTTGACTTGCCAATAAGAGCTCCGCAAATCAATGCTCGTCAAATATTGGACATCCTGGAACCGTTGTATAAGTTCGTCTATGTTTTCCGGATGTGTTCTTACTGGAATTATGATTTTATTTATTTCTCTGGCGTCGAGTACCAGTCTAACAGTTCCATTTGCTTTTGGCACGACCAACAATGGGGAGCAGTATGGGCTTGTAGAGGGTTCGATCAAACCCCATTTCAACATGCGATCTATTTCTTTTTTAACTTGAGCCTTTAACCTCCAGGGAACAGGATAGAAAGTTCTACAATACGTTTCGTGCGGCTTAACGTAGAGATGGCATATGTATCCCTTAATAACTCCTGGCCTTTCATCAAACACGTTTTCAAACGTTAATAATAATTCATTGAGCTGCTTCTTCTGATCTTCTATAATGCAGTCGGATTCACTTAACTTTTCACACACTAATTGACCGAAATCTTCTTTGACTTGGAACTCATTAATTACGTGCTCTTTCGAATTTTGTGCCGTCCTGATTACTTGCACACTGATCCCACTGTTATATTTTCTCGTAAGGCTTCCTTTTTTCAACAACTCCAACTCAATTTCTTGTTTATTAACATTCAACCAAATTTTTCCTGTTTTAAAATCTATTCTGCATCCGTATTGACGTAGGCTGTCGACTCCGATAATGCAATCTCCCACCAAATTTTTCACAACAAGGAATGTGCTTAATATTGCTACATTTCCGACTTCTACACTAAGTAGTGACTGCACTTTTACATTGGCCGATCTAGCCCCAACGGCGCCTATTATTCTGCAATTTTGAACTGGAAAAATTGGTACTCGTCTTATATTTCTGATCTTGTTGAATAGAGCCTCCGAAATAACATTTGTGGTGGCAGCTGTGTCTAAAACCGCCACTATAGGTACGGTCTCCAAAATGACTTGCACTTCGGCTACTGCCACCTGTTCCTTATCCTCATCTTGTGGTTCTAAGTCCTCGGTCAGTTCATCTGCCAGTAATCGTCCATCATTATACGTTAGCATGGGTACACATATCCTGTTGCCCCTCAACCAATTGTTGACCGCTCCTCCGGGGCACGAGTGGGTCCTTACAAGTTTGTTGGATTTTGATTTGTTTGCTGGTTGACATCATCCGTCACTTCGGTAATTACCGGTTGATTCGTAGATGTCCGTCCCCACTGATGTTGGTTATTTGAATTCATTCCCCCCGGTTGATTCCACTTTCTATTATTGTTATTATTCCAGGCTTGGGGTCTGAAATTCCTTTTGTTCCCCCACACGGGATTGTATCTTTTCCCATTCCTGTTGTTCCTTGGATAGCCCCTCGCAAGACTATTGCCGGGATTACTATTGAGATTTTGGGAGGTTTCTCCATTATTTAACGATCTCTGTTCATTCCCTTGCCTACCGTTTGGCGGAGGTTCTATCTCCCTATATTGGAATCTGTTATTATGGGCTTTCTGGTTGTTCTCTTCGATAATATCTATATGGTCTAACGTCGTGAGGAACGACTCCAAGTCTTTATCGTTGCCATAAATCAATTGATTCCGGATGCTAGTTGGTAGTCTTGCCTTAAGTATGTTTATTATGTCTGGCAAGGGCAAAGGTCTGTCCCAGTATCTTGTTTTATTTATATATATTTTCGAAATACTTTCTAAGGCTTCCTTTCGAAAAGGAGAAAGGCTCTGGGTAGAGCACCTCCTGCCTTAGGCGTTCCTGTACCCCTTCTGACCAGAACTTTGCTAAAAACGCCTTCTCAAAATCGTCATATGTCGAGCAAACAGAAGTCATGTCCGAGGCCCAGATCGCCCCCGAACCTTGTATATATCCTGTAACAAAACTGATCTTCTGCCACTCCGACCAATTTCTGGGTAGCACTCCTCTGAAACTTCGAATAAAAACAATTGGATGGACCCCCCTTTTGTCAGGGTTAAAAATCTGGAATTGCCGATGCTTTATCATTTTTTTCTTCGGCATCGCAAATGCTTTCGTAATCTCCGTTAGATAAGAATTCACGCGAACAACTAGCTTGTGGCAATTTAATGTTTGAATTACTTACACAAGTCGGTATCGTGTGCGAATGTGCAGTAACTGGCTCTATAGTCGCTGCCAACTTCTGCTGCTAGCCTGTATTCATTTGTTCTGAGCTTTGTTGTGAAGCGCGCATCGACTCTTCTATCGTTTGTTTTCACTGCTCGAAATCAGCACCTAACTGCTGTCGCACCTTTTCAAGTCCTTTCGCAAACAAATTCTCTTCCTGTTTGCCAGATAAACTCTGGAATACTGCCTTAACATTTTGC
The DNA here is from genome assembly GCF_023864275.1 of Schistocerca cancellata. Taxonomy (NCBI): domain Eukaryota; kingdom Metazoa; phylum Arthropoda; class Insecta; order Orthoptera; family Acrididae; genus Schistocerca; species Schistocerca cancellata. Next base: position 630,077,019 of record NC_064630.1, read on the forward strand.
TCAACGTTTTCACACATTAGCCTTTTGTTTTCTAATGTGATTTCGGATAATTTACCCGTTAATACGTTAATTTGGTGGTCTATAACGTCTTGACGCTCTGTCAGATGTTCAACACTTTACTTTAGGTTAGTCTGCGTACGTGCCAATTCAGGAAGTTGCGCAATTGCACATGACATGGCGTCTTGCTTTTGTACTAATTGCGGAACCATTTCCACCTGTTTCCGTACAGTATCTATCTTAATAGCCACATACTCGTTCATTTCTACACGTACGCGGTGAGTAGATTCCTCACATTGAGCTTTCACCAATTCTATTTGTGCCGTTAATTTTCGTTCCGTCTCTTCGGCCTGATCTTTGAGTTCCTTGGTCTTCGCCTCTATCCGCTGCTCTAATTCGGAAAAACTGTCTTGTAACTGCTGCTTAATCTCAGTTTTCAGATTTTCCTGCCCTTCAGTAACTGAGGCTAATTTCGCGTTAATGTCGGTTTTCATATTATTCATGCTCTCGGTTATCATCTGCATCTGTCTCATGATAATTACCAATGGATCTAATCCATGTTGCGTACTTGCTGTTACATCTCCAGCCGTGTCTACAGGGCGTTCTATTGCGCTATCTGTAGCGATCGGTTCTACAACACTTCTTACTGCATCATTATTATCAGTGCTAACAGCTGAAGGCTGTTGCGTGCTGATATGCTCTGCTTGACTCATCCTAAACATTGCCCTAGTTAAAACCATATAAATGTTCTACTGTCAATATATATATATATATATATATATATATATATATATATATATCTCCCTTCGACTGTCACTATATGTAACTCCGTTCACACAAGAGTACTTCTGTGGCTACTTTCTTACTGCACTTTCTGTGGCTACTTTCTTACTGTACTTATACAAATAAATGCAACTGGGGCAGGTCAATCAAACTACATCTAGCATGAACACACTTAATCAATGTTCAAATATCCGATAATACAATATATATATATATATATATATATATATATATATATATATATATATATATATATATCCCTTCTACTGTCACTATATGTAACTCCGTTCACACAAGAGTACTTCTGTGGCTACTTTCTTACTGTACTTATACAAATAAATGCAACTGGGGCAGGACAATCAAACTACATCTAGCATGAACACACTTAATCAATGTTCAAATATCCAATAATACTAAACAGAAAAGCGTATACTTCATCTATACTAGCAAGCTTTGATAATAAAATTATAGATCTGGCCTTGACACTGCGCCCAGCGTTCTGTCTTGCGTTCTTATTTGTAGATCCAATTTAGTTGACTGCGAGTATTTCCTCTCTTTTCCAAGCGTCAGTTAAGTTAGCTCGTCGTAGTTCACATGAAACAGAGAACAAAATTATTTTAGCAACGTCCAAAAACGTGTCCTGTCACGGATTGGCCATTATAATGTATTAATGTAAGAAGAATAGATGCTGAATGATGAATGCATGCAGCTTGCCGCTAACTTGGTGTAATGTCTTGTCTGTATAGAGGTGTATCTGTTGCCTTTAAGATCCCATCACTTTCACACATAAATCTATACAGTAAAGTAAGGGCCTCCCGTTTTGTCTTTAGGCTGATCCGTGATAAGACAGGCGAAAAATTAGACTAATGGAGGATTATGAGTATTTTCTCTAATTTTCATTCGCTCTCTCTCTCTCTCCCTCCTTTATCTATGTACAGTTTTTGATATAATATTTCATTACGTGAAATCAGCCAAATAGAATCTCTGGTGGAGCCCTTCGTCTTAGTATTCAGCGGCTGGCTTGCTGTAAGAGATCTTTACATTTATTATTATTGTTAAGCGCTGCATTCAGTTGGGAAAATCAATCGTTTGAAAAATTCGTTCCTTTTACGAAAGATTTCGAATTCCAGATGTGTACGAAGCCTTTTTGGACGATTTAACAAAGACTCGGTGATTGCAGGCTCTCTTCGACACAGCTGAAACTTCCCCACTAATTACAGGGCCAACGCGATCATCAATGATTCAGACAAAGAACTTTTTCGTTCATTCACTCCAGAATAAAAGGGGTCACAAACCTTATTTATGAAGGAAATTGTATATTCAATCCATCTCCATTACATGTCCAGATCTCTGTTGGTTCCAAGTCTCAATTATTTTCCGTTACAGTTTCTTTCTCTTCAAATAACCCGCTAATGGCACAAATGTTAATAGCTCGCTTTAGCGAGAAGAAAAGCAGATATGTCTCTTTTAGAAACCGGTCAATCTTTCAACAGATACTTCCGAAGCTGTCCTAGTTACCAGTCTAACAACCATGTATCTCTGTTATTCCAAAGAATAAACGTACTAGAAAATACTTTGGCGTCGACCAGCTGTCGCCGCATATGTTACTAGAAAATCAGATCAGATACTTTTCCAAAGTAAATAAATGTGGATGGTTTGATTGACAATGATTAATTATTGCGTGGTAGAGGGTATTTTTCTGTGGGGACATTTCAAGCGGTCGAGGAAAGGTATAGGGGCTATGAGCAGAATGTAAATATCATGAGGTACAACAAAACAGGATTAATACAAGAGGAACTTTGTGCTGGTACAACTAAAGGTATGGAGGAATACTCATAGGAACCGATTTCTGCAATGATATTTGAAATAGAGGATATTCCAGTAACGGCAGTTTTTGATACGGGCGCATCAGTAAACGGAATATCAATGAGTTTAATTAATAAAATTGAAGAACACCACATTATCGACATTTCCTGCACAACTTTGAAAAATACTAGGAGCTTTTGCGTTGCGATCACAACTTGTGAAGACGCAGACGATGCTAAAATTGGATCTAGGAAATACAGTGATAACATGTCCATTCCTAGTAGTGGATGACTTAATAGTCGACTGTGTTCTGGGCTTAGAAACTATCCGGGAGAAGGACGCAAAATTAGACTTCTCTAGCGGGAAAGTAAATTTCTGGATCGACGGAGCTCTAGCCCAGGTAGATTTGCTAAGGAAAGAAGGAAAAAATAGAAGATACGGCAGAGGGGCAAAGTTGGAACTGATAATGAAAGAGCGTCAGCAATGCAAAACAAGTTTGATTAAAGTCATTCAAGTAGTAGAAATATCCGGGCAGATAAAAGAGAAGTTGAGCGAGCCAGAGCACCTTAAGGATAAGTACAGGACATAACTGTCTATCCTATTAAACAAGTATATGAGAGTGTTTGAAGAACAATCCGGCATCATTAAGGGTTATACGTGTTATTTGAAAGTCAAGCCACACAAAACATACTGCCATAGTTTCTATCCCGTTCCTGGGAAACAACGCAATTCAGTGGACCAAGATATACCGAGCATGTTACACTGGAATCTAACTGAACCTTCAAACAGTCCTTACTTCTTGTTGTGCCAAAATCAGGTGGAAAGGTACGTCTTGTACTCGATGCTTGTGTAAATCAGACAATAACTGTACCAGTACGTATTCACCCAGAACATATAGATGAGTTGATCCAAAAGTTCAATGGAGTGAAGTACTTTACAACAATCGATTTGCGTCCTTCATACTAGCAGGTCAAGTTAGATGAAGAGTCGAGAAAGTATACTGCATTTGTATATGCCAGAAGATTTTATCATTTTAAGGTTCTCCCATTTGGTTTGAATATCAGTGCAGAGTATTCATATCCTCATTGGATGCAGTATTAGGACCGGAACTATGGAGGCAACTAACACTGTTTGTGGATGACAACTTGAGAGCTACAAGTACCTGGGAAGAACATGTGAATCTACTGACAGGAGTATTAGAGAGATTTTCTAGTGTGGGATTAACAGCTTATCTCAAAAAGTCACATTTCTGCCTGGAGAAAATTAAATTCTTAGGGCATTTAATAAATTCAAGAGGCATCTTTGTTGTTGTTGTTGTTGTGGTCTTCAGTCCAGAGACTGGTTTGATGCAGCTCTCCATGCTACTCTATCCAGCGCAAAGTTCTTCATCTCCCAGTACCTACTGCAACCTACATCCTTCTGAATCTGTTTAGTGTATATATTTCTTGGTCTCCCTCTGCGAGTTTTACCCTCCACGCTGCCCTCCAATACTAAATTGGTGATCCCTTGATGCCTCAGAATATGCCCTATCAACCGATCCCTTCTTCTAGTTAAGTTGTGCCACAAATTTCTCTTCTCTCCAATTCTATTCAATACCTCCTCGTTAGTTATGTGATCTACCTATGTAATCTTCAGCATTCTTCTGTAGCACCACATTTCGAAAGCTTCTATTCTCTTCTTGTCTAAACTATTTATCGTCCATGTTTCACTTCCTTACATGGCTACACTCCATACAAATACTGAGGCATCTTACCAGATGAAAAGAAGACGAGTGCGATAAAAAATTTTTCTGTTCCTAGAACGAAAAGGCAGTTATAAGGATTTTTAGGTTATGAACCGTTTATTCGTCGGCTCATAGATTATCAGTCGATGAAATCTGTGTGTAACTAAGTTTATTAAGGTAGGACGTGCATTGGCATTGGACCAAGGAATTGCAACGAGCAATAGAAGCAATCAAGCAAGCTTTATCTAATGCAAAGATTCTCTATCATCCTGATATGTTCTTGGAATTTGGATTAATGATTGATGCTTCATCTGTTGGTTTGGGCATTTGTTTGTTCCATATTCGAAAAATTGATGGCAAGCCCACCTTTTACCTAATAGCTTTCGCTAGTAGGACACTGTCAAGTTGTGAGATACCATATACTACCACAGAAAAAGAGGCTCTTGCAGTTGTGTGGGTATTCAAAAAGTTGAATTATTATTTATATGGAGCAAGAACCGCTGTGTATTGTGACCATCAAGCTCTTAGCTTTTTACAAACTTGTGAGCTATTACATGCAGTATTAGGAAGATAAACAGCCTGTTTTCAAGAGTACCAGTTTCGTATTGCGTGTATACAAAGGAAGGAGAATATAGTAGCAGAAGCGTTATACCGTCTTCCAGAAGGATTAGAAGGAGGCACCATCTCAGATGAAAGTGAATACGAATTTCCAATATTACTGATGAGAGATCAAGTAAACCGAAGATACTATAGGGTGACGCACGAAATGTGTTAGCATTTTGTTTTTGAATATGAACTTTATTGTCAATACAATCTGATAGGAACATATACTGCAATTAAGAGCCGTCCATGGAGATTTGTTCTAAATCAGCACATGAAAAATATGTCCACCATTTCGTTTCCTAACTTCCTCCAAACACTGAAGTTAGTGATTACCCTAAGGCACATGTCTTCCGTAATTTCACTGCAAGTTTGAAGAATAAGTCTTCTGAGCTCCATTAAATCATGTGGACGTTTCGGAAAAAAATTTTTCTTTTAGGTACCCCCAAAGAAAAAAGTCACATGCATTGAGGTCTGGACTATTGGGGGGCCAATTTTGTCCGTCATTGAAGCGATCTGGAAACCTTAGTGAAATGATTCGCATGTCGAAATGCTCGTTTAAAAACTCCAACACGGTGTTTGCAGTATGTGGCCTTGCTCCATCTTGCATGAACCACCGCGTGTTGAATGGCAAAGTAGTAGCAAGAAGCTGTGGAATGAAGCTATTGCGAAGGATGCTCAAATAACGCTCGCTGTTCACAGTTTCTTCAAAGAAAAAGGGTCCAATAAGTCCGTGACTGGAAATTGCTGCCTACGCTGTAATCCTCGGAGCATAATGTTGTAGTTCATGAAGCATTTGTGGTTTTTCAGTAGCCCAAAAGCGTACTTTTTATTTGTTAACCACACCGTCTAAAAGAAAATGCGCTTCGTCTGAAAACCAAACGTTGTTGAGAATTTCTTCCCTATCCTCCGCCCACTGAGCAAACAGTAGTCTCTGCTGCTTGTGTTCCTGAGTGAGCTTCTGTGCACAGGTCATCTTGTATGGGTACATATGGAGGTCACTTTTAAGAATGCGTTGAACGGAGCGTCTGGATATTCCCAGTTGCACTGCTGCCTCTCTACACAATTACCTGGGACTTCTCTGTACAGCAACTCGTACCGCTTCAATATTCTCCAGCGAACAAACAGGCTTAGGCCGAGGTCGCTTCGCTACCAATACTGTTCCTTCGTGTACAAATTTATCGTACAACCTGTGGATGGTCTTCTCGCAAGGGACCCATCGTGTGTTAAACTGTTGTCGAAAACGCCTCTGAGTCACAACAAGGCTTTTCGTTTCATGAAAAAGTAACACAATTGCCGATCGTTGCTGTGTCGTCAGTCTTCCATTGTCAGCCATTGCTGGTTACTAGTCTCCTAGCGCCAGTATCGTGAATTACACGTAATTCGTAACTTATTTGTTTTTACATACTCTGCTGGTACTGCTGTAGAGATCCCAGCGGTATATCTAATGTGCGTCGTAAATTGTGAAAGAAACAATTGGTAACGCACTTCGTGCGCCACCCTGTATTTAGAGTTATGCGATGATATGTCGAGAATCCAACAAAGTGACCCAAGATGGATGAAGATTCGACGGAAATTAGAAGATCCACAAGAAGATAAAATATACCAGTACTGTAAGATAGTGAATGATGTACAGTTTCATCGTCGGAGTAATATGAACCACAATTGGTGTGTATGTATGCCCGAGGAGTATGAGAAAAAGTTAATAACGTATACTCACAACACTTGGGGACACTTTGGTGTTGGAAAATGTGCGAACAAACTGAGAATGTACTGTTACTTCCCAGATTTACGTAGGAAAGTATGGAGTGCACTGAGAAAATGTGTATATGTCAGAAAACAAAACCAAATAACAGAGGCAGTAAAGGCCTGTTTCATTCCATATTCCAGAAAAGCCGCTAGCTATTTTATCAGTGGATGTACGTGGACCATTAGTGAGGGCTTTGGAGGCTATAAATACATTGTAGCTTTCTTGTACATATTCACAAAATATATCAAATTCTATCCAATGAAAACAGCTACAGCAGCGCCAATTCTGAACTGTTTGTTCAATGACTGCATTCTGCGCGTTGGAATGCCGAACGCAGTGTTACCTGACAATGCTACAAATTTCACTGGATATAGGTAGAGGCATGCATTAGCTAGAGCCAACATCACACAAATATTAACATGCAGCTACAACCCGGGCGCGAACCATATCGAGAGAACTTTTCACGAATGTAATAGATCTATGCGGACGTATTGCCATGCGAAGCAGACAAGATGGATAGAATATCTCGATACATTTGAGGAAATCATGAACAATTTGCCTCATATGATGGGTCGACAGGGATACATAAGAAATGAATTGTAATAATTACGTAAATATATGTTTTCTTTCAGCAACGTGATTTTGTATATTCTTAAGGAAAAGTAGTTATGACTTTTTTTTCTTACTTCAGTAAAAAATATCGTTATATTGGATATCTGATTCAGTTTTCATGTAATTGTTAGTAATAGGTACATTGGAATATTCATGTTAAAGGTGATCAAAAAGTCTTCATAAATTTGAAAATTGAAAAAATTATGGAATAATGTAGATACAGAGGTAAAAATTGACACACATGCTTGGAAAGACATGGGGTTTTATTAGAAGCAAAAAAATACAAAAGTTCAAAAAATGTCCGACAGATGACGCTTCACCTGATCAGAAAAGCAATAATTAGCATAACAAAGTAAGACAAAGCAAAGATTATGTTCTTTACAGGAAATGCTCAATATGTCCACCATCATTCCTCAACAATAGCTGTAGTCGAGGAATAATGATGTGAACAGCACTGTAAAGCATGTCCGGAGTTATGGTGAGGCATTGGCGTCGGATGTTGTCTTTCAGCATCCCTAGAGATGTCGGTCGATCACAATGCACTTGCGACTTCAGGAAATCCCAACGCCTATAATCGCACGGGCTGAGGTCTGCGGACCTGGGAGGCCAAGCATGACGAAACTGGTGGCTGAGCACACGATCATCACCAAACGACGCGCGCTATAGATCTTTCACGCCTCTAGCAATATGGGGCGGTTCTGATAAAACCCCATGTCATTCCAAGCATGTGTGTCAATTTTTCCCTCTCTATCTACATTATTCCGTGGTTTATTAAGTTTTCAAATTTATACTGACTTTTTGACCACCTGGCCACGACACAACAACAAGATTACCAACGAAAGCATTTGGAAGGACATTGCTGGACCAGATTGTGAGGGATATGTGTGATCGTTGTGGGGTGATTAGTATTAAACTGTAATTATTTGAAGTATGATAAATGATGAAGAGAAAGGACTGGGCTGAATTTGTGTAGATTCGGGGAAGTAGATAAATTCGTAGTATAGTCTGCAAATGTTAAACCTAATTTCGCAGACTGATAGAAGTGCGGAGTAGTGATGGATTCCGTGAACAGCGACGAACTTCATGTGAAGTACAAGAGGTACAAAATAAATTATGAACACGTGCTAGTACAGTGTCATAAAAAAGAAACTAGTGATAAAACACAAGAGTGGTTTTCTGTGTGCTAATCAGCAAGGATACACTCATGAGTGTCATATTCGAAAACCATTTTGTGCTTCGGTGAAGAAAAAGGTCAAGTCACGAAAGAGAATTATCACTAGGGTTTACCAAGGACATCGAGTGTGGACATGGTACTCTGATATTAATAAACAAATGTATAAAGGATAAAGGAATCGATAATTGTGGCGAAAGATTACTAGAATATTGAGTAACAAAATATACATTACTTCTTCTGAATTATTAAATTCAAACCAGCAGCGTGATAATGAAGAGTATATGTACGAGGTGCATTCAAGTTCTAAGGCCCCCGATTTTTTTTCTAATTAACTACTCACCCGAAATCGATGAAACTGGCGTTACTTCTCGACGTAATCGCCCTGCAGACGTACACATTTTTCACAACGGTGTCGTCATGATTCCATGGCAGCGCCGAAGGCTTCTTTAGGAGTCTGTTTTGACCACTGGAAAATCGCTGAGGCAATAGCAGCACGGCTGGTGAATGTGCGGCCACGGAGAATGTCTTTCATTGTTGGAAAAAGCCAAAAGTAACTAGGAGCCAGGTGAGGTGAGTAGGGAGCATGAGGAATCACTTCAAAGTTGTTATCACGAAGAAACTGTTGCGTAACGTTAGCTCGATGTGCGGGTGCGTTGTCTTGGTGAAACAGCACACGCGCAGCCCTTCCCGGACGTTTTTGTTGCAGTGCAGGAAGGAATTTGTTCTTCAAAACATTTTCGTAGGATGCACCTGTTACCGTAGTGCCCTTTGGAACACAGTGGGTAATGATTACGCCCTCGCTGTCCCAGAACATGGACACCATCATTTTTTCAGCACTGGCGGTTACCCGAAATTTTTTTGGTGGCGGTGACTCTGTGTGCTTCCATTGAGCTGACTGGCGCTTTGTTTCTGGATTGAAAAATGGCATCCACGTCTCATCCATAGTCACAACCGACGAAAAAATAGTCCCATTCATGCTGTCGTTGCGTGTCAACATTGCTTGGCAACATGCCACACGGGCAGCCATGTGGTCGTCCGTCAGCATTCGTGGCACCCACCTGGATGACACTTTTCGCATTTTCAGGTCGTCGTGCAGGATTGTGTGCACAGAACCCACAGAAATGCCAACTCTGGAGGCGATCTGTTCAACATTCATTCGGCGATTCCCCAAAACAATTCTCTCCACTTTCTCGATCATGTCGTCAGACCGGCTTGTGCGAGCCCGAGGTTGTTTCGGTTTGTTGTCACATGACGTTCTGCCTTCTTTAAACTGTCGCACCCACGAACGCACTTTCGACACATCCATAACTCCATCACCACATGTCTCCTTCAACTGTCAATGAATTTCAGTTGGTTTCACACCACGCAAATTCAGAAAACGAATGATTGCACGCTGTTCAAGTAAGGAAAACGTCGCCATATTAAGTATTTAAAACAGTTCTCATTCTCGCCGCTGGCGGTAAAATTCCATCTGCCGTACGGTGCTGCCGTCTCTGGGACGTATTGACAATGAACTCGGCCTCATTTTAAAACTGCGCATGTTTCTATCTCTTTCCAGTCCGGAGAAATAAAATCGGAAGCCTTAGAACTTGAATGCACCTCGTACTAACCCGTTCTCTCACAGCGCTTTCCCATCAGTAATGATAATCATTGATACTTGTACCGGGGTATGCTACATGTTCACACATCACTGCCCTGTGAATGGCCTTATGAGGGTAGGATCCAGCCGTTCTCCTACCTGAGGATCAACCCTGTTCCTGACCATCCCTACCATCCCACACACACTAGCAAGAGGGTCATTCTACGTCTCTACAGAACCTGTCCTGCAAATTCCAACAGACGTCGTGCTGACGTCGCTACCAAGACATCGCCACACTTACCCGACTCCACCAATGCAAGAACATCCTATACAAAGACAATGTCAGAACTGTTATTTAAACTTTCAATTAATTTTTGTGAATTACTGGGTGGAACATAAGGTTAAACTAGCCTTGTTCCAGATTTTATATGGTTTCCCCGAATGGTAAGGCTCTTCCGATCGAAAGTCCATGGCCACGTGAACCATTTACAGAGTTACTTAAACAGCCAATGTCAAAATATTTAACCTTATGAGAAGTACTGAGTGATTATGAAAGCTACACAAAGTTAATCAGCGGCAAAAGTTGTCGTCAGCCGCCAGCACATTTCACTCGGTAATATTGTAGGAAAGACTGGGATCAATTTTGCTCCACAGTTTAAGCCCCATATACAAAAAATTCGAGCCCAAAAATGGCCGTAGTGATGAATTGTAAATGGTGGAAAACGTAGACTCGTAGACTCATGTGCGGTGAATTATTGATGCCAAGAGTAGTATCAACTGCCTGCGAGAATTGGATGTTCCGTTCTACAGACGCATCGCTGGATTAAGTAACGAAAGATGTATATTTGAGGACGCGTTGTCAAGCGATTACAGAGATTGGACGTGTTTTCTGTTGGAGAGATTTTGCTATTGTTGTGCAACGCTATTAAACTAGATTGTGAATTTTTAGTTCGTCGATGGTACAGGAAACAAATTCAAGAAAATAATACGCATGACCAACATTCTTCAGATATCACCTGACGTAGATCGATTGGAGGTGCAGCGTGGAATGAAAGGGCAAGCCCTCGTCTTTTCATGGCCAATATTCTTCGAGAGAATATTTCAGAAGCAATAAGCTTTTCGTTGATAAAAATAGCTAGCCACATCAGTCCATACGCATCACACAACCTAGAACCTAGTTGTGCCGAACGATCTTCGTCGCGAAATTAACATTTTTGAGATTTCAGGTGGAGCAGTTCTTACGAGGAGTATCAGCGAGATCGACGTTGCGGAACATACACTCCTGGAAATGGAAAAAAGAACACATTGACACCGGTGTGTCAGACCCACCATACTTGCTCCGGACACTGCGAGAGGGCTGTACAAGCAATGATCACACGCACGGCACAGCGGACACACCAGGAACCGCGGTGTTGGCCGTCGAATGGCGCTAGCTGCGCAGCATTTGTGCACCGCCGCCGTCAGTGTCAGCCAGTTTGCCGTGGCATACGGAGCTCCATCGCAGTCTTTAACACTGGTAGCATGCCGCAACAGCGTGGACGTGAATCGTATGTGCAGTTGACGGACTTTGAGCGAGGGCGTATAGTGGGCATGCGGGAGGCCGGGTGGACGTACCGCCGAATTGCTCAACGCGTGGGGCGTGAGGTCTCCACAGTACATCGATGTTGTCGCCAGTGGTCGGCGGAAGGTGCACGTGCCCGTCGACCTGGGACCGGACCGCATCGACGCACGGATGCACGCCAAGACCAGGATCCTACGCAGTGCCGTAGGGGACCGCACCGCCACTTCCCAGCAAATTAGGGACACTGTTGCTCCTGGGGTATCGGCGAGGACCATTCGCAACCGTCTCCATGAAGCTGGACTACGGTCCCGCACACCGTTAGGCCGTCTTCCGCTCACGCCCCAACATCGTGCAGCCCGCCTCCAGGGGTGTCGCGACAGGCGTGAATGGAGGGACGAATGGAGACGTGTCGTCTTCAGCGATGAGAGTCGCTTCTGCCTTGATGCCAATGATGGTCGTATGCGTGTTTGGCGCCGTGCAGGTGAGCGCCACAATCAGGACTGCATACGACCGAGGCACACAGGGCTAACACCCGGCATCATGGTGTGGGGAGCGATCTCCTACACTGGCCGTACACCACTGGTGATCGTCGAGGGGACACTGAATAGTGCACGGTACATCCAAACCGTCATCGAACCCATCGTTCTACCATTCCTAGACCGGCAAGGGAACTTGCTGTTCCAACAGGACAATGCACGTCCGCATGTATCCCGTGCCACCCAACGTGCTCTAGAAGGTGTAAGTCAACTAACCTGGCCATCAAGATCTCCGGATCTGTCCCCCATTGAGCATGTTTGGGACTGGATGAAGCGTCGTCTCACGCGGTCTGCACATCCAGCACGAACGCTGGTCCAACTGAGGCGCCAGGTGGAAATGGCATGGCAAGCCGTTCCACAGGACTGCATCCAGCATCTCTACGATCGTCTCCATGGGAGAATAGCAGCCTGCATTGCTGCGAAAGTTGGATATACACTGTACTAGTGCCGACATTGTGCATGCTCTGTTGCCTGTGTCTATGTGCCTGTGGTTCTGTCAGTGTGATCATGTGATGTATCTGACCCCAGGAATGTGTCCATAAAGTTTCCCCTTCCTGGGACAATGAATTCACGGTGTTCTTATTTCAATTTCCAGGAGTGTATATCTAGCTCTCCTGTGGTGCTTAAAGCCAAACACTTATATTCTTTAGATTTTAAAAGACTGAAGCTAAAACCTAAATAAAACCACTGGAATTCATAACTAAAGATACCAAAAATAAATAAGAAGCAGAGAATTTTCTTAAACAAAATTTCTTAAATAAATAAATTAATTAATTACAATATAATAAAATGGCGTCCGAGTACAGAAAACCCAACAATTAAAATTGATATATATACTTCATAAATTTATAAATGTACTAATCCATATACTGTGTGTGTGTTTTATGTAGAGTGTAATTTGTGGAGTCAGGTCATGAGAGCTGAGCAGTCCCGGTACCATCCCCACTGCAGAACTTCACATCGCTGCAAGCTGGATAAGACAAGCACACACAACTATCAGCAATCTCACCTCAATGTGCTCTTTTAAGCTGAATAGTCGCAATCTTTGTAGTGTAACATAGTTCTATATTTTCTGCAGAAGTAGTCATAGACACTTATTTGGTGCATTCTTTTCAGGAGGAATTTTTCATATGAGATAGTCAATTAAGTGTGTAAAAACATATAGGTATTTTGTGTTTTCTAATTTTCTTATGGTCAAAATTAGATTGTACTCGAGATGTTTGCATCATGTGTACTTCGTAGGGTATATGTTTAACTACACTTACTTGGCCGTGGGTACCGTTTTCTGTTCCGCACAGCCGCAACTGTTGCTGAGAAAATGCACTTATCTGCTGCAATGTTCTCCTTTTGTAGCGTCTGATAGTCAGTTCTTCAGGATAGCTTATCACCTTATATTTATATACATTTGTGTCATTTGTCTTGTGTAGTTAGGAAATCAAGTTATATCTAATACATCGGCTCGTAAGGAGGATGCAACAGGCATCCGGTGAAAGCTGTAGCGGTTTCCGACATTACGCAGAAGAGCAGGTAATCCCGGCATTGGCAGAGTGTTGAAACGAAGACAACAGCGAGCCGCTTTTGTATTGTGCACTCTTTCCTTTCTCCGCGCCCAGGTTTCTTCTTTTTCTGAATTAAATTATTTCTGTGTTTACATATTTCTATGGTTTTGGTACGTACATGAGGATAACATATGGTCAAATAGTAAAATTGTAAAACCGTCGTGTCTTCCTGTCTGTTTGCTTGAACACGGTAATCTCCAAACCTAACAGACGAATTTTCATGGGGTATTCACATGTAACTTGAGAGTAGCCTTGAAGGCATGGGGTCCGCCACGGGTCCTGATAACTTGTTCCACGCGTCATGTCATCGACGCGTATAAGGCGTGAAGGACGTCTTGTGGGATAGCTATCCATGCTACATTCACCTGGTTCCAAAGTTCATCTATGGTGGTTGACATTGGATCACAGCGCTGCACCCTTCGTTTCACCATATCCCACGCACTTTCGATTGGCAACAAGTCTTGTAAACGAGCGGGTCAGGCAAAAGGCTGAGTCCTGTGACACCAAGAACACACGTGTTCGTGCATTGTCTTGTGAAGAATGGGGTCTGGGGTGTTGTGCAAAAAGGGTATGCCTAAAGGTCGCAGGATGTGGGCTAGTGTTTTAGTAAATCAGAATACAAAGCCACGTGGTGTCACTATACACTGATGAGATTTGCCGTTGATACTGTAGTTCTGTCAGAGACAGCAACGAACTTTGTAGAGCAACCGAACGGAATGGATAGTATCTTGAAAGGAGGATATCATATGAATATCAACAAATGCAAAATAAGGACAGTGTAACGCAGGGAATTAGGTTAGGAGACGATACAGTTAAAGTTGTAGATGAGTATTGCCATTTGGGATGCAAAATAACTGAGGAATGCCGAAGTATGGATATTACAAAATGTAAACTAGACATGGCAAGAAAAGCGTTTCTGAAAAAGAAAAATTTGTCAACATGAAATGTAGATTTAAATGTTGGGAAGCCCTTTCTCGAGGTATTTGTATGGAATGTAGTCACACAAGGAAGTGAATCATCGACGGTAAACAGTTTAGACAGGACGAGAATAGAAGTTTATGAAATGTGTTGCTGCAGAAAAATGGTAAGTATTAGATGGGTAGATTACGTAGCTAATGAGGAGGTAATGAATCTAACTGGAGAGAAAAGAAATTTGTGATAAAACTTGACTAAAAGAATGGATCTCTTTATAGCACACATTCTGAGACATCAAGGGATCACCAATTTAGTATGGGAGGAGAGTGTGTGTGCGTGTGTGTGTGTGTGTGTGTGGGAGAGGGAGCGGGGGGAATCGTAGAGGGACGCTAAGAGATGAATACAGTCAGCCTACCCTGAAGGATGCAGGTTACAGTAGTTAATCAGAAATGAAGAGCCTTATGCAGGATAGACTAGCATGGAGAGCTGCATCAAACAAATCTTTGGCCTGAAGAGCACAACGACAAATGACTCATTACAAACAACTTAATGACACATCAAACAGAATGATATTTTCACTCTGCAGCGGAGTGTGCGCTGATATGAAACTTCCTGGCAGATTAAAACTGTGTGCCCGACCGAGACTCGAACTCGGGACCTTTGCCTTTCGCGGGCAAGTGCTCTACCACTGAGCTACCGAAGCACGACTCACGGCCGGTATTCACAGCTTTACTTCTGCCAGTACCTCGTCTCCTACCTTCCAAACTTTACAGAAGCTCTCCTGCGAACCTTGCAGAACTAGCACTCCTGAAAGAAAGGATATTGCGGAGACATGGCTTAGCCACAGCCTAGGGGATGTTTCCAGAATGATATTTTCACTCTGCAGCGGAGTGTGCGCTGATATGAAACTTCCTGGCAGATTAAAACTGTGTGCCCGACCGAGACTCGAACTCGGGACCTTTGCCTTTCGCGGGCAAGTGCTCTACCAACTGAGCTACCGAAGCACGACTCACGCCCCGTACTCACAGCTTTACTTCTGCCAGTACCTCGTCTCCTACCTTCCAAACTTTACAGAAGCTCTCCTGCGAACCTTGCAAAACACTCCTGAAAGAAAGGATATTGCGGAGACATGGCTTAGCCACAGCCTAGGGGATGTTTCCAGAATGATATTTTCACTCCGCAATATCCTTTCTTTCAGGAGTGCTAGTTCTGCAAGGTTCGCAGGAGAGCTTCTGTAAAGTTTGGAAGGTAGGAGACGGGGTACTGGCAGAAGTAAAGCTGTGAGTACCGGGCGTGAGTCGTGCTTCGGTAGCTCAGTTGGTAGAGCACTTGCCCGCGAAAGGCAAAGGTCCCGAGTTCGAGTCTCAGTCGGGCACACAGTTTTAATCTGCCAGGAAGTTTCACATCAAACAGATTCGCAATGCAGTCAAACTTTGAAAAAGAATAAAAAATTAACCCAGCAACTCACCCTTAAAATTATCGTTCAGCTATTGGAAGACAGATGTTGCATGTGTAACTGAACATCGCTATGAAAATATTCGTAAAAAGTACAGGAGTGTATTAGTGGCCAACGTTTAGTCAAACACTGTGCAATGGGATCCTTGATCACTGTTTCGAAACAGAGTACTTAGTAATGGCTATGACGAACTGTTGATAATATCCTGAAAGATAAATGAATAATCTCGTGATTCGATGGGACTGAGCCAACAAGTACTATTACAGAAAACCGGAAACACCAACGCGATGTACTGTACAGGTTGTTTCGCGGAACATGAACACAACCTGTAGAAAATCTACCAGAACAAATTTTTATTGAGTAATCGACGACAAAACTTGCCTCAAAACCGAAATTTTTAGCACAGTGGATGGAGAATTTATCACTTTAATGGTGGAAAACTATGGGACATACGAATTACTTCATCTGCATTTGCTTGACAAATGGGAGAGCCTTGCATCATGCATGCACATACGGTTTCAGATAAATCCTGAACCAGAAATTTACGTAAATATTAAATAAACGGCTTAATAAATAGAAATGAGTTACAGCGGTTTGAATTAAATGCACTTTATTAAGTAAGCAAATTACGAGAGATACTTGGCTTCCAACGTGGGACATGAGTCGAGAATTTCAGTAATCACAATGGTAAAATGTATGTGCACACTGTCCAGCATACTATAGAATGATATAAATTGTAGCACAGAGGACTAAACAGAATGCATGTGCCCACAAGAAGGAAACTTACTGTGACTCTTTGCCTATTAGCAGCCACTTGAAAAAATGGAACATTGTCACTAAATTTGCCGACTGCTGCTGCCGTCTCCAGCGTGCGTCTATTCGCCTTAAGGATGCGGCAAACAACAGTGTTACAAATCTATACGCGCCCGTGGCCCAACTAACTGCCAGCTATGTGATTTGTTAGGAGTACGCAAAAACCACCAGAAGTAACATGCTTCCGCCGCCATGTCTGAGAGAGGCACAAATCAGTGAAACTATATTGCTTATCGATACTCGCTACAGAACATATTTGCAATATGTTAACAAATACCTATTCGCAAGTTCTTGAAAGCAAAACTACTGAGAAATTATAGGTTGTTTTTAACATTCGCCATTTAAGATACCAAGAAAAGTGTGAATACCGAATGAAGACCACCAGGGAAAACAGAAAAATCTGCGGTCTCATAGCTCTTCAGTGAGAGAAACATGAAATTTCCGAAACTTAATGTTATCTGCAACAACCAGAGAGAGAGAGAGAGAGAGAAATGGCAGTAGCCTTGCGTAATTGATATGTATTTTTATCTTTGAAAGATGATAATCGATAACTGACGTTTTGCTTTGAGACGGATTATCACTCCCTATCAGGTATAAACTTCTAAAATGTCCGTATCCAACAATACCTATGTCTCTCACCGACGTCCAGTCTGCCGACTGGGCAAGACTGAACGGAGAAATGATCATCTCTGAAGACTTCCAGCGCAGCTCTGGGCGAAACGTCAAGAATGAAAACGTTGAATGGGCCACGATAACAATACCCAGAAGATGAACCAGTACCTAACTCGCACGCTTTCGGACCTACCTATGCGTGACCAATCCTCCTTTCATTATACGACTTTCTGCTGCTGTTCTTAAACCATTTCTTTACCTGACCAAAAGTCGTAATCTTCTTTCCATTTAGCATCAGTGGCCCCATTATATCTAGATTCCACCTTTGTATTTCCCTTTTCAGATTCTCTAGCTTCCCTACCACATTGAAACTTTTAACACTCCATGCTCCGATTGCTAGAACATCACTTTTCTTTTGGTTATTGAACATTTTCCTCACTGTCACCTCCCCCTTCGCAATTCCCTACCGGAGATTCGAATGGGAGTGTAATGCAGACCCTTTTTCCAGTGGAGAGACCATGACACATATTCAATTATGGGCCAAATGTCCTATGGATACACACTATCTGGCTTTAACACAGTGCTTTCCGTTTCCTTCTCCATCCTCATTCCCTTGATCTTGTTGACTCTTCCGCATTCTAGTGGCATTTTCTCACACAATGGGCAAGAGCTTGATGTAAAACTTTATCCTCTTTTCTGCTGTCTGTGACAAGGCCGTTGGCAGGACTAGGATGACTCCTTACAGAAAATGTCCTCTATGTAGCTACATTCAAGCAGTAATCTAAATGAATGAAAAACATGGTAGTAAAATTCTCCTTAGGCAGCATAGCTAATACAAAATGTATCGTTTTAATACGCGGATATCATTTGCAAAGAGATAGGAGTCTTGTGGAATGAAGAACACCTTTAGCTATTACTAGGAATTAAATGTTGTCAGATGACCAAGTTCGTTGTCAGAGACAATAATCCTTCGTTTCCAGGTAGGAATAAAATTGAGTTTTGTTATTGGACGGTTTTGAAATCTTCCTGTACTTTTTTTCTTTCGGTTCGACAAGTATTGCTATTTTCGGTTGAAAGTTTTTCTTTCATTTCGGCCTGCAGTGGTCCATCTTTCTTCGTTTCCTGTCTTGTCTTTTCTGGAAATTATTACTAGTCACTATGGAGTTTCGATTTTTTGTTGATATATTTTTTTGGTGTATTGTCCAACTATTGTAATCAATTATTAATTTGTTCAAGATTTACACTGCAAATCGTCAGCATCAAATAGTTCCTCATAAGGGTACCTTCCGCCTCGCGTAAGCCTGCAAGCACGGAAACACACACATACACAGAGATAAAGACATATAATCGTTTACTGTCATTCGATTCTTAATATGCACAAATACAATGGGCTGTATTGTAAGGAGCCGGCCGGAGTGGCGGAGCGGTTCTAGGCGCTACAGTCTGGAACCGCGCGACCGCTACGGTCGCAGGTTCGAATCCTGACTCGGGCATGGATGTGTGTGATGTCTTTAGGTTAGTTAGGTTTAAGTAGTTCTAAGTTCTAGGGGACTGATGACCTCAGCAGTTAAGTCCCATAGTGCTCCGAGCCATTTGAACCATTTTGTATTGTAATAAATTATCACAGAAATGGGAAGCGAAGGGTATTTCCATTCACGCTAAAATCACTTTACACTAAAATTTCCAAAATAAGCAATTAGGCTGCAGCCCCGAAGATCACATTTTATGCATTCAACCGTCGCCTGTTTCCGATCTAAGACAAACACTCGTAATCCGGAAAGGCAAAGTGCCAAATCGCACAAATAAAGGGAAATCATCGTTTGCAATCTCCCTGCCAAGGATAATCTACCTTTTTACATGAGCCAGTGATTGGAGAAGTATCCACGAGCACGTTCTGCACTATAATATACTGCTGCATGGATCAAAACTGAAATTGTAGAAGCAGAGAAAATCCAGGAGCAGCAAGTGATTGAAGAGGTACTGGGAAGAAAGTAGCCATACGGAACAAGTCTCTCTTGATCCTTAGGGACTGAACCGAGCCAAATAAATAAAAATAATCTTCTGAGGCAGAAGTTGCATTATGTTTATTGAACAGATGGACTTCCCGTGAGTTTCAGCTGCCCTCAGGGAGGAATATAAAATTAGCTCTGTTTAAATATGACGCCCTAAAACATATACGCCAGAAGTGAGACTTAGAAATGAGACTTCGAAATGATTTTTCGTGGCAGAGTGAAAAACCGAGAACATAAAATGGCCCGTGGCTTTGACCACCTGAAGCGGCGAGTGCGACATCCAGCGGTTGTTTTCCACACGGCATCTCCATCCATATAAACATTCCACAAGCTGTTGTTCAGTGTATGGAGGAGGGTAGATCGTGCCAATATCATGCTGTCTGTCCTCTTCCATTGTATTATTGAGCTAAATCAACATGTAGCCACTGTTCAGGGTCTGAAGGAGGATACATTGTTCCAAAATTATACAATTGCTGTATACTTCATTTGATAAGTGAGCGAGGGATGAGTTGTTATAGTTTCTCTTATCTATTTTTCGCGCTCCATACACGAGATATACGCTGGTGAGAGCATAATAGCCGAACAGTCATTTTAAAATACAGTTTCTCTAAATGTAATGAGCAGAGATTCCACCAGACAACATCTTCTTTCTTCCAAGCATTCCGACTTAAGTCCGCAATAGTAACATTTTTTATGGGCTATAGCATCCTGTTACGATCTCAGCAAAGCATCTCTTAACTGGGTGCCTGTTGCATACTTGATACTGACTCCGAACTCTGCAATTGGTCCCAGTAAGGTATTCTATGTGATTTCTAGTGCAGGTACAGCATCTCAACCGATGGAAGCAGTTAGGCATGTTCGGAATGTGAGATTACTAGATTTGTATACTTTTTTAGAAAAAGGTGCATTTGAAAAAACTTACAGGATATTGGCGATACATTTAGTAATTATTTTTGCACATATTCGCCATGCCGTACAACGCATGTGGTGAGCCGTGGCAACTGTTCCTTTATGCCCTCCACTAAGAACTCTCCCCCCAGCTCCTTCTCCCATTGCAGAACTGCGGTCTGCAGCTGATCATCAGTTGAAAATCAGGCAGGTGGAAAAATGATAATCGGAAGGTGCCAAATGAGGGGAACACAAATGGTGATACAGAACATCCCCAACACATGACTCCAAGAGCACCTTGGTGGCTTTAGCTATGTGGTGGGCACTGACGTGTAATAAGCACACACCTCTCGTCAGCATTTCAATATTTTTTTAATGCTTCTTTTGAGGTCTTTTAGCGCCTCTCATTATTTTTGTGTGTTGATGATCTTCCGCTGAAGCAGCAATTCGACCAAAATAATGCCTTTCCGATCCCAAAACGCTGAGGCCAAACTTTTTTTATCAAAATTGAGGTTTTGAACCTTTTAGCAGAGAAGGAATTGGCGTGACGCCACTGTGACTACAGCCCTTCTGTCTCAGGCGTGCAATGATCCATCCGCAAATCATCTCCAGACATGATAAAAAAATCTTCATCTTACAATTCAATTTACTCGAGAACTCACGGGCAGTGGTGAACCGATTTTCTTGTGCGATCCTGTCAGCTGTTTTGGGATCAACTTTCGCACACTCTACGGTTTCCCAGCGACTTTGTGTGTGTGCCACCTGTAAGAGAAGGGAGATCTGTAGAAATATCGCAGAAATTTCACCACTGTCAGTCGGTCGTCTTCACGATTAGATTACTTTATTTTTCACGCCAACTCATCAGTCAAAACGGAAATTCTTCCACTCCTCTGTTCGTCATGAACATTTTTTCTGCCTCCAGTAAACTTCCTACACCACTTAAACACACTAGTTCTGTTTGTAACGCCTTCACCGCTTTGATTCGCGAGAAATTATTAGTAGGTGTTATTCCTTATGTGAGCAGGAAACGAATCACAGAATGTGGATCGCAAATGACGGAATTTCTTTTCGATAACTTTCACGCAACTGGACACAACAAAGCGAATTTATACAGAGTGGTCCAAGCATCGTGACCGGGCCACGAAATAAGCGTCAAACGATAAAACTACAAAGAAAGAAACTTGTCTAGCTTGAAGGGAGAAACCAGATGGCGCTATGGTTGGCCCACTAGATGGCGCTACCATAGGACAAACGGATATCAACTGCGTTATTTTTTTTAAATAGGAACCCTCATTTTTATTACATATTCGTGTAGAACGTAAAGAAATATGAATGTTTTAGTTGGACCACTTTTTTCGCTTTGTGATAGATGGCGCTGTAATAGTCACAAACGTATTGGTCACAGTACACTTATTTTCTGAACATGGCCCGTAATGGCACACCGTTCATTTCTGCCGCCACTACAGCCCTCCTTGTTGGATTTTCTTCGTCTCCCTTGATTTCACTCCCTTATCGTTCCTGGACAGAAACCAGAAGGCAGTAATGAGAGTCGAAGGACATGAACGGGAAGCAGTGGTTGGGAAGGGAGTGAGACAGGGTTGTAGTCTCTCCCCGGTGTTATTCAATCTGTATATTGAGCAAGCAGTGAAGGAAACAAAAGAAAAATTCGGAGTAGGTATTAAAATCCATGGCGAAGAAATAAAAACTTTGAGGTTCGCCGATGACATTGTAATTGTGTCAGAGACAGCAAAGGACTTGGAAGAGCAGTTGAACGGAATGGATGGTGTCTTGAAAGGAGGATATAAGATGAACATCAACAAAAGCAAAACGAGGATAATGGAATGTAGTTAAATTAAGTCGGGTGATGTTGAGGGTATTAGATTAGAAAATGAAACACTTAAAAGAGTAATGGAGTTTTGCTATTTGGGGAGCAAAATAACTGATGATGGTCGAAGTAGAGAGGATATAAAATGCAGACTGGCAATGGCAAGGAAAGCGTTTCTGAAGAAGAGAAATTTGTTAACATCGAGTATAGATTTAAGTGTCAGGAAGTCATTTCTGGAAGTATTTGTATGGAGTGTAACCATGTATGGAAATGAAACATGGGCGGTAAATAGTTTGGACAAGAAGAGAATAGAAGCTTTCGAAATGTGGTGCTACAGAAGAATGTAAGTAGGCTGTTTATGTTTTCTTTATGTAAGTAGGCTGTTTATGTTTTCTTTATGTAAGTAGGCTGTTTATGTTTTCTTTATGTAAGTAGGCTGTTTATGTTTTCTTATTGACAACGTTACGTAGCGCTCTATATGCTGTGTGTGCTGTGTGCAGTCTTTGGCTAGTTTGCATTGTTGCCTGAGATTGTAGTGTTGGGCAGCGGCAGCTGGATGTGAACAGCGCGTAGCGTTGCGCAGTTAGAGGTGAGCCGCCAGCAGTGGTGGATGTGTGGAAGGAAATGGCGGAGTTTTGAAATTACATATATTATGACTTTTGATGATATTAAGGTAAATACATTGTTTGTTCTCTATTAAAACTTTCATTTGCTAACTATCCCTATCAGTAGTTAGTGCCTTCCGTAGTTTGAATCTTTTATTTAGCTGGCAGTAGTGGCGCTCGCTGTATTGCTGTAGTTCGAGTAAGGAAGAGTTTTGGTGAGGTAAGTGATTTGTGAAACGTATAGGTTAATGTTAGTCAGGGCCATTCTTTTGTAGGGATTTTTGAAAGTCAGATTGCGTTGCGCTAAAAATATTGTGTCAGTTTAAGCACAGTCATGTACAATTGTTCTAAGGGGACGTTTCATATGTCGACCCTTAGCCTAGGATACCTCACTGGAATCTTCTGATTTTTTTCTTGTAGTGTGTGCAATTAGTGTAGTAGCTATTTTTTATTGCTAGCCCGTAATTATAGAGAGAATTTCCTTTGTAGTTGCAGTCTTTCATTGTTGTACAGTACAACAGGTGTGGCACGCATGTAGATTTTCACCAAGTATTTCGCAGCTGCAATTAACTAGATATTATTTTCAGTGCTATGTTAATGTGTTCTCTTATTTTTGCTCTTCAAATTGTGCTTTTCTGTGTTGTCGTATGAAATATTGTGACAATAATGGCGTGTGAAAAACGTAATACTAGGCTCCAAAGTAAACTGAGAAAAAACAGTGAAGACGAAAGCAGTTTGTTAACGCCCCATGTAATGAATTAACAAATTTTCAAAGTAGTAATCTGGTAACTTTGCATAGGGAAATGGAGCGGGCGTCAAATAATGGAGTAGACAGTGAAACAGTTAGTGAACAGGGAAGCATTATCGATCGATCGGTCGGCAACAGCTCGTCTCAGGAATCCGAAATGATAGGACACAATTTTGCAAATACTGTAGATTCAGGTTTTGCGTCCTCACCGTTTTCTCAAATAAGTCAAGATACATTTTCTGCTTGTCAGCACTTGAATGTTGCTGGTGCAAATGCACTGCCGAAAAGCGTAGAGGAACAGATTCCAGACACTAATGCATTGTTATTACAATTAATGCAACAAATGGGACAAAATCTTCAAAAATTAGACACAATGGAACAAACACTTGAAGATTTAAGTACTGAGTTACATAACATTGAATCGAAATGTCAAAAAGTCTGTAATGACGTAAAAACACAAATTTGTGAGCATTTTCAACCTATTTTTTCGCGGCATGAAAATGCATTACAGAATCACGAAGCAGCCGTAAAAGAACTGCAAACCATTGTTCATGAAAATCATGAGACCTTGTGGGCTAAAATTGACTCAGTTGCATCTACCGATTCGGTTACGCAACTTGCAAAAACTCAGGAAAACTTAAAGGACACAGTAGATTCGATTTCAACACAAATGGACACTCTGAAACTTGGTTCAGAAAAACACACTGAGGAAATGTGTTCACTATCAGAGAAAGTAGCTGAACTTTCGGATCAGGTCACTAACTTATCTACAAAGGTAGATGATGATCTGAATGACACAAGACCCGTAGCCTTCACTGACACAGAAGAGTATGAACAAATTAGAAAATTCAAACAAAACCAAAATCAAATCAATACACAGTACAAAAGAGAAATCCGGGAAGTACAAGATCAGTTGACGCAGGTAATACAAGAATTACATATTTCAGAGGACACTCGCGCTCCAGTACAGGAAGAGGGACATAGAAATACGGAACAACCACAAAATAATAACACATGACACTTCGGAAATTATGAAAGAAATTGGCAAGGCGCATTGGATTTTGAGATGGAACCGCCGAAACGAAGTAACAATGAGCGATGTGCGACTCGCCGACACGATGATTTCGGCTAAAAGCTGTTCATTACTACACGTAAATTCAAAATATCTAACAATTCTGACAACGACATTCATCCACAAGCATGGCTTCATCAATTTTCTCATTGTTTTCCTCCCATTGGAGCACAGGTTAGAATTTATGTGCGGCTACTTGGAGAATGAACCAGCTGTAAGAATGCGATCGGTCATTCACGATTGTCACAGTGAAGGAGAATTTTATCATGCCTTCCTCTCAGCGTATTGGTCTCAAGCTACACAAGACCGAGTAAAACATAGCATCATAATGATGAAACGTTTCGAACAATCTGAATTTTCCAGTCTTATGAATTATTTTGAAGACATGTTGCACAAGAATCAGTACCTGTCAAACCCATACAGCCCCTCAGAACTCATCTGCATTTGCTTAATCAAATTACCTGAACATTTACGACATATTATTTTGGCAGGACGTTGCAAAGACGACATTGAAGCCTTTCAGGGTCTCCTACAAGAATTACACTCCTGGAAATGGAAAAAAGAACACATTGACACCGGTGTGTCAGACCCACCATACTTGCTCCGGACACTGCGAGAGGGCTGTACAAGCAATGATCACACGCACGGCACAGCGGACACACCAGGAACTGCGGTGTTGGCCGTCGAATGGCGCTAGCTGTGCAGCATTTGTGCACCGCCGCCGTCAGTGTCAGCCAGTTTGCCATGGCATACGGAGCTCCATCGCAGTCTTTAACACTGGTAGCATGCCGCGACAGCGTGGACGTGAACCGTATGTGCAGTTGACGGACTTTGAGCGAGGGCGTATAGTGGGCATGCGGGAGGCTGGGTGGACGTACCGCCAAATTGCTCAACACGTGGGGCGTGAGGTCTCCACAGTACATCGATGTTGTCGCCAGTGGTCGGTGGAAGGTGCACGTGCCCGTCGACCTGGGACCGGACCGCAGCGATGCACGGATGCACGCCAAGACCGTAGGTTCCTACGCAGTGCTGTAGGGGACCGCACCGCCACTTCCCAGCAAATTAGGGACACTGTTGCTCCTGGGGTATCGGCGAGGACCATTGCTGGGCTACGATCCCGCACACCGTTAGGCCGTCTTCCGCTCACGCCCCAACATCGTGCAGCCTGCCTCCAGTGGTGTCGCGACAGGCGTGAATGGAGGGACGAATGGAGACGTGTCGTCTTCAGCGATGAGAGTCGCTTCTGCCTTGATGCCAATGATGGTCGTATGCGTGTTTGGCGCCGTGCAGGTGAGCGCCACAATCAGGACTGCATACGACCGAGGCACACAGGGCCAACACCCGGCATCATGGTGTGGGGAGCAATCTCCTACAATGGCCGTACACCACTGGTGATCGTCGAGGGGACACTGAATAGTGCACGGTACATCCAAACCGTCATCGAACCCATCGTTCTACCATTCCTAGACCGGCAAGGGAACTTGCTGTTCCAACAGGACAATGCACGTCCGCATGTATCCCGTGCCACCCAATGTGCTCTAGAAGGTGTAAGTCAACTACCCTGGCCAGCAAGATCTCCGGATCTGTCCCCCATTGAGCATGTTTGGGACTGGATGAAGCGTCGTCTCACGCGGTCTGCACGTCCAGCACGAACGCTGGTCCAACTGAGGCGCCAGGTGGAAATGGCATGGCAAGCCGTTCCACAGGACTACATCCAGCATCTCTACGATCGTCTCCATGGGAGAATAGCAGCCTGCATTGCTGCGAAAGGTGGATATACACTGTACTAGTGCCGACATTGTGCATGCTCTGTTGCCTGTGTCTATGTGCCTGTGGTTCTGTCAGTGTGATCATGTGATGTATCTGACCCAGGAATGTGTCAATAAAGTTTCCCCTTCCTGGGACAATGAATTCACGGTGTTCTTATTTCAATTTCCAGGGGTGTAGAAATTGACACAGCCAGTCGCGGGATGCGAAAACAGGAAAACAATCACTACAGGTCACATTCGTCACAATCCCGTGATGGCAGAAACAATAACTGGACATGACAATTCTATTCTTACAACGTAAATCGTGACCAAAAGAGACACCACCCGTATGGCAACCACTGGCAGAGTAATAGTTACAAAGAGATATCGCATTTCCGTAGTAATGAATATGACAGAGACACTCATAGAAGCAGACAATTTGGCAACCAGAACAATTATTATCACGGGAGACAGAATAACTTCAGACGCAATGGTCCACCATGCAGTGGTAATTCAGGGATAAATTCTCCACCACATGACCGACAAACAAGAAACTATGTAAACTACCGACAAAACGACAGACGTGAATTTCATCAGAACTGGCGGGTTTCTAACAGAGCTGGGCCCTCTCGGCAAGGCGAATTTGTAGAAGTTAGGTCTCCTAATCCCAGTAACGATGCGCACCAACAAAGGAACAAACAATGACTCGCACCGCAGGCTGCCGCATGCACCGGCTGGCTCAGAGAAAAATAACATAGACGCTAACCTTGAGAAATATTCCAGTATTCTTTACGGACGAATACCGCATGATAATTCCGTTCAAGTTGAAACTCTGCGTACTAGGAAGAGTAAAGGTTTACACCACATTTCACATGTAAAACCGTTTATTGAAAAATAATCTGCTTTTTAACTTAGTCTTTGACATAAAACTTTTCACTTCACGCTACTAGTACAATTTGTCACACTGAGAAACTGTTTACATGCAACAATGTTTTAAAGTTAACTATCCAGTCAAGAACCTAGGGAACTTAGACAGTAATTACCACTGCATTGTTATAGTGAACAGACGACACAGTGTTGTTATTTGTACATTCTTCCTTGTTAGTTGCACGATTATGTAACGACTATAAGGCTCACATACTTAGAACATTTACCAGTACTACTACTGAGATTTTAATGCAACATTTTGGTTTACTTGAAAATACATTCTGAATTAAAGTAATTTCTGAGAGATACCAGATGACACAGTGGTTAGTTTATGTGACAGCTACACGATTATATCACGACATTACTAATGAGCGACAATTTACAATGTTGCTTTTGCGGTGTATCTGTTTTATATGTGCACAGTTTTTCTGAATTATTCTGGAAAGTAAAACATGTTTTAGTAGTAACTTTTGTGGTATAGCTACAAGGAGACAGCCTTTTCCGTAGCACAACAATACGTTACAGCACAGTACTTTCATCATCACAACAATAAGCGTAGTAACTAAGATATCTCTACGCAATGCATTTCACTTTTGTTTATCATCAAGTAAGTACATTGGCATCTGCAGAACTTAGATTTCAGAGGAAAATAACTACGACACTTCCACAGAGATTATCTTACAACAAGATGCACATTTAGCGCTACAGGACACGCATTTGAGTGATTAATTTTGTACTTAAACATTTATTTTTAAAGATTTTTGAATTACAAAGAAAGATTTCCGTGATACATTTCATTCCATTGCTGTAATCTGTAACACCTGAGGGTATAATTTTATTAATCCTCAGGGGGGTACACGCTTACTTTGTGTACCATGTGTTTGGCAAGCACAAGGAGCCCTAGCTAATATGGTATTTGCTTATACAACTTTACACATCGGTACCATATTTCTCCAACACAGAATTACTCAGCCACCTGATTATTTAACAGAGAAACAAACATTTTTTTTACTACATCAGTGACACATGTTTACGCAATTACACAGTTGGGTAACTTCACACTTACGAAATTGTATTTTGTCTGTACTTTGTGAACTGTTCATATTTTTTGGACCCATTGTGATATTATGAGAGCGTTGAATGATATATTTGGTATGGGATCACGATTTTTAAAGTACGTTTGAGGCAGATGATACTTTTGACATGAGCAGAGAATTTTTTTAGGTTTTGAAATTATTGGAGGAAGCTACGACGATTTTGAGAGTTGACTGAGGTGTTATGATGTAATTATTACGATGACCATGTGTATTATGCTGTTGCGGTATGTTTATGATCAATAAGCTGATGCTATATGAGGAATTTGATTATGCTATGTATTTATTATGATGAAATATTGAAGTGTCATCGCAAGATTGACGTGTCGACGAATATATATATATGTGTAATAAGGTAAGGAGTAATGAATATTGGTTAGGGACTCTGACTTGTGAAAAAGGATGTTGGAAACCAAGAATCGTACTTTAAGAATTATGAAATGTATGTAAATGCGTGAATGTATCACAATGCCGGCGAAAATTTTTTGACACTGTTATATTCATAAGATTTTGTTTCTACACATTTGCAACGCAAATTCTCGACCCGTGAAATTTTGTATATGAGACTGTCACTGTAGCGGAAACTGCTGTCGTAAATATTTCCGTAAGAAAGTTAAGTGACCACCTGCATGTAATGCGTCGTGGGCACCCAGCTGCGTGAAAGACGCCTGGAAAAAAGCCATTAGTGTGTTTCTTTCAGAGGCACAGGTGGAGAAAAAAAAAGAAAGTTAAGTGACCACCTGCACGTAATGCATCGTGGGCACCCAGCTGTGTCAGACGCCTGAAAAAAAAGCCATTATTGAGGGTCTTTTCAGAGGCACAGGTAAGAAAAAAGAAAGGGGAGGCCATTATCCTTGCTATTGGCATTTCCTTGTTGAAAGCATACCGTGGAGCTCGTAATTTATGATATTTACTAAAATGCCTAATGAAATGATGAGAAACATTTTACATCTATTGTCTTTGTAGTTGAGAGATTGCTCATTTTGTTTAATATCTAGTTTCTAGCTGCACTGCAGCATTGTTTAAAATAAAATTTTATGAATGTACTAATATAGATATTTTATGCCTACAGATCCAGTAAACAATAACTTAAAAAAAAACGAAGGAGCACAAAAAGACATTTCCCTTCACAGGACTTGCATACATAATTTTCTTTTCAACTACTTGGTAATATTTTTCGTAGAATAAGTTGTGGTGCACCACTTTAATTACATAGACATTAAGATGTGAATATACATTTCCCTTATCTGCATTGTTGTTTTTTACTGTAATATTTTTTCTGCTTGAGCTATGTCATGTTTAGGTATAAGTTACTGCTGTTTGCCAGGCATAGTGTTACTGAATTTGACTTTGTGTTACTCTGCTAAGCCAGTTTATTACTGATTTATTTTTATTGTTTGCTGCTCATTGCCTTATATTAGTTGTAATATTGTTGCTTACTTTGCCAATTTGTATTTTTTTTGTCCTTGCTGTTTGTGTTAATTTGTTATGTGCTGCTGCATTGCCTCGTCCCTTGGTATATATATATGAGCTCAGTAGATTTAAGTTAGCTTAAGAGGGGGTAGACTATATAAGAGAATGAGTTATGATGAATTGGAAGAAATGCATTGAGAAGCAATACGAAAAAGGTTTGACCAAAAAAGTAGTGTACAGTGGAGAAACACTATTTTTGAAAGAGGATATGAACAGAATACAGAAAGCATGGTTGGATAGGTTTTTTTTGGTGGAAACAAAGGTTGAAATAAGACGAAAGATATATGGAATGAAGTTTTGGGTTGGAATGCAGTACCAAACGTTACATTGAAAACAAACCCTGTCCTTTCCTTTTGTGTTATCCCACTATGTGTTTGTGTACCTTTGTGTATTTGTTTTCTTCCTGTCTCTGTGTAGTTTCATAGAATTTTTTCTTCTTCTAATACTAAGCTACATTCACTATGATGAGGAATACTGTTATCCTCAAATATAATTGGCATTAATAATATGTTATTTACCTTGTAAATATGCTTAGACATTATTTATTCTGTTTTGTTTTAATGCTCATGTGTGAAGTTGATGTCACAAAAGATATTTTGATCTTTTATGTATTTACTTATCTCATAATTCCTGTAACACTGATGTATATGTTTATTTCTATTATTTTGTAAAGCCTGTATTACTACAAATGTTATCTGTATTATTATGTTTTTAATGATGTATTTTGTTCCTTTGTTATGGTATTCTTATGTTATAAAATTGTAATTGACAGCAATTCATCAAATTAAGTAACTTGTAAGTTACATTTCACTGCACACGTTTCTGTTGGTCATAGTATATGGACAACATGTGAGAAGTAGGGGCTGATTGTGTTTGCACGTGTGTTAATAATTCAGCAAGGGACTGGTTAACAGCATTGCTGGTTCTAAGGACAATTAGAAAAAAAAACTTTGTGAGTGCATGAGTGGTGGTTTATGGACTTGCTATATTCTCTGCAAGACTCTTCGATGGTGATTGTGCACCTGCACAGGCACAGCAGATGGCTGCTGGCCATCTCTACATGGACTACAGTGGGTCTGCATCTTTGATGACCCACCAATACCATTATTTCTACAAGGACTACAGTGGGTCTGCACGTTTGATGGCCCACCAATACCATTATTTCTACAAGGACTACAGTGGGTCTGCATCTTTGATGACTCACCAATACCATTATCTCTACAAGGACTACAGTGGGTCTCACTCACCAGTACCATTATTTCTACAAGGACTGCAGTGGGTCTGCACCTCTGGTGGCCCACCAATACCGTAATCTCTACCAGGACTACAGTGGGTCTGCTCTGTGATGACCTACCTACCAATCTTCTTCAAAACGTCGAATGACTCTGCTGTGGGTTTGCTCTGTTGTGGCCCATTACCTGTCAGCATGTCAAGAGTCAGCACTGTCTTTCAGTTGGAAGGACAACACTACTTCTTCAAGACTGCATGGAAATCCACTACTTCCGTGTGCATTGTCTTTTACTGCTCAGACTTTGAAAAAAAAAAAAAACTCTGAAATTTTACTGTGATGAACAATCTGGACTGTCTTTATAGACTGTGAGAAAATTTTAGCTTTTGACCAACATTGTATAAATAATTGTGTGCATTTGATATCTTTGTTATTGTAATTATGAAAAAATTTTTCAAATCATTATTTGCCACTGCCCAAAACAATTTGTAAAATTTTTTGTGGGGAGCATGGGGGCTATGTAAGTAGGCTGTTTATGTTTTCTTTATGTAAGTAGGCTGTTTATGTTTTCTTTATGTAAGTAGGCTGTTTATGTTTTCTTATTGACAACGTTACGTAGCGCTCTATATGAAAATCACTGGCTGTGCTGTGTGCAGTCTGTGGCTAGTTTGCATTGTTGTCTGCCATTGTAGTGTTGGGCAGCGGCAGCTGGATGTGAACAGCGCGTAGCGTTGCGCAGTTAGAGGTGAGCCGCCAGCAGTGGTGGATGTGTGGAAGGAAATGGCGGAGTTTTGAAATTACATATATTATGACTTTTGATGATGTTAAGGTAAATACATTGTTTGTTCTCTATTAAAATCTTTCATTTGCTAACTATCCCTATCAGTAGTTAGTGCCTTCCGTAGTTTGAATCTTTTATTTAGCTGGCAGTAGTGGCGCTCGCTGTATTGCAGTAGTTCGAGTAAGGAAGATTTTTGGTGAGGTAAGTGATTTGTGAAACGTATAGGTTAATGTTAGTCAGGGCCATTCTTTTGTAGGGATTTTTGAAAGTCAGATTGCGTTGCGCTAAAAATATTGTGTCAGTTTAAGCACAGTCGTGTATAATTTTTCTAACGAGACGTTTCAAGAATGCTGAAGATTAGATGGGTAGATCACATAACTAATGAGGAAGTATTGAATAGGATTGGGGAGAAGAGAAGTTTCTGGCACAACTTGATCAGAAGACGGGATCGGTTGGTAGGACATGTTCTGAGGCATCAAGGGATCACCAATTTAGTATTGGAGGGCAGCGTGGAGGGTAAAAATTGTAGAGAGAGACCAAGAGATGAATACACTAAGCAGATTCAGAAGGATGTAGGTTGCAGTAGGTACTGGGAGATGAAGAAGCTTGCACAGGATGGAGTAGCATGGAGAGCTGCATCAAACCAGTCTTAGTACTGAAGACCACAACAACAACATCGTTCTTGGTTGGGGAAGAATGCAGTCCTGTATGTTCGGAACAATTTTCCCTCTAGGGTGTATTTGGAAATGGAGCAGATAAGAAATATCGTTCTCGGTAATATCTGCTGCTTTTAGGTATTCCATTTAAAACTTGGCATAGACGAAAAACGCAGAAATAACAAATAGGGTTTCCGTGCAGTACAAGGATTGTGGCTGAGGCATTCGGTCTGCGGCAGTATTCCGCTGAGGTGGAACACTAACTTTTATGACCAGCCGGCGAGCTGAGTATCGCTCGCAGCCGGTATTTGCGAGAGGGCAGACTGGCAGGAGGACACTTCCTTTGTTTCGCAAAAAATTAATCTGCCGCGCGGCAGCAGGCCGGAACACATGTCAAAGGCAGACTTTACGAGCGCTCTGCGGCGGACCCTTATTGCGATTTCTGTTATTGCGACTTCCGGTCACGCGCCGGCCAGCAAATTGGAATTATCGCCGCCGGAAGCGGGCTGGCTGGCGCTGTGCATTAAATCAGCCGGTAGCGGCGGCGAGGAAGCGGGGGCAGGGAGGTCCGGCGGGGGAGGTTCGGCGGGAGCTCTTGGGATTCCACCGCCGGCCCGACCCCGCCAGCTGAGAGACTCGCCAGATATTGTGCCATCGATCGATCGGCCCTCCGCGCGGAGCCGAGCCTCGCAGAATTCGGCGGTGTAGCGGGGCCGGCCGGCCGGGGCACGCCAGGGCGCCGGTGCCCGCGTCGGAACAAGCAGACGGTTTGTCTCCATTTATCGCGGCCAGTGTTGAAAGCGCTGGGGGGCTGCCGCGACGCGTGTTCTTTCCATTGGAGTTCAGTCCTAGCTAGCCAAGATAGCAGACCGACTTGCACACGAAGTGGATAACGGACAGTACTTCGTTCTTTAACGCCAGACAGCAAAAAACAGTAATTCTCGAACTAAGCTAAGTCACAGTGACAAAACCTTCCATTATATTTGTGTTGGGAAGAAGGCTGTGTTTACCTTCATATTCCTAGTAATAAATCCGGTAATGCTTCGCAATCGCTAAATATGTATGGGAATTGTCCAAATACCCTTGTCGCACTCTTTCTCTCTCTCTCTCTCTCTCTCTCTCTCTCTCTCTCCATCTCCTCCCCTCCCAGCCTTTGTTCATGTTCTCCTCTCTCCCTCCCCATCTCTATGTCCATCTCCTACTCCTGCCGCACCTCAGTAATCCTCTTCTAACCTCTAATCTCTCTACGTCTCTTTCTCAACCTTCTCTCTGTACCTCTAATCCCATCTACTCCTTACCCCTCTCTCCGTCTATTTTCTACCCCTCACCTCTATTTCTATCTTCTCCCCCCCCCTCTCTGTCTGACCTTAAGCCTTGTTTCATTGTTACTGCAAACGACTATTGGAAAATGAAGTACCTAAAATGATTGGGTAAGTCGGTTAGGGTCAGTAATACAAGCGGCACAGCAGAGAGATCTCTAGCTGCTTGTTCTGTGAGGATAGTAACTTCAAAGACAGTATTTAGTATTTCTGATAACTTGTTTTCGTTTTTTAATATAATTTTGAACTGGTAAGACGGCGAAGTTTCGGATGATTCAGATTCCATTGTGCAGTAGTATTCTAATCACAAGTCGATAAGCCATAAATACATTCCTCTTCGTCGCGCGGTGTAGCCGTGCCCTCTGAGGCGTCACGGCACGCGCGGCTCCCCACGTCGGAGGTTCGAGTCCTCCTTCGGGCATGGGTGTGTGTGTGTGTTGTCCTTAGCGTAATTTAGTTTCAGCTAGATTCAGTAGTGCGTAAGCCTAGGGACTGATGACCTCAGCAGTTTGTTCACATAGGCCTTACCATAAATTTCCAATTACGTTTCTCTTTGCACTTAAAACTGACTGCAACTAAGAAAACAAAACAGCGCACTACTGTTTACCAATTTTTTGTATCAAATTATGTAATGTGACGTAACATGGTCCACAAATATTCGAAATTTTTGGTAATAGGGTTTCCTTATTATATGTTCAATACTGTTTGTGTATTACTTATATTTAAAAATATATACCCTATGTGTGTCTATATGTTTATTTAAGTATCGTGTTGTTGTTGTTGTTGTGGTCTTCAGTCCTGAGACTGGTTTGATGCAGCTCTCCATGCTACTCGATCCTGTGCAAGCTTCTTCATCTCCCAGTATCTACTGCAACCTACATCCTTCTGAATCTGCTTAGTGTATTCATCTCTTGGTCTCCCTATACGATTTTTACCCTCCACACTGCCCTCCAATGCTAAATTTGTGATCCCTTGATGCCTCAAAACATGTCCTACCAACCGAGCCCTTCTTCTAGTCAAGTTGTGCCACAAACTTCTCTTCTCCCCAATCCTATTCAATACCTCCTCATTAGTTACGTGATCTACCCACCTTATCTTCAGCATTCTTCTGTAGCACCACATTTCGAAAGCTTCTATTCTATTCTTGTCCAAACTAGTTATCGTCCATGTTTCACTTCCATACATGGCTACACTCCATACAAATACTTTCAGAAACGACTTCCTGACACTTAAATCTATACTCGATGTTAACAAATTCCTCTTCTTGAGAAACGCTTTCCTTGCCATTGCCAGTCTACATTTTATATCCTCTCTACTTCGACCATCATCGGTTATTTTACTCCCTAAATAGCAAAACTCCTTTACTACTTTAAGTGTCTCATTTCCTAATCTAATTCCCTCAGCATCACCCGACTTA
Source organism: Schistocerca cancellata (assembly GCF_023864275.1). Lineage (NCBI taxonomy): Eukaryota > Metazoa > Arthropoda > Insecta > Orthoptera > Acrididae > Schistocerca > Schistocerca cancellata. Next base: position 630,112,288 of record NC_064630.1, read on the forward strand.
ATTTGACTACATTCCATTATCCTCGTTTTGCTTTTGTTGATGTTCATCTTATATCCTCCTTTCAAGACACTGTCCATTCCGTTCAACTGCTCTTCCAAGTCCTTTGCTGTCTCTGACAGAATTACAATGTCATCGGCGAACCTCAAAGTTTTTACTTCTTCTCCATGAACTTTAATACCTACTCCGAATTTTTCTTTTGTTTCCTTTACTGCTTGCTCAATATACAGATTGAATAACATCGGGGAGAGGCTACAACCCTGTCTTACTCCTTTCCCAACCACTGCTTCCCTTTCATGCCCCTCGACTCTTATAACTGCCATCTGGTTTCTGTACAAACAGTAAATAGCCTTTCGCTCCCTGTATTTTACCCCTGCCACCTTCAGAATTTGAAAGAGAGTATTCCAGTTAACATTGTCAAAAGCTTTCTCTAAGTCTACAAATGCTAGAAACGTAGGTTTGCCTTTTCTTAATCTTTCTTCCAAGATAAGTCGTAAGGTCAGTATTGCCTCACGTGTTCCAACATTTCTACGGAATCCAAACTGATCTTCCCCGAGGTCGGCTTCTACCAGTTTTTCCATTCGTCTGTAAAGAATTCGCGTTAGTATTTTGCAGCTGTGACTTATTAAACTGATAGTTCGGTAATTTTCACATCTGTCAACACCTGCTTTCTTTGGGATTGGAATTATTACATTCTTCTTGAAGTCTGAGGGTATTTCGCCTGTTTCATACATCTTGCTCACCAGATGGTAGAGTTTTGTCAGGACTGGCTCTCCCAAGGCCGTCAGTAGTTCTACTGGAATGTTGTCTACTCCGGGGGCCTTTTTTCGACTCAGGTCTTTCAGTGCTCTGTCAAACTCTTCACGCAGTATCGTATCTCCCATTTCGTCTTCATCTACATCCTCTTCCATTTCCATAATATTGTCCTCAAGTACATCGCCCTTGTATAAACCCTCTATATACTCCTTCCACCTTTCTGCCTTCCCTTCTTTGCTTAGAACAGGGTTGCCATCTGAGCTCTTGATATTCATACAAGTGGTTCTCTTCTCTCCAAAGGTCTCTTTAATTTTCCTGTAGGCAGTATCTATCTTACCCCTAGTGAGACAAGCCTCTACATCCTTACATTTGTCCTCTAGCCATCCCTGCTTAGCCATTTTGCACTTCCTGTCGATATCATTTTTGAGACGTCTGTATTCCTTTTTGCCTGCTTCATTTACTGCATTTTTGTATTTTCTCCTTTCATCAATTAAATTCAATATTTCTTCTGTTACCCAAGGATTTCTATTAGCCCTCGTCTTTTTACCTACTTGATCCTCTGCTGCCTTCACTACTTCATCTCTCAGAGCTACCCATTCTTCTTCTACTGTATTTCTTTCCCCCATTCCTGTCAATTGTTCCCTTATGCTCTCCCTGAAACTCTCTACAACCTCTGGTTCTTTCAGTTTATCCAGGTCCCATCTCCTTAAATTCCCACCTTTTTGCAGTTTCTTCAGTTTCAATCTGCAGTTCATAACCAATAGATTGTGGTCAGAATCCACATCTGCCCCAGGAAATGTCTTACAATTTAAAACCTGGTTCCTAAATCTCTGTCTTACCATTATATAATCTATCTGATACCTACTAGTATCTCCAGGATTCTTCCACGTATACAACCTTCTTTTATGATTCTTGAACCAAGTGTTGGCTATGATTAAGTTATGCTCTGTGCAAAATTCTACAAGGCGGCTTCCTCTTTCATTCCTTCCCCCCAATCCATATTCACCTACTATGTTTCCTTCTCTCCCTTTTCCTACTGACGAATTCCAGTCACCCATGACTATTAAATTTTCGTCTCCTTTCACTACCTGAATAATTTCTTTTATCTCGTCATACATTTCATCTATTTCTTCATCATCTGCAGAGGTAGTTGGCATATAAACCTGTACTACTGTAGTAGGCATGGGCTTTGTGTCTATCTTGGCCACAATAATGCGTTCACTATGCTGTTTGTAGTAGCTAACCCGCACTCCTATTTTTTATTCATTATTAAACCTACTCCTGCATTACCCCTATTTGATTTTGTATTTATAACCCTGTAATCACCTGACCAAAAGTCTTGTTCCTCCTGCCACCGAACTTCACTAATTCCCACTATATCTAGCTTTAACCTATCCATTTCCCTTTTTAAATTTTCTAACCTACCTGCCCGATTAAGGGATCTGACATTCCACGCTCCGATCCGTAGAACGCCAGTTTTCTTTCTCCTGATAACGACGTCCTCCTGAGTAGTCCCCGCCCGGAGATCCGAATGGGGGACTATTTTACCTCCGGAATATTTTACCCAAGAGGACGCCATCATCATTTAATCATACAGTAGAGCTGCATGTCCTCGGGAAAAATTACGGCTGTAGTTTCCCCTTGCTTTCAGCCGTTCGCAGTACCAGCACAGCAAGGCCGTTTTGGTTAATGTTACAAGGCCAGATCAGTCAATCATCCAGACTGTTGCCCCTGCAACTACTGAAAAGGCTGCTGCCCCTCTTCAGGAACCACATGTTTGTCTGGCCTCTCAACAGATACCCCTCCGTTGTGGTTGCACCTACGGTACGGCCATCTGTATCGCTGAGGCACGCAAGCCTCCCCACCAGCGGCAAGGTCCATGGTTCATGGGGGGAGGAAGTATCGTGTAAAAATTGGAAATAAATTGGGCAAGAAGTTTTCGACATTTTTCTCGGTGACGTATTACGTATATACTTATTTACCATATACATTTAAAAGCGTGCCGGCCCGAGTGGCCGTGCGGTTCTAGGCGCTACAGTCTGGAACCGCGAGACCGCTACGGTCGCAGGTTCGATTCCTGCCTCGGGCATGGATGTGTGTGATGTCCTTAGGTTAGTTAGGTTTAAGTAGTTCTATGTTCTAGGGGACTGATGACCTCAGAAGTTGAGTCCCATAGTGCTCAGAGCCATTTGAACCATTTAAAAGCGTGTACCTTGTGTTTATCCGAAAGGTTGTTAGAATACACTGTAAAAAGAGGGAATAAATCGACCAAGAAATTTTCGAGATTTTACTAACAGTGCGTTCACTTTATGTATTACAGGTATATTTGTGCAAAATATACATTAATACAAATAGCTTGCGTCCGTCTGAACGTTTTTTAGAGTATTGTGAAAAAATTTGAAGAAAACTTTCAGAGATTTTCGGTAACAACGTTAAAGTAAAACTTGTCTTTGTATAGTAATAAAGATGACAGGCAAACTGAACACTGAAACTAACTCTTTATTTTTTTTTATTAAGCACTCACCAACAGAATTTTCCCTGACTAAGACAACTCAAACTTAACCTATTCATTTATTACCGAAAACATACAAGCACACCGCAACTTCACTGCTATACATTGGCTACATGACTTCCAATAATTAACTCAAAAGAACAGCCCCGAATTACAAGAAATCCTAACAATAATACAAATCTAAAAAATATGAAATTAAAGAAATATGAAGCTACCTCCAACTCTGTTAATTGCCTATAGTCATTTCAATCACGATTTTCGATAGTGGAATCCCCATTCTTTATCATAAGTCACTTACCTCTCAGAAAATCTTCATTACACTAACTACAGCAAGTAACAACAATAGCCGGCTAAATAAAAGGATTCTGACTACTATAGACTCTAACTATTAGGAGGTATATGATTAACAAAAGAAGAGCAAACGATGTATTTAGAAAATTTTACCTTATTCATGTGTTCCAAAAATTATATAGTTGTCAATAATTGCACTATCCAAACATTATCAAACATACATCCATTATCATACATTTTCTTGCATCTCTTCTTATAAGGAATTTCATCTCACCAATAAAGTGTCTCCACTAAGAAATACATATCTATACAATTCTCTACCCTCTCGCTAACTGCTAGTCCGTCCGACCACAGAATCTCTTGCCGAGAGTGCAGAGTGCTGTCAGCGACATTAACACAGCCTGTAGCGCTGCCAACATACAGTCTACTTACAACACAGAGGCAAAAAGCTGTGTCACCATGGAGGCGGCATTCAACAATCTTCATTCTTCCGGGCAAGCTTGGAATGAAAGCTTGGATAAGCAAATTATCACCATTTCAGCGCAATCGCACGAATTAGTGGGGAGTCATGGCATCTAAATTCTTTATATAAGGAAAGATTAGGCAGCGGGTTTCTCATTGAGTACTAGCATTACAATTAATCTCGTGAAAAGAAAGTGTAAGAAGGAGAAATGGCTACCAGTGCGTGTCGCAGTACGAGAGCAGTGGGATCTTGGCCTATCGCGATTTTGTTCTACCGCTCCGCGATATTAGTACTCCCGTTGGTCGCGATGAGATCGTTGTGTTCACGAGGGCAAGACTCAACATGGGATCTGAATGCCCCCACTAGACTAGTGCCCGAAAAGACGGGCTGTGCATCATTGTCCAGCAACGTCAGTTTTGAGAACAGTAACTAATGTGGCCCGCATAAGCCAGAATTGGTATAGAAATTTTATTGTTGTATTGCAATAAGCTAATGGTGTATAATACCCTAATTTGAATCCTTTACCTTTTGTGTGTAACTTTTCTAACCGGATCGACACTTAACTAAGACTTACAATCCCCGTTATTAAGAAAATTGCTGGGGGGTGTGGGTGGTTCTCGAACATATTAAGCAGCTTATACATCGGAAGTACAGGATAAAAAAAATTGTGACCAAAAAAATATCAGCATGTACTCTACTGAAGCTGACATTACACATTAAAATTGTGGACTGATGTTTTCTGTGAGACACTTCTGGGTTCATCGTCGTAAAACATTGTTAGAAACTGGAGTGGTATTCTGCTTTATGCAAGACACTGTAGAAAGTTTTTTTTTTTTTTTTACCCAGACATGTTTCAGTACCAAAGATAGTCGTTTGATAACGGCGTAGGAACTATAATTTAAGAAAAGAGAAACAGCATTATGCTGATTGAAACTTCCCGGACGTAATAAATGCTTCATTGGTTCATGGCCGTTGCGTCGCATAATGTTGTGGAAGCTGCACAATATTTCAAAGAGACAGTTGCTCTTCATATTCCGATGCTCACTGATGTGTTGATGTGTTACTGCAGTGGCCAATACATGCGCTGGCTCATTATAGAAAAAGGCAGGCACCAACGGCTGGTCCTATAACGTCATCGTAGACGAATCCGGGGCCTACGAGAAAGACAGGCCGCGGCGCGTACGTCACGAATGTAGTCCTGCGCTCGCTCGCTCAAATCAGCAGACAAACTACGTTTCTACACCTGATAACTCGTAACTAAGCGTGTCCGTACAAATGAAAACTGAATCTTCCACTGGAATCTGCTATTATGGAATCTTAATTTTATTAGTCCTATAATTCTGGGAAGTCCATGGGCCTGCTTGTAATTTGTTACGGCTGTACTGGCGTACAATAAAATAAAATCATGCTAAAATGCTTATCAGTTGCATAAGGCACCACTTCCAGCATGTAATGATACTGTTAAGCAGAAGAGACTAAATGCAATAAACGAGACATACTTCTATATCGAGTATTGATCTTAAATTAAATTTTGCTGTAGTACTGTTAATCAGTAAGACTTCATAATAGTGGATTCCAGTGGAAGATGCAATTCTCGTTAGTGCTTACACGCCCAACTGCGAGTTAACAGGTTTAGAAACGCATTTCGTCTGCTGAGCTGAGCGAGCGAGCGAGTTCAGGACTACCTTCGTGACCTACGCGCCGCGGCCTGTCTTTCTCGTGGGCCTCGAGACGAATCATAGAACACGACGGCATCCAGCGTCCCCTGTCGGAGAAATGAGCCACCGTATTCGCATGCGCGACACGGGAACGCGCGGAAAAAATCGCGGTCCAGCGCGAGCGCGGGCAGAATGTTGGTGCTCATTTTAAGTGTTCAGACCCCGCTTCCCAGTCTGGGTTCACTCGAATTCGGTCGTCTGCTTTGTACGATGCCTTAGTACCACCACAGTGCTGGTTTCCCTGCCTTTTTAAGTCGAAATTCCGAGTCTCTAGTAACCAGGTCATTACTCACAGGTATTTCGTCTGCTTCATTAATAATGGAGTCCCAGTACGTGGAGACTGTCTCTCCGTAGCTCGTGTTTATCCAGTGTCAAGACACGATTCAACGACAGCAGACTTTTCTAGCTTACCAGTCTGAAATGACGCCTGCGTTCAGAGCATCTGCCTTTAAAGTGGGACGTCTGGCCAATGTATGCTTTATCACACTGTCTCCTTAGACCTAGGTTATCAGTAACGCAACCCAGCATCGTTGCACTCACGCTGGAGGGTGATGAGGGTGATACAGCCTACCGATCTTCGAGGAGACGTCACTAACAAAGCATACGAAAAACATCGTCGTGGAGTTCTTCGTTTTTTCTGACTGTTCTTGAGGTTTGATATGTGCAGGTTGAACTGCATTTCGAGTCTATTTGTCAGTGTACTTCTTTTGTACAAACACAGAGTGAAGAAGGCTAACCTCTGCTGATAATCTCCCTGACTCTGAGATAGTTCTAGCCCTATCAGTCCGTAATGTTTGATGGCAGCATGTAGATACATGTGAGTGTGAGTTATTTTACGGAACACTCCGTGACCCAACGAACCATCTTCTTTTCTGCTGACCAAGACATCAATAAACGGCAGGTTTCCATTGACTCCACTTCCACGGTGAACCAAAAGTTCGGATCGAGGGAGTTCAGGTGTTCCAGAAATTCTGAAAGAGTTGCTGTGCCATGTGCCCATATTGCAAAGGCGTCGCTCACATATCTGCAGAAACATATTGGTTTGAAACCCACTCACAAGTTCTTTTCCTCGAAGTCTTCTGTGAAAAAGTCAACTACCATGGAGTTAAAGAAACTGAAACTGAATGATATATAAAGGAACGATATTAATTTTATTTTGTTGACTTTATTATATAAGTACTTTAGGGTAGACAGTATTTTTTGTTTTCCCGTCTTCATTAAAACCAAATATATTTGTCTGTCCGACTCGTGAGCATGCAGCATACAACGCGACATGAGATAAACATGGATTCTGTAGATTCAATAAAAGCACTTGAAGTGATTGACCTTGTGCCTTGTTAATGGCCTTTGAGAATGCAAGACGAATGGGGAACTGCAGTTGTTTGAAATCAAATTGCATGTCGATGGGAATGATGCGAATGCGTGTGATGATCACATCTTTTCCATTAGATTTTCCATTAAGAATACCGTAGTTGCCTAGATGACATTCCGAATCAGTTTCTACACAGAGAGCCTTCTTCCATTATACAATCAGGGCGGATTAATGATCCTCAAGAGAACGGGACGCCGACTTTGAGTGACCATTTGTGCGGTGCCACACTGGGAACGTACAACGAACTTATCAACCTACTTGGATAGTTAACAACTTCATTCGCATTCTTGAAGATGTCATTCAGTTGTAGGTAACAGAATCGTCTGGTATTTGTTCTTGCACTGCGTGTTTGATTTCATTGAGGTCGGTGCTTTTTTGCTCCCAAAATAGCACGTTCGCAAAACCATCTGTGATTTTTATAACTGGTCATAATTTTAGAAAAATTTGTTGTTCGATGTATGGCACAATGATGAAAAAGTTCAATGGAAGTGAAATACATTTTATGGTAGCGTCAACTGATACTTTCTCTTAACCTGTATCCAATGGCTGTTTTAAAATCTGACTCCGATGCAAAGCGCTGCAAGTATATGAGTAAGTATACAAGTGAGTTTTCGCACGTGTGTCGAAAGATGCGATGCCTTGAGGCATATCAACTTGTGTCGATGTAGTTATCACAGGAAGAGTTTGAAGCCACAATACAACTCTGATCTGTTTGTTTCTGTCACATGGAAACATCTCAGCACTTCGCGCTCTCTCCAAAAAATTTGTCGGGGCGATACGCGAGCCACCTAATGTAAGTTCATTCACTATAACTGTAACCTTCTCGCAAGTGCGCGCAATAGCTTGACAAAATTTTAGCGCAATCGCATGAACGGTATGGTAGTGCATAAAATGCGAAAAAGCAAACAAACGTTTTATACAGTGAAGTGTCAAAGTAACTGGTACACTTGCCTAATATCGTGCAGGACCCACGCGAGCACGCAGAAGTGCTGCAACACGATGTAAGATGGACTCGACTAATGTCTGAAGTAGTGCTGGAGGGAACTGACACCATGAATCTTGCAGGGCTGTCCGTAAATCCGTAAGGGTACGAAGGGGTAGAGATATCTTCTGAACAGCACATTGCAAGGCATCCCAGATACGCTCAATAATATTTATGCCTGTGGAGTTCGGTGGCCAGCGGAGGTTTCAACTCCGAAGAGTGTTCCTCGAGCAACTCTGTAGAAATTCTAGACGTGTGGAGTGTCGCACTGTCCTATTAGAATTGCCCAAATCCGTCGGAATGCACAATGGACATGCATGCAGGCGATCAGACAGGATGCTTACGTAAGTGTCTCCCGTCAGAGTCGTATCTAGACGTAACAGGGGCCCATATCACTCCAACTGCCCCCCCCCCCCCACACCACTACTACAGAGCCTTCATCAGCTTGAACAGTCCCCTGCTGACATGCAGCGTCCACGGAAACATGATGTTGTCTCCAAACACATAAACGTGCATCCGTAATTACAATTTAAAACGAACCTCGTCCGACATGGCAACATGTGTCCAGTCATCAACAGTCGATTGTCGGTGTTGAAGGGCGCAGGGGAGGCTTAAGGCTTTGTACCAAGGGCTCCGAAAGCCCATATCGATTATGTTTCGCTGAATGGTTCGCACACTGACACCTGTTGATGGCCCAACATTGTAATCGGCAGCAGTTTGCGAAAGGGTTGCACTTCTGTCACGTTGAACGATTATCTTTAGTCCTCGTTAGTCCCGTTCTTGCTGGATCCTTTTCCGGCCGCAGCTACCTCGGAGATTTGATGTTTTATTAGATTCCTGATATTTAGGGTACACTCGTGAAATGGTCGTACCGGGAAATCCCCACTTACCTCGGAGATATGTGTCCCATCGCTCGTGCGCCGACTATAGCACCACGTTCAAATTCACTTAAATCTTGATAACGTGCCATTGCAGCAGCAGTCACCGATCTTACAACTGCTTCAGACGCTTGATGTCTTATATAGCCGTCGCCAACCGCAGCGCCGTATTCTGTCTGTTTACATATCTCTGTATTTGAATACTAATGCCTGTACCAGTTTCCTTGGCGCTTCAATTTATATTAGCGTGTCCCTGAAGATCGGCCAGCTGTTTAAGAAACATCAAATAAAATGTGTCTTCCACCTTCCAGCGCAGGTCCATATGTTGGTTTTTTTAAAGACAACCTGGGTTTAAGGAGACCGCAGATGCATATAATACCGTACCAGTGTGACTGGCCAGATGTGTCGCACATTAAAGACCGATGCCCTGAACGTAGGCGTCATATGAGAATGGATCAGCCAGAAAAGTCTGCTGTCTTGATACGGGACATAGCATGAGCTACGGAGAAACATATACAGGGTTATTACAAATGATTGAAGCGATTTCACAGCTCTACAATAACTTTATTATTTGAGATATTTTCACAATGCTTTGCACACACATACAAAAACTCAAAAAGTTTTTTTAGGCACTCACAAATGTTCGATATGTGCCCCTTTAGTGATTCGGCAGACATCAAGCCGATAATCAAGTTTCTCCCACACTCGGCGCAGCATGCCCCATCAATGAGTTCGAAAGCATCGTTGATGCGAGCTCGCAGTTCTGGCACGTTTCTTGGTAGAGGAGGTTTAAACACTGAATCTTTCACATAACCCCACGGAAAGAAATCGCATGGGGTTAAGTCGGGAGAGCGTGGAGGCCATGACATGAATTGCCGATCATGATCTCCACCACGACCGATCCATCGGTTTTCCAATCTCCTGATTAATAAATGCCGAACATCATGATGGAAGTGTGGTGGAGCACCATCCTGTTGAAAGATGAAGTTGGCGCTGTCGGTCTCCGGTTCTGGCATGAGCCAGTTTTCCGCGGGCTACGCGTGAAACTTGCCCGCACGCGTTCAACGGTTTCTTCGCTCACTGTAGGCCGACCCGTTGATTTCCCCTTACAGAGGCATCCACAAGCTTTAAACTGCGCATACCATCGCCGAATAGAGTTAGCAGTTGGTGGATCTTTGATGAACTTCTTCCTGAAGTGTCGTTGCACTGTCATGACTGATTGATGTGAGTGCATTTCAAGCACGACATACGCTTTCTCGGCTCCTGTCGCCATTTTGTCTCACTGCGCTCTCGAGCGCTCTGACAGCAGAAACCTGAAGTGCGGCTTCAGCCGAACAAACCTTTATGAGTTTTTCTACGTATGTATAGTGTGTCGTGACCATATGTCAATGAATGGAGCTACAGTGAATTTATGATATCGCTTCAGTCATTTGTAATAGCCCTGTATTTTTAGCCATCTCCACGTACTGGGACTCCATCACTAAAGAAGGAGTCGAAATACACTCCTGGAAATGGAAAAAAGAACACATTGACACCGGTGTGTTAGACCCACCATACTTGCTCCGGACACTGCGAGAGGGCTGTACAAGCAATGATCACACGCACGGCACAGCGGACACACCAGGAACCGCGGTGTTGGCCGTCGAATGGCGCTAGCTGCGCAGCATTTGTGCACCGCCGCCGTCAGTGTCAGCCAGTTTGCCGTGGCATACGGAGCTCCATCGCAGTCTTTAACACTGGTAGCATGCCGCGACAGCGTGGACGTGAACCGTATGTGCAGTTGACGGACTTTGAGCGAGGGCGTATAGTGGGCATGCGGGAGGCCGGGTGGACGTACCGCCGAATTGCTCAACACGTGGGGCGTGAGGTCTCCACAGTACATCGATGTTGTCGCCAGTGGTCGGCGGATGGTGCACGTGCCCGTCGACCTGGGACCGGACCGCAGCGACGCACGGATGCACGCCAAGACCGTAGGATCCTACGCAGTGCCGTAAGGGACCGCACCGCCACTTCCCAGCAAATTAGGGACACTGTTGCTCCTGGGGTATCGGCGGGGACCATTCGCAACCGTCTCCATGAAGCTGGGCTACGGTCCCGCACACCGTTAGGCCGTCTTCCGCTCACGCCCCAACATCGTGCAGCCCGCCTCCAGTGGTGTCGCGACAGGCGTGAATGGAGGGACGAATGGAGACGTGTAGTTTTCAGCGATGAGAGTCGCTTCTGCCTTGGTGCCAATTATGGTCGTATGCGTGTTTGGCGCCGTGCAGGTGAGCGCCACAATCAGGACTGCATACGACCGAAGCACACAGGGCCAACACCCGGCATCATGGTGTGGGGAGCGATCTCCTACACTGGCCGTACACCAATGGTGATCGTCGAGGGGACACTGAATAGTGCACGGTACATCCAAACCGTCACCGAACCCATCGTTCTACCATTCCTAGACCGGCAAGGGAACTTGCTGTTCCAACAGGACAATGCACGTCCGCATGTATCCCGTGCCACCCAACGTGCTCTAGAAGGTGTAAGTCAACTACCCTGGCCAGCAAGATCTCCGGATCTGTCCCCCATTGAGCATGTTTGGGACTGGATGAAGCGTCGTCTCACGCGGTCTGCACGTCCAGCACCAACGCTGGTCCAACTGAGGCGCCAGGTGGAAATGGCATGGCAAGCCGTTCCACAGGACTACATCCAGCATCTCTACGATCGTCTCCATGGGAGAATAGCAGCCTTCATTGCTGCGAAAGGTGGATATACACTGTACTAGTGCCGACATTGTGCGTGCTCTGTTGCCTGTGTCTATGTGCCTGTGGTTCTGTCAGTGTGATCATGTGATGTATCTGACCCCAGGAATGTGTCAATAAAGTTTCCCCTCCCTGGGACAATGAATTCACGGTGTTCTTATTTCAATTTCCAGGAGTGTACGTACGAGTAACGACCTGTTTACTGGAACCTCGGGATTTCATCTTAGAAAGGCATGGAAACCAGCATTTGTCGGTACTAAGGCATTCCGGGCGCAGACGAGGAATCCGAGTCAACACAGATAGGGAATCGGAGTCGGAACGCTTAAATTGGGCGCCAACAGTGTGCCCGCGCGCTTGAGTGCCACCATTTGCGGCATCTTTTTCCCTGCGTCTGGCTCGCGGAGGCCATTGGCCCGCTTCTCCTGCAGTGCGCACTCGATCTCGTCGCATGCGCTTTCTAGTGAGCCAGCGCATATAATGGCATACCACTGCTGCAACACGTCAGTAAGCGCCTGAAGATGATGTGCAGCTGTCTGTTGAAATATTGTGCAACTTTCACCACAGTATCCGACGTGACACCTGTGGACCATGAAGCAGTATCAACAATACTTGCATTTTGGTTCTTACTGGGGTAAGACCACAGACCAGCTGCGAAGTGAAGCGAGCTGACAAACAGAGTATGCCTTGTGACGATGCACTGATCGAAACAAACACGATTAGTGCAACATCTATTCGACTCTGTCAATCAAGTGACTTTTAGGGTCACGAGAAACAAGACACGGTTGCATGCTGAGATGGAGCCGTGCATTTGGTGTGTGGTGTGGCCACGCTGTATGAGAAGTGACGCGACTGCAGTAATCTGACCACTCCGCAACATCCTCTTCTGGCATTCAAAACATGTTTCGTATGCTTTGACATAAGCTTGTGCAGTCTGTCGCTTGTAAAGAGATAATGTACTATCATCAAGTCGTCTGTGTTGGGCCACTTTCATATGATACACTTCACAGCTCACAACCTAAAATAAGTAGAAACTTTTAGGCGCGCGGGATTAGCAGAGCAGTCTGAGGCGCTGCAGTCATGGACTGTGCGGCTGATCCCGGCTGAGGTTCGAGTCCTCCCTTGGGCATGGGTGTGTGTGTTTCTCCTTAGGATAATTTAGGTTAAGTAGTGTGCAAGCTTAGGGACTGATGACCTTAGCAGTTAAGTTCTATAAGATTTCACACACATTTGAACATTTGAACAAGTAGAAACTTTTAGCGTCTATTTCGTCGACCTGTTAAGATTTCGATGAGAGTGTGAGTCAGTAAAAACTACACGAAATACGACATTTTTTTTGGTTTAACCAGCGACCCTGATGATAACATTTAGATGTTGCAGGAGTAAAAACTCATTCTCTTGCTGCAGTTTCGTACATGAGCTTAACTCATTACTGTTTCAAAAAATGGTTCAAATGGCTCTGAGCACTATGAGACTTAACTTCTGAGGTCATTAGTCGCCTAGAACTTAGAACTAATTAAACCTAACCAACCTAAGATCACACACATCCATTCCCGAGGCAGGATTCGAACCTGCGACCGTAGCGGTCGCTCGGCTCCAGACTGTAGTGCCTAGAACCGCACGGACACTCTGGCCGGCATTACTGTTTCAAAAGTACCCTTAAAAGAAATTTTGTAAAGGTACTGTGGAACTATAGGCACAGCCTCTGCCTGAAATTACAGCTTTTGCAGTGGTAATAAGTATCCTAAGAGTAATGGAATCTCAGTTCTATTATTTAATTTATTTTAATATAATACAGTATTATTATTCTTCAAAGATTACAGAATAACTACAGGGCTATTACAAATGATTGAAGCGATTTCATAAATTCACTGTAGCTCCATTCATTGACATATGATCACGACACACTATACATACGTAGAAAAACTCATAAAGTTTTGATCGGCTGAAGCCGCACTTCAGGTTTCTGCCGCCAGAGCGCTCGAGAGCGCAGTGGGACAAAATGGCGACAGGAGCCGAGAAAGCGTATGTCGTGCTTGAAATGCACTCACATCAGTCAGTCATAACAGTGCAACGACACTTCAGGACGAAGTTCAACAAAGATCCACCAACTGCTAATTCCATTCGGCGATGGTATCCGCAGTTTAAAGGTTCTGGATGCCTCTGTAAGGGGAAATCAACGGGTCGGCCTACAGTGAGCGAAGAAACGTTTGAACGCGTGCGAGCAAGTTTCACGCGTAGCCCGCGGAAAATTGGCTCATGCCACAACTGGAGACCGACAGCGCCGACTTCATGTTTCAACAGGATGGTGCTCCACCGCACTTCCATCATGATGTTCGGCATTTCTTAAACAGGAGATTGGAAAACCGATGGATCGTTCGTGGTGGAGATCATGATTAGCAATTCATGTCATGGCCTCGACGCTCTCCCGACTTAACCCCATGCGATTTCTTTGTGTGGGGTTATGTGAAAGATTCAGTGTTTAAACCTCCACTACCAAGAAACGTGCCAGAACTGCGAGCTCGCATCAACGATGCTTTCAAACTCATTGATGGGGACATGCTGCGCCGAGTGTGGGAGGAACTTGATTATCGGCTTGATGACTGCCGAATCACTAAAGGGGCACATATCGAACATTTGTGAATGCCTAAAAAAACTTTTTGAGTTTTTGTATGTGTGTGCAAAGTATTGTGAAAATATCTCAAATAATAAAGTTATTGTAGAGCTGTGAAATCGCTTCAATCATTTGTAATAACCCTGTATTAAATTAACATCAATAAAGTCTTATCCTTTTTAATTAGTAATTTCTTAATTTCTTACTTTATTAAGAAAACGCACTACCCATTTCAGTTACTTACATCACGACAGCTATCTTTGTTACAGTTACATATGTATAATCCACAACAGTACCATTTCTCTGAGTAATTCCGATATACAATGTCGTGCATCCATACTGTTATCAGGCTATATTCAGAAGCATCTACATATCTTAAAGGGAGCGGGATGGGTAGTCTAATCTCTCTTTTGTGTAACCCATGCAAGGATGTAGAGGCATCAAGTCGTAATCCCCTTGAGGACCTGCGTCCACGAAGCTCTGTCTTGGGCACTGCGACTTACTTGCTGAGAGCCGATCCCACTCAGGCTCTTAATCTGATCTATCCACCACAGTGGCAAGTGTCATCTTGTGTTCGCACGTTGGCTTTCCCATATATGACTGTTCCTTCTATTGCATGTTGTCTTCTGGCAATGTGACGAACATATATCAACTGATTTTGGTTGGCAGTCTTGCTATGATGCCGAATTGGCAAAAAATGGCTCTGAGCACTATGGGACTTAACTGCTACGGTCATCAGTCCCGTAGAACTTAGAACTACTTAAACCTAACTAACCTAAGGACAGCACACAACACCCAGCCATCACGAGGCAGAGAAAATCCCTGAACCCGCCGGGAATCGAACCCGGGAACCCGGGCGTGGGAAGCGAGAACGCTACCGCACGACCACGAGATGCGGGCGATGCCGAATTGCTTAAGGATCCATTCATTAGTTCGATGTATTGTCCACAAAAATGGTTCAAATGGCTCTGAGCATTATGGGACTTATCTTCTGAGGTCATCAGTCCCCTAGAATTTAGAACAAACCTGAGGACATCACACACATCCATGCCAGAGGTAGGATTCGAACCTGCGACAGTAGCGGTCGCTCGGTTCCAGACTGTACCGCCTAGAACCGCTCGGCCACTCCGGCCGGCTATTGTCCACAGTATTCGAAATAATGTTATATAGCGCCACCTTTCCTGAGTATCGAGCGTACGATGCTCTGTCATCTTCATCGTCCAAATTTCTGCAGCGTTGGTCAGGGAAGATTTAGAGTTCGGTTGAGGGTGAGCTTTTTCTTGACAATGATGGAGGTGTCCTTCCAGATACAAGCAGATTTTGCTGTAAAATTTCTCGTGATCGAATTGTGCCCATGCCTCTCAGACTCGCAATCATCAGTGGAAAGAGATGTTAAACACTCGAGGCGACTGATGATATCACTAGCCACGAATAGAAACCTAATTCCTCAACGATTTGCTGCAAGTATTCCAAATTCTGTCTTCCTCTACAGTTTATACCCTGCACGGCTCCCTCTAGTACCATGGAAATCAAATGGTTCAAATGGCTCTGAGCACTATGGGACTCAACTGCTGTGGTCATCAGTCCCTAGAACTTAGAACTACTAAAACCTAACAAACCTAAGGACATCACACACATCCATGCCCGAGGCAGGATTCGAACCAGCGACCGTAGCGGTCTCGCGGTTCCAGACTGTAGCGCCTAGAACCGCACGGCCACTCCGGCCGCCCATGGAAATCATTCCCTGATGTCTTAACAGAGGTCCTATCACCTGTTACTTCTTCTTGTCTGCACAGAAAATCCTTGTTCCTTCTCCTATCAGTTCACCTAATTTTCAACATTCGTCTGTAGCACCAAATCTCAAATGCTTCGCTTTCCTTCTGTTCCACAACACATGTTTCACTACCACACAATGCTGTGCTCCAAACGTAAATTCTCAGAAATTTCTTCCTCAAATTAAATCCTGTGTTTGATACTATTAGACTTCTGCTGGCCAGGAATATCCTTTCTCCTAGTGCCAGTCTGCACTTCGTGTCCTCCCTGCTCCGTCTGTCATTGGCTATTTTGCGGGCTAGGTAGCAGAATTCGTTAACTTCACCTACTTCGTGACCATAAATGCTGAGGTTAAGTTTCTCGCTGTTCTCACTTCTAATACTTGTCATCACCTTCGTCTTTCTTCGATTTACTCTCAATCCATACTCTGTACTCATTAGATTGTTCATTCCGTTCAGCACATGATGTAATACTCCTTTACTTTCACTGAGAATAGCAATGTCATCCGCGAATCTTAACATTGATTTCCTTTCACCTTGAATTTGAGTTCCACTCCTGAACCTTTCTTTTATTTCCATCATTGCTTCCTCGGTGTTCAGATTAAACAGTAGGGGCTAAAGACTACATCCTTGTCTTACACCCTCTTTACTAAGAGTACTTCGTTCTTGGTCTTCCACTCTTATTATTCCCTCTTGGCTGTTGTCCATATTATATATGACCCGCCTCTCCCTAGAGCTTACCTCTACTTTTTTCAGAATTTCGAACATCTTGCACCATTTTACATTGTCCAACGCTTTTTCCAGGTCGACAAATCCTATGAACGAGTTTTGATTTTTCTTTAGTCTTGCTTGCAGTATTAACCGCAACGTCAGAATTGCTTCTCTCGTGCCTCTACCTCCCTAAAGCCAAACTGATCGTCATCTGCCGCATCCTCAATTTTCTTTTCAGTTCTTCTGTATATTATTCTTGTAAAGATCTTGGGTGCATGAACTGTTAAGCTAATTGTGCGACAATTCTCGCACTTTTCAGCTCTTTCCATCTTCGGAATTGTGTGGATGGTAATTTTCCGAAGGTCAGATGGTATGTCGCCAGACTCATACATTCTACTCACAAACGTGAATAGTCGTTTTGTTCCACTTCCCCCAAAGATTTTAGAAATTCTAAAGGAATGTTATCCATCCCTTCTGCCTTATTTGATCTTAAGTCCTCTAAAGCTCTTTTAATTTCTGATTCTGATACTGTATCTCCTGCCTCTTCTAAATCGACTCCTGTTTCTTCTTCTATCACATCACACAAATCTTCCCTCACATAGATGCTTTCAATGTATTCTTTCCATCTATCCGCTCTCTTTCCATCTATCCGCTCTCTCCTCTGCATTTAATAATGGAATTCCCGTTGCACTCTTAATGTTAAAACCCTTGTTTTTAATGTCACCGAAGGTTGTTTTGACTTTCCTGTATGCTGAGTCTGTCCTTCCGACAATCATTTCTTTCGCGATGTCTTCACATTTTTCCTGCAGCCATTTCGTCTTAGCTTCTCTGCACTTCCTATTTATTTCACTCCTCAGCGACTTGTATTTCTGTTTCCCGGGACATTTTTGTACTTCGTGCTTTCATCGATCAATTGAAGTCTTTCATCTTTTACCCATGGTTTCTTCACAGTCACGTTCTTTGTACCTGCGTTTACTTCCCAACTTCTGTCATGACCCTTTTTAGAGATGTCCATTCCTATTCAACTGTACTGCCTGCTGAGCTATTCCTTATTACTGTATCTATAGCCTTAGAGAACTTCAACCGTATCTCGTCATTCCTTAGTACTTCCGTATCCCACTTCTTTGCGTATTGATTCTCCCTGACTAATGTCTTAGACTTCAGCCTACACTTCATCACTACTATATTGTGATCTGAGTCAGTATCTGCTCCTAGGTACACCTTACATCCAGTATCTGATTTCGGAATCTCTGTCTGACAATGATGTAATGTAATTAAAATCTTAGCGTATCACCCGGCGTTTTCCAAGTATACCTCCTCCATTTGTGATTTTCGAACAGAGTATTCGCTATTACTAGCTGAAACTTGTTACAGAATTCAATTAGTATTTCTCCTCTCTTATTCCTTGTCCAGGGCCCATGTTCTCCTGTAATCTTTTCTTCTACTCCTTCCCCTACAACTGAATTCCAGTCCCCCATTACTATTAGATTTTCATCCTTCTTGTATTACCCTTTTATGATCCTCATACACATTCCCGATCTCTTAATCTTCAGCTTGCGACGTCAGAATGTATGCCTGAACTAACATTCTACACATCAACGTGAATATTTCTTTTGTTGCCAATTCCCCCGATGATTTTCGAGATTATGGTTTAATGATATTTGTCCATTCTGCCTTAATCTATCTTAACTCCTACAAAGCTCTTTGAAATTCTAATTCAAATACTAGATCCCCCATACCTTCTAAATCGACTTCTCTTTCTTCTTCGATCACATCTTCACCGTCTGAGAGGCCTTCAATGTACTTTTGCCACCTATCCACTCTCTCCTCTGCATTTAATAATGGGAATAACCTTGCACTCGTAATGTTTATGTTACAACTCTTGCTTTTAATTTCACCAAAGGTTGTTTTCACTTTCCAGTACGTCGAGTCAGTCCTTCTGATAATAATTTCTTTTTCGATTTCTTCACAATTTTCATGGAGCCATATCCTCTTGGTTCCCCTGCAGTTCTTATATATTTCACCCCTCAACGACTTCTATTCCGTATTCATGAATTTCCCTGAACATTTTTGTATTTCTTTGTATTTCGTTTGTTACCCATGGTTTCTTCGAAGTTACCGTCTTTGTACTTATATCTTTCTTTCCAACTTCCGTGATTTCCCTTTTCAGGGATGTCCATTCCTCTTCACCTGTACTGCCTACTGAGCTGTTCCTCAGTGTTGCATCTTAGCCTTAGAGAACTTAAAATGCATCTTGGCAGTATTACCGCATACCACATTTTGCGTATAGATTCTTCCTGACTAATCTCTTAAACTTCAGCCTACTCTTCATAACTGTTTCATTGTGGTCTGAGTGTATATCTTCTGCTGTGTACGCCTTACAATGCAGTATCTGATTTCGGAATCTCTGTCTGAGCATGATGTAATCTAACTGAAATCTTCCCGTGCCACTCGTCCTTTTGCAAGTATACCTCCTCCTCTTGTGATTCTTGAACAGAGTATTTGCTGTTACTCGCGACCCGTTATTGATATGTCAGGCCTACTCGCGTTAGTGTGACCTACAGTCATCACTTAAGCCTTTGGATTTTTAATTTGAAGACCATATCCTCCGCTTAGTGGATAAACTTCGTATGATGATTTCCAGATAATGTTCGTCTGTTGCAGTTACACTAGTCCACAAATGTTCATTTTTTAGATTTTACAAAAGCGAAAGTATCCGTTTTTTTATATATTGATATGTGTTGAACACGAATAGGATGGTTCATATTGTCTCCTAGTTTAGGATCACAAATAAATAGGATGTTTATGATGGAGAGTCACAAGTGTGGGACATTACAAGACCTAGATGCAGAGACATTGTAACGTAAATGAGTGAAGTAGATAATTGCAGTATAATTTGGTAGCACTGCCTCACACCATGACTCACGTGGGCACCATCGAGTCACGTGAGCATTGTTAAGTGTAGAAACCTGACGCTTTTTAAACAGTTGGTTGTCAGGGCTGCTTGGTCTTGTGCTCGGTCGGTTCACCACTTAGAGGAACGAGTGTCGTGGTGGTTGGCAATGAACGTATGTGAAGTATAGAAATTGAAGAATTATGTTGTTGTGAGTGTCAAAAATTCCCGGAAGGTGGATTAACAAACCTCATAAGTACTGTTGTATCTTGGTAGATGTCATTTGTGCTTCAAGAAGTCGACCATTGACAAAGTAAGTGGAACATACGCATACTTTGTAATTCGGTTTTCAAGTTGGAGACGAAGGTAAATTGTGGGTTCCAAAGATGCGTAGCACCTTGTGTTTATGTATACTGAATACTATTGTAAAAGTTACCATGGAATTTGACGTGCCTGCTATGTGGCGCAAAATCACAACTCATGTGGATTCCTATTTTTGTATTCTACTTCTCTCGAGGAATGGTGTCAATAGAAAGAGGAATATAATGTACCCTGACATCCCATCTGTCATTCGCTGTGGCTAAAGGCGAAGCATTTCCAGTTCATGTTCTTCAACATGTACCACCGTCAGCGATGGTGTTGAACCAATATCTATAGCCAAACAATTGGAAGCATCATCCAGTTACTCTGATCCTATATTTACACCAAGGTCGTCGTCTGGATAACCACACAAAACCACAATGAGTGCACTGAGATATCTGATTAGAGACTTAGAACTTCCAAAGCTTAAGGCCAAACTCATTGCCTTGAAACAGCAGTAGTGTGTGTGTGTGTGTGTGGGAGGGGGGGAGGGGTCCTCGCTGACGCAGTACATGTGTCTGTGCGTCGGGAGCTTCAGGAAAACCTTGAGTATCATTTCGATACTGAAAGTGACATTACATTTTACGCCAACATTGGCGGTTCGTTGGAGGACCTGAACATTTCATACGTACCAGGTTGGTAGAGACTATAGATGGCTCAAAAAGAAAGCCTGGAGGCACTACACAATTGTAATGAAATGCCATCCATATATGTTGCATATGCTGCCTTAACTCAAGAAAGCTACATCATGTCAGAATCCATTGTAAATTGGGCTAATTACATTAAGCATGAATGCTATGTGTGCATTTGAAAGCCATTGCCATGGTGTTGGATTTACATGGGATTTGCTACTAACAGTGTGAGAGGGACAGTCATGCAAGAGAAAAACACTGTTCACAGGGGGAATGGCCTCCACGAACAGCTTTAGTGCCTGTGTCGGAAAATGTTGTCGAAGAATCTTTAGTGATTCCGATCAGAACTGTTCTCGGACAATTGTGTATTAACATATACAGCTATATAAACACTTGCATCTACATAGATACTCCGCAAGCCAAACGGTGCGCGGCGAAGGGCTCCCCGTATCACTGTCACTTCCTTTCCTGTACCACTCGCAAATAGAGTGAGGGCAAACGACTGTCTATATGCCTCCGTATGAGACCTAATTTCTCGTATCTTTTCTCGTGGTCCTTAAGCGCAATGTATGCTGGCGGCAGCAGAATCGTTCGACAGTCAGTATCAAATGTTAGTTCTCTGAACTTTCTTAATGGAGTTTCTCGAATAGAATGTCGCCTCCCGTCCACCGTCCGCGGATTTCCATTTGAGTTCCTGAAGCATGTCCCTAACACTTACGTGTTGCTTGAACCTACCGGTAATAAATCTAGCAGTCCGCCTCTGAATTGCTTCGATCTCATCCTTCAATCCGACCTGGTACGGATCCCAAAGACTCGAGCAGTACCCAATAACAGGTCGCACCAACGTCCTATGTTCGATCTCCTGCACAGGTTAACCATTCTTTGCTAAAAATTCTGCCAGTAAACAGAAGTCGACCATTCGCCTTTCCTACCACAGTTCTCTCATGCTCGATCCACCTCTTAACGCTCTGCAACGTTACGCCCAGATATTTCAACGACTTACTGTGTCAAGCAGGACGCTAATAATACTATGTTCGAACATTACAGTTTCATCTTCCTATGCCACATTAATTACTATTTTTTCTATATTTAAGGATAGCCGCCATTCATCACACCAACTAGAAATTTTGTCTAAGCCGTCTTGTATCTTCCTACAGTAACTCAACTCCCACACCTTACGGTACAGCAGCAAACACCCGTTGATTACTGCCCACCCTGTCCGCCAAATGATTAATATATACAGAGAACAACAGCGGTCCTATCACATATCCCTGGGGCATATCTGACAATACCCTTGTCTCTGATGAATACTCGTCGACGAGGACAACATACTGGGTTCTATTATTTAAGATGTGTTTGGGCCTATTTGTCTGTGAACATATTCCATATGCTCGTACCTGCGTAAACAGCCTGCAAAGGGGAACCGTATCAAATTCTTTCCGGAAATCTAGAAGTAAGGAAGCTGCCTGTTCCCTTAATCCATAGTTGTCAGTGTATCATGAAGAAAAGGGCAACCTGAATTTCTGACGAGCGATGTTTTCTAAAACCATGCTGATTTCTGGACATGGGCTTCTCAGCCTCAAGAAAGTTTATTACACACATCAAAAAATGTTTTGCAGCATGCCGGTTCCCAGAACTCCAAAAGATTGACGTTGACTGTTGATGTTGTATCGCACACACAGTCCCTTTGACTGTTTAGAGATGTCACTAAACCCGTCCAAAGATGCAAACAACCATGCATGAACAGCGCCTATTAGGCGGAGGGTGTCCGACAACCTATCAGTTCCAGTCATACCACCAGGAAGGAGGTACACGGTTCGTGTTGTCTGTAGTTCAACCATCCTCAAATGGTTCAAATGGCTCTGCACACTGTGGGACTTAACATCTGAGGTCATCAGTCCCCTATAACTTAGAACTACTTAAACCTAACTAACCTAAGGACATCCATGCCCGAGGCAGGATTCGAACCTGTGACTGTAGTGGTCACGCGGTTACAGAATGAAGCGCCGAGAACCGCTCTGCCACAGCGGCCGGCTTCAACCGTGCCTAGACGGTCAATACCGCGGTTCATCGCATCGGCATTGTTACTTTGTGCCAGGAAGGACTCTCAACAAGGGAAGCGTCCAGGCGTCTCGGAGCGAACCAAAGCGATGATGTTCGGACATGGAGGAGATACAGAGAGACAGGAACTGTCGATGACATGCCTCGCTAAGGCCGCCCAAGGGCTGCTATTGCAGCGGATGACCGCTACCTAACGATTATGGCTCCGAGCTTTTCGTGCAGCAACGGGACGTCGTGTTGCGGCTCAAACTGTGCGCAATAGGCTGCATGATGCGCAACTTCACTCCTGAGTCAACGCCGAGGTCCGTCTTTGCAACCAAGACACCATTGAGCGCGGTACAGATGGGCCCAACAACATGCCGAATGGACCGCTCAGGATTGGCATCACGTTCTCTTCACCTATGAGCGCCACATATGCCTTCAACCAGTCAATCGTCGGAGACGTTTTTGGAGGCAACCCGGTCAGGCTGAACGGCTTAGACACACTGTCCAGCGAGTGCAGCAAGGTGGAGGTTCAAAAATGGTTCAAATGGCTCTGAGCACTATGGGACTTAACATCAGGTCATCAGTCCCCTAGAACATAGAACTACTTAAGCCTAACTAACCTAAGGACTTCACACACATCCATGCCCGAGGCAGGAATCGAACCTGGGACTGTAGCAGTCGCGCGTTTCCGGACTGAAGTGTCTAGAACCGCTCGGCCACAGCGGCCGGCAACGTGGAGGTTCCCTGCTGTTTTGGGGTGGCAATATGTGGGGCCGACGTAAGCCGCTGGTGGTCATGGAAGACGCCGTAACGGCTGTTCGATAGGTGAATGCCATCCTCCGATCGATAGCACGCAATGCAAAATGACGTGCTACTGGATATTAGGGGTACCGGTATGTACAGCAATCTGTACCACCACCTCTGAAAGTCTCGCTGTACGGTGGTACGAACATGCAATGTGTGGTTTTCATGAGCAATTATGGAAATGATGCTCATGTTGATCTTTATTCTAATTTTCTGTACAGGTTTCGGAACCCTCGGAGCCGAGGTGATGCAAAACGTTTTTTGATGTGCCTATATTTGAAATGAGAATATATTTAAGGATTCTACAGTAAACAGAAATCATGTATGTTAGTCTCTAGTTTTGCTAGTCCATTCTTTTACCCTTATTATATACTGGAGTCACCTGTGCAAATGTTCAGTCGCTTGGGACTTCATGCTCTTTGTAAAATCGAACTGGGCTTCCATCCGGACCTGGTAATTTATTTCCTTTCTCATCTTTCAGTTGTTCCTCTACGACAGGTATGCTTGTTACTATGTCGTCCATACGAAAGTCTGTCATACGATCAAATGACGGTATGTTTGTAAGGTTCTCCTGTGTGAATGATTTTTTTGAACGTGTAATTTAAAACTTTGGCTTTCGGTTTGCCATTTTCATTTGTCACACCAGACTGGTCCACAATTGAGTGAATGGAAGCCTTAGATCCGCTTAGTGATTCCACATACGACCAGAATTTTCTCGGGTTCTCTGCCAGAACCTTTGCTAAGATGTGACGTTGGTAGTTATTGTATGCTTCACGCATAGGTCTTTTCGCAGATGCACGAATGTCTACTAACCTTCGCTTACCGTGGTTTACGCTTTTCCTTTTCAACCGAGAATGCAACAGCCTCTGCTTCCTCAGCATCCTCCGAATTTCGTTATTAAACCATGGTGGGTCTTTACCATCCTTTATCCACTTACTAGGCACTTAACTCTCAAGACCATGATTTACAATATGCTTAAACTTTGCCCATAATTCCTCTATATCCATTTAAGTGACGCCAAATCACTATCGAAGTGGGATATTTATAACTGCTTACCTGCTCTATCTAGCGGAAACTCTCGTAGCCTTCTTGACTGATTTATTAACGTTCTTGTTCACAGTTGCTGTAATGACGTTATGACTGACGTTATGATATCTAATTCCCGTTTCTGTACTGACGCTGTCGATATGGTCTGGCCTATATTCTGCTACAAGCCTAAGATATTTCCATTGCGTGTGGGCTGCCGAGCAGGCTGCTCAAGACAGATTTCAGAAAACGTTTTCAAAAGTAATAAGATGGAGGTCATGTCAGCATTTCTTAAGGCGAGCACGGGAATGAATTACATTTTCAGTATTTCCTTAAGAAGATAGGACACTACGATGAATGCTATCCCAGCCGAAGAAAACTGGTCGCCCACAACGCAACTGGAAAAATGATGTGGAAGAGGCTATAGGAACAATGAGTTTGAACGTTGAGGGATGTCAAGAGAGAAGAAGATGGTGAACGGGGGCGGAGAAGCTGCTCCAGCCGCAGATGATCCGTAAGAAGAAGAAGGAGAAGAGTAAGAAGTTTCTACGAGTCAGCATAGAGAAGATCTCAAAGTGTGTTGTGCTGGATGAAATATCAGCTGTCTTAACAATGGTAAGTTCTTAGATTACTGCTGGAGGAGACCGAGTTGATCAACACATACCAAGTGTTAGATCACTTATTCTACCTGAACAAGACGAAGTATTTAACTTTTAACGTTACACGTTCACCAGAGTATCATGTAATTTTTTTACCATCATTAAACTCTAATGCATTACTTGATACAGTACAAGATAATAGTCTGTTCTCCCGAAGTGCGATTCGCTATAAGCCTTACACTGTTCTCCCCAAGTACGATTCGCTATAAGCCTTCCTTCATGATTCTGTCTAATACAGCTCTCGCATTGATGGCTATCTACTGAGGCGATACTGACGTATCTGGCGATGATTGTTGTAGGTTGCGAGGCACTAAAGTCTGACGTAATTAAGCATGATGCAGCGGTGCCGTATTGAAACTCCTAAACAAGTGTCTGCCTCTAGGTCACTCATTCCTTCGTTGCGTCTGGCAGCGACTGTACTTACTTGTGGTTCCGTCGCGAGGTGTCACTTTTGCCTTCGGACCACGTTCTTCGGACGTCATCACGAAGGGAATGCTCATTGGACCACAGATATGCCAGCTGTTAGGGCCACGCACTTTGAGTCAACTCCAACTACTGATCAACTACATGCGTGACATTGTATTCGTCACGAGACAGCATTGTTCTTGGGAAACAGGACAGCCGAAATTACAAGGATCTTGTGGACGATCCGATTCATGCTTATGAGGTTACTAGTGGCAACATGACCCTGAAGGTGCGCTTCATTTACTCCCTCCTCGACATGGTCCCAGAAGACAGTGATGCGCTTAGTTGATGAGCATGGCGACTAGTTCCATCAGGCCATTTCTCTCATGGAACAGAGGCACACAGGACTGTGGACTACTGCTGTGGTGGCTAATTTCTGATGGAGGTCGCTGAGAGAAGGGAGAGAAACGGCGCGAATGAACTAAGTAAGTGCTATTAATGTATATATCCTAGTCATCACAGTAGCAATACAATTGAAAAGTAAAGTCCCATCATACTGCATCCCTGAAATAGAAGACGATTTTATGTTATTCCTGTTCACCACATCGAAATACAGAATGTCTGCTTTGGTTTCTGTAAAAAGTCCAACGTGGACGATTGTTACTTTAGTGTCACTTGCGTACCTAAGATTGTAAATTTTTCTGTCACTGCAACGATGCCATCATGCCAGTCTTCAAAAACCAACCTCCCACTGTGTTTTCTAATGCCTGAAGAAGTTAACAGCTACACGAAACATGTAAGCGAAACCTAAATTCAGATCTCGACATTTCCCATTTTGTTCAAACAAGAATGCATATTGGATATCGATATTAGAGTCATTGGAGCACTTGTTCATTATCAATGAGTTTCTTCGAACTAAATCCTGACGTTTTAAAATGGATTACCTTACGGTGACAGTTTGTGATGGAAAGTAAATTATCCATTCAATATATGGATCTCCTTTGATCATCTGCTTACGTAATTATGCAGGCAGTTGTATTGATCAAAAATGTTTAATGGGAAAGTGAGACATATTGCGTAATTACAATTTATTGAAATAGTTTTCTAGTGCATGTGCGATATGTTGATGTTTATAGGTGGTGAGTGACTTCGTATAAGTGACTTGAATGACGGGATTATTCACTGACCTGATAGCATTGTGCACTACGATCTCTTATTCAAGTTGATGAACTTCATTCGAACTATTTGATTATAAACCTCACGCCAGTGTTGAACAGTGAGGGATATCAGCGAACATAAATGATCGTATGGCACTGTTGGCCGGGAGGCCCCGTTCGGAAAAGTTCGGTCCCGTGTTGCAAGTCTTATTGTACGTGACGCCACGTTGGGCGACTTGCGCGTTGATGATGATGAGATGATGATGAGGACAACACCACACCCAGTCCCCGGGCGGAGAAAATTTCCAACACGGCCGGGAGTCGAACCGGGGACCGCTGAATGGGACGCAAGCACGTTACCGCAAAGCTAAGCAGGTGGACTAACATAAATGATACTTGCTTGAAACAGTAGTAAAATATTTACATCTGGATGCGCACCTACTGTGGTTTAGGGTTAGGTTGGTGTTGGGTTGATTTGGGCGAAGAGACCAGGCAGCGATGTCATCGGTCTCATCGTATTAGGGAAGGATGGGGAAAGAAGTCGGCCGTGGCCTTTCAAAGGAACCTCCTGGCATTTGCCTGAAGTGATTTAGGGAAATCATGGAAAATCTAAATCAGGATGGCCGGACGCGGGATTAAACCGTCGTCATTCCCAATGCGAATACAGTGTGCTAACCACTGCGCCACCTCGATCGGTACTATGGTTTATTATGTCCCTATCCTGTAGCGACGCTGAATTTTTTCTTTGTCTTCCGACGTAATAAAAGAGCAGGCGCTATAGGGCACCAGGTACCCTCTGCAAAATCGTTCATTGGGGCAGAGCCGGAGGCGAGCTAACGCTAACAGGTTGCAGTCGCGGGCAAACAGCCTGGTCGCTGTTAACCCAAAAACGGCGCTCGTAAACTTCTTCCGGTCAGCGTGCGGACACGTCGTTTTATTAAAACTCTTTGTGCGTGATTTTCTTTCTGATTTAGTGCAGACATAAATCTCGAGCGGCGATAAATCAGCGACGGAACGTTTCGGCTGTGCCCCGCGCTGATTGTTTGTGTGACTGCGATTCGCAAATATGCCTTGTCGCGGGGATTTCCCGGCCGCCGATCGGCGGTTATTGCTTCCTGCCAGGCGCCTGGCGGTTACGCGTATGTTGCGCAGCTGCAACGAACGCTCGTAACACATTGCAGTACTGGCAGGAGGGCAACAAGAAAGCACCATATGGGATTCTGCGCTACTCGGAGTGCAAACAATGCGTGACACACGTCGCTTTCAACAACGCTCAAGCAGACTCTTCGAGACTCACAGCATAGTCGACGGCCTATGATAGTCTACTACTTTTGTAATCTACATTTCTTGTTTTGTTTGATTCACTGACGTACTTTATACCTACTTGTCCTGCGTTGTTCCCAACCATCAGTGTCGGAGTTTCGTATAGCACGAAAAGGTAGATTTCGACTGTCACAGGGGTCGCAGTTCTTAGTTAGTTACACGTTCCATAGATCAACATTAATAAACACATTACTATTTTTAATCCTTGAGATTTTGTAATTTTTTAATTTTCTATAATTTTCTGGTTCCAATTATCAAGTAGAAATTCGTCAGTGGAACAGAAGGACCCACGACGAATGAATTGAAATAAGAATTAAAATCTTCTTTCGCTACCTGTTAGGAGTTTTCTGTTATTGGGCAGATTCCCAAAAATTGTTGTTGCTCCATAATGAACTGCTTACTGACTCAATGGCAGCTTTAATACAGCGTAATAAAGGTCATTTCTCACTATAGTGTTGTAGGTATGGAAATCACTGTTCTTCTAAAATTATGATTTATTATTTACGACAAATATCATTAGAGAATATATGTACTGTGGCAGCGCAGTTAAAATGCCTAGCTATTTGAAGAACTACTACATGACGTCCATGGTTCGCCAGCACATATTATTCTTTTTGCTCGCTTTTGTTCAATCAGTAATTTCTTTCTAATTGATGAAATACCCCAGAAAATTATTCCGTTGCCCATTACTGCGTGGAAATATGCTAAATAACTCAAAAGGTTAAAAGTTTGTCTCGAAGATCAGCAATTATACGACGTGCAAAAGTATCTGAACTTAATTGTTTGAGAAGCTCTTCAATATGCTTCTTCGAACTGAATATTTCATCATTATGTACAATCAAAAATTTGGAGCATTCTATCGCACTTACTGACTCCTCCTCATATCCTACATCAATAGTTGGTATGACTATTCGATGTATAGGACCGAATGTGCTGCGTTTCTTCAAAATTCTTTGGAAAATATTATTTAACAAGTCTTCTTTTGCTTTCTCTATAATAGGATACATTATAACACTAGTATCGTTTGTATAAATGAATGTTAAAAGGTAAGTCTTGCACATGTGTAAGGAGGAGTGGACCCTAAAGTGGAACCTGTGGGAGTCGCTTTCTGATTTTTTTTCCCCACTCACCAAAATTTTCTACCTTTTCGATATTGTGTAAATTATTCAATATAACCTTTTGAATTCCACTCGTTACGAATTGTTCAAACCAGCTAAGTATGAAGCCTCCAAAGCCATAAAACTTTAGTTTCTCCAGTAGAGTAACATGTTCTACACAATCAAACTCCTTGGAAAGAATACAGAAGATTCCAACTGGCGGTACGCTATTATTTAAGGCTTGTACTATTTGATCAGTGAATGTGTGTACAGCATTCTCAGCCGAGCAATACTTCTGGAAACTAAATTGTGATTTGCTAAGTAAATTGTTTCCACTTAAGTGTGCTCTGGAAACTGGTTACATTTCACCATACTTTAATCCGTATTTCTACACTGTCACAAACTTATGACATCTTTCCTCACAAGTGACTTCAGCCGAGTTGAATGTCCGTGGAATACCATCTCATGTGTGCGAGTGGATTAGTGTATTCCTATCTGAACTATAACAGTTTGTTATCTAGGTTCCGATAGAAAGCGTTAAAGCGACTCTGCACTTCTCTTGCAGGCCGGTGTGTCCGAGCGGTTCTAGGCGCTTCAGTCTGGAACCGCGCGACCGGTACGGTCGCAGGTTCGAATCCTACCTTGGGCGTGGATGTATGTGTTGTCCTTAGGTTAGTTAGGTTTAAGTAGCTCTAAGTTCTAGGGGACTGATGACCTCAGATGTTCAGTCCCATAGTGCTCAGAGCCAGTTGAACCATTTTCATGGAGTTCTCTTACTAAATATGTTCAGGGCATAATCTGAGCAGACCCCTTAGGATGTTTGGAGACGATGCTGTTGTTTTCCATCTCGTAAGGTCTTCAGAACATCAAAACAAATTCTAAAACGGTGCGAAATGTAGTAATTGAACCTACGCAGTAAAAACAGCGAGGACATACAGGTGCTAAAGGAATTCCCCAAAATTTCGGGTGAAACACGTCAGCGGTGTGCGCTCCGACATGTTACGGAATTCTTATACTCCGGACATGCGCACCCTGCACGTCTCACTTGTTAATATACTTCGAGCGAGCCATAGAGTCAATAAGCAAGTGCACAGAATCCCTTCGCCACTTGGTACGTGATCTCTGTCAGCTCAGATAGTTTCACCAATGAAAGTGCAGGTCGTCATACGCACACACAGTGACATGCTCTGAAAGGAAGAAGTTAGACATTTGCTCGTGGGTCCTCCTTCATTGTAGATTCAACGTTCTTTAAGTGTTTCGAAACTCTGTTGCGTATAATTGGTTAATATGGATGCTTGTTACAGACAGTACCTCTAGAATTCGTTCGTGGTCCGTTCACTCTTCCCCGTATTTCGAACTCACTTTCCGAATAATATTAATTCAGAATAATTTCTCGATCTCTGTGTCTGACGATTTGCTATGGGACTTTCTAATTTATTTGTGTCCTGTTACAATTCAAGTGCACTCGGGGATGGGGATAGCCAGTTAAACTTTTCCATGTCTGAGCAGAATTTGCTGACAATATCTCTCTCTCTTTCGTAAAAGGTATTGGAATTTTTTGTATATTTTTCATTATAAAAATTACTGGGGATTAAGTGCTTTCATAAATTGTACGTAAGTTGTGTTAGTGATCTATATTAACCACGTGGGTCCACATAGGCTGTACAAACTTTATAGCATTCAGATCCTCAGATTTTTTTTAAAGGGGGAGTTTTTTACATTATTCTCTCATATAGTGATGGCTTTCTTCATCCATACTTACAGAAGATGGTCTCATGACACCTAACACCGTTTCCCTGTGAAGTCTATTTCGAAACCAATCCATTCACTTAGCAAATCGCACACTTCCTACTCGTCGCAAAATCTTCATTAATCAGTCAAAGACGTCCGGCGTCAGGTCCTGAGACACAACCTTGGAACAGCAGTTTAGTAATTTTCAGGTGCAGCACAGTTCATTACTTAGTAACTTTTTTGAGTCATCAGTCTTCTGACTAGTTTGATGTGGCCCGCCACGAATGTGAAGTCTTTACAGATGTCCTCCCATTCAGTCTCTCCTTCTTGCCAGTGTTTTCCATATAATCTGCGCAGACCCTCTCCACCTAATTTTCAGAATCTTCTGTAGCACACATCTCACATTTTTAGATTCTCTTTCGTTCCTATTTACCTACATCCCATGTTTCACAACCATACAATGTTTGGCTTGAAATGTATATTCTATGTTTTAGACCGTTAGACTGCTCTTCGACATGAATACACTTTTTTCCTTTGTTAGTCTTTTTTTTGTGTCCTCCTTGCTCCGTCCTTCATGGGTTATTTTACTGCCTACGTAAGAGAATTCCATGACTTCATCTACTTCGTGATCACCAATCCCGATGTTAAGTTTCCCGCTGTTAAATCTGCTACGTCTCATTACTTTCGTCTTTATTCGATTTGCTCTCAATCCATAGTCGGCACTAAATAGACTGCTCATTCAATTCTCAAGATCCTGTAATTCTTGGTTCAAAATGGTTCAAATGGCTCTGAGCACTATGCGAATTAACATCTGAGGTCATCAGTCCCCTAGAACTTAGAACTACTTAAACCTAACTAACCTAAGGACATCACACATCCATGCCCGAGGCAGGATTCGAACCTGCGATCGTAGCGGTCACGCGGTTCCAGACTGACGCGCCTAGAACCGCACGGCCACACCGGCCGGCCCTGTAATTCTTCACCTCTTTCATTGAGGATAGCAATGTCATCAGCGAATCTTGTCATTAACCTCCTTTGAGCTTTAATTTTAATTTCACTCTTGCACATTTCTTTCATTTCCGGTATTGTTTCTTCAGTGTTTAGGTACAGTAGGCGTGAAAGACTACATCCCTGTCTTACATCATTTTTAATCCGAAGCCCTTAGTTCTTGATCTTACACTCTTATTGGTCTGTCTTTGTTCTTGTACAAATCGTATGTTACCCGTCTACACCTAAGTCTTATCCACATTTTTCTCAGAATTTCGAAGCCTTTGTCAGTTCACTAAAAATAATGAATGTGTCTTGATTTTTCTTTAGTCTTTCTTCCATTATCAACCGATGCATCAGAACTGCCTGTCTGGTGCCTTTACCTTTCCTAAAATCAAACTGATCGTTATCTGTCACGGCCTCAGTTTTCTTTTCCGTTCTTCTGTATATTATTGTTGTCGGCAGGTTCGATGCATGAGTTGTTATAGTCATGTGTGATAATTCTCGCACTTGTCGGTTCTTGCAATCTTCGGAACTATATGGATGATACTTTTCCAAAAGTCAGGTGTCTATCGACAGAAATATACGTTCTACACACTAATAGTCGTTTTGTTGCCACTTCTCCCAATGATTTTACAAATTCTGATGGAATATTATCCAGCCCTTCTGCCTTATTTGCATCACCAAGCTCTTTCAAATCGATTCCCGATTCTTACCCCCAAAAGGGGACTTCAATGTGCTGTTTCCACCTTTCTGCAAACTTCTCATCATTTAACAGTGGAATCACCACTGCACTTTCAGTGTTACCTTCAACTGCACCGAAGGTTGTTTTGACTTTCCTAAATGCAGCGTCAGTCCCTTCCACAATCATTTCTTTTCAGATTTCCTCGCATTATTCGTGCAGCCATTTCGCCTTAGCTTCTCTGCAGTTGCTATTTATTTCATTCTATATCCCTGAAGTTTCCTGAACGTATTTGCACTTCCTTCTTTCATCGATCAACTAAAGTAGTTCTTCTTTTACCCGTGGTTTCTTCGAATTTACCTTATCTGCACCGATGTTTTTCTTTCCAAGTTCTGTGGTTGCCTTTTTAGAGATATCCATTCCTCGTCAGCTGTACTGGCTACTGAGCTATTCCTTATTTCTGTATCTATGGCCTTACAGAACTTCAAGCGTATCTTGTCATTCCTTAGTACTTTAGTATCCCATGTCTTTGTGTACTGATTCTTTCTGACTAAACATTCTCACTTCAATCTACTGTTCACCATTACTAAATTGTGATCTGAGTCTATATATGCTCCTGGGTACGTTTCACAATCCACTATCTGATTTCGGAATCTGTGCCTGACTGTGATCAAATCTAACAGAAATCTTCCCGTATTTTCCTGCCTTCACCAAGCATACCTTCTCCTCTTGTGATTATTGAACGGAGTATTCTCTATTAGTAGCTACAATGTATTGCGGAGCTCTATGAGATTTTGTCCGCTGTCAGTCCTGCTTCAAATCCCTTATTCTTCTAATCGGTTTCCTACAATCACAATCCAGTTCCCCATGACTGTTAGATTTTCAACTCTCTTTACGGACTGAATTGCCCGTTCACTACCCTCCTATGCTTTCTCTATTCCTCCATCTTGTGCTTGATATGCCGGTGTGTATACTTGAACTGTCGTTGTTCGTGTTGGTTTGCTGCCGATACTGACAAGAACGCGCATGTCGCGGAAGTGTTCACAGTAACGGACTCTCTGCCCTGCCTTCCTATTCATAATGAGTCCTACTCCTGTAACACCATTTTCTGCTGCTGTTGACATTACCCTACACTCGTCTGACCAGAAATTCCTTCCTTCTTTCTTTTTCACTTCACCGACCCCAGGGCTCCTGACCACGTTCCAACTTCCGACGTTCCAATTCCCAAAATTGGAAGGCTATCCTTTCGTTTTCTAAAGGTATTCTCCCCCTTGACAGTCCCCTCCCGGAGATCTGAATGGCATACTAGTCGGGAATCTTTTGCTAATGGAGAGATCATCAGGCCACATGTACTGTGGATGCACATTACCTGTATTTATTACAGTTGTTACCATTGCCTTCCGCATTCTCTTGCCGTTGACCATTGGTGGCTCTTCGCCCTTAGGTGCAGTTTTGTAACCCAAGGGCAAGAGATTTCTCTGAACCTCTGTCCGCTCCTCCACTCTCTTTGACAAGTCTGAACAAGGGTGTCTTCTTATGCCTGGAGTTTTCGGCCGCCGTTGCTGATGATTTTTATTCAAAAGTCAAGCGTTGGGTGGGTTCGAACCAGGGACGTTTTGATTACGAACAGTACGCTACACCATGGGTTCAACTACAGAGTGAAGCGATATTTGTAGCAACTTTGAAGCACATTTTCCCCGCACAATTTTAATTTATAAGGCAGTTTTAATTACATTTTTTTTCTATTTATGTAACGAGTATACATAATATTCAGCCTGTGTTAGTTAGAAATGCTACATAGATAACAAATCTATTGAAGTATATTGTCAGGAGCAGCTCTTACATATTTGAAGAAAATATATTACCGTCTTGACCTGTTCTTAAAATTATTGATGTACGTAACCAGTTTTACTCGTCTGAGCATCACCAAATTCATATAAGTATTCACAGCTCCTTGGTAGGCGAAATTTAAAATCATTATCGTCAGACGACAAAACCATGAATAAGACAGTCTTATCGCATCGTAATATAAATTACTTTGCCAATGTACAAACACTCGCTATGTAGTACACTCATACACTTTGTAACTCTAATCTGTGTGAACACTGTAAACAGATTCCTTCCTTAGACAACTAGAGCGATTCATTTTGTATGTCCTGATGCTAACCCATTAAACACAGATTAATAGCGATGCTGATAAAACAGAATAACACATTCAGTGCTCCTATCAGACATTCTCTCGGCAAGTAGAATATTCTTTAAATGATTATTTAAGTCAAGCGTGCATAGTGCAAAAAGCACCTGCTCCTTCCATTTCACGCAGCCGCGACGTATCGTTCGAAGATATCTGAACGGTACCGCCCTATGTCTTGGCACTCAGACAGGCTGCTTATATTTCGTAAACACAGATCACTGACGAATGATAACTAAAGCTAGACATTCGTAGTTTAACCTAAGTCAGTGGAAATAACTTCTCTTTTATTCACAACCGACCGCTCGCATCAAAGTCCGCCCACAAATTGTATTCTGACATACGCAAGGAACACTACTTATTTAGCGATTTGGTTTGGGGTGTGAAGCCGGCAAATCAGAGACTCTTCTATCTTTCTGGCTTCAACGACTTATATTTGACACTCTATAAGTGCCCTTATTTAGAAATTAGCAAATTGTCATATTTCTATTTAGACAGACGTCGGTAACTATTTACTGTTCGAGATGCACAAAAAATCACACGAGATGAAGCGTGCCATTCGCCCCATAGTTCGTATTAACATTACAATAGAACTCTAAAAAAAGAAATCAGGTGTTGACAGATGTGAAAAATTACCAGACTATCAGTTTAATAAGTCACAGCGGCAAAATACTAACGCGAATTCTTTACAGACGAATGGAAAAACTGGTAGAAGCCGATCTCAGGGAAGAGCAGTTTGGATTCCATAGAAATGTTGGAACACGTGAGGCAATACTCACCTTACGACTTGTCTTAGATGAAAGATTAGGGAAAGGCAAACCTACGTCTCTAGCATTTGCAGACTTAGAGAAAGCTTTTGACGATTTTGACTGGAATACTGTCTTTCAAATTCTAAAGGTGGCGGGGGTAAAATACAGGGAACAAAAGTCTATTTACAATTTGTACAGAAACCAGATGGCAGTTATAAGAGTCGAGGGGCACGAAAGGGAAGCACTGGTTGGGAAGGGAGTGAGACAGGGTTGTAGCCTCTCCCCGATGTAATTCAATCTGCATATTGAGCAATCAGTAAAGGAAACAAAAGAAAAATTCAGAGTAGGTATCAAAATCCATGGAGAAGAAATAAAAAATTTGAGGTTCGCCGGTGACATTGTAATTCTGTCAGAGACCGCAAAGGACTTGGGGGAGCAGTTTTACGGAATGGACAGTGTCTTGAAAGGAGGATATGAGATGAACATCAACAAAAGCAAAACGAGGATAATGGAATGTAGTCGAATTAAGTCGGGTGATGCTGAGGGTATTAGATTAGGAAATGAGACACTTAAAGTAGTAAATGAGTTTTCCTATCTGGGGAGCAAGATAACTGATGATGGTCGAAGTAGAGAGGATATAAAATGTAGACTGGCCATGGCAAGGAAAGCGTTTCGGAATAAGAGAAAATTGTTAACATCGAGTATAGATTTAAGTCATTTCTGAAAGTATTTGTATGGAGTGTAGCCATGTATGGAAGTGAAACATGGATGACATATAGTTTGGACAAGAAGAGAATAGAAGCTTTCGAAATGTGGTGCTACAGAAGAACGCTGAAGATTAGATGGGTGGATCACATAAATAATGAGGAGGTATTGAGTAGAATTGGGGAGAAGAGGAGTTTGTGGCACAACTTGACAAGAAGAAGGGTCCGGTTGGTAGGACATGTTCTGAGGCATCAAGGGATCACAAATTAAGAATTGGAGGGCAGCGAGGAGGGTAAAAATCGTAGAGGGAGACCAAGAGATGAATATACTAAGCAGATTCAGAAAGATGTAGGTTGCAGTAAGTACTGGGAGATGAAGAAGCTTGCACAGGATAGAGTAGCATGGAGAGCTGCATCAAACCAGTTTCAGGACTGAAGACCACAACAACAACAACAACATATGAAATACTTGTGTTTGATGGAAGCAATACGAAAAACTGGACCTTTATGTTGTGCGCGGAATATAGAAAGTGACGGGGATAAACAGCATCTCACTTCCACCATTCAATAGCGTAGCTTTTTTTTAATACGCTCTGGCTTGATGATCGTGTTGATTATGATTTGAGGCTCCTCGGGATATTACTAAGGAAATTTATCCCCTCCATTTGGACGAGGGCTTGCGGAAAACTCGATTTCAAATCCAGATCGACGCCCTCACACTTCCAATACTGTTAGTTCCAGGATTTGTGCACATTCATACGATTTGTTTTCGAGTGTTAACAGTTAACTGTTACATCTACTGCAGTGGCTATGCCAATGTGTGTTTGTTTGCTAGTGTTTATAATTCGTTGATGAAACTCACAAAAGTTTTTATGTTCACGTACAGAGCTTTCTAATAAAGAAATTCGTAAAAATATTTAACTTCACATACAATATTTTCCAGATCGTGAAAATTATGAAAGTATATAAGTTCACGTACAACGTTTTGTAAGCTTTTCGAAATTGATTTCGTTTAAATGCATACTAAAATCATTTATAAGTGGCTGCTGACGCGCGGTATCACTCGTACCGAGGCGTGGTGGATTCTCAGTGCTGACCCCGTGATGTGGGTGGTGGAGAGTAAGCCCATCTTTAATCACTTTGAACCAAAAAATTTAATTTTTTTGAAAACGATATGAAAAACGAAATTCACACGCATATTTAAATAGCACGCACACAATCCTCAATTAAAGATGATTCATGTACTTCTGGTCTACTTTGTCTAGCAGCTCACTTTGACAAAGGCTGTAAATAAATTTACTCATTCTTGAGGAGGAGCTTGACTTAATAAAAATCTTCACAAGGCGTTTTTAAATAATCCCAGCTTAGAAACTAACACACGATAGTATTTCAACTTATAACCAACACAAGTAGTTACATTATCTTCCGATTATATCAACAAAGGTTGAACGTTGGTCTGAAACAAAGAATTCCCAACAATCTCTTATTTACCAGCTCAAAAATCCTACAAACTACGGAAAAACTCCACCTATCTGTTTGTCATCGTTGTTATCCTGAAAATAAGAAAATTTATAGGCTTAAGTACTTAATGTTTATACCTAAATGCAAGAAAACCTTTGGTGCACACAAGAAGGTCATCGGTTGACAGTGCAACCCAGTGACAGAGTGTATGAATGTGTGTGCCCACGAAGCGGTGCTCCAACCCGTCAGTGGTTGGGGCGTGCCCTTGCTACATTTATCAGCCACTGTCCAGCCTCCGCACGACTTTGCAATAGCTACCTTCTTTGATTCACTTTGGCCCCGAGCAAGACCTTGGTCAAAGATTACCAGTGACTACACATGCGACACTTGTCTGCATGCAGACGACGCACACACACACAAACACACACACACACACTCCCACCATCCAGTCACATATAAATCATGAACATTACATATGAGAACATAAGGATCAATTGGGATAGGACGTGCACGTTCAAATCATAGAATCAACATCGCCCTTCTTTTCTGCTTCGACAACGGGTAACCAAGTTTAAATAAATACGCCAAAATCGTGTGCTGACAATATAACGATGCTAATAAATACGTGAGGACTGAAACTGAACCCTCTCAACCGCTACTGGTCATAGTGGCGGTATAAATTCTTTATCTCCCTCTTAACTTCCTCCTTTTCCAACCATAAGATCCGATTGGTCGTGAAACAGTATGTTCTATGGGGCATAACTTCCACTTGATATTCATGGTCGGGCGATTACTGGCTTATTCGTTATTATATCCACATACCGTGTTAAGAGATTGCCTTCGATTAGTTGGACACCTTGATTAATAGACTTTTCCTTTTCCTTAACAAGAACATAAGCGTCACACACGCTTACAACAGCCGAGCAAATCTGCTATTGCAGAACATTGCCTTGACACCGGTCAGCCGGCCACGGTGGCCGAGCTGTTCTAGGCGCTACAGTCTGGAACCGCGCGACCGCTGCGGTCGCAGGTTCGAATCCTGCCTCGGGCATGGGTGTGTGTGATGTCCTTAGGTTAGTTAGGTTTAAGTAGTTCTAAGTTCTAGGGGACTGATGACCTCAGATGTTAAGTCCCATAGTGCTCAGAGCCATTTGAACCATTTTTGACACCGGTCATCCTATCGAATACAACAACACGGAGATTCTGGCTTGCACGTCCAGCTATTGGGATAGTGTCATTAAGGAAGCTGTTGAAATCAAACTATGAAGCAACCTTATTAACAGAGATGGTGGATTTTGTTTAAATGCTGCTTGGAATCCGGCTCTGTCTCTCATCAAAAAGCAGAGGGACAGATTTAGTGCTACCTCACCTGTTGATTAATAGTAACCATCGATATTTCTGATGTTGGTTATCTTTGTTTGTGTTGACACTTGTTCTGTGTGTGGTGTTTTCCTTGTTTCTCCTCTGTGAACCGAGGTATTAAATTTCCTTGCACACTTCTTATTCCTTGCATTTGTGCCTTGAGAATGGCAGGGTGTGCTCCTGTCGAAATATCGGCGGCGTCCGAAGACGTCACCCGGCAGCAAACCCGTAAGTTATTTGAACAAGAACCGAATTGTATTGCACATCACCATCCGAACTGAATGGATGTTGCATTTGCAGAGAATGAGCACCCTGGTAATTATAAATTAACCGATTGTTCACGGGCAAAATTTAACATGCCAGACTGTAGCTAGTAAATCGAAAACCATAATCACCAACTATCAATAGTGACTTCGACATGAAAGGTCAGTCTATGTGTTATCTTCATGTAAACACGTGCCAGTTATGCTGGTTTCAGACAACACTTTCACAATTATAAACATGTAACTTGCAGCTCCACTTCCAATATTTGTCGTACTCTGCACCAGCACTTTGAACTCTTTGGCTTGGCGCCAGTAGTACCGAAGATCCTGCAATTCTGCACTGGCAACGTGTGTATCTCGTATGTCTCATTTATTCCATCAAAAAAGCTATGATACAAAACATTCACCATGCCTCCAGTGTAAAATATGATAGAGGTTGCCACGCCTTAATTCCTTTTGTGGAGCCTTCTGACTGGTTTTATGCTGCCCACCGTGAATTCTCTCCTGTGCTATCTCGTCATCTCAGGGCAGCACTTCCATCCTATGCTCTGAATGATCTGCTGCATATATCCTAACATCTGCCTTCCTCTACACATTTGATCCTTTATAGATCACTCAAATACGTGGAAATTATTACCTGATGTCTTAACACATGTCCTACGAGCCTCTCCCTCCTTCTTGTCAATGTTTCCCATCTATTCCTTTCCTCACCTATTGAGCGGAGAACCTTTCATTCCCAGTCCACCCAACTTTCAACATTCTTCTGTAGCACCATATCTCAAATGCTCCGATTCCTGTTTTTCCACAGTCCAGGTTTCAATACCATGCAACGCTCTGCTCCAAACGTACACACTCTGGAATTTTCGTCTTAGATTAAGGCCTATGTTTGATACCCTTATAGACATCTGTTGTCCAGGAATGCCGTTTCTTCCAGCGCTCGCCTGCTCTTTACATCCTCCTTGGTCCGTCCGTCGTAGGTTATTCTGTTGACTAGGTTGCATAATTCCTTAACTTCATCTACTTCGTGATCCACAGTTCTGATGTTAAGTTTTCGATGTTCTCATTTCTGCTACTTGTCACTGCTTTCGCATTTCTTCGATTTATTTAGCGTCCATATTCTGTTCTGTTAATTCTGTTCAAAAATCCTGCAGTCCTCCTTCAGATTCTCCGAGGATAGCAATATCATCACGTTATTTTGTCATTGATGTCCTTTTACCTTGAATTTTGAACTCATCTTGATCCATTCTTTTATTTCCGTCATTGCATCTTGTATAATGCAACAGATGGAACAATAGGATCGAAAGACTACAAGTCTTACGCACGTTTTAATCTGAGGACCTCATTCTTGGTCTTCCTGTCTTATTATTCCCTCTTCGTTCTTGTACGTATTGTGTATTATCTGTCTTTCAGTATAGTTTACCCCTATTTCACTCAGAATTTCAGATATTTTTGCATCATTTTACATTATCGAACGCTTGTTCCAGAGCGACAGATCCTGTTAGTGTGTCCTGACATTTCGTTAGTCAAGCACAACATCAGAATTCCTTCTGTGGTGATGTCTTCCTTAAACCGAAACTGATCACTATGTAATAGATTTTGAATTATGTTTTCCATTCTTCTCTGTATGATTCTTGGCAGCAACTTGGATGCCTAAGCTGTTAAGCTGGTTGTGCGATAATTCG
Source organism: Schistocerca cancellata (assembly GCF_023864275.1). Taxonomy (NCBI): domain Eukaryota; kingdom Metazoa; phylum Arthropoda; class Insecta; order Orthoptera; family Acrididae; genus Schistocerca; species Schistocerca cancellata. The sequence continues at coordinate 630,153,309 of NC_064630.1, forward strand.
CGCACTTGACCGCTGCTCCTATCTTTAGAGTTGTGTAGATGATATCTTAGATTTTATGCTGAAATATTATCTACGTCTACTGTCTTATTTGATCTCAAGTCCTCCAAAGCGCTTTTAAACTCAGCTTCTCGTACTGGAGTTCTTATCTCTATCGATACAGAGACCTTCAGTGTACTTTTTCCACCAATTCGCTCTCTTCTCTGCATTTAACAGTGCATTCTCATTGCAATAGTACTGTTCCCGCTCTTGTTTTTAATTTCACGGAAGTTTGTTTTAACTTTTCTGTGTGATGTGTCAGTTCGTCCAACAACCATTCTACTTCCGATTTTTTCACACCTGTGATATAGCCTTTTCGTCTTAGCATCGCTGCACTTCCTGTTTATTTTGTTCCTAAATGATTTGTATTTCGCTGTTCCTGAATTTTCCTGAAAATTTATGTGTTCCCTTCTTCGTCGATCAACTGAAGTACTTCTTTTGTTACCCTTGGTTTCTTCGCTATGGCATTCCTGAACCTTTGTTTTCCTTTACAACTTTCGAGATTGCCCTTTTTAGAGATGTTCTTTTCAACTGAACTGCCTACTGAGCTCTTCATTATCGCACTATCTATAGCCTCAAAGAACTTAAATTATGTTACTTCTTTGCCACACACTTCTGTGTCCCACTTCCTTGCGTATTGATTCTTTATGACCAGTCGATAAAGCTTCTGCCTACTATTCGTCATTACTACATTGTGATCTGTGTTTGTATCATCTCCAGGGCACACGTTACAATTCGATATATGATTTCGGAATCTCTGCCCATGACGTAATCTAACGGAAATATTCTCGACATCTCCTAGTCTTTTCCAAATATACTTCCTCCTCATGTGATTCCTGGACGGAGTTGCCCTATTAACAGCTGAAATTTATTGCTGAATTCGTTAATTTCTCTTGTCTGTCATTGCTGCTACCAAGCCCATGATCTCCCACAACCATTTCATCCACTCCTTCGCCCACAACTGCATTCGAATCTCCCACGAACATTAGATTTCCGTCTCTCTTTAAGTACTGAATTGTCCGTTCAGTATCCCAGTTTACATGTCCTATCTCCGTTACTTCTGCTTCCAACATCAGTATGTCTAATTTAACTATTATTGTTAGTGATGGTTTTCTGCCGAATCTGATGAAAACACTCGTAATACTGACTGTTCACAGAAATCGTCTTTGTGCCTTTACTTCCTATTCACAATGAATCCTGCCGTTATATCACTTCCTGCTGCTGTCTGCTGCGTCTGACCAGAAACCCATCACTTCTTTCCATTTAGCTTCACTGATCCATACGATATCTAAGTTTTTGCATTTCCCTTTTCAGATTTTCTGGTTTTCCTACAACGTTCAAATTTCCATGCTACAACATGTAGAATGTTATCCTGTCGTTGATTATTCCATCGTTTTCATAGTCACTGCCCCTTTGGCAGTTCCATCCAAGTGGGCGACTAATACGGAATCTTTCGCCAGTGGAGTGATGGTCATGACACTTTTTCCAATTACAGGCAGTATGTCCTGTGCACACTCAGTATGTGTCTGTAATACAGTGATATCCACAGCCTTTTGCATTCTTATGCCTTTGATCATCGCTTATTGTTCCATCTTTTAGGGGGGCCTCCTACCCCACGTACAAGCGAGTACACCGAACTGTCCGCTGCCATCTTTGACCCATTGGCAGAATGTGGATGACTTCTTATACCAGATATATTCGGCGGCCATTGCTGATGATTTTGATTGAAAAGTTAAGAGTGGTTATGTTCAAATGTGGGACCCAGGAATTTTTGAGAACTGGTCAAAGATGCTACCTCTAGACTATGGGAGCTTTCTGTTATAGCACTGATATTTGGTTGGAATAATGCTCTGCTGTGCTTTTGGCACATTTCAGGGTCATTGCAGAATTCATCTCTTACTTCTCTAGCCTCACCCTACCTTACATATGTATAGATTCATTACTGTTGCTGCCCCTTGTATATTCCCTGACCTCCTTATGGGACCCAATGTGGTAATGTGGTCACAGTTAGTTTGACAGACCATTTGTAAATAATTCCGGTGAGTGGATCAGATATTTAATTCATTACTTAAATATGTTCCTTGGTCCTTGACTGCACTTCTGTTTTAGTTGGTACAGAGATGAGACCTACATTCTCAATTCTTGGATCAGCTATACTGATGCAGTTGACATGGGATTTTATCTCACTAGTATCTACAGGATACATTTTTAAACGTTTTCCAATTTTACCATTTTTTTGAGTCATCACTCTTGTGACTAGTTTCATGGGCCCACCACAAATTCATCTACTGTGTAAACCTCTTCATCTCAGAGTAGCCCTTACAACCTCCGTCCTCAATTATTTGCTGGATGTCTACCAATCTCTGTCTTCCTCTACAGTTCTTATCCTCCAGAGCTCTCTCTAGTACCACGGAAGTTACTTTAGGATATCTTAAAAGACGTCCTACCTTCCTGTCCCGTCTTCTTGTCAGTTTCTTCCATATATTGCTTTCCTGGCTGATTCTTCAGAGAACCTCCTCATTCCTAACCTTATGAGTCCAGCTAATTCTCAGCATTCTCCCGTAGCGGCTTCGATCCCTTTCTTCTCCGTCTTTCCCATAGTCCATGTTTCACTGCCATGCAGTGCTGTGCTCCAAACGTACATTCTCAGAGATTTCTTCCTTAAACTAAGGCCAATGTTCGATACTAGTAGATCTCTCTTGACTGGGCATGAATTAAAATTTACGTTACAAAAAGGCTTCACATTTATGATATTAATATAACAATGATGTCGTCAGTAATAATAATTCAAGCATTGGAATTTCAAAATGGAATGCAAGACATTGTAAAAGAACCTAGCAACAACACGTCATCTTAGCTTTATGCCACCATAGTCAGCCTTATGGTACCTCTGATTCTTAAGAACAATATAATTAATGCATTTAAAAATCTCAAATATTTCAATTGAATAAATTAATGTGGGTCGTGAGCCGTCTATTGTAATGCCTTAAGATTTGCGTCACCCAATGACGAGGTGTCTTACAATAACGCCTTTACCTTTGTTGTAGCGAAGTAATTTTGATTCAAGAACTTTTATTTTATAATTTGGATTCTCTTCAGAGCCTTTCCGGTTCATTGACAATATTTGTAAGAATAATATACATCATTTCCTTTTCCTCCAGACACTGTAAATCAGTTTGATCTGTTTTACGTTTCTGAACGTGAAAAGATAAGAATTCTATTGCAAGTTCCTACACAAGATTTCAGTTACTTCACATATGTCTATTGGAAGATAGGTCACCCGTTTCAACGTACTATCTCTCCCCTACTTTGACACAATACCTGATCTCCTAAGCATGCAACTGCAACAAATAAAAACACATGTAAAATTATTTTATGTGTCAGTCATCGCACATAGCAGGTACACTTCAAAAGTTATGCAACTGAATGCTGAAATCAGTATACAAAAATTACTTTAAAATGGCTTCTCAGAACTGTTAAAAAAATGGTTCAAATGGCTCTGAGCACTATGGGACTTAACATCTGAGGTCATCAGTCCCCTAGAACTTAGAACTACTTAAACCTAACTAACCTAAGGACAGCATACAACACCCAGCCATCACGAGGCAGAGAAAATCCCTGACCCCGCCGGGAATCGAACCCGGGAACCCGGGCGTGGGAAGCGAGAACGCTACCGCACGACCACGAGATGCGGGCATCAGAACTGTTACCATTACAAATTCCTATCAGTAAAATGTGCAGTATTTAGTCATGTCAATGTTTAGTGGCATTTGTCCACGTAAGGTACTGAAATTCTTGTGCAAGAAATGCTAATTGAAATTCAATTAGACTTCATTTTGTATGAAATCAGAGTCTTTATGAGAAGTCTAAAATGATTACTGATAGCTGTGACTGGTCCGCCATCATTGTAAGCACAGAATGACCCGATCTCAACCTTCTATCTGGCCGATAATTTTAAATACATCGAACAGATATATCCAGTCTAATAAAGGAAACGGTCTCTTAAACAAACCTCATTTACCACAATTCACATGAAATGTTGTTATTATTAGCATAAAGTTCGATACATCTTAACAGTCGAGCACAAGGAGAGAGAAGTGAAGAGACTTCCAGAAAAGGAACAAGCAATGACCACTCAAGAAAATACAAATGATTTAAAAAAAATAATATATACATTAGTAGTTTCTTTCGCTGTAATTTTATAGTACTAAGTCTTTACCCCAAAATAGCTTGAGTGTACAGAATTTTCCATTTACACAGTGTCTTATGCGTTTTACTTGTGTTTGTTAGAGACAATACAAACATTTAGCCAGTATAGAGACAAAATACGACATGGATCAAACATATCACATCAGTTCTGATTATATGGAAAACTACTATACCAATAGATTTTGGTTACTGTTTTTAAATGTTTTGCATACCAATATATAATATACACCACATGTGATATTTTCAGTTCTTCCCGCTTCTTGAAAACGTTGTATTAAATGAGAGTTTCAATGTCTTTATAACAAAACTTGCAATATTATTCTTGATAAATCAAGTATTCCAACATTGCCAGTAATTCTTCTTATTACTATTAACGGTTTACACAGATGTACTCTGTCATGATCGTATTTTCTAATATTCATACATCTACATGCTTTTTAAAACACTATATGACTTTTAGCAAGTACTAGGTAATATTCTGTTCAACAATCCAAGAGGAAAAACTACACTTTGAAAAGACAAGGCGATACAGAAAGATTTCAGTTCGATTACTTCCCGGGCAGGATGAGCCTCTGAAATAAGATACTGGATTGTAAGGTGTATCCAGTAGCAGATCTAGACTCAGATCACAATACAGTAATGATGAAGAGTAGCCTGAAGCTTAAGAGCTTAGTCAGGAAGAATCAGAACTCAAAAAAGTAGGGTAGGGTAGAGCTAAAGAGTGAAGAGATACGCTTGAAGTTCTCCAAGGCTATAGATACTGGAATAAGGAATAGATAGGAGGCAGAACAGGTGAAGAGGAATGGACATCTCTGAAAAGATCAGTCACAGAAGATGGACAGAAATACATAGGTAATTGCGAAGTAACAATCGGTAGGAAGTACTTCTAGTGATCGATGATGGAAGATAGTTCAAAAACGTACAGGGAAATTCAGGAAGACACAGATACAGGTCCTTAGGAATGAAATAAATGGGAAGCAGAGGGAAGCTAAGGTGAAATGGCCACATGAAAAATGTGAAGAAATCAAGAAAGGAATGGTTCCCGGAAGCACTGACTCAGCATATAGGAAAGACAAGACAACCTTTGGTGAAATTAAAAGCAAAAGTGGTAACAATGAGTGTGCAACGCATATTACGCTGTGAAATGCAGAGGAGAGAGCGGATAATTAGAAAGACTACACTGAAGTCATCTATTACGGGTAAGCTTTGTCTGATGTGATAGAAGGAGAAACAGGAATCAGTTTAGAAGAGATAGGGGATCCAGTATTAGAATCAGAATTTGAGACAGCTTTGGAGGACTTCAAATGAAATAAGGCCGAAGGGGTGGGTAACATTCGATCATAATTTGTAAAATAACTGGGGAAGTGGCAGCAAAACGACTATTTACGATGGTGTGCATAATGTATGGGTCTGGTGGTATATTATTTGATTTTCGGAAAAATATCATCAATACTATTCCAAGGAATGCAGGAGCTGACAATTGCGAGAATTATAGCACAAAAAACTTAGCAGGTCATGCATTGAAGTTACTGACAAGAATAATATACAGAAGAATGAAAAAGAAAATTGAGGATGTATTAGAGTGACGATCATTTTGGCTTCAGGAGAGGTGAAGGCACCAGAGATGCAGTTCTGACCTTGCAGTTGATATTGGAATCAATACTAAAGAACAATAGGTTCATAGGGTATGTTGACCTGGAAAAGCAGTTCAAAAATGTGAAATGGTAATAGATGTTCGAAATTCTCAGAAGAAACAGGGATAAGCTATACGGAGAGACGGGTAATACGCTACATGTACAAGAGCCAAGAGGGAATAATAAGGGTGAAAGACCAAGAACGAAGTACTAGGACTGAAAAGGATGTAAGACAGGAAGGTAGTCTTCCACCCCTACTGTTCCTTCTATACATCTAAGAAGCAAGACAGACATAAAAGAAAGGTTCAAGAGTGAAATTTGAGAGATGTCGCTGATGACATTGCTATCCTCGGAGAAAATGAAGAAGAATTACAGAATCTACTGAATGAAATGTACCGTCTATGAGCACGGAGTATGGACTGAGAATAAATAGAAGAAAGACGGAAATAACGAGACGCAGCAGAAACTGAAATAGCGAGAAAGTTAACGTCAGAATTGGTGATCACGAAGTAGACGAATTTAAGAAATTCTGCTACCTACGCTACAAAATAACCCATGCCGGATGGAACAAGGAGGAGATAGAAAGCACACTAGCACTGGCCAAGAGAAATCTACTATTATCAGATATTGGCCTTAAGTTGAGGAAAGATTTCTGAGAATGTACGTTTCGATCATAGCATCATTGTATGGTAAAGAAACATATGTGTGAAAAAACCGGAACAGAAGAGAACCAAACCTTTGAGATTTGACGCTACAAGCGAATGCTGAAAATTAGGTGGACTGATAAGGTCAGGAATGAGGAGGTTCTGCCCAGAATCGAAGATTAATGGAATATGTGGAAAACACTGGCAAGCAGAAGGGACAGAATGATAGGATATCTGTTATGACATCAGGGAGTAAACTCCCTGGTATTAGAGGGGGCTGTACAGGGTACAAACTATAGAGGAAGACAGAGATTGGAATACGTCCAGAAAATAATTGAGGGCGTTGGTAGGAAGTGTTATTCTGAGATGAAGGGTTGACACTGTAGAGGAATTCGTGACGGACAGCATGAAACCAGTCAGAAGTCTGATGATTAAAAAAAAAGTGATTTTCAGTGGTCTAAAAGCATGTACATTTAATAATGTTACAAATTCCGATGATGACGGTGTATATCTGTCAAAACCGATAATAGCAATAAAAAGAGACGAGCAATTATAGGTGTTATATCCTAGCCAGTAATGCCAACCACGCCCGCTGCCAAAAGGTTGGCAGCATCAAAGTCCGGACGCCGTCCGCATAAGCAGCGCCAGCGATACAGGAAATCGCCGCAAGTCTGCGCGCGCCACCGCTGGCTTCTGGCTTCTTAAGCGCTGGAGTCGCGAGCGCTAGGACAGTTCTGTATTCGCCGCTCAGTTGTATACTCGCCACCGATTTGTGTACTTGCTAGTCAGTTGTGTGTTCATCGCAGCAGAGTTGTTGTTTGTCGTCAGCCGACGCTGACATAGCCGCTCCGACTCGAACTAGACAGATTTCTGTAGACACGGAGTTCACTACTGTGTTTCTGTATCTTCGTTAATAAAGATAAGTACCGACTTTTATTTAATCAGAGTGTTTGGGTTTTCATCCTTCTGTTCACTGTTCCAGCGGACCGGTCGGCCCGCTATTAAAATGTGTGGCGGTGACTTCGTAAGCCGTTTCTACAGCGAAGTGTTTGTCGCTACGAACGCCGCCACAAAAATAGGAAACTTAAATGTTAAAGAATAATAAAATTTGCAATATTTTTCTGTGGAAAAGTTAAAAAATGGCTCATAGCACTATGATACTTAACTTCTGAGGTCATCAGACCCCTAGAACTTAGAACTAATTAAACCTAACTAACCTAAGGACATCACACACATCCATGCCCGAGGCTGGATTCGAACCTGCGACCGTAGCGGTAGCGCGGTTCCAGACTGTAGCGCCTAGAACCGCTCGGCCACTCCGGCCGGCTGAAAAGTTAATACATATTAGAATTTTCCCATGTTATACAATGTTTTGAAATTTTTCAAAACTTATCCCAACATATTGTGAAATTCCTTCGTTACAGTATTCAATAATTTCGAGGAAAAGTAGTGAATGGATTACTCTAAAATGTTTAAAATGTAACTTTGTAAAAGTTTTCAGTATGAAAGTAAAACAAAAATTCTATCTTAACACAGAAAATATTGTGCTGCATATTAAAGTTCGCCAAGCTTGTTTCCTTACTTAGATAATTTCCCTATCAATGCCGCTGCAAATACTGAGTCGTCCTTTTTGTAGGTACATCCTACTATAGGCTGCTGAACTCATCTCGTTCACAGCTACCAACCAGTTGTTTCTCTTAATGAACTTCAATAAACCACCAGATTCGAAACTAAACAAAATATTACTTTTTAGTTATTAAAATAATTAATGCAACATGGTATTTTTATGTCACTTCTTATTTGTGGCACGGCATGGCACTAGGAGTGGAGAGGTGCTGGGGGTTGTGCAGGTGTACACTCATGACCAAATGGAAATCGACGTTATTAAGCAATTGCAACGATACAATAAATCAGAATTCATGCATGAGAAAGCACAAATCAGTTTATCAAATGACCATAATACCTGGTACAATAAAACGCTTGCCGCACGGGAATAATCAACCTTAGAAACATAAAAAAGAAGCCCTTAAACTAACAAAAAACATCATATATCATTATATAGCCATCTGAGGTCAAATCTTTAGAATAAAGGCTGGCAGTTCCCAACAAAATCTGCTCCACCAAAGTTGCCTCTTCCTCTTGTGACAATGGCCTCCGGTCTTCAGTCTATGCGAACTAATGCCACCACTTCGTGGTCAACCATAATACGGAAACGAGCTCGGCCATCGGGTATGGATAGCCTCCAGCGATAAGCCAATGACTTGTCAGCTGCTGACCATGAGGCGTCGATGCTGCCTGCAACTTAAAAATTAGCTGCCGCTTTAGTTCAGTGTAGGAGACTGCAGTTCGCTGCTTTGCACCTAGCTGTGGGGCTGCACTCGGCGACTAACCCTCATGAACGATTCGAACACGTCAGCAGAGTAGGTGGGACTATCAGGGGGAGTAAAATTTCTCATGTGCCGTTCATTAACGACTCACAGTCACCTTGAGTGGTAACTATTCTTACAATTCGTTCTAATAGCTATAACGTGGAGACCAGACACAATGTAAATATTAGTACTAGTAAAAATCGTAAGGAAGAAAAAACTGATAGATGAACTCCCTTCTTTGGCTTTATTTTGGAAAATAATGGAAATCCTCACGACAATATGTAGCGTGAAAAAGTATCAGTTTTACAAAACCCTGGTAATTGTCTCTCAGTGCAACGCTTAACCATGAGAGTTAGCTCTAAGGCGCCTACAACACTCCTCCGTAGTGATGCAAAAAAGTCGCACACTGCGGCGTCACCCTCGGGCTCGGCGATGCTTGTGGCATCAAGGTATAGATAAATGTGAAAAAACAAGGGCTAGAAGTTCAGGTGAGATGCAAGGTGTGTTAATAATGTCACATTGGCACCAAATTTTACCAGAATTCTGCACAACACTGTCGTGAACGTGTTGCATAATGGGGAAGTTGCCACACCCTCACGTACCAACACATCACCACTTCTCTGAATGCACCTCAAATAGAGGACAGAGCTGCAAAAACCCACCGACGAATTCATGTGGTTTTCTGATGGATGACCAAATAAAAAAAAAAACGTAGCTCAGGCGTCACTAGGATCCATTAAAAACCATTCAACGGAATGTGTACGTGTTCTTAAGCAGCTAAGATTGTTTATGCTTTTTCAGACATCCTGATTTGCATCATATTGCGTCGTGAACACATAGGAATACAATATTTACTTTTGGGTGAATGATATGGATAAGGGTTCCTCTAATTCCCCCACCCCTCTTCTTAGTTCAGCAACAACACTGTTGCTACACACGTTCGTTTGTTGAGCTCGCTTGTACCTGTCAAGAGACTTCGACACTATTTCAGCTGAGTGGTGCTTCGTGGCTGCTCTAGCGCCTCAGAGGGCAACGCTACGTAACGGGTGTAGAAGGGGTTGCTTGCTCTCAGGCGCTAGAGAAGCCACATATCACCACTCACACAAGTGGGTGTCGAAGTCTTTGACAGGCACATTTTTAAAGTGCACAACAAAGGTGCATGGATGCTGCTGAAAGAGTTGCCAAACAACGGGCCTTAGAAGGATCGTTTGCCATATTAATCACTCAGATTTAAATGTTGCACCCTCCTTGACCACGGCACAGGAAGGCGTGAAACATGAGGGACGAAAAGCCACAAATACCCTTTGCTCCTTTGGATCTTATTCCAGTGTCACTGAATGGCTTTGAAAAGTTCCTAGTGATTCTATCCTCTATAGCAAACCAAAAACTGCGCTCATACTACACTACAAAGGGTCTGATAATGCTCAGTACAGCTAGAGCCCCATGATTCCCTAACATTAGGGCTGAGTCGTCCAAGGGGTGCCAGTAGTGCCGAACTTTGTCAAGGACGCCTACCTGTGGCTGATAACACTGTGAAGTGTTGTATTCGACTGCGATATATGAGAAACAGCGCTCTAAGACAAGTGATGGTTTAATTGAAGGCTATTATGCCACCAGAGGGCTTTTCGCGTCGATTATGAGTGGCGGTGTTTCTGGTTTTTCTCGGCCTACCATAAAACATACCGCGTGATTTCAACGACGAGCGTCTCTTTACCGACCTTCTTTTCAGTGGCTGTAAAAGAAGGGAAGAAATATGGGTAAGAAGAGGTGTGACACCTTTCTCATCGTGTCACAGCTTTAATTGGAATTTCAAACATATGGTAAAAAAAGTAGGCCACGAAAACTAATAAGTTAATAATGAGTTGGTTTCCACTCAATAAACAAACATCTACCAGTTTATTTAAGACATACTGCAACAATAGGAGAGTACGGGCAATGCTGTATGACAATAGACTGTGTTTACATATGACAAGTGGTCAAGGCGAGTAAATAAAAAACTTATTTGGCTAACTTTTAGCAAAAATACAATGTAACTGTTTTTAGTAACATAAATTGGCATACAGAGGACTATGGAATTTAGTTAATAGAGAATCTAGGAAAGCAAAAGAAAATTTTCTTGAAGAAATGTGCAGAGAAGTGGAAGAAAATATGCAAAACGGAAGAACTGATTTAGCCTACAGAACAGCAAATCAATTTTTTAACAAACGTGAAACAACACTCTGTTTGGTGAAGACACGGTGAAAAGATGGAAAGAATACATAGAGGAGTTGTATGCCGGAACACCTCTTTCGGAGGAAGTAATACGAAGAGAAGAGCAAGCAGACGAAGATGACAAGGGAGATGACATTCTGCAAGAAGAATTTGACAGAGCTCTAAAAGAACTACGGGACAACAAAGCAACGGGTATTGATGACATCCCTGCAGAACTAATAAAGAATGCGGGTGACAGCATGAAAACGATGCTGCTTAAACTTATTAGGTCCATCTATAACACAGGAGAGATACCGACAGACTTCCAGAAATGTATCATTGTTCCTGTACCAAAGAAAGCAGCAGCTACAAAATGGGAACAGTACCGAACTCTAAGCCTAATATCACATGCATCAAAAACTTTCATAAAAATACTTCTGAAGAGAACTGAAGAGAACGTGGAGGATATGCTATGAGAAGATCAGTTTGGCTTCAGAGGGGAACTGGAACAAGAGTGGCGATTCTGGCACAGAGACTTGTCATCGAAAAGCAATTACAGAAAAATAAACCAACTTATATTGCTGTTGTAGACATGGAAAAGGCATTTGATAACGTAATCTAGCAAGAGATGTTCAGAGGGCTGAGGAAAAGTGAAATAAAATACAAAGACATCCGTGTGATGCTCAGCTTCTATAAGCATGAGGTGGCCGTGATTAGGAAGCGTCACCATGTACAAGAAGCTATTATTAGAAAAGGGGTAAGGCAAGGATGTGCTCTCTCTGTTATATTCAATGCTTACATCCAGGAAGCTATAGACCACGTTCGAGAAACTACTGAGGTGGGGATCAAAATTAATGGGCAGAAGATAGACATGCTACGTTATGCAGATGATATTGCTATAGTCACGGAGACAAAAGATCTAGAGGAAGTCCTCAGAACAATGGAAAAAATTCTATGCAGTCAGTATGGAATGAGATTAAACAAGAAAAAGACTAAAGTGATGGTATGCAGTACAGGAGCAGAATATGAACCTTTGACAATGAGAATTGGAAGCAAAATCACAAGAGATGGTAGAAGCCAGAAAGAAATTGCGATCAGAATACAAAAGGCCAAAATTGCATTTAATCGGAGAAGGAACTTACTCACCAGCAACAACATCAGTTTGAAAATAATGAAACGTATCATGAAAGGTTTCGTTTGGAGTGTGGCCTTATACGGAAGTGAAACTCGGACGATTGGAAGAGAAGAGAGAAGACTGCTAGAGGCCCTGAAGATGTGGTGCTATAGAAGGAGGATGAAGATCAGCTGGAGAGACAAAGTAACAAATGAATAGGTGCTTATAAGAGTACAGGAAACCAGATCTCTGTGGAGGCACATCCAGATAAGAAGAGACAAACTTGTAGGGCACATCCTACGACACAACAACATCATTGGAACCATAGCAGAAGGTAGTTGGGATGAATCGGCGGGGGTGACCAAGGATATCACACATGCAACAGATCATGAATGTCGCTGGGTGTAAGACATACGTGGAAATGAAGAGGAAAGCAGGCAGAAAAGAGGAATGGCGCTCTGCAGCAAACCAACCTCAGGGTTGAACACTAAAAGAAGAAGAAATTGGAACTATTATGGGGAAAGTACCCTCTTTTTCTCAACAGGAAGTTATATAAAATTTTTTTATGAAAATAGATCTGCCAATACCACATCTACGTTTTTAGTTTCGTAAGATTTTTAGTTTCGTAAGCTCGCAATATACACTACATCTCGATTCATCACTGAAGATCTACACTTGAAATTTTTCAAGTTGATTCCTGCGAGGAAAGCCGCCAGCCGTAACGAAATGTGTGTCAATTTGAGAGAACATCACAAAATTTTGAATGAACAACGTTATATATACGTATATACGTATGTTTTCAGTATTGTGCTGGTCCTTGCTAAAGCGTTTATTGTAGAAGGTAAATTATTAGTTCGGACTTTTTATCGTGCTCACAATAAGCGGATGAAGGACCTGTCTTGCAACGCTGATGTAAGTGTTGCCTACAGATTTTGTGTACAAATATCACATTAAACAAGAGTTAGTATGGTTCTTTCAATAAATCTAATAAGTTTTTCTCTCTGTACGCTCGTCTGTAAGGTCCTAGTGTCCTTTGGCTACTGACGTCCATATACTTGAAATTTCTGCTTTTTATTTTTTCTTCACTTATCATTTAGGTTCCACACGTCCGGAAAGTGCATCATCAGAAGTCGTAAAACCATTTTAAGATAGAAGTGACCGGTTTATTGAGTGGATCGAAATTTCCAGGCCCGCATCTCGTGGTCGTGCGGTAGCGTTCTCGCTTCCCACGCCCGGGTTCCCAGGTTCGATTCCCGGCGGGGTCAGGGATTTTCTCTGCCTCGTGATGGCTGGGTGTTGTGTGCTGTCCTTAGGTTAGTTAGGATTAAGTATTTCTAAGTTCTAGGGGACTTATGACCACAGCAGTTGAGTCCCATAGTGCTCAGAGCCATTTGAACCATTTTTTTTAAATTTCCAGTTCGCACGGTCCTTAAATGAAATCATTGTTCCAATAAAAGTGTACGTATATTCTCACTAACTATATTTGTCGATATTTTAGTCTCTGATGAAATGGGACTCCATTTATACGCTTTTTGGAATGATACGTATTATTTAAATCATTTTCAATGTTCGGCCATTTTCTGGTCAAGGAAAGCTATATCAGTACATACAGAAAGAACAAAATTATATGACGGAGAATGTTATTACACTTATGAGTATATCATAAATTTCTAAAATAAGAATTAAAAAAGAGTACTGAACGAGAAGCTAGGAGCTTCACGACAAAATCAGAACATTTTATCGGAAGGAAATATAAAATTGCAGCTATTAGCAACGGAAGTCAAGTGGAAAAATCGAAATGGAATGGTATTCTTCAAATGTAAGGAACAGAACAGGTAATCCATCATCTTCAATAGGAAGATAATAGTAACAAACACGAAATAGTACAATACGATGAGTTATCAGACGAAAAATTTTAAGTTTCAAATAATACTAAAGGGGAGAAAAATTCAAGCTATGGGAATAATGAGAAAAGGCTTAGCCTCTGGAACCTGATTTTTTAAATCCATGCCTCGGGCATGGATGTGTGTAATGTCCTTAGGTTAGTTAGGTTTAATTAGTTCTAAGTTCTAGGCGACTGATGACCTAAGGAGTTAAGTCGCATAGTGCTCAGAGCCATTTGAACCATTTTTAAATCCATGGATGATATTTATTCGGTAGTATTCAGTCAGTAACGTTTGTAAGACTGCTTAGTAACATCGGTTTCTTAAGAACTGCTCTGGAAGCATGTGTGCTGACAGTGTGAGAGAAGTCTGCGTAAAATTCAGTAGCACTCCTAGAAAATGGGTTCAACGCAGTAGTAACGTGATAGAAGTTGCCATTGGCCGATGGGAGACCTTGGAGAAATTTTGAAGGTTTTTTTGATAGTGTGGAGTGAATTTACAGTGTACGTATTAGTGAGAAACAGTAGATGACAGGTATCAGTACTTATTTTTGCTGTTACATCGTCTCTGCATCTATCATCAGTTATTTTTCTACCTAAATGACAAATTTCGTCGTCTACAGCCCCTCAACATCAACTCACATAATTTCACAAGTCGACACTGCCGTTTTTATTTCTGATTTTCTTCTTATAATCTCTTTCGCAGATACTATCGATTCCATTCAACCGATATTCCAAGTCCTGACAAAATCGCAGTGATGTTGGAAAACATAAATGTTCTTTTTCTTCTCTTTTTTGTAGTTTCTCCACAAACCTTTTATTCTTTTTCCAATTTTCTTAATCGGTTTCGTAACTGCTGCCTCTATACACTTACTGAATAACACGGTGATGGCAGACATAAAACCCAGTTTCTGCCTTTTCAAATATTGCCTCTTCATTATATATAAAACGTTGACAGCAGCAGTTTTTTTCTTTAAAAAAAACTTACCGACCGAGGTAGAGCAATGATTAGCACACATGACTCTCGTTCTTGAGGACGACGGTTGAAATTCCGTCCGGCCATCCTGACTTAGGTCTTCTGTGATTTGCTTAAATCGCTTAAGGCAAACGCAGGGATGGGTCCTTTGAAAGGGCACGGCTGATATCCTTCCCTCCTTAAAGGAGTGCATGTGCTTCGTCTCACTGTTTACGAAACGTTAAACACTAATCTTCCCCCCATTCCTCCTGCAAAAATACTTTTCTCGCCTGCCGCAAACAGCTTTAATATTTCTTGATTGGGTCGTGTTGGATAGCGATAAGTGGTACTTACTGGAATTAAGGAAAACGTGGAAGGGAGGATCCACCAACATAACTTTCTTTTAAAACAACCTGTTTATTTAAACAATATATAAACTGTATTTTACAGGTAGTCGAAACATTTAACCATAAAAATTTGTTTAAGAAAACGAATGAATTGCAAAAGTTTTTGTCCTTAAATCGTAAGTTGAATAAGCTTTTGATCTTTGTAAAGAAATCTGAAGTGCTCTATTGAACACCAGCAAACAATATGACAATGATTACAAGACGGCCGGACCTGCAGCGCGCCCGTTATCGGGTGAAACAGTGGTGTTTACTGCCGCGTTGGACACAGTCAGTCTTATTAGATGCCCTTCTGCAGCACATGAAAACCATATAAGCACCATTGATGACAAAAGTGATTCAATTACTCAAAACAGATGACTTAACTTTTAATTTGAAAGCTGTATGTCGAAAGGTTCGGGGTTAAGATGCGCACCTGTGTTTAAAGATTAAACAGATTAGCAAACAATATGACAATGATAAGGTTTTATTCAAAGCTACCAACCTCTTAATTCTACATCTACATCTACATCTATACTCCGCGAGCCACCTTACGGTGTGTGGCGGAGGGTACTTATTGTACCACTATCTGATCCCCCCTTCCCTGTTCCATTCACGAATTGTGCGTGGGAAGAACGACTGCTTGTAAGTCTCCGTATTTGCTCTAATTTCTCAGATCTTTTCGTTGTGATCATTACGCGAGATATATGTGGGCGGTAGTAATATGTTGCCCATCTCTTCCCGGAATGTGCTCTCTCGTAATTTCGATAATAAACCTCTCCGTATTGCGTAACGCCTTTCTTGAAGTGTCCGCCACTGGAGCTTGTTCAGCATCTCCGTAACGCTCTCGCGCTGACAAAATGTCCCCATGACGAATCGCGCTGCTTTTCGCTGGATCATGTCTATCTCTTCTATTAATCCAACCTGGTAAGGGTCCCATACTGATGAGCAATACTCAAGAATCGGACGAACAAGCGTTTTGTAAGCTACTTCTTTCGTCGATGAGTCACATTTTCTTAGAATTCTTCCTATGAATCTCAACCTGGCACCTGCTTTTCCCACTATTTGTTTTATGTGATCATTCCACTTCAGATCGCTCCGGATAGTAACTCCTAAGTATTTTACGGTCGTTACCGCTTCCAATGATTTACCACCTACGGCATAATCGTACTGGAATGGATTTCTGCCCCTATGTATGCGCATTATATTACATTTATCTACGTTTAGGGAAAGCTGCCAGCTGTCGCACCATGCATTAATCCTCTGCAGGTCTTCCTGGAGTACGTACGAGTCTTCTGATGTTGCTACTTTCTTGTAGACAACCGTGTCATCTGCAAATAGCCTCACGGAGCTACCGATGTTGTCAACTAAGTCATTTATGTATATTGTAAACAATAAAGGTCCTATCACGCTTCCTTGCGGTACTCCCGAAATTACCTCTACATCTGCAGATTTTGAACCGTTAAGAATGACATGTTGTGTTCTTTCTTCTAGGAAATCCTGAATCCAATCACAAACCTGGTCCGATATTCCGTAAGCTCGTATTTTTTTCACTAAACGTAAGTGCGGAACCGTATCAAATGCCTTCCTGAAGTCCAGGAATACGGCATCAATCTGCTCGCCAGTGTCTACGGCACTGTGAATTTCTTGGGCAAATAGGGCGAGCTGAGTTTCACATGATCTCTGTTTGCGGAATCCATGTTGGTTATGATAAAGGAGATTTGTATTATCTAAGAACGTCATAATACGAGAACACAAAACATGTTCCATTATTCTACAACAGATTGACGTAAGCGAAATAGGCCTATAATTATTCGCATCTGATTTATGACCCTTCTTGAAAATGGGAATGACCTGCGCTTTCTTCCAGTCGCTAGGTACTTTACGTTCTTCCAGCGATCTACGATAAATTGCTGATAGAAAGGGGGCAAGTTCTTTAGCATAATCACTGTAGAATCTTAAGGGTATCTCGTCTGGTCCGGATGCTTTTCCGCTACTAAGTGATAGCAGTTGTTTTTCAACTCCGATATCGTTTATTTCAATATTTTCCATTTTGGCGTCCGTGCGACGGCTGAAGTCAGGGACCGTGTTACGATTTTCCGCAGTGAAACAGTTTCGGAACACTGAATTCAGTATTTCTGCCTTTCTTCGGTCGTCCTCTGTTTCGGTGCCATCGTGGTCAATGAGTGACTGAATAGGGGATTTAGATCCGCTTACCGATTTTACATATGACCAAAACTTTTTAGGGTTCTTGTTTAGATTGTTTGCCAATGTCTTATGTTCGAATTCGTTGAATTCTTCTCTCATTGCTCTCTTTACGCTCTTTTTCGCTTCGTTCAGCTTTTCCTTATCAGCTATGATTCGACTACTCTTAAACCTATGATGAAGCTTTCTTTGTTTCCGTAGTACCTTTCGTACATGATTGTTATACCACGGTGGATCTTTCCCCTCGCTTTGGACCTTAGTCGGTACGAACTTATCTAAGGCGTACTGGACGATGTTTCTGAATTTTTTCCATTTTTGTTCCACATCCTCTTCCTCAGAAATGAACGTTTGATGGTGGTCACTCAGATATTCTGCGATTTGTGCCCTATCACTCTTGTTAAGCAAATATATTTTCCTTCCTTTCTTGGCATTTCTTATTACACTTGTAGTCATTGATGCAACCACTGACTTATGATCACTGATACCCTCTTCTACATTCACGGAGTCGAAAAGTTCCGGTCTATTTGTTGCTATGAGGTCTAAAACGTTACTTCACGAGTTGGTTCTCTAACTATCTGCTCGAAGTAATTCTCGGACAAGGCAGTCAGGATAATGTCACAAGAGTCTCTGTCCCTGGCTCCAGTTCTGATTGTGTGACTATCCCATTCTATACCTGGTAGATTGAAGTCTCCCCCTATTACAATAGTATGATCACGAAACTTCTTCACGACGTTCTGCAGGTTCTCTCTGAGGCGCTCAAATCGCAAAATGCGACTGGACCCAAACCCGTCCCTTCTGACAATTGACTAAAGCCCTGGTGACAGTTGGCTGTTAATATTTTCAAGTTTAAACTAATTGTCAGTTATTAAGACCGCTCTGAATAATTTGTGAACACTTATTACAAGTGAACTCACTCTACGGAACCACAAGATCCAGCTAAAATACACCAATAATGACCCGGTCTTCCAAACACGGAAACATACAGCTTAGCACAGCAAGTTGTTCTGATTATAACTAATGACTGAGAAACGCAATTATAGTCAAAGGATTGAACCGGTTAACAGCTAAATTCAACCGCACGGTTCTTCTTTTGTTTAACGGCAACCTGTGCCTGAGTACAATTGTTCCGGCTGTATTTACGATCAAGAGCTGATTATTTAGAACATTAAAGATCGGGTACAAACCAGAAAGGAAGGCAATATAAAAGCGGGACAAATTTTCAAACGCCAACTAGTGTCTTAGTACAATACTATTGCCTGTATTTCCGACCAGAGAACCGACAGAGTAAAACTCTAGGGGGCGGTTACAAACCAGAAAATAATAAGGAGGGCAAGTAGACAATGACACATATCACCACGAGGATTACAGAATGTTACTCCCCTTTATCAGCAAGCAGTTCCATGGATCCTCGGTGCGTCACAGCAGTTACTGAGTGGTGCCGATGAAAGCCAGGTAGAAAAAGGCAGCCAGAGCACGAGCGGTCGTCCGACATTAATGTTGCCAACCAACCGACGGGATGCCGGCCTGCTGCTTGTAGCCGACGTTGATCCCCGTGAGGTATTCCGGTAGTTGCTCCTTGCGCAGCTCGTGGCTTCGGCCGCTCGGACCTCGTGACCATCTCTTGTCGCGACGCTACCGCCAATCCGCAAACTTCGTGCTTCCATCTCGGGCCAGCGAACCCCGTATATACACTCCTGGAAATGGAAAAAAGAACACATTGACACCGGTGTGTCAGACCCACCATACTTGCTCCGGACACTGCGAGAGGGCTGTACAAGCAATGATCACACGCACGGCACCGCGGACACACCAGGAACCGCGGTGTTGGCCGTCGAATGGCGCTAGCTGCGCAGCATTTGTGCACCGCCGCCGTCAGTGTCAGCCAGTTTGCCGTGGCATACGGAGCTCCATCGCAGTCTTTAACACTGGTAGCATGCCGCGACAGCGTGGACGTGAACCGTATGTGCAGTTGACGGACTTTGAGCGAGGGCGTATAGTGGGCATGCGGGAGGCTGGGTGGAAGTACCGCCGAATTGCTCAACACGTGGGGCGTGAGGTCTCCACAGTACATCGATGTTGTCGCCAGTGGTCGGCGGAAGGTGCACGTGCCCGTCGACCTGGGACCGGACCGCAGCGACGCACGGATGCACGCCAAGACCGTAGGATCCTACGCAGTGCCGTAGGGGACCGCACCGCCACTTCCCAGCAAATTAGGGACACTGTTGCTCCTGGGGTATCGGCGAGGACCATTCGTAACCGTCTCCATGAAGCTGGTCTACGGTCCCGCACACCGTTAGGCCGTCTTCCGCTCACGCCCCAACATCGTGCAGCCCGCCTCCAGTGGTGTCGCCACAGGCGTGAATGGAGGGACGAATGGAGACGTGTCGTCTTCAGCGATGAGAGTCGCTTCTTCCTTGGTGCCAATGATGGTCGTATGCGTGTTTGGCGCCGTGCAGGTGAGCGCCACAATCAGGACTGCATACGACCGAGGCACACAGTGCCAACACCCGGCATCATGGTGTGGGGAGCGATCTCCTACACTGGCCGTACACCACTGGTGATCGTCGAGGGGACACTGAGTAGTGCACGGTACATCCAAACCGTCATCGAACCCATCGTTCTACCATTCCTAGACCGGCAAGGGAACTTGATGTTCCAACAGGACAATGCACGTCCGCATGTATCCCGTGCCACCCAACGTGCTCTAGAAGGTGTAAGTCAACTACCCTGGCCAGCAAGATCTCCGGATCTGTCCCCCATTGAGCATGTTTGGGACTGGATGAAGCGTCGTCTCACGCGGTCTGCACGTCCAGCACGAACGCTGGTCCAACTGAGGCGCCAGGTGGAAATAGCATGGCAAGCCGTTCCACAGGACTACATCCAGCATCTCTACGATCGTCTCCATGGGAGAATAGCAGCCTGCATTGCTGCGAAAGGTGGATATACACTGTACTAGTGCCGACATTGTGCATGCTCTGTTGCCTGTGTCTATGTGCCTGTGGTTCTGTCAGTGTGATCATGTGATGTATCTGACCCCAGGAATGTGTCAATAAAGTTTCCCCTTCCTGGGACAATGAATTCACGGTGTTCTTATTTCAATTTCGAGGAGTGTATATCGGCAATCAAAGACCAAAGGGCACAACTCGCAGATATCAACTCTTTCTCATAGATATTGGCAACGGGGCCGCAAGAGGGAGAGGCGATGCTAGACCAGAGTCAGTGGCGCCAGACTGAACAGTCTACTAACGTGGGACGCTCATTAAGTAATGCAGAACATTGTTCTCCGCCAAATTTCGGTTGAAGAAATCCAGAATGGCGCCACGGCTCAGATAGCAGTCCTCCACAAATACAAAAACTCAGCTCTATCTCTATTTTATTTTGGCCAATATTGGCATCTAGCGTCCCAGTACTTCGCTTTCACAACCATTCTCACTCTATTATTGCATTTCTTCACCTTTGTACTGAGAGGATATGTTCTTCGTATTGTAGCTCTTATGCTCCGTTTGCTAACATAAAAAATTAAGCCCTCTTAAAACTGAAGTAAAGTTAAGAGTTCTGCTAGTAGCTTAACGTATTTACGTGGGACCCTCATTAAGTAATGCAGCACATTGTTCTCCGCCAAATTTCGGTTGAAGAAATCCAGAATTTGTTGTCGTACATCGTGGAACATTCCCACTTTAGCCTGTATAGTTTCATGAAACTCCGGTAGGTGGTGGCGCTAGACATAGGCTTCAAAATGGCGTCTGTAACGCAAGACATAACAGTGAACAAAAACCTGGTGAGTCGTTGGGCGTGGCGGCTGCCCTCATCACATCAAGGTCGTGCTAACCTGTCGGATATACTGCTTGCCGGCCGACCGCACACAGTTGCTACTCCTTCAATGTTAGAACGTGTGGACACCATCTTTCTAGGTGATCAACGGATCAGAATCAAACACCTCGCTGGTCAAGTGTACTACTCTGTTTATGGTGCTGACACACTAGTCCACCACCTTCGATACTCAAATATGTGCGCCCACTGAGCTCTTCGCCACCTAACACAAGAACATAGAGCGCAACGAAGGATCACCTGCACGGAATTGCTTGCGCGTCACGAGACTGATCGCTACAATTTTCTGTCGAACATCATAACACGTGGAGAAACATGGGTTCTTCACTTCGAACCGCAAACAAAACGGAAATCCGTGGTGTGGCGTCGCACCACCTCTCCTCCGAAGGAAAAGTTCAAGGCCGCATCAGCATTAGGTAAAGCCATGGCAACCGTCTCCTGACACTCTAAAGGCGTTATCATACCTGATGTCCACCCTCATGGTGCGACGCTCAACTCTGAAACGTTTTTTGCTACCCTCAGGACACTGAAGAAACAATTTCAGAGTGTTTGTTGCTACTAAAATGCAAACGAACTTCTCTTCCCTGACAACACAAGGCCTCACTCAAAAGTTCGGGTATAAGGAGGAGCTCACAAGCTTTAGTAGCCTGTTCTTCCTTATTCACCCTACAGCCAGGATCACGCACCTTCCGACTTCCATCTGTTTAGCCCATCCAAGATGCACTCCGCGGAAAGCATAATGGGGAAGATGGGCGAATTGGCTGGTACAAATGGCTCTGAGCACTATGGGACTCAACTGCTGTGGTCATAAGTCCCCTAGAACTTAGAACTACTTAAACCTAACTAACCTAAGGACAGCACACAACACCCAGCCATCACGAGGCAGAGAAAATCCCTGACCCCGCCGGGAATCGAACCCGGGAACCCGAGCGTGGGAAGCGAGAACGCTACCACACGACCACGAGATGCGGGCGTGGGCGAATTATTGATGCCGCCAGACGTTGACTCGGACGTCGCGAGGCAGACTGGTACCATGCGAGTATACAGGCCTATATAAGGTAGATGTCGCACTGAACGGATCTTATGTTGAAAAATGGGGTTTTATAACCAAAAGAGTGGGGTATACCGTGGCGTACCGGACTACTGAATAAAATCAACCTGCTTGCGTTAAAAATTGTGTCGCGTTACTTATGGAAAGCCGCTCGTACATATAGATTTCATTATTACTTTTGTATCGTTAAATAAATAATAAATTCCACAATAAAATGTATTATATCCCCCGATCTCCTATTTCACTTGCTTCATATTTTCACACGATATTTTAATATCTAGGACAGTTATTTGTGTTATAAGAGACGTGTTTGTAACTGCCCCTCATGTAACTCGTGCGTACATGCTACTTAGCCTCATCGTAGAGCAACGCTGCACAGTCACAAATATTTGGGCTCCACCGATATTATACTGTATGTCGACAAAAGAGACGGCAGCGTCTGGATACCATTGCTTACATAAACGGCGCATCAGAACGGGATGTATCTCTCTGCTTTTCAGACGCCTACTCTCACATTCGAGTTTCGCAGACTTTGACCCGCCAGAAATGAGGATATAGGGTATTCAGCAGCTCTCCATCGAGTGTGGACCGCGGCGTCCTCTGGAGGACTTGAAAGACGCAGCACAGTGCGTGCGGGCAGACCCTGCATTCCGCCCCCCCGGCCGACGGTGGTCAGCTCGTCGGACTTTGATTTACAGTCGCGGTGCCGGAATAATGGAGCGGAAGGCACTAGCGGCGGCTCCATTGTCAGCCCTTGATGTGGTCTGTCTTCATATTTCTTCCGCCCCCGTGGCGCGGCGCGGCGAGGCGGGTTGGAGACGGCTAAAGGGCTCTGCGGACAAGGGACGCCTCCATCCCCCACAACCGCCTCCACCGCTCCATTCCCTGTACCACCGGAGCGAGATTTGATCTGCCGCCACGCGAGAGCCCAGGTGCGCATCAAAAGGACGGGAGGCACCGTTGTGATTGGAGATGCGAATGCGGCTTTCGCGTCACCTTTCTGTCTGATTCAGCGTGGTAATAGTTCCACGAAGGTCTATCTTTCCTTATTTACCAATCGTATAAGGTCATGGTGTAGTAATTCAAATACAATGGCAGAAATGAAAAACGTTGCAGACGAAGAATCGCTCTGACCCCTACCATACTTTTTGGACACGTTCAAAACATATGGGATATTAAATGATTAGTCCTTCGTACCAATCGAAACCAAATATGGACCAGCCTCTGCTGATCCATCGTGAACACGGGCAACGGCATGTCAGATAATTACCGAAGGAACATCACCTAACAGTCGTATGTTCTGAGACGCGAAATCTCGCATTCTACTGCTAACGGCACCGCAGTATATCAAGATACAAAATGTTGTGACACCAGACCAACAGCGATGCACCATCCAGAAAAACAATATGGTAATATGGCTATTCGATCAATCCGCATACTACATGATATCATCAGAATCTCCGAGTTTAATGGTATTTAAGTCTGAATTCCATAAAACAAACGAAATTATCAAAACAATTTTGCAAACTACGCAAGAACATGGTATCCCTGCATCTGAGGTATTAACACCAGTGTTTAGGTTGCTGAATACTGTCCTTTTACTTTGTTATTAAGAGTAGTACACTCACTCATTATGTTTCTTGAATTTCAAATGCACATTTTGATCTCGAAGTACGATACAGGTAATCAAAACAAAATATTCTACAACGAATAATCTGCCGAAGAAACAAGAAATTCAGTTTCTATAGACAACAAGCAATTGGATTTAGGCAAACATCCGATTTCTTTGCATTTACAAGGAAACATACACTTTAAGAGGCCAGAGACATACGAAGCATTCCAGAACAAAGAAAAATTGCTTTACATTTTAAGATTGAAGGAATATACAACTATTATTACTTTTCTTTCTCAGTTTCATGAAATGGAAAAGCTTCCTTATAATTCAATTGAGAAGAAATTTAATTTAAATAAATCATGAAAACTAAAGAAGTTGCCACATCCAACGACGTTTTTATTTCATTTACAATACCAGTTTCGGCAGCTCATTAATGCCATATTCAGGTACCGATGCTCTCCACGCAAACAGAATCAGATACGTTGATGCATGCATAACCGGAGCTATCAATGATTCAGTTCCGTGAATTCTTTGCGGAGTGTGTACTTCGAAGACTTGACAACAACGTTGGTGAAATACGTACCATTTTAGTAGGTGTTTATCACATGACGGATGTAAAATAAAACTGTTGTCCGTCCTGAACATTCGGCGTGAATATTGACCAATAACGACGCAAATACACTCCTCTATTCGTTCTGTCATGGAAGGTAATAACGGTTGAATATATTATTGAGAAGTTTATTGGCATGCCTAAAACAAATATATTATATCCTGATGTCATGTGGCTGGTGGCTCGTACGAAAGCATTCTTTCGTTTAAACATATCTCCTATTGCCTTTTACGTATGTTTTTGGAAATAAGTCAACTTCCCAGAACACAATGGATTCCATTGATGACATGCATCCAAAGGTATTTGCTTGTCATTTTCAAATTCTCACCATACAGCGATTCGAGGCATGTGTGTGAAAAACCGCCGAATCTCAACTCCTTTTGTAAGATTGTGTGTGGACTCGTTGGCTTCGATATGGATGTCGAAACCAACAGCGAGTATACTCCGTCATTTTCCGTGATATTTTTAATTGATATTCGGATACTTCAGCTGCCAACCTTTCATCCACGCCCAAGGTGAGTTGCTTGCAAGCTCTGAAATCGCTTTACACATTTTGAAGTACACCTGTATGCTTCAGATATGTCACTGTAGATGACAAGACCGTCAGTTATAAATTAAACTTGACGTACCTTAGAGTGAAAGAAACCTAACGCAGAATCAGGTAATCAACAGTGTTCACGAAGTGTGTTCGTGATAATTATGAATGGCATGATGACGTTGAATAATTCTTTTGAGAGCGCAGACGTGAAATATCGGGTTTCCTTGATATTTAGAGCTAGAAGTCGTCTTCTCGGTTGAGCACGTTGTCTGTTAACTGGGTTTTTACTGCTTCCTTGACTACTCAATCCCAATAGTATGAAGCTGTGGCCAGTATCTTAGCTTTCCCGTAATGCATGAAATGGCCAGTCGAAATATGGTGTTCAATCATTGTTGATTTATTAGGCTGTAGAAGGCAGTAGAACGTGTTCGATGCAACGTTCTTTTATAGCACGTATTCTATGTCCTACGAACATTTTGCATACTCACATGGATCATTCTTAACCGATACAGGAAGAGTAGTCATATTAACCAGTCGACGGAAGACCACATCTGCTTTACACTTACCCATTATTCTTGCAATTTTAGAAGAGGTATTTCTCATGTACGACAGATTGGCCGTAGATTTTACATCTCTTTCTTCTTGTTCTTCAGAACGTGAATTAAAGCCGGCCGCTGTGGCCGAGTGGTTCAGTCCAGTACAGCGCTGCTGCTACGGCGGCAGGTTCGAATCCTGCCTCGGGCATGTATGTGTGTGATGTCCTTAGGCACTGAGCACTATGGGACTTAACGTCTATGGTCATCAGTCCCCTAGAACTTAGAACTACTTTAACCTAACTAACCTAAGGACATCACACAACACCCAGTCATCACGAGGCAGAGAAAATCCCTGACCCCGCCGGGAATCGAACCCGGGAACCCGGGTTGTCCTTAGGTTAGTTAGGTTTAAGTAGTTCTAAGTTGTAGGGGACTGATGTTAAATCCCATAGTGCTTACGGCCATTTCAACCATGAATTAATAATACCCCATATGAACGCCCAAACAATGGTGGAATATTCCATCCGCCGGGAAACGAATAGTGATGGTCATCACTGAATACCACACAAGGCCCGGATGTCAAGTTGACTCTTGCTCTACACGATACAATTGTCTTTGGTATGGTGTCACCCGATGCATGAAAACCCTAAATATCAACTCGGATTCCAGGAATCTGTTCCTGACGGTTCGTATTGACACTCTGCTTGTACCGTCTCCACGGATTTCTTCTCTTATCATTCATCTACTTGCCACAGTCAGTCAAATTATCATACGATCCTCTCGGGGGTAGGCTTTCTGGAGGAGCCCAGACATCCTGCCACGCCGTTCTGCTAAGTACGTCTCGTCACCACTCTTTCAGCAGCCATTACACTAACGTTAACAGTCTGTGCCATCAGTCAATATAATGCCCTACGCCCCTCATGCCAGTGATACGCTCTTCCACCAAATCCTAAATATAGTTATAACTGCACTTGTACGTCTTCTGAGGGCAGTGTGTTGTGATCTGCTCCTGAGAAGCCCCAGTACCTTTTGATAGACCAAGTAGCCACCACGTACTCGTGCAAATCTACATCTGTAGGAATGGTTCTCTTCTGAGCTGAAAATAAGCTATCATTGGGCTGAAATCTAAATCGAAGTATCCCGTTTCTAGGGAGCTACTGGAGTATAAGTTTAGAATCATTCGGTGAAGGTATTCATGTTGTAATACTACTAATTCTCATCAGCTTGCGGCCCACATCACACTGCTGAGGACAGTCCAATTCTTTCAAGAGGAGGGATTGTCATTTGGAATTTTTTAAGGTTTATAGTATAGCTTTTTACTAAAATAGGAGAGGAGTGTAATAAATATGAAACCCGAGGTTCTTGCGCTGTTCACAGTACCACACCCGCAATGTTTCTTCAGTTGTTGTTTTTGTGGTCTTCAGTCCTGAGACTGGTTGATGCAGCTCTCCATGCTACTCTATCCTGTGCAAGCTTCTTCATCTCCCAGTACCTACTGCAACCTACATCCTTCTGTATCTGTTTAGTGTATTCATCTCTTGGTCTCCCTCTACGATTTTTACCCTCCACGCTGCCCTCCAATACTAAATTGGTGATCCCTTGATGCCTCAGAACATGTCCTAGCAACCGATCCCTTCTTCTGGTCAAGTTGTGCCACAAACTTCTCTTCTCCCCAATCCTATTCAGTACTTCCTCATTAGTTATGTGATCTACCCATCTAATCTTCAGCATTCTTCTATAGCACCACATTTCGAAAGTTTCTATTCTCTTCTTGTCCAAACTATTTATCGTCCATGTTTCACTTCCATACATGGCTACACTCCATACAAATACTCTCAGAAACGACTTCCTGACACTTACATCAATACTCGATGTTAACAAATTTCTCTTCTTCAGAAACGCTTTCCTTGCCATTTCCAGTCTACATTGTATATCCTCTCTACTTCGACCATCATCAGTTATTTTGCTCCCCAAGTAGCAAAACTCCTTGACTACTTCAAGCGTCTCATTTCCTAATCTAATACCCTCAGCATCACCCGACTTAATTCGACTACATTCCATTATCCTTGTTTTGCTTTTGTTGATGTTCATCTTATATCCTCCTTTCAAGACACTATCCATTCCATTCAACTGCTCTTCCAAGTCCTTTGCTGTCTCTAAGAGAATTACAATGTCATCAGCGAACCTCTTCAATTATACATCGTAAAATACTGGGTCACTGTGCTCTTGGTATTTATACACTTAATATTGTACACCTTAACATTCTGCACCTTACTAATCAATCATGACGGGATGCAGGTCGTTCGCAGCTCTCAACGTGTCTTCGATTACTAACACAGGCCCTATACAAGCGCCGGTGAAAGTCTCCCACAGCGTAATACTGCTCACAGCAACGTGCGTCCGTGGTGCGCTGCACATTTCGAGCCACCGTTCGCCTCGATGACGGAAATGTGATTCGCCCTAAGAGCTGACAAGTTTCCGTTGATCTATGGTCGTATCCCGACAGTCCCCGGCCCACTGCCGTCGTAACTGAAGATGTCGCCTCATCAACATGTGAACACGTAGGGTTGGTCTGCTGGAGAGCTCCTTGTTCAACAACATATGATAAGCAGAGTGCTCCGAAACACTTGTGCGTTCACCAACACTGTGCTCTTTCGGCAGAGATGCCACGGATCATCATCTGTCCTACTTTATAGAGCAGAAAAGCCTCCCAACCCCACGTTGGATATTCAACCACATAACGAATAGTGGTGGTTTCATTGCACTTCTACCTCTTTCCGTAGATGCTGACGACAGAAGCAGGTGAAAATTCCACCAGCTCGCCGTTTACGAGATACTATCTCACGGGCTTATCGTAATAATAATCTATCCTATGACAAAGTCGCGTATCTCAGTGTATTTCCCCATTCCCATTTCTTCGCTGGGGTGATCCCCGTCTAACTCTCCTGCGCTTACATAACTTTTCATAGCAGATAACGTTCCCACGACGTCACCAGGCGGCATCAAACGTCGCGGTTGGCGGTGGTTGTAATGTTTTGGCTTACCGTACACAGACTGTAGTTGCTCCATGTTTCCAGCCGTTCGTAATTCCAACACGACAAGATCACACTGGATAATAGAAGTAGGGCAGATCTTTCTAACATCCAGAATATTGCCCCTGCAACTACTAAAAATGGCGCTGCCCCTCTTCAGAAACCAAATATTACCCTAGTCACTCTACACATACCACTCCAACGTGGTTCAACCTGAGGTTCGGTGATCTATGTAGATGAGGCAAGCAAGTCTTCCTACTTCGGCATGGTACACGGATGGTAAAGAGTTATTCATTTCTGCCTGTTACAGAAGCACTCTCAGTATTTGGACTGGTATGCGCGTTCAAGTTTTCTTCGCATTGTTTCAATTTATTTATACCTGATAATCATTATATATTATAAAAGTAAGTGCACAATGTACGGGCTGCTAAATTTCAGAAACGAGTCCCAGTACGATCAAGGGAGCAATGTGGTTTGGTAGTCACCTATTACCCGGCCATGAAGAAGGTTACGGTTTTTTCTAGAAGGGGGTGCTGCTGACGATGTAAGGACTGGGAAGTTTCGCCCTCTAGATTTTTCCAGAACATTTTAGAGTATTCCACAATATTCCAGAATGTTTCGAAATGTTATATAATCATCTGGGATGTTCTGGAATGTTCGGAAATAGTGTGGAACATTCTGGAAGATTCCATAATTTTACGGAACATCCCGGAAAATCCCTCATAATTGTGGAACATTCCAGAACACTCTCTAATGTTGTGGAATGTTCTGGAACATTGAAGACCATTCGAAGATTTTTTGGTATGTTCTGATATCCGCCAATGGTCTTCACTTTTGTATGCGAACAAAGCCAGCGGTAAAAAGCTACTCCTAAATCAAGGGAATGATTTCAGTCCAATTGGCACACAAATTATTTACAGTCTGGAAAAAAAATACTGTGAGGGTAAGAACCACCAGCTTCTTATTCGGGTAAGTATGATAAAATGGGGAGAGAAGGAGGATGAGGAGATAGTCAGAAAGGTAGGGGGAAGGCGGAAAGGGGACGGAGAGACCATGAATTTTACTCCCTCTCCAGAACCAATGGTAAGATTTTACTTCTCAGTGGCAAGACTGGCGGATACGGCTGCCCTCAATGAAAACCAGGAAGAATTACATGACACAGTGAATGGAAGGAACAGACTACCGATCATGGAACGTGGATTTAGATTAACCAAAGAGAGACGAAACGAACGAGGAGTAGCAGAAATGAGCTTAGTAGGATACTTCTTTGATTTAAATACTGAACGGAAAAGAAAAATTCGGAGTAGGTATTAAAATTCATGGAGAAGATGTAAAAACTTTGAGGTTCGCCGATGACATTGTAATTCTGTCAGAGACAACAAAGGACTTGGAAAAGCAGTTGAACGGAATGGACAGTGTCTTGAAAGGAGGATATAAGATGAACATCAACAAAAGCAAAACGAGGATAATGGAATGTAGTCAAATTAAGTCGGGTGATGCTGAGGGAATTAGATTAGGAAATGAGACACTTAAAGTAGTAAAGGAGTTTTGCTATTTAGGGAGTAAAATAACCGATGATGGTCGAAGTAGAGAGGATATAAAATGTAGACTGGCAATGGCAAGGAAAGCGTTTCTCAAGAAGAGGAATTTGTTAACATCGAGTATAGATTTAAGTGTCAGGAAGTCGTTTCTGAAAGTATTTGTATGGAGTGTAGCTATGTATGGAAGTGAAACATGGACGATAACTAGTTTGGACAAGAAGAGAATATAAGCTTTCGAAATGTGGTGCTACAGAAGAATGCTGAAGATAAGGTGGGTAGATCACATATCTAATGAGGTGGTATTGAATAGGATTGGGGAGAAGAGAAGTTTGTGGCACAACTTGACTAGAAGAAGGGATCGGTTGGTAGGACATGTTTTGAGGCATCAAGGGATCACAAATTTAGCATTGGAAGGCAGTGTGGAGGGTAAAAATCGTAGAGGGAGACCAAGAGATGAATACACTAAGCAGATTCAGAAGGATGTAGGTTGCAGTAGATACTGGGAGATGAAGAAGCTTGCACAGGATAGAGTAGCATGGAGAGCTGCATCAAACCAGTCTCAGGACTGAAGACCACAACAACAACAACAACGGTAGGCGAGAAAGAATGCATATTAGTCCTAGATCTCTTTTAATTTGGGCACTACGTATTTGGTATTCTGTTCTTATCGTTCCATCTCGTTCTTACACCTATAGTATATTACCGCTTTTTTATATGTCTTATCCCTATTTTTCTAAGTTTTTCGAGCATCTGGCACTATCTGAGATAGTCGAACCCTTTTTTTAGGTGGACAAGTTATTTGAACATATTTTTAATTTCCTTGCATTTTGCTTCGATTATCAAGCGCAGTTTCAGAACTGACTTTCTTTCCTACAGCCAAAGACGTTATCAGCTGCAAGATCATCACCTTTCCTTTCCGTTTTTCCGTATATTGTCGTCATCTTGGATGTTTGAGCCGTTAACTTGATGGTGCAATAGTCTCACACCTAATGCCACAGACCTCTTCAGGATTGTATGGATGGTATTTATTCGAATATCTGATGGAGTGTCTCAGTCTCAAATATTCTATGTACCAACACGAACAGCCAGTTGGTTATCATTATTTGTAATTATTTTAGGAATTAAAGAAAAAATGTGTTATTTCAGGGAAAGTCTTCCAAACCTCTGTCAAGGACAGACTGTAATATTATATCTTCAAGCCTTTCAAATTCATTCCTTGTTCCATCGCGTCAGACGACAGTTTCTTCCCCCCCCCCCCCCCCCTCCACACATTTCATTTAACACTTTAGTTTTACATTCACCAGAGTGAGGCTGATTTAAGTTCAGTATATGGTGAATCAGTCCTTATAACAACCATTTCTATCGATTTCTTCACATTTTTCCTCTAACCATTTCGGATTAGCTTCCCTTCCTTCTTATTTATTTCACTCCTAAACGATCTCTGTTGCTGTTTGTGGTTCTTTTTCCAGAGCATTTTCATACATCCTTCGTTCGTCGATCAACTAAAGTATATCTTCTGTCATCTAGTTACCTTCCTTGTATCAACATTTGTCCGTGACTCTTCTGTGTTTGCCGTTTTAGAGATGCCCACTTCCCTTCAGTTATACAGCTTGCTATGTTATTCATTATCGCAGTATCGAAAGCTGAAGCGAACGTCGAATACACGTCATCAGTCCTCAGTACTTCTGTATCTCACTTTGTTAACTGTTGGTATGTCCTTGCGATTTTCTTAAGTGTCAGCCTAATCATAACCTTTAAAAACACATAATTATGCTCTATGGACACTGTAGAACAATAACAATCCCCAGCTATTTCTCCGCTTCTAATTGTGGTCACCATACACCGTCCCCCTAGCTGCCTTACATTTGTAGTATGAAAATAGCTAGTCATAAGACGATATCATATACGATACATTTGCAGAACAAGTAGCTTCTTTTGACAGTTCACAACTTCAAATCGATAAGTGTATGTGGTAAAACTATCACTCGCAATTTTTCCGAGTACCCGCTACTTCTGAACGTAATTAATCACGCTCTCTGAAACAGCAGGGTGAACAGTTTCCTCTGAAATTCAGGAAAATTGTATGGGTTACTAGTAGGCGAAAAAAGCCTGCCCTGGAATTCCAAACACTCTCCTGGGTATTGCAGGACTGCTGCGAGTAGGTTGTTGTTTGTGTACTCCCCACCCTCCATCCACCTCCCCCACCCCCTTCTGTTCTCACTGATGGAAGAATTACGCTTTGTCGTCACATTATTGATACATTCACGGTACTATGCTCTTAAGACGTACGTCATCTGCTCTCGACAGGGTTATAATTCATATCTGGTACAGCCCACCTATTATCAGATGGAGCAGCAGAAACCCTCTGGAATTAAGTGGCCAAATGCGAGGTTCGAAACAACCCTCAGAGGCCATGCCTTCGCTTATTGAGTACGAGCTTGGTGTCAAACGGGTTCCTGGGATGGGGACTGGTAAGCGACGCCAGTCCTCTGTCCCCATAAGCTCTGGGCATGCTTCAGCGACCACCATGCAGCATGGCGGTGGAACGTTGTGTGTCAATGGTAACGAGGATCTTGGCTTGGCCGCCCAGATCGCCAAGACGGTAAAAACATCTGAAAAAAAAACAAAAAACAAAAATACACACAAAATCAAGATGTTCTGTGCGCCGATGAGATGCGTGGCTGTTGCGTGGAGCAGTCGCTAGCGGGCAACCTCTGTGGAACCTGTCTTACCATAGTTACGTAAGGCTTACTCAGGCACACGGTACTCGGTCTGAGTGGACCATTATTTCCTTGGCCACTCGTGGGTCCGAGATGGAATCCTTGAAATCTTCTTCTCCCCACACCGGGGAGGGTGTACCGACACGGAGTACTCACACCCATTTACCCAAAACAATGAGGGAGGCTAGTCCTCATGATAGCCAGAGTCAGTCGGTCTTTAGTAACGGGGCTCATTGAGTCATTAATCACAATGTGTTTCTGGTGACAAAGAGGAATGAGGGAGCTTTTGAAAGTGTCCCCCTTCCACACCCATAAAGGTTTGGAAGAACTTTCCGACATTTTAAAAATCTACAAAAATACTGCTTAATGGCTCATTGTTGTCAGAAACTAACAGCTCAAAGGAGGTGGAATTTCTAAATAAATCACAGAAATTGTGAAATGTGACAATGTTATTAAGATATAAAACTATCTCGGCTCAAGCAAGGGTGTGCTCATGTGCCGTGTTATCACGGACAAGTACACAGCAGAGCTTAACCAATAATGGGCATCCCATGGATAGTCAATGTAGATCAGTGAATACGAAGGAATAATGGAGAATCTGAGAACACTGTCACTTTCATTGTCGCACTCAATTCTCCAACGCTGCCTCAACATGTTATGGCTTTACATACCAAACCCTATGTGGTTCCACAAATCCCAGCGTTTGGCCATATAGCCATGAGTTGTAGAGGTGATGCGACCTGTGGGAAGTGCGGAAAAGCAGCCCATGATGCTAGGACTGACTGCCGTCTCCAGCGATCTGCATCAACTGCGCTGGGAGCCATCCACTCTGGAGCCGAAACTGCCCCGCTTTTTCTGAGCGACGCAAAGTACTGGAATTGAAAGTGAGAAAACGTATTCCATATAGCAAAGCCAGGAAAGAACATAAGGTGACGAAACCCGGTGTTTTGCCACTTCATATTCTTCCATGGTGCAGAGATCTCTTCCCAAGGTGGACGCTTCAACACAGACGACGTCCAGCACGCCTGTATCCACCACCTGTACTTGCACATGTACACATGCCAAGGAAAGAAGAGTAACGGTAAAACAACCCAGGCAGCTGCAACAAGAAAGACCAGCAAAAGTTCAACAGTGAGAATGTGGTGTCACCGCCAGACACCACACTTGCTAGGTGGTAGCTTTTAAATCGGCCGCGGTCCGTTAATATACGTCGGACCCGCGTGTCGCCACTGTCAGTGATTGCAGACCGAGCGCCGCCACACGGCAGGTCTAGAGAGACGTCCTAGCACTCGCCCCAGTTGTACAGCCGACTTTGCTAGCGATGGTTCACTGACAAATACGCTCTCATTTGCCGAGACGATAGTTAGCATACCCTTCAGCTACGTCATTTGCTACGACCTAGCAGGGTGCCATTGCCAGTTAATATTGAGATTGTAAAACCTGTACCGTAAAAAGCGATGTACACCAAATATGGATTAAAGTTAAGTATTCCAGAAGCTATGTACTATTTTTGGCTACTATAATTCCTTGTCATTTTCCAGACCTCACGCCAGCCTGCGTGAGCTTTAAACGCGTGCATTTCGGCCTCCTCTAGCTATACGGTGTTGGCTCTTCTGCCAACACATCGAAGAATGCACACAGAATGCACACAAAAGGCAGAGTGCTTGTCAGCGCCCCCTGGGTGCAGGTAAAGTATTCCGATGTTCAGGCCAAAGCTGTCCTAAGCCCTTTCTGACATAGTTCTGGGACATCATTGTGTTAGATCCAGGCAGCCTCTTCAGTACCCCTTGCTCTACAGGTACTTCACATCCCTAGTGCAAAGACAGGTTGAAATAAAAACCACACTGATGAAGTAGCTCTCATACTACAGTGGAGCTTGAATGTGTTCAGGATTCATGTGGAGGAACTGAAACTTCTGGCACAAGCTCACCCCTTCTGTCTGTGTTCAGAAGAAACACATTTTAAACATACGGACGACCCTGTGCTACAGGACTGTACACTGTATCGCAAGGATGACCTGTCAGGGGAAATAGCCAAGGGAGGTTCGCAGTGTTTGTCACTAGTGCGCACCATTCCTCTGGTCTGCCCCCTGGCTACTACCCAGCAAGCAGTTGCTTTTGAAATTTATGTGTGTCAGAAGATCACTATTTGTGCGCTGTATTTACCTCCGCAAGGTGGAATAGACTCTAAGACTGTGACAGATTTTATAGAACAACTCCTCCGACCATGTCTTCTCCTGGGAGTCTCCAATGAACATCATCTCTTGTGGGGCTCGACGTCAACTTGCCATCATGGTTGAGTTTTGGAGGGCTGTGCATCATCAGCACGTATACTCACATTCATTTCTGTACTGGTATTGGGTCATTCTCAGCCACCGACATCTCTTTCTGCTCTCCGACCCTTACAGACTCCGCTCAGACGACCATAATTCCAGTAACTACTTCTCACTCCGCATTCACCTACTAGATGGAGCGCTACCTGAAAAGAAACCACCAAAATGGATGGTCAGTAGTGCTAACTGGAGGCTGTGTTCGGACACCGCGAGCGACAGCGTCCAAGGTTGGGTGGAACACATCACACGAATAATGAGTCCTGCCACAGATATATCCATTCCCAAGGCGACAGCTGGACGAATGAGTGCCATTGAGCAATCCAGGACAGGCGTGCGGCTCTTCGACCCTCTAAATGCCGACCGACAGTAGACAACCCCAGAGTTTCGAATCGCGAGGGCCAGGGCTCATTAGGGAGAGTAACTGAAGGTCATGACAAGCCTTCCTGGGCTCCATTAACCATTCCGTTTCGTCTATAAAAGTATGGAAATTCATCTGAAGGATTTACGGTAAACACAGCCGTTTGCCAATAACAGCAGTGCTGAAACGGGGGTGTCTTGAAACAACACCCGGAGACATCGCTCAGAAACTGGCCGAGCGCTTTGCAAACAACTGCTGTCAGTGTAAGCCAGGATCCGGCTTTACGTTGTTACTATACGACTGTAGAGAGGGGGGAGTTCTGAGGCCTACAATTCCTCTTTCTCAATGCGGGAGCTCGAATCTGCGCTGTGTGAGGCTCGTGACGCTGTACCCAGTCACGGCCAAATCCAGTACTACATGCTTCGACATTTGCAGCAGATCACAGGAAATCCTCCTCGAAGGTTTTAACCTCATATGGCAGACAGGCAACATTCCAAACTCTTGGAGGCAGGCAACCTTGACACTTCTCAAACCAAGAAAAGACCGCACATGTCGCGGTAGTACAGGAGTATCGCTTAAAGTGCTGTGCAGGAAAAACCCTGAAGCAAATGGTTAACAGTCGTCTGGTCCAGTTGTAAGACACCAGACTACTCCTTAGCCGCTCTCGGTGTGGATTCTGGAGATTTAGGTCCACTGTCGACAAACGGACCCTTCTGGGAGTGGCCATTAGGCAGTCTTGTTGTATTGGCATCTTCTTTGATATCAGTAAGGCATATGACACTACTTGCAGACACAGTATTCTCACGCAGCGGCATCAATGGGGCTTTCTTGGCCACCTCGCCCCCTTCTTACAGTTTTTCCTGTCTCTGTGCGGTATTTTAAGACTCGAGTTAGTGACACGCTGTCAGGTCGATTTGAACATGAGAATGATCTGCCTCAGGGCAATATTTTTAGAGTTACCCTCTTTGCTATAGCCATAAACAGTATTACACCTATCATAAGGAGTCCTATACACTGCTTCTTATTTGTTTCCTTCTCCACCGTTTCAACAGCGAACCGTCATTTTCAGCTTGCAGTGCGCCCTTTAGAGGAGTAGGCTGCAAAGACAGGTTTCCAGTTTTCTGCAGATAAGTGCGCTTCATTATAACCGACGTCGTCGTATTTCTAATTTACCTGACTTGCATATAAGGGACACCATCCTATGTTTTAGTGGATCAATGAGGTTTCTGGGCCTCATTTTTGACTCGTCGTTGCCACACCTGAGTGACCTGACAGCCAGACCTCTCAAGGCACGAACATCATCAAGTGCCTTATCCACGGGTCTTAGGGAACGGACAGGGCTTGTCTACTAGAGTTTTATAGGGCTCTCCTGCGTGACTACGGATGCATGGTCTATAGATCAGCGAGGCCTTCTTGTTGGGAGATGATTGATGCTGTACACCTGTAGGGAATTCGGTTGGCCACGGGTAATTATAGGACCAGTGCGGTACCCAGTCTCAGTTCTAAGACCAGGGAACCACCAATTACCATCTGGCGGTAGCTCTTCATGGTTCGCAGGCTTGTATGTTCCTCGCAGCTCCGACTTCACCCACGCACTGTACAGTTGCTGTCTACCTCTGTAATGCCTTTTCTCTAATCGTCTACGAGTCACGATGCCGTTTTCGATCCGCTGGCAGCGTGTGTTGGAGTCACTCGGTGTGGAGCAAGTATGACCCCAAATCCAGTGTTAACCGTCTGCTGCTCTGGTCACAGCTTAATTCTAGATTTGGCGCAGTACAGGAGTGATCGCACACCTGCTTCCGTTTATAGTGCGTAATTTTCTGGCATTTTATCTTAGCACCACGACTCTGTAGCTGTTTTTACGGATGGGTCGAAACAGGGGGACTTTGTTGGTTGCTCTGTTGTTTTCAGGGATCGTGTCCTCCAGCCTCGACTGCCTCAAGACTCTTCTGTGTTTAATGCGGAATTATATGCGATCGTACAAGCACTAGAGCAGATGAGATGTTAGTCCAGTGGTAAATTTCTTCATTATTCCGATTCCTTTGTGTCCTTCACTCTCTGAAACGTTTCTACCCAGCAGATAGAGTAATCCAGACTATCCAGGACGCCCTCCAACTACAACGACTGGGGAAGGAGACGTTTTTCTACTGGGTACCAGAGCGCATGGGAATTGCGAGGAATGAAAGGGAGGATCTAGCACCCAAGAGCGCGGCTTATGAACCTCACTGTTGAGCCCCAGAATTTTGCATCTGTGGGAGAACGAGACGTAAAGCCCACAATGCGATTGTGGTGTACTTTCTTCCAGCCACATAGAAGGGACCACTCGAGTTCGAATAGGCCACAGCCCTATGATGCATAGACTCTTTCTCTGGCGAGAGGACCCTCCAGTGTGTGTCGACATTTTATTTTACGACCAGTGGGCCGCGGTCGACGTTCCAAAGGATCTGCCATCTGTTTCACGTTACGTTCAAACGAATATGTTTGGGGTTTTAAAGTTTTGTAAACTGTCCAACTTTTCTTCCAAGATTTTAGGGAGATGGTTTTAATGCGTTAACAAGGTGACTGGCTCACCCAACTTTTACGTAAGCGGTCAGTCAGTGTCACTTTTCTGTGCCTCCCTTTTAGCTCCTCTGTCGTTTTACTTCTGTTTTAGTCTCTTGTACAGCGTCTTTTATTCTTCCACGTTGTCTTAGTGTGTATGATCACGTTTTAATAATTTTATCCACATCTATTTCTTTTAACGTCTGTAAGGGCGCTGATAACCTCACCGTTGAGCGCCTGTAAGCAACAAACACACACACTCGGAGGAAACTACTGAAACTGAAACAGGATCGTTCGCTGCATGTTCACGGTATTTCCCATGGATGGAAATCTGTTGTCATTCACCTGGTTCCCCACAGATAGCTATCACCGAGCTCGCTGACTCAAATGTAGTTTCTACAATGTAATAATTACACTACAGCTTCATTCAGTTTAATTATTAGAGCTTGTATTTTATTACGAGACGTTCGTACTGTGTGACTTGTTGCTTGTAACATCAAGTAACAGGAATAAAACACTCTAATATATGACTCTCTCTTGTTTATTACAACAACAAAAAAAAGAAAAATCTCTGCTCACTCTTTTGGAGAAGTCGAAATTTGAGTGTACTAGAGCAACGTCTTTACTCTGCTCCTCTTGTGATTCAGGTGTATCAATAAATTAAAATCTCCGAAGTATCATGCAAAACGTTACTAAAAATCTAAATGTGCATGAAAACCTCGAACAAGTGACTGGACAAGAGAAAAAAATTTCTACAGTGGAATTTGCATCTAGTCCGTATCTCCAATAACATTCCGTGAATCGTTATGCTTTTCAATTTACTTCAAACGCTGGCGTACACATCGACGAAATGAAAAGGCTGTAGTATGTTCCATTGATATATGCGTCTGGTATCAAGAACAAACATACCAACGTAATCGAATGCAGCAATTTCAAAAGCTGCGGACTGGTACCCACGTTGTCAGTGCAGCCGTAAAACGGAACTGAGAGGTCACTAGCAATGACTGCCCGGAAACAGACATAGAGTCCCGAGGAACCGCTGTTCAGCGTTTTGTGTCTGCGTTATGTTTGGCAGTAACACAAAGCAGAATGGATGAACTACTGTGGATATATACATCGCAATAAGAATTATACGAGTGTACGTCTTTAGGAGATACCACAAGCACATATGCAACGACAAGTTGTAACTGAATTGACAAGACCAGATACTCGTTGCTGACACTAAAGAATATCTGAAATGAAGATCGTTATTAAAATTGTAAAAGATGATGTTATAATTGTCACAAAAGCTTATAAAAAAGGGAAGTGAATAAATTTCAAAAATATTCAGAAATATATACTAGTCGACAAATCCGACATTCCCGGATATTCATTTTGACAATTTTCTGTTAGAAACGACAAACAAACTGAACTCTTTGTGTAGTGAAGCATCGAATAATTTCATGTATTTGAGAAAACACTTTTGAATTTATGAAACAGTCATACTAAGAAATATGCACGATACACAAATGTATAAGTAAAGTATCAAAATTAAGACATGTGATCCAGGACACTTCTCGGCAGCTGCTTCGCGTGTCTAACGCATTTTTTTTTAAACGTCTCTATGTCAACGACTCTTCATAGCTCTGTAGACGGCTACCGTTTCCGCCTACAGTCCTTTCCGCTTCGCAGTTGAAAGTTGTCAACGGCGCTGCCAGGTGTCAGGGATTTCCTCGACTTGACTTGACTGTAGAGTGTCTTGTAGTAAAAAAGTGAATGTATTGAAACTTCATACATGATGTGACACCTTTTCACGTACCTCAGAGTTTATGCCGTAATATCTTTTGAACTACGTGTCGTACAACGATAATTCTGTGTAGACGTATTCAGTGGCATGTTTGGATACTGTCAGCGAAGTACGTCGCGACTACAGTTGATAAGAAAGAAATAATAAATTTAAATGCACGATGTAGCAGTTTTTCACGCATCTCATTGTTTACGCCGTCATATCACCGTAACTATGATATGTAGGATGTGCTTACCCCACAGCGATTGTTGCCTGACTGTAAGGTATACGTGTACCAAGTATGGTTGACAACGGTCAAGTGGTTTCGCGCGAACGCACTTTTATAATGTGTGTGGGTAAGGTCTAGTATCCAAAATTTGCTAATGTAACCATTTTGGTACACTAAGCTACAGAACCTTATGACGTTCAACGTTGAAACCATGTTCATATTAACGGGAAAAATACTGAAATGACCTCGGAGCTCACTATATATACTACATTTGCTGACGACATCAGCTAGTCTAGAGACGTAGAAACTGTTAGAGCTGATATGTAAATACTCCAAAATTCCTTGAACAAAGTACCTTGTAAATACCATTTGCAGAACATAATTAAACATCAACACCTCATCGAAAAGCTGTAAGAAAATTGAGGCACAAATATACTTTAATATAACTTTTATTAGTTATTCGTCTTCTCTTTGATGCAGCTCGCCACCAGTCTCTCTCCTAATGCAACATCTTTGTCTCATAGTAGCACTTGCAACTACGTCCTCAATTTTTTACTAAATCTATGACAGTCTGTGTTTTCCTCCACAGTTTCTACCCTCTACAGCTCCCTCCAGTACCATGGAAGTTATTACATGATCTCTTAACACGTGCCTTACCATCCTGTCCCTTCTTCTTGTCAGTGTTTTCCATATATTTCTCTCCTTGCCGATTCTCCGGAGAGCCTATTCATTCCTTACCGTGTGAGCCCACATAATTTTCAACATTACTCTGTAGCACAGCATGGGAAATGCTTCGTTTCTGTTCTGTTCCTGTCATCCCACGGATGTTTCACTACCATACAATGCTATTCTCCAAACGTTCATTCTAAGAAACTTTTTCCTCAAATCAATGCCTATGTTTGATACTAGCACATGTTTTACCAGTGCTAGGCTATCTTTTACGTCCTGCTTGCTCCGTCAGTCGGGTCATTTTTCTGTCTAGTTTGCAGAATTTCTTAACTTTGTCTGCTTCGTAATTCCCAATGCTAATGTGAAGTATCCCTCTGTCCTCAATTCTGATACTTCCCATTACTTTCGTCTTTCTTCAGTTTACTCTCAATCCATACCCTATACTCATTAGACCACTTCTTTGAGCAGATCCTGTAATTCTTCTTCACTTTCATTATGGATAGAAATGCCATCAGCGAATTTTATCAGTGGTACCCTTTCACCTTGAATTATAATTCCGCTATTGAACCTTCCTTTTATTTCTGTCATCGCTTCGCCGATGTATAGACTGAAGGCGAAAGACTACACATATGTCTTACATCCTTTTTAATCCGGGTACTTTGGAC
This sequence comes from Schistocerca cancellata, assembly GCF_023864275.1. Taxonomy (NCBI): domain Eukaryota; kingdom Metazoa; phylum Arthropoda; class Insecta; order Orthoptera; family Acrididae; genus Schistocerca; species Schistocerca cancellata. The sequence continues at coordinate 630,194,960 of NC_064630.1, forward strand.
TTCGTCTTTGACTGCCATTACTCCTTCTTGGTTCTTGTATAGGCTGTATATCACTGCTCCGTCCCTATATCTTACCCCTATTTCTCTCAGAATTCCGAGCATCTTGCACCCTTTTGCAGGTCGACTAAACCTATGACAATGACTTGATTTTACTTTATCCTTGCTTCCATTTTCAAACGCAGCGTCGTAATTGACTCTCTGGTGCCTTTACCTTTCCTGAAGCCAAATTGGTTGCCACCTAACAAATACAAAGTTTTATTTTCCATTTTTCAGTATGCTATTCTTGTGGGAAACTTGGATGGATGGGAAGTTAAGCTGATTCTACGACTTTGTGCCACTTGCCCCAATGATTTTAGAAAGGCTTATGGAATATTATCCACCCCTTCTGCTTTATTCGATTTTAAGTCTTACAAAGGTCTTTTAGTATTTTAGTCTAATATTGGATCCCCCCCCCCTCTCTTCTATACTTATCCCTGCTCTTCTTCAGGCAATCTTCCCCCTCATAGAGGCCTTCAGTTTTCCCTTCCCTCCTATCCGATCTCTCTTCTGCAATTAATAGTGGAATTCCCATAATTACCATTGCACTCTCAGTACTCTTTCCACCTAACCACCCTCTCTTCTACTTTTAACAGTGGAATTCCCACTGCACTCTTAATGTTACCACCGTCGCTTTTAATTGCCAGCTATTGGAACTCTCTTCTGCATTTAACAGTGGAACTCGTATTGCACTCTTACTGCTACCGCCGTTGCTTTTCATTTCGGCGAAGGTTGTTTTAACTTTTCTACATGCTGAGTCAGTCCTTCGGAACTGTGTTAGTTCTTTGAGAAGTTCTAACTGTAAAATTAGCTAAATTAGCCTCTAACGATACAGTTAAAGAACTCGAAACGATCTCGGAGATTTCATGAGTGGTGTATACACTTACTGACTACTTCCTCTCCCAAACAAAATTGTTTAAAAACGTCAAGATAAATAATGGAAAACCGTTCTGAGGGAGTGGTTTTATGTGCATCCAAATTCTCCGTCCGGAGAGCTAATCTTGAGCTACATAACCGCAGAGTACAGGGTGAATTTCTGTAGAGGAATTAAAATTTTATGGTTTATTTTAAAGAGCTTCACCAGAAAACACTATTACAATGATCAGAGAAATTTTTAACCGTCTCAAACGAATGAATATCAAAAGATTGACTATAAGTAAATGACGATGAGATTGGTGATATGATCCTACGAGAACACTGAAAGACAGAACTTGAAACAAGAACCGTATAGTAGACGACATTTCTTCAGAATTATTGAGATCTTTGGCAAAACTACTCCAGCTGATGTTCTAAATATACCAGGTTGGTGCAGAAGTTGATAGCGGATTTTTTTTATGTTGATGTTCGGGTGGCTATGGGTTATTAAGCGATTATCAGTTTTTTCTTTCAGTTCACGGTTGCTATTTCAGTTTACATATTGTCAATTTGTCATTTGTACATTGTGAGATGAGCGATGGATGCTAGAAAATGGAGTGCCAAGAGGAGGAATCGGAACATTTCCGACATTTTCTTCTGCTTGAGTTTAATAGAGGTATGACTGTACTGGAGGCAGTCAGAAACATTTCCGGGGTGTGTGGGAGTAATGCCATTTGACAGAGCACGGCAAGAAAATTCATTTTTGGTTTTTTTAAGGAGGATCGTTTTTACATTAATGACTCCACATTCAGCAAAACCTTTTTGGTCTGATGAAGATCGTTAGAGCCCATTAATCCACAACGATCCACATCTGTGTACACGGAACTGGGTAATATGATGTATGATCATTCCACCTTCGTGCGACATTTTCATTCAACGGAGAAGGTCAAAAATCGGGTGTGTAGATACTACATTTTGTAAGTGAAAATCGCAAAAAATTGTGTTAGGCTTTACGTGCATCTCTGCTTTCTCATCAGTTGGCTCATGAACAACGTAGTCCACTCCTCTCTGTAGAAAGATTTGCGTGCTTCCACAAAAGATAATGTTATGCATCTGCTGAAAAAGCGATGACCTGGTGTCCTACGAATTACTTTCCTGAGGTGTAACAGTCTCTGAACAATAACGTGGAAGACTGCGTGAAGTGATGCTACGCGATGATAATAACGTCCGCTTCTATTCTGCTAGATTGGCACAAATTACTACAAACGAGTTGTGTTGAGAAGTCATCCAAATCCCACCTTATTCGTCTGCTCTTGCGCCCTCACGTTTTCACCTTTTCCGCTCTCTGTCGAACAACTTCCAAGGTACTTCCTTTTCGGATAAAACTGCTCTCCGAATATGTTTCGATGAGCTCTTCGCCTGAAAACTATATGATTTTTGCAGTAACTGAATCGAAAGTTACCTCAGCGTTGGCAGACTATCGTAGAGAGTGAAGGAGAGTATATTATATATTATTGATAAATAAAGCCTTTGTTATGTGTATCTGTTGTGAACTTATGGAAGAATGCTACGAACGTATACACCAACCAGGGTACATGCTCTGAAACATCAAAAAGAATACAGTAACTCCATTTCCAAAAGAAGCAGACGTGAATATTACCAAACCACCAACTTAATAAGGCATGGTTACAAAATATTGACATGAGTTATTTACAGACGAATAGAATAATTGGCAGATACCAACTTTCGAAACAATCTATTTGTGTTCCGGAGAAACAAAAGAACACGAAAGCAGTACTGACAATACAATATTTATTAGAAGGTACAGTAAAGAAAGGCTGCCATATGTTTAAAGCTTTATACACTGAAGCGCCAAAGAAACTGGCACTTCTTCCTGATATCGTGTAGGACCCCCGCAAGCACGCGGATGTGTCGCAACGCGAGGTGGCATGGACATGACTAACGCCTGAAGTAGTGCTGGAGGGAAATGACACCGTGAATCCAGCAGGGCTGTCCATAAATCCGTAAGAGTACCAGGGGTGAACATCACTTCTGAACAACACGTTGCAAGGCATCACATATATGCTCAATAATGTCCTTGTCTGGAGAGTTTGGCGAGAAGAGGAAGTGTTTAATCTCAGAAGAGTGTTCCTGGCAATTCTGCAGCAACCCTGGACGTGTGGGGTGTCGCATTGCCTGCTGGAATTGCCCAAGTCCGCCTGAATGCACCACAGGCACGGCTGGATGCAGGTGATCAGACAAGATGGTTACGTGCCTGTCACACGTCAGAGTGGTATCCACACGAATCAGGGGTTCCATATCACTCCAACTGCACACGCCGTACATCATTACTGAGCCTCCACCATCTTGAACAGTCCCTTGCTGACAAGCAGGGTCCAGGGACTCATGAGGATGTGTCCATACCCGTACACGTCCAACCGCTCGATACTATTTGAAACGAGACTTATCCGACCGGACAACATGTTTCCAGTAAAGCTATTTGTTGTACAGTCATGAAGAGTACACGAGTGAGCCTTCGGCTCCGAAAGCCCATATCGATTATGTTTCGTTGAATGGTTCGAACGCTGACACTTGTTAATGACCCAGCAAGGAAATCTGCAGCAATATGCCGAAAGATAGCACTTCTGTAACGATGAGTGATTTTCTTCAGTCGTCGTCGGTCCCGTTCATGTAGGATCTTTTTACGGTCGCAGATATGTCGCCGAATTGACGTTTTAGTGGATTTCTAATATCGTACACTCGTAAAATTATCGTACGGGAAAATCTCCGCTTCATCGCTGCCTCGGAGATGGTATGTCCCATCGCTCGTGGGCCGACTAATAACACCACGTACAAACTCACTTTAATCTTGATAATCTGCCATTGTATCAGCAGTAACCGGTCTGACAACTGCGCCAGACACTAGTTATCTTATATAGGCGTTACCGACCGCAGCGTCGTGTTCTGCCTGTTTACCAATCTCTGTACTTGAATACTCATGCCTGTACTAGTTTCTTTGGCGCTTCAGTGTAGATTTACGGGAATATCACGGAAGCCTTCCCTGGAATACACTCTCTGAAATTCTGAAGATGGCACGGATAAAACATAGGTACCGACAGTTTGTCTGCAAGTTGTGCAGCAGCAATAATGAAGTTATAAGTATCTTAGAACTTGAAAGGGAAGTAGAAGTTGAGAAAGGAGGATAGTGTTCCATTGTAATTCCGATGTCATTCAATCTTTATAAAGAGCAAACAGTGATGGACATTCAGGAGAAATATTGGAAACGGATTTATCGTTTAGGAAAAAGAAATAAAATGTTTGAGTCCTGCTGAGTACATCTCTATTTATTTTCTGTATTATTCATTGTCATTGTTTACAACGAACCACCGTAGTATAGAAGATGTTGAGACTGATATTTTGATACAGGACGCATGTGGTCAATCAAGTAGGAAAACTACCTCAAACTGGGCTACAAAAAGTACCTAAGATACAGCGCACACCCGTCGCTGTAGAAAATTTAATTTAGTTTAAGTGTGTTCTGACACGCGTTTTCGTTGGAATGTGGGGTTTTCGAATTATTAAAGAAAACCGTACGAAAGTGATATTAAGCGTCTTCATTCTCGGAAACCATTCGCAATAGGGCATATGTCGACATGGAGTTTTTTGTTCAGAATCATTGATACTATCGTGTCTCAGAGCATGTACCTTTCCTCCTGACTCACCCTGTATATGCAGGACATCCTACAGCTAAGTATAAAACAAAATACATTTTACATACTTTATGTCTGAAATGTTGTCTTGTCTACTAGAATCTATGTTGCAAGATAATCTCATGGAGTCACGCACTGCAAATTCTACGTCACACTCAACACGGCAAGAGATACCGTTTTACAGGAACATTATTCGTATTTCTGTTTGCTGTGTGTGGTTTATTTCGACAAGACTAATACATGTACTAGGTAACAGGTAATGAATGGGTTTCGAGAAGTGTTTTGCAAATAGTTTTCACGTTCCTACAAGATATATCCAGAAAAAATGCAAAGAACACGAAATATTTTTGTAGCACTAAATTTTCTGCTATCATTTGCAGAAACTAAGCCTTGAGAGTTGGAAAGTTGTTATAGGGTATGCTGAATATGAGCGTGATAAAGACAGGGTGGTACACACATGCCTTTACAAGTCCTTCTAATATGAAATAAAGCAGACTTATTTCTAAGTATATGTCTATCCGCAGAGTTTTGGTATGTGGATAGATAATACTGCTAACGAGAGCTGGTCGTGTAGTGGCATGATCTATCGATAGATGGCAGTTAGTGTCCGACTCACGCGTGGTTGTGACTTGCGCGACTAGACGTAGCCTCTGTACCACCTGGTCTTAGAGCTGTGTCCTCCACAGTACCACATTCTCTGCTCTGTCTTCCTCGAGTCCTACTCCCGTTACACCATTTTCTGCTGCTGTTGATATTTCGTTGCACTCACCCGGCCAGAAATTCTTCTTGACCTCTTTCAATTTCATTTCAATGACCCCTTCTACTTATGGTCTCGTTATCTGCCCAGTGTGTGATCGGTTTCTTTCACATTACGGACTTTCTGATAGGATCTTCTTGCCGTAACTTCTGATTTCAATTGTTTGGAGACACTCGTTCCACGGCACTTTTGAACTCCAGACCGTTTGTCTATTACTGGTATCTGGGTGCCATATCTTAAAATGTAAAATTACCGAAATTATTCTAAAGAAAAGACATTTACATTCTGTGAAATGAAAACATTTTCTCAACGTAAACAGTTGTATCAATTTTCCATTACGTTTGTCAAACTTTCATTTATCAAATTTTGAATCACATTAAAACTGTATGGGTGTGTGTATTTCGTTCCTTGGTTTTGAGGGGAATCTCTAAAAGACTCTCATGTTACTGTAACTGTTGCTAAGAACACACTTAAATAACAACATTTTAATGATATGGCATGCGACATATCTACAAAAGCACTAGATAATGAATTATCAGTAAACTGACATCTCTCTCAATTTAGCAGATAACGGGCGACATGTAAATAGCTTTTACAATAATGACAACCAAATCACAGTATTAAATTTTTTCAAATTGTGTTTTGTATATTATTTACTGTTACTCTAGCATGCCTTAAGCAAATGTGTGTTTCCAACTGTTGACGCACTGACTAATTTAATCTACAGATGAATTACGAAAGAGAGACGTATCGCTGATATTTATGTGACATTCTAATCCGTTTTGCGGCGTCAAATGAACTTCATTACAGATAATTGCAGTATTTCGGTAATTAAGGACGAATACTCGAATTCGGCATGTGGTCAACTAACCGATTACTGTTTATGGTGCGTATTAATGTACCCCTTGTATTTACTCAGTTAAATGGTCCGTTATTTGAAGAACAAACAATCTGTTGCGTGCATTTAGTAACTAAGCTTCTGTATATATTGGAAATAACTGCAGTGGGTAACTTCGTATTTTGCGATCACTTCACGTAGACCATAAAAAGTAGATCATCACGGACTGCCTTCATACACAGTCATCCCCCGTATTTTCCTCTTATTAATACTTCTTTCGTAGAGGAAATTAACAGACACACAATAATTACCTCTCGCTGCTAATGCGAATTAAAGCACAATAGAAAGAACAGTGAATACAATACGTGCTACGCTTCAAAAAATCCAAATACGACTTGCCAAATAGTTGTTTTGAATGACTCAAACTGTTCATCAAAAACAGAGAATAGTACTTGTATGATGAATCCTCAGGTGCACGGGAAGCTGATTTTAGAGTTTCATGGTTTCCTTGAGAGTGAATGACAAAGTGAAAATAATCTTTTAGTGATATCGCTGCCAAATTTGTTTCATGTAATGAGTGATAGTGTCTTTTGTTTCAGGTAGATAGACTCATAATGATAACTAGACGCTAACCAAACGTGAATACCCCACAGTATATTAAGTTTGACTGCTTACGGGTAACTGGAATTTGTAAAAGGTGTATCTAGCACTAATCACTAGTTTGAAAGACTCATGGATGCAATAACTATTATCACACAGCTAATCTTTATAGTTTTATTCCTTTAATCACAACTGGTTTCAATAGTAACGGGTCATAATGAAGTCCTCCTGTCTCATAAATAAATAAACAAATCCAGTTGATATAAAAGTGCGAGGAGAAGATTGAACTGAATCTGTTATATTGTTATCATATAACTTCAGAAAATCGAATGAAGGGATGAAACACGAAACAAAGGTCAGAATTACAAATCCATCATGCAAATATAGCAGTAATAAATAAGGAAAACACCTTGTAATAGACTATGAGTTGTATAAAAAACCGCCAAAAATTAAAAAGGAATGAAGGATACTTTATGTATAAAATATCTCTAATCCATAGGTTAAAACTGGAGTGAGAGATATTAAAAGGAATAACAGGGACATTGTTGGAAAGTTGGAAAGTCATGTTAAGGTCTTATGGGACCAAACTGCTGAGGTCATCCGTCGCTACAGGGACATTGTGAATATATTAATGTATATGGTACAACTGGCTCTGAGCACTAGGGACTTAACTGCTATGGTCATCAGTCCCCTAGAACTTAGAACTACTTGAACCTAAGGACATCACACACATCCATGCCCGAGGCAGGATTCGAAGCTGCGACCGTAGCGGTCGCACGGTTCCAGACTGTAGCGCCTCGAACCGCTCGGCCATACCGGCCGGCCTATACTGTACAATATGGCATTTTGAAAACAGGTGCAAATGGCAGAAAATCACTAGAGACCTCAACTGATACTTCGTGGCACCTAATATATAAAAAAAAAGAATAACGTAATAGTTGATTACAATATCAATGAACTGGGATCTGCGAGATATTGTAACGTTACGTGTATGTAGGCGAGTTATTCGTCCACCTGCTACTCGTGACGAGGACAGGTGGATTTGCTTGCTTGACTGCGTATAAGTGGGCTGGCAGAAGCTGTCACGCTGCCACCCCAGGTGAGATCAGGTGCAGAGTCAAGGAGTGTGTGTCCAGAAATTGATGAATCGTTTTACGAGGAATTTTGATGTTTAAGAGGACAGACAGACCTCTATGAAATGGCAGAATGTTAGATAAGATACAAGACGGATTCTTACAGCCTTCTGAGAATCTATGATAATTTACAGACATGTATTAAACCAAATCTAAATACCTTTACGACCTCATAAAAGTGAGGTGCATTCTTTGACACAGCAGTATTGTCAATACATTTGAAATTACATAAATTCATATTTTACAGTCAATAAACATTTTCGGCCTGAACCTCTGGGATAACATATTTTAAAAGCTTCATGTTATTTCAGTTTATATCTCAGCTGACACCATTGCACTATAGCTATCACCTCTTAAAGCGATACACCTATACTAGTGTATATTAGTACTTGATTTGTTCCTTCTTTATATCTATAAATTGTACAAATGTTTATCAGCAAATGAATGCAGCATGAATACCTCATACGTGTTCATGTTTTTTTAATGAACAGTTACTATATTGGCAGTAACTTAATTTAAATATTAACTACAACTGATAATCCATAAATATGGTAGTTTAAGAAGTGGTCAATCACGTGTGTTAGCTGATTCCACCTTGTAAAAAGGGTAGCAAAAGACACCTCTCACAAGCAGGCCTAAATAATTGTTCAAACAATAATTAACGATAATCTGTTGTCACTTACTGTCTATGCACTTGTGCAAGAATATTGACATATTTATTTATTGACAAATCTTTATATGTATTTATTATGAATGGTCTGTGTGTGACCAAATGCTTATAACATTTGAGTATTTAAATATTGTTGTAATATTATAGTTTGCTCTGGAAAGTGGTCAAGCTGAATCAAATAACGTTTCCAGAACTTAAGAAAGCTGTAGTTTTGGCTTTCAGCAAATGGAAAAGCAGGCAGTAGTTGAACACTGTGTGAGTCAAATGGAGACTGGGACTTTACAAATGAAGAGCTTAAGAGAGCGATTCTGTACACTTCTTCATTTGTGCATGGAGGAGGCAGACTTGCCTGTAGTAGCGAGTGGTATTTGATCGTGTAGGTGATTGATTCCAAGTGGTGAATGGTCACTTCGTGCTTTACCATTTGAAGGGCCATTGCATTTTGAGAGGTCTGAATGTTCTCCAGAGTAGGATGCTTTTTCCGCTTGTAGTGCAGAGCTTAGGATAGACAGAGTATGTATTAATATCCTTTGTATTGTGCATGTTAATTTTCATATGATTATGTTGACCTCTCGACTGTTTTGAGCTGGTGAATATTTCGTGTATTGTCATTACGAAATGGATTTAGCTTTTATGTATCTTTTATTAAAATTTAGTTTAGGCATTTTGATACCATTATCGTAATACTCTCAAGGCAGCTTTTCTGCATTTGATAAGAGTATTGTCTGTTTGTATTTTAACTGAATATCCTAGAACCACTTCCACTTATTTGAGATGTCCTTCGCCGAATAGACATTAGTCAACATAATTCTCTGTCGTCTAAATCAATTACAGATGTTAGAATAGAGCACTTATTATTAAATTATTCATTTTTTATTTTGTATTTCTGTGCATTTTATCAATTCACAACTTTAGCCAAAGTGTTGACCATTCGACTGAAGGATCACAGCTACAGGTTCTAATCTGCAGTGAATTACCTGTGGCGCATGAAAACAAACGTGAGCGGATCGACTCTATTACTACACCGGACTGGCCGGCCGCGGTGGTCTCGTGGTTCTAGGCGCTCAGTCCGGAACCGCGCGACTGCTACGGTCGCAGGTTCGAATCCTGTTTTGGGCATGGATGTGTGTGATGTCCTTAGGTTAGTTAGGTTTAAGTAGTTCTAAGTTCTAGGCGACTGATGACCACAGATGTTAAGTCCCATAGTGCTCAGAGCCATTTGAACCATTTGAACTACATCGGACTATTCGTTTTAAATTGAGCCGTGCATATCCCAAGTACCTAAAGTACAAGTAGTCGGAAGTAAACACGTATCTGGTTTGCCTGTATAGATTGCTGTGTTGAAACAGAAACTACACTTAGAAATAATCGTTAGGTACCACAGCAATGTTACATAATACACGCATTACGCGTTTCTGCAGAACAAATCCTTGTTTGACCGTAGCTGCATTGCCTTGAAAACTATTTCAAAATGCTGTCTTTCTTGAAAAACTCCGGCAACTATTTTTGAAAAGTAAAAAAAAATGAGATTGATATATAAATGAAAAGCAGGAATAAGCGAGCTAAATATATCCATGCAAAATGTTACCTCAGTTTGTGAATCAGCCTAACAATTTAAACACAGCGTTGCATAGAATACAAGTCCATCGCTCTACACTTTTGCAATTACTTGGAAGCGCATAACATCAAGCTTTGTAAGACTGAGAGTTGATCTGTTAATGGTAGAGCAGTTTAAAGCCTGACGCATTATTCTGTTCAGTATGTCAGGGGTTTTTATGTTGGCCCTGTGTCAGTATACTTTCGTCATCAGGAAACATTCCACTTCATTAAGAGCCTTCTAACGCCTTCGGCAAATCATTTCTGTAGATCATCAACAAAACTGGACCTAGTACTAAACATTACAGGACATCATACTTAGCTATGTTAACGCAGTTCTCAGTTTCCTGTTGTTAAATCATTAGTTCAAAACGAATTATGGTATTGCGAGGAATGTGGTTTGGCATGTTGTTATTACCTACCTGTTCCAACATTTTTGAAAATGTGGTAGGAAGATGCGTCGTTATTAGAGTTCTGCTGGTTACCTAAAATTTTATAAAAGAGCTTTACTACTATTTTTGGCAGCCTTTTTGTAAATACAAGTTCACTAATCGAATAAATACAAAAATAAGGTTAGGGACTCGCTGTAAATATGTAAGGTGTCAGGCAAATCCTACACCTTCCATGAAAACCCTGACATGATAAGCAAATCCAGTAGTATGTCACATAGCTCCGAATAAATCGTAAAATTAAATTAACCAAATTAATACGAGTAACGAGTGAGCAAATGGAATACCACAGACTAACACAAGAATGCCTAAATGCATGTCATACCTTCCCACCGTGAGACAGACACAGTTAGAGGGGAGAAACGAGAACAGAAGCCGAGAGCAGAACCGTGTTAAGCTAGAAGGCCCTGCGATAAGGGACGGATACCCACGTTTCCAGCTAACAACCAGGACCACCCCCCAGCCCATGTTAAAAGCTAGAGCCCTCCAGAAGAACAGTATAGATCTTACGATAACACTAAAAGGGCCACGCCAGCCGCAAGTTTTAGCGTGGGACTTTTTCGCGTCTCTGTTACGTTGCAAACGTTAAAAACGTTGCCCCAGCACGAAAAGTAACAGCCAGGACTACCCCCCCCCCCCCCCCCAGTCCATGTTAAAAGACAGAGCTCTCCAGAAGAACAGTATAGATCTTACGACAACACCAAAAAGGGCCACACCAGCTGCAAGTTTTAGCGTGAGACTTTTTCGTGTCTCTGTTACGTTGCAAACTTTAAAAACATTGTCTCACCACGAAAAGTATAACGTTTCTCATTGGATAGACAGAATTTTTGTAGGCAGACCTTAAGGTTAACATTGAGATCCTGATTGGTCAGATGAAAACACAGCCAGATAGTTTTTTTTTAAACCAACTTCGGAAAATAGTTGTAAGGAGAAGTTAGAAAAGAGTTGCTTCCGAGACAGCGAGCTGGATGGAGCTGCACTGGGCGCCGCCCCCTGACGAACACCGACAAGGTAATGAAGGCACACGATGCCGCATTTTCAGCGCATAAAGCTTCACTCAGACTGCAGAAGTATCATCTGTTACATCCCCTTTTTATGTAATACTAGTGACGATCGTCAATTGAAGCTCGTGGTATTCACATTTGCTACGTAAGTTAAAATCTGAAACGCGATGATTTCTCTGTTATATAATTATTGAGAAGCCACATCAGCCACTGTAATTTACGACAAGTTAGATAAGTAATTAAAGATAATTGAGGGTCACTGTAGACCATTTTGATAGTTTTCTCTTTTGTGATACTTAATTTAAACCTAGATTATAGATGTGATACGGCATAGGTCATCCTTCAGGGAATATTCGTTCACATTTTTATTGAACGCAGTTGGTTTTTGTCATCCTGTATTAAAACATTTTCTTTTATCAATACTGCAATTTATAAACATGGTTTTGTGAGTAGAATAAAATTTCCAATGGTAAACTTAACTGCTTTTCCGACGTTATTTTACCAGCTAAATAAAAATAGGAAAGCCTTGAACCCCTTCCACCAAATGTAGTTAGTATTAAGATTCTTTTACGGGGAGTGCAGTGGAGTTGACGCTGAAATCATTAAGTATTTGGTTATATCATCGCTAGTTTCACTGAACTCTTCTGAACTCTACATGTCATGTGTGGTCTGGCGTCTCCTTACCAGCAACAGGTCCCAGGTTCAAACTAGTCAATTCCCTAGAAAACACACTCAGAGAGTCGTTGCGCGAAAGTGGTAGGGAGACACGACATAGAACAACAGACACCACGCAGAATGTTAGAAATAAAGGACAAGTTACCAGTATTTTTATTGGATTATCATCATAAGCTGGTGAGTCGCTATGTCTGTACGTTTCCTCTTCAATATTAATTATATCTACGGGTAGAGTATGTAACACTGCCTAAATAACTCTAATGGATGTGATTTGAACTCTTCATTTGTCTCCCTTTATTCGCAACTGCTGTTAGCAAAAATTCGTAAAAATTAGTAACCAATGTTTCCTGCATGCTATCAATTGTAATGCTCCAACTCTCATCATAGAGTTGAATATCATGTCTAACTGAATATATTATAAATTTGCATTGTGTTCTTTATGGCTCTCATTTTCTTTCTTGTATGCATACCACATATGTTTCCCATTTCTTGTTGCCACTTCGATTAATTTTACAGTACTCCATGTAGTGTTCCTTTAATTCCTCAGTTTTTCTTCTGTACTAAACGCAGCTCTTTTGCCCTGGGACAATATACATTGATCTGAGGTGATATTCATCATTTCTCTTCGATTCCACTATATGTGTGTCTTATTTTAAAAGAAAACTTTATTCATAGCACTGAAGAATAATTTTGGGAAAAATTAATCTATTATTTTCTCAGTGGACAGAGAAATATCTCCCCATCTTCATCAACTAACTTCTCACCTAAAAGAGCATAAGTGGTAGTGTTCTTATTTTATTAACTGAGTCTGACAGGCTGCTATTGGACCATCACATTTAGACTAACCATTCATAATGAAGATCATATCATTTCAGATACGGTGTCAACATGTAGATCGTAATCATACACTGTTAAATAGTAATGCTCTATTTCTTTAGGAAAATGTGGGGAATAAACAGGAAGCTGGTCTTATGCAACTTGAGATCCTGTTGATTAATGATATCACAAAAACGAAATCTACATTTAAATCGTCAACTTACACTCAGTTTACGCTAGTAAACCTTATTAGGGCTCTCTGTAAGTGCTTGATAAAGATGAAACCGTATACAATTTGTGAAGCACAGAACTGAAAGGACTATTAAGTGCAGAGTTCTTTCAGGTGTATGGATTTCCGTATATTTAACCAATCTACATTTTCTTTTATGATTGATAACATATATAGACTATGATATTCCCACATATCTCAATGTATTGGGACCAACTATTCACTTCACTCTTCATTTTACAACAGTCTGTTCTGCCTCCAGTCTTACCTTCTACTCCATATGTCTCTCTGAAATTTTGTAGATATTTAATTTGACTAATAACCTACTCGGATCACCGATTTCCTCCTAATTTATGATGTATACAGATCTTTGAGGGAAATGGAAGTCACAGAAGTGGGACCTTGAAATTTCAAAGCATATAGAGAAACCAGCATTTCAGGTGCCAGTCGGGCTAGTTATGATCCATATGCGTTAGCGTAGTTTCTATATGGGTGTTGGCGTAGCATAAAGAATACAGAATAGTAATCTGAGGGTCGTGGGGTCGAGTCACACAGTGGAAACCTTTATTTTTAGTTCTTACGTTGCTTACAGTGCAGATAAACTCAATTAATGCTCAGTATATTCTACCTATTAAATTTTTTTTATAAAAGACGAGAAAAGGAAGGATGAAGAAAAATCTAGGACTGGAAATAAATATCCAGGAAGGAATTGTAAAGGTTGTTTAGAACTACATATATAAAATTACTTTTATTGTTTTATAGTTCTTGATTTACTCAAGGAATGGATATATTCATTTATTCTTTGTAAGCAGTAAATTTCTCGGCATCATGCCACATTTTTACAATTAGCTTGTTGTTTTAATGTTTCCTTAGAAAAATAGTACTCTTCTCACAGTATTATCGTAAAATTGAGGGTTTCGGTAAAGAGCTAGCTACAGAATGAGCTCCATAACGTTAATCACCAACGGCCGACGGACTGATTTTACCCGAACCGAGAATCTATTGTTTGAGTGCAGCAGCCGATGGCTACTTGAAGGTCAAAATTAAACGAACGCAATACGAAATCCTGTATTCATTAATAATAATCCCTTCTTTGTTAGTTATTTGCAGAGTCCTCGCAAACGCTGCAAATACAAGTCATTCTTGGAAATTTATTATGCATTTCCCTTTCATGTCTTTTATGGAAATATCAACAAATACTATATAATGAGCGTTAGTTCGGTTTATGTGGAGTGTAAGTAAAAAAAAAAACAAAGGAAAGCTTCCACAGAGCGACTCGACCCCACAATCCTAGCATTACCGTTCTGTACTCTTTCCGCAACACCAACCGCTGCGTACAAACAGCGCTGACATAAATGCCTCATTATTCAACCGACTTGGGACAATTTGTTTTTCTAAACGCATCGCTATTTAGATCTCCAATTTGTGTCGCTTTCACTTTCAGCCAAGCCCTGCATATATCATAAATTAGGACGAAACCGGCGACGAAGACTAGGCAAGGTCCCCTTGTAGGTGTAATTCAGTTTTAATACCTTTCTTAAAATCTTTAAGGCACATTTTTATTATATTTTATTTCTATTAACCACTTAAGTTATATACCATTTGCAGTAAATTAGTACTCCCACTCATCTACAGATTGTTTTACTTCTTCAAATAAAATATTAACCCGTTTAGAAATTATTTTTAGTCGCCCGTTTAATATAGCTAATTTTTTTGGAACAAGCTATAAATTAATAAAAATTGTCATGATGTCAGAATAAACGGAACCTGTAGCTTATGATAACGTGGTAAGTTCTCTTCGTCACAAATGTGTGCGTTCCGTACTTGTACTACTGTACATCTGAATGTTGTAGATAATTATGTAGATCTGAAAATAGAAATAGGAAATACATCAACTTGTCGCATTCAGCAAGGAATCTAGGAATAACAACAGATGAAAATCTAAATTGCTCTGAGCACTTAACTGCACTGTGAAGAAGGGTTCAGCATGTCTTCATGCCCTATAAAACTATGCCGTCTTGGCTTGAAAAAGAGGCTCGAGCAAAAAAATATTCCTCTAATTATTGATTACTGTGTTGATATTCTTCAAGGCTTTTCTGGGGAAACTGAATGGTTGTGTTCTTTATATCTATGATGTTTGGCTGTTTGCTCATATTTCACCGTGACGTGCACAACTATCCTAGATGTGAGCAGACAAGCACAGAGTTTCCATTACCCCTGTTTTCCCTCCCGTTTCATCAACGTATACTGCCCCCATGCGACTCCTCGAACTTAACGCTCTTATCTGAACCACCGTTTCTGTGAAAGCAGAATCCTTTCTGTCCCACTCCACCGTTAAGCCACTTTCTCGAAGTCCTTATCAGTAGCAGGAGCCCGTCTCTGGAACCAAGTCCCTCAGTACCCTAGAGAACAGCATAACGTCCAGCTTCAGAAAAAACTTAATGGCATGTCTACTAAAGCAGATGCTATGATACCAATGGCCTTATAGGCACTTGTTAACTTAATAATTTTTTCATAATGTGGGGCCACAGTCATAATATATTTCTTTATAGTCAGTACCGCCATTAGACTGTTTTTTATTTACAGTGTTACATTTACACTTATGCAATCATGATTTCAGCTTCTGAGTGCCATTATCAAGTGTTTTACGTCTTATAAATTGCCTAAGTTGTAGTTGTTGTTGTTGTTATTGTTGTGGTCTTCAGTCCTGAGACTGGTTTGATGGAGCTCTCCATGCTACTCTATCCTGTCTAAGCTTCTTCATCTCCCAGTACCTACTGCAGCCTACATCCTTCTGAATCTGCTTAGTGTATTCACCTCTTGGTCTCCCTCTTCGATTTTTACCCTCCACGCTGCCCTCCAATACTAAATTGGTGATCCCTTGATGCCTCAGAACATGTCCTACCAACCGCCCCCTTTTTCTATTCAAGTTGCGCCACAAACTTCTGTTCTCCCCAATTCTATTCAATACCTCATCATTAGTTATGTGATCTACCCATCTAATCTTCAACATTCTTCTGTAGCGCCATATTTCGAAAGCTTCTATTCTCTTCTTGTCCAAACTATTTATCGTCCTTGTTCCACTTCCATACATGGCTACACTCCATACAAATACTTTCAGAAACGACTTCGTGACATTTAAATCTATACTCGATGTTACCAAATTTTTCTTTTTTAGAAACGCTTTCCTTGCCATTGCCAGTCTACATTTTATATCGTCTCTACTTCGACCATCATCAGTTATTTTGTTCCCCAAATAGGAAAACTCCTTTACTACTTTAAGTGTCTCATTTCCTAATCTAATTCCCTCAGGGTCACCCGACTTAATTCGACTACATTCCATTATCCTCGTTTTGCTTTTTTTTATGTTCATCTTATTCCCTCCTTTCAAGACACTGTCCATTCCGTTCAACTGCTCTTCCAAGTCATTTGCTGTCTCTGACAGAGTTACAATGCCATCGGCGAAACTCAAAGTTTTCATTTCTTCTCCATGGATTTTAATTCCTATCCTGAATTTTTCTGTTGTTTCTTTTACTGCTTGCTCAATATACAGATTGAATAGCATCGGGGAGAGGCTACAACACTGACTCACTCCCTTCGAACCATTGCTTCCCTTTCATGTCCCTCTATTCTCATAACTGCCATCTGGTTTCTGTACAAATTGTAAATAGCCTTTCGCTCCCTGTATTTTACCCCTGCCACCTTCAGAATTTGAAAGAGAGTATTCCAGTCAACATTTTATACTGTCGTATACTTGAAACGGCACTTTAAAGCCGATATTATGATTGTATAAGTGTAAATACAATACTGTAAATAAACAACAGTCTAATGGCGGTACTGACATTAAAGAGACTTGTTAACATCGTATATCTTTCTTTGCTATCAGATCTTACTCTTTTCCCAGTATTGTTACCTGGTGCAGTCTCCTTAAATTTCCATTCCACAGCACTTGCTGTATCAGAAAATGTTAATCTTATACACCTACGAATTGTTTTTATAGCTGCCGCTATCATTATTGTCATTATTTTTATTGTTACTGTTATAGCTATTACTGGCAACAACTGCAGTAGTAGAAGTACTTCCACTATTAACGTTATTAGTTCACGGTCAGTATCATTTAATCACATTACAACTGTTTTTCATAGGAAAATGCGATGCAAAAATGGTAGTGCATGTGGGAAACCCCAGTCCGAAATAAGAGACGGCCTGATGTCTCTAATCTAATCAGGTAAAATAAGAAAATAGAAAATAAATAAATAATATGAATGTACAAGGAATATGATTTGTAAACGATGCTTCCAAAGACTGTGCTATTGCTAATTTTGAAAATTTACGATTTCATCTTATGGGAGCACTTCTGCAACGTTATAAAAGTGATGCCTCTAGTTCGCAGAGTGTGCCTCCCACTCCGGGGTGGCCGTTTCTCCCCATTCTCTGCCCCTTTTTTTTTCCTTTTCCGCCCTTCCGCAGAGCGCCTGGCTGCAGACGGTCCTCGTGACATTTGCGGCGGCCGTGACCCGCTGGCTGCAGATGGTGGCTCCGCCACGCCCCACCCCTGGCCGCGGCTGTCGCGCGCACCGCCTGCAGATGGCGCGCGCCCCAGCTGCGCCGCAGACGCCGGCACACAACCAGCGCCGGTCGCTTGTCGCCGGAAGAGGCCGCCCTGCCGCGTCTGCTGCCCGCGTGACGCATATCCGTCCAGCCTGCCGTGCCCGCACGGCTACTTCCGTACCTCCGCCCGGGTGCGGCGCACGGGAGGGAACCAATTAGTAATTCTGCAGCACCAGATATACTCTCAGCGTTAATTAACTGACGCCAGGATTTTAGCTTTGCTGAAGCTTAACACACACCACTGAAACATCATACGATATGGTTGATAAATGACACTGATTATACGCCATTTCAAATGGTAAATGCTAAATTAAAATTCACCAATATATTTGTAGGTCACTAGTCTCAACCGGCTCAAATAACCTAAACAACAACAAAAAAGAAAATAAATGTACATCAAGTGCATAAGGAACTTCATAGGTTATTCACTTCCGTACTCGTTGACTACATATTCTGGAGCCACAAATGATAGGTGGTGGTTAAACAGAATTTTCAAGAAATGAATTAAAATTAATATAAGCAGGTTCTGTCAACTCTTCCTCAATCATAATAAGAATGATACCACATTAGTGCCGTTAAACGGTGAGGAGCCGTACTGCTTTAGAGGGAAACAGTGTCTCATAATTTGATTTATCATACAGTTTCAGACAGTCTCTTGAATGGCGGTATAGACTGTTTCATCTTACTTTCATCATCTACACTCTAAGAATTGAAAGACACACTACGAAAGAATTACCTGAAGTGGTCGAAAATCTGTAGATGTCTTGTACGTCTACAAACAAATAACTACGATTTCAAAAATATTAGATGATTTATTCAAGAGAAAGAGCTTCACAAATTGATAGCAGCCCTTTCGTCCGTCTCTGGACATTATGCAAGCAGTTATTCCGCTTAGCATTGATTGTTTGAGTTGTTGGATGTCCTGAGGAATATCTTGCCAAACAATATGTAAGTGACGCTTTAGATCGTCAGTATACCGAGCTGTTTGGAGGGCCCTGCCAGTAGTGCTGCAGACTTTCTCAATCGGGGAGAGATTCGGCGTCTTTGATGGCCAAAGTGGGGCTTCACCAGCAAGAAGACAGCTAGTACAAATTCTCGGCGGGTGCGGTCAGGCATTATCTTGTTGATATATAAGCGCAGAACGGCTTGCCATGAAGAGAAACGAAACGGCTTGTAGACTTTCGCTGTACACTAACTGTGCCTTGGATGACAACCTGAAGGGTCCTGCTATGAAAAAGAATGATAACCCAGACAATCGCTCCCGGCTGTCGGGCCTTATGGCGACACATCCAAATACATCTTCGCTGGTCATTGGAGATCAGTTGGAGGTGGAACTGATCACTGAGAGCAATCCTACGCAGTTCTATGTGATTCAAGGTCAAAGATGTATCAGGATGCCCCCCTGAGTGCGATGGAGTACCAACCCCACTGCCAACCGCCATATCGCTCGACAACCAAGAGTGATGGCCTGAGATGACATTTCATTTCATCCCCAGCACCCTTACAGCACAATTCTACGTGGCGACATTCCACTTCCATTTGGCTGAATTTCGTGGCAAGACATCCTGGGCTTACATTTCACCAGGATAATGCCCGCTAGCAGACGGTGAGGTGTTGTTTCTGCTGCTTATCTCTGTGCTTTACAAACCCTACCTTGCCCAACAAGACCGCTAGATCTCTCCCCTGGTCAGAAAGTTTGGATCATTATGGGCAGGGCCCTCCAACCTGCTCGGGATTTTCCCGATTTAACACGCCAGTTGGACAGAATTTGGCACGGCATCCCTCGGAAGGATATCCAACAAATCTGTTAATCAGTGCCAAGCAGAATAACTGCTGCATAAGGGACAGAGGTAGCTCAACGCAGACTTAACTGCTCAATTTGTGAAGCTCTTTCTCTTGAACAAATCATCAAATTTTTCTGAAACTGTAATGATTTGTTTGTCTGTACTTGTAAATCACAGCTTTTGATTTCCATTCCATTCGGATAGTTCCGTCGTGGTGAGTCGTTTTTTTTTATATCTTAGAATGCATTATTTCAGTAACTACTTAACTGAACAGTCTCTGAGAGGTGGTCTCTGGGCCTGTTCAGTGATTAGGTTAGTGTGTAATGTATTAAAAATATCTGATACAATTAGAGTTGTCATGAAGCTGAAATAAATACTTAAAATTCAATAAAAAGCAGTTTCCATCTACATCTACATCTGCATGATTACTCTGCAATTCACATTTAAGTGCTTGGCAGAGGGTTCATCGAACCACAATCATACTATCTCTCTACCATTCCACTCCCGAACAGCGCGCGGGGAAAACGAACAACTAAACCTCTCTGTTCGAGCTCTGATTTCTCTTATTTTATTTTGATGAGCATTCCTACCTATGTAGGTTGGGCTCAACAAAATATTTTCGCATTCGGAAGAGAAAGTTGGTGACTGAAATTTCGTAAATAGATCTCGCCGCCACGAAAAACGTCTTTGTTTTAATGACTTCCATCCCAACTCGCGTATCGTATCTACCACACTCTCTCCCCTATTACGTGATAATACAAAACGAGCTGCCCTTTTTTTGCAACCATTCGATGTCCTCCGTCAATCCCACCTGGTAAGGATCCCACTCCGCGCAGCAATATTCTGACAGAGGACGAACGAGTGTAGTGTAAGCTGTCTCTTTAGTGGACTTGTTGCATCTTCTAGTGTCCTGCCAATGAAGCACAACCTTTGGCTCGCCTTCCCCACAATATTATCTATGTGATCTTTCCAACTGAAGTTGTTCGTAATTTTAACACCCAGGTACTTAGTTGAATTGACAGCCTTGATAATTGTACTATTTATCGAGTAATCGAACTCCAACGGATTTCTTTTGGAACTCATGTGGTTCACCTCACACTTTTCGTTATTTAGCGTCAACTGCCACCTGCCACACCATACAGCAATCTTTTCTAAATCGCTTTGCAACATTATGACTGAGCTTCTGTTTAATTTGACACTTCAACTACATTGCATCTTCCAACACTGGTGAACATCCTCCGACCAAGTTAGAAAGTGTTGTTATCTTAACGAACTGCACTGTGTCTTTATAATCGATATTCAGCACACTACAGTTAAACGCACTGCTTTAGATATGAACGTGGACGTCGCACGCAGAAGAGATTGAACAAAGTTGGCGTTTCTGAAGAAACTGTTGGTGGATGAAGCGGACTGTTAATGAGGTATTACATTTAAAACTCAACTATATTTTGTTTTAATTTTTCAGTCTGAATGGGTGTTTCAAAGAATATGAAGATGCAGACATGTACTCCCATAACTGCATGGGCAGTAATGTGAATTGCGTTACTGAAATGTAACTCCATCTGAATTCTGTCTCTTTCAAAATAGGAGTAAAATTAATCAGTAAAATGACGAAAATTTGAGCATCTGGAACGGTAATTCACCTTCTGAACAAATTAATCTGTACCTGATGAGTAAAGTGGACAGTTTGGAAGAAAACAAAGCGTGGAATTAGTTGAGTTTCAGTGAGGGTATGTTGTAGACCTACAATATTATAGAGGTACTCTCAGAGAACAGCACAACTGTTGATGTCCATTACACATGTGCAAACATCGTCCTGATATCGGACGGCAGTATTGTTCAGTTTGTTTTTACCGCTGAGTTACACAAACAGTTTAAGTAACTAGATATAACTAGCATTATTTACAAACGTTCTTTTGGATGTCGGATTAAGATCGGTGGTGCAGTTCGTCTCACATATCATTGTCGTATGTTCAGCGGTATTGGATGCCTCAAAAGGTCCATGGATGCCGGATTATGCTTAATCAAAAATGGTTCAAATGGCTCTGAGCACTATGGGACTCAACTGCTGAGGTCATTAGTCCCCTAGAACTTAGAACTAGTTAAACCTAACTAGCCTAAGGACATCACAAACATCCATGCCCGAGGCAGGATTCGAACCTGCGACTGTAGCGGTCTTTCCGTTCGAGACTGCAGCGCCTTTAACCGCACGGCCACTTCGGCCGGCTATGCTTAATCATACCTGCCAATAGTTTGGTAAAAGTAGTGTTCTTTTGGCACTTTAATTTCACCCTCCATGTTTCAGAGTTTCGTAAAGCGAGACATCATAGTTGTGTAATTTTTGGTTTTGCTATACTCAGTCTGACAACGAAATAAGCTCTTTCAGCAAAGTTGTTGTGTGTCCGCTGAAGTATTTTTGCATCTTTGGGAGGTCTGATTGTCTATATTCGCGGTTTCTAAGCCATGAGAGATTCGTTGTTTAAATGTGCATTGATCTTTCTGGTTTTACTTGTCTTCAAGTTCAGGTCTATTTGTGTTGGAATGTGGTCTGGATTTTTCTGGTTGGTGTGAGTGCAACGCGGTATTTCAATGAAGAAATCGTGTGAGATAATTTCAGTTACTTGCCGTGGTGGATAATAAGTTAATGGTTAGATTATTTCTCCACAGTTTAATTCGAAAGTACTCCGCGCTCATACTTGCGACAATATTCTTCCACATGGTGAAATTGAAGTTTTCGTTAAATGGAAGCTGGCTGTAGGAACAAATGCTGTCTCTTGAATCCGTCGTGGTGCGGATTCCACTTTATCATCTTCTCCTATATTATAAAAGATCCGTTGCCTTGCTTAACGTTTTGTATTAAAGACAAATCCTTTCGATTACGCTGTGTGAGATTCACTTTCGTATTTGTTGCTCCGAGAACACGTAATTTGTGAATTACCAACATTCATTTGGTAAAAATATATCTATATATTAAGGAGATTGTTTTCTGTATGATTTCCGGGTGAACCCTGTCATTTCTTTGTCATATATAGGCTATGTAGCGTCGCGCTGTTACGCAGCCATATCGCCAGAAGCTACTCATATCAAACGCGTCGCGTGAATGTTCTGATGCATCAGACGCAAATCACTGAATAAAGTTTACGATCGCAAAACGTTGGAAATATGTATTCTCCCTTCCCATTAAATCAGATTTCAGATGCAGAACGGTAAATCGACAGCTGCTGTCACGGACGAGCTCTACTTAATATCTTATGTAGTAATCCGGCTCGTTAGAGAGCTATTACGTGGAAGTGGTATTCATTTCACATGTGCTACCTCATGTTTAGAATCTCTGATTGCATGTCTGAAAGGACATGCTCAGCTGCACTCCTGGAAACTATAAGCCGAAGGCAAAAATGTTATTCAGTTCTTCGTCAGTTTCTTGGGAAATCGTTATCTATTTAACATTTGAAAACAAATCATGGAAAATGCTTTTTCGTTGCGTCACTTTAGCTAAGCGTTTCTGTGTCTTTGTTTATTCTGTTAAATATACGAGGTCAGATTGCGTTTCCAAATTATTTTCTGCTGTAGTAAGATTTATACTTACTGCATAGGTTATAGGTTCGTAACATTCATTGCTGATGGGAGTATCTCAGTTCTCTCTATCTATCCCCCCCCCTTCCCCTCCCCACCACATCTCACCCTACTCTCTCTCTCTCTCTCTCTCTCTCTCTCTCTCTCTCTCTCTGGCGCGCGCACACACACACTCATACACACTCACACACACATACATACATCAAAATGAAAATGCGCCTGCTATGTTAACTGATGGAACTACCCTAAAATGCTGTCTCCAAAGACGACTTCAAAACTGTGTTTCAGTACCTCTTCCCAATAACCATTTTGTAAAATTCACTTCGAAACTCTTGAGAAGTTATGGCTCTGGTATTGAATATATTGATATTGAGTAAATTCTCTCAGTGCTGGCTACATCAATTCGCCTTACAACCCTGTTTAACATTCAACCAAAATATTCGCCTCATTTGGACCGTCTTCAGTAAGTGTATGCCGTAACAAAGAACGAAATTTTCATTTCGAGTCGAGGAAGCGAGAGCAGTTTAAAACTGTCACGGAATGCATTTGAGTACCCACGTTTCATTTTTGTGACGCGTTTCTATCATGAAAATATTTACACTCTAAGAAAAGAAAAGGACGACACACCATGGAGAAGTTATCCGAATGAAACAGAAATCGGTAAGTGTGGTGTACATGTACAGACAAATAAATGGTTACAGTTTCAGAAAAACTGGATGATCTATTCAAGAGAAAAGCTTCACAAATTGAGCAAGTCGATAACCCACTGGTCCACATCTAGCCCTTCTGTGAAAAGTTATTCGGCGTGGCATTGATTGATAGAGTAATAGGATGTCCTCCTGAGGTGAGGGAAATGGTGACAAGTTCTGTGTAACCGGCGCGTTATATCGTCGAATTCCGAGCTGGTTAGAGGTTACTGCCCACAATGCTTCAAACTTTTTTTTGGATTTGGGAGAGATACGGCAACTTTTCTGGCCAACGTAGTGTTTGGCAGGTACGAAGATAAGCAGTAGAAACACCCGCCGTTGGCGGACGGGCCTTATCTTGCTGAAATGCAAGCCCGGGATAGCTTGCCATGAAGGGCAACAAAACGGGGCGTAGAATATCGTCCCCGTACCGCTCTGCTGTAAGGGTGCCGCAGACGACAATCGAAGCGATCTTAATATAAAATGAGATGGACCCCAGAGCACTACTCCTGGTTGTTGGGCCGTATGGCTGGCGACCCATATTAAAAACTTGGAACATTACCGTCAGGGCCCTCCAACCGGCTGTGGATTTTGACACTCTAACGCGACTATTGGACACTATTTGGCGCTATATCGCTCAGGAGGACATCCAATAAATCTATAAATCAATGCCGAGCCGAATAACTGCCTGCATAAGGGCCAGAGGTGGACTAATGCGTTATTGACTTGCTCAATATGTGAAGCATGGTCTCTTAAGCAAATCAGCCATTTTTTTGGATTTGTAATCATTTGTCTTTCTGTAGATGTTCGTCATATCATTCGGATAGTTCAAATTTTCTTAGTGTGTACGTGACGGGCGTTTGTGAAGAAGTGTACGCCAAGAATCCAGTGAGCTAGAGACGTATACGTTACGATGTTCTAGAACGTTCCCGCTGAGGTGGGAGACCCACTTCAATTATTCACATGACGGGTGCGTCGCACCGCGACTTGTATCTCAATGAATTCCGTGCAGCGGCGCTCCTTCTTGTGTTCTACACCATTCCTCATCCTTTCCTTCATCTTCCTACTTTGATTCGTAACTTTGTCGAACAAGAATTCGACATACAGATATGGAAACACCGCGGGAGATGTATGCTCGGGCATAAGTGCAGACGCTAGCAAAGCCTGCTGGTTGTGCTGTTGTATCTGACCACGAATGGCAACAGTGAAATGGCCTTAATACGTTGCAACTCTCAGGCGTGGACAGTACAGTGTTATGTGTAGCTGGGAGTGCATTATATAGCTACTACGTGAATCTGAAAGTGGGTAAATGGTTGGTGCTCGTATGGTGGTTTCTAGGCAAGGTAGCTGAAGTGTTTGGTGTTTCAACAAGAACAGTAGCTAAGATTTACACCGCATACAGGGAAAGGGGAATAACGACGTTCGGTAAATCACAGTGCAGACGGAATTGTGTGTTGAGCCTTCCTGATAGATAGTTATTGAAGAGTACCGGAAGATAAATAAGAGGGCGAAAGCTGCAAAATTCACTACAGAACTGAATGTCGCGTTGTCGAACCTAGTGTGTACCAAAAATCGGAAGGCAGCTCCACAAGCAAGGAATTGCTGGTTCAAATGGCTCTGAGCACTATGGGACTTAACATCTTAGGTCATCAGCCCCCTAGAACTTAGAACTACTTAAACCTAACTAACCTAAGGACATCACACACATCTATGCCCGAGGCAGGATTCGAACCTACGACCGCAGCAGTCCCGCGGTTCCGGACTGCAGCGCCCAGAACCGCACGGCCACCGCGGCCGGCGGGAATTGCTGAGCGAGCTGTAAATCCAAAACCATTCTTCAGTGATGCAAATGCTCGTAACAGGACAACGTGGTGGCGAAGCCACAAAACCTGAACCGTGGAGCAATGGAAGAAAATCATGTCTTCGGATGAACGTTGTTTCACACTCTATCAAACTGATGGCAGAGGTTACGTCGTAAGCGTGAAATGTGTCAGATTGTCGGAGATGATTTGAGCAGCCACATCGTGATATTCCATAACAATCATGCTTACTCTGGTGTATCCTAATACCGCCAAATATTGTGTGACCATTTTGGCTTATGAAGCCCATACCATAATAAAATGTTTTGTTTCCCAACAGTGGTGCTGTGTACCAGAAACACAGGACCACTATTCACACATTTGTGGGAACGAAGATGAACTATCTCATCTCCCCTGGCCACCAGTCATCAGATATCCATGTTGTCGAGCCTTTATGATTTACTGTGAATAGAGAAGGGAGCGTGATCACTCTACATTTCCATCATTACTGAAAATGCCACTATTTTGTAGGATACGAGATTCCGCGCAAGACAATATATGACCTCTTTTTATCCATTCCGAGACGATTGGAAGCTGTTCTGAATAGCAATGGGTTTCCTTCGCCGTATTAAGTACGGTAATGTGTTTTCACGTTTTCATATTTCTATTCAAACCCTCTACATTTTATTATTAGCGTATGATTTATTAGTGGCGTAAGATCTCCGGGTACTATGGTATTTCTTAGCTTCCATTCCATTACAACATTTCTCTCTCTCTCTCCCTCTCTCTCTCTCTCTCTCTCTCTCTCTCTCTCTCTCTGTCTCTCTCTCTCTATCCCTCTCTCTCTCTCTCTCTCTCCTTCCCTTCCTCTCGCTTTTCGTCATTATTGGCACCACACAAACTAGTCACCACAGCGCTTATGGTTCTTTCGCTTCTCCAACACCTAGTAACGAAAATAAATAATACTAATTTAAATTTTATTAATTTCAGTAAAGCTTAAGAACTGATTCTTGCTGTGTATTTTATGTTTCACATTTTAGATTTATATCGAACGAGACTGCAGCCGTGCGAGTTCCACTTTATGTACATTCAACCTGCCCAAGCCCACGCGTTTACTTGTGGCCTATTATTCTGACTCGTCGGAAAGGCAAACATGCAATATTTTCCTACCTACTTTAGATTAACTTTATCATTGAGGGTGACATTTCGACAACGACTTCACTGGTAGAAATTCAGCTCAATCAGAATAACAGAGAATAAATATTACCTGTTTACATTAGTAGCTAGCATCCACTCCAAAAATTGAAGGATGTGATCAGGTGTGCTGCAGCAGATGTAAATTAAACAAGAAAATGAAACTAAATAAGACGGTTATATGTGAGCACGAATTTTGTCCCTGTTGATCACAGTTCCGCTAAGCTTCGTAGCCCACTCTAACTTTCAAACTTTTCCGTGGTGCTGTCTGTGGTGTGTCGACTCCAAGACATTGTCTACTTGCATAGTGGTTTCTCGCAGCTAAGCTTCCTAAGCTTTGAGAAAGAATGTTCATAAAGGAGTCGATTCTATGATGTTAACGCTGGACCTGGGTCTATCTTAACACATTCAAGTAACATACATTTTCTGCAAATCTGACTGTATTCTTCAAATATCACTAAATCCTTATGAAAACTACCAGTCTTCGTTACGTAACTATGAGCACTCCTAGAAAGTTATCCATTTTAGTTTTCGAGGCCTCTTATGGTGTCCTCCTTCCACGTAGTGCAGAAAAGAACAGCCATATTTATACCTGAGACTGACAACTGTCTACGCCAGCACACCGGCCGGCACTAGCAAACATTGTATAGCAGGCGCTGAACTAGGCGCGCCTACGGCAAGAGAAGACTGAGATACGTCGCCAAGTTACGTGCCGATAACGCCCCTGGGCAGCGTGCATATAGGCCGCCACCGCCGATTCAGCTGTCTCAATCTCTCAATCTCAGTACCTCAGTACGTCACACTGTGCTCTGTCATCGACAGTGATAGTCGTCGCCTTGCACCTTAGCTACCTGTGAGGGAACGTTATTCATTGTATATACACTCCTGGAAATGGAAAAAAGAACACATTGACACCGGTGTGTCAGACCCACCATACTTGCTCCGGACACTGCGAGAGGGCTGTACAAGCAATGATCACACGCACGGCACAGCGGACACACCAGGAACCGCGGTGTTGGCCGTCGAATGGCGCTAGCTGCGCAGCATTTGTGCACCGCCGCCGTCAGTGTCAGCCAGTTTGCCGTGGCATACGGAGCTCCATCGCAGTCTTTAACACTGGTAGCATGCCGCGACAGCGTGGACGTGAACCGTATGTGCAGTTGACGGACTTTGAGCGAGGGCGTATAGTGGGCATGCGGGAGGCCGGGTGGACGTACCGCCGAATTGCTCAACACGTGGGGCGTGAGGTCTCCACAGTACATCGATGTTGTCGCCAGTGGTCGGCGGAAGGTGCACGTGCCCGTCGACCTGGGACCGGACCGCAGCGACGCACGGATGCACGCCAAGACCGTAGGATCCTACGCAGTGCCGTAGAGGACCGCACCGCCACTTCCCAGCAAATTAGGGACACTGGTGCTCCTGGGGTATCGGCGAGGACCATTCGCAACCGTCTCCATGAAGCTGGACTACGGTCCCGCACACCGTTAGGCCGTCTTCCGCTCACGCCCCAACATCGTGCAGCCCGCCTCCAGTGGTGTCGCGACAGGCGTGAATGGAGGGACGAATGGAGACGTGTCGTCTTCAGCGATGAGAGTCGCTTCTGCCTTGGTGCCAAAGATGGTCGTATGCGTGTTTGGCGCCGTGCAGGTGAGCGCCACAATCAGGACTGCATACGACCGAGGCACACAGGGCCAACACCCGGCATCATGGTGTGGGGAGCGATCTTCTACACTGGCCGTACACCACTGGTGATCGTCGAGGGGACACTGAATAGTGCACGGTACATCTAAACCGTCATCGAACCCATCGTTCTACCATTCCTAGACCGGCAAGGGAACTTGCTGTTCCAACAGGACAATGCACGTCCGCATGTATCCCGTGCCACCCAACGTGCTCTAGAAGGTGTAAGTCAACTACCCTGGCCAGCAAGATCTCCGGATCTGTCCCCCATTGAGCATGTTTGGGACTGGATGAAGCGTCGTCTCACGCGGTCTGCACGTCCAGCACGAACGCTGGTCCAACTGAGGCGCCAGGTGGAAATGGCACGGCAAGCCGTTCCACAGGACTACATCCAGCATCTCTACGATCGTCTCCATGGGAGAATAGCAGCCTGCATTGCTGCGAAAGGTGGATATACACTGTACTAGTGCCGACATTGTGCATGCTCTGTTGCCTGTGTCTATGTGCCTGTGGTTCAGTCAGTGTGATCATGTGATGTATCTGACCCCAGGAATGTGTCAATAAAGTTTCCCCTTCCTGGGACAATGAATTCACGGTGTTCTTATTTCAATTTCCAGGAGTGTAGATGGTATATGAACACGGACAACATTCAAGAATTAGAACATGTTATTTGATTGCTGTTTACCAGAGAACTTCATATTGGACATTATTGAAGTTAATTACTTAATTGGTACCTGTAATAAAGTGTATATTATCCACGTGTTCATTTTGCGTTGTAATGACAGGAAACAGGTCACCCACCTGTCATACCACCTTCTCATCCAGCCAGACATCACCAAATTTTACAAGAGGGCAGAGCCACAACAGTTGATTCAGGTGTTATGTACTTCCATAATTCGTACCACCGGGCTAACTAATACCTACGGGCACACCCATCAGGTGGTGAGCTGGGGTGGCGTCCAATTAGCAGTCCCAACAAGTCCTTGTCTCATTTCGCACACATGACTTTTGTAGCGTACGTTTCACCATTCTGTATATTCCGCCACTCTGTCCCAATGATTAACTTTTTCAGTAGTGTCTTTTCAATCTTCTGTTTGCATTTAATACGTTATTTCCACGCAGAATTTATGATATGCCAACGGCCTTACCACAGTGGTAACACTGATTCCGTCAGATCACCGAAGTTACGTGCTCTCGGACTTGGCTAGTAATTGGATGGGTCACCGACCTGGTCTTCCGAGTTCTGTTGGCAATCAGGATGTTCTCAGCCCTTGTGGGGCCAATTGAGGAGCTGGTCGATTGAGAAGTAGCGACATCGGATGCGAAAACTGACAACGGCCGGGAGAGCGGTGTGCTGACCACATGCCACTCCGTACCCACATTCAGTGACGCCTACGGGTTGAGGATGACACGGCGGCCGATGGGTATCCTTAGGCCTTCAAGGCCCGTTTGCACGGTGCTTTTTTGTACGAGGGTGAGTCAATGAAATCCTTAAATTTGTAATAACAAATGGAAATTTCGCGCCGTGTCCTGTAAGTTGGTAACAGCGTGCAGAACAGCCTGTAGGTGGCAGCATAGTGCAGATGCACACATACCGTCGCAGTATCAGTATAAAACTGGCCGTTCCACTTGCGACTTGCACCAGGGAAAAACCGCGTTCTGTTATTCGGTTTTTGCGTAGTGAAGGTGTGAAACCTATTGAAATTCATCGACGAATGAAGGTTCAGTCCGGTGATGGATGTTTGTCACAGCAACAAGTCTACGAATGGCGTAGAAAGTTCGCAAATGGTGTGACTTCAGTGGAAGATGCTCCTCGTCCAGGTAAGGCACAACGAGTTGTGACTCCACAGAACATTGCAGCAGTTGAAGCCATAGTGAAGGAAAACCGCCGAGTGACACTGAATGACATTGCAGCATGTTTACAGATTAGTCATGGGTCAGCACACCACATTGTGCATGATGTGCTCCAGTTTCACAAAGTGTCTGCAAGATGGGTGCCACGGCAGCTGACTCCTAAAATAAGAGAAAGACGTGTTGATGCTTGTGAAGAACTTCTTTGACGTTTTGAACGAGAAGGTAATGGCTTCCTTGCAAGAATCGTTACTGGGGACGAAACCTGGGTTCAGTTCCACCAACCGGAAACGAAGACATCGACCAAGGAATGGCGCCATTCTTCATCACCAAGTGATTTCCATATGTTTGGACCACTCAAAGACGCAATGGGAGGAAAGAAGTCCCGTTCTGATAAAGAGGTACGCCATGCTATGCATGAATGGTTGCGCGGACTACCAAAAGAATTTATTTCTAAAGCAATTTATGCACTTTGTAAGCCCTCGAGGACTTGCATTGAGCATGGGGGGGGGGGGATTATGTTGAAAAGTGATACAGCTGTGTACCACTTCTGCACAATAAATAATATTTAAAAAAAATATTGAAGTTTCTCATTTGACTCACCCTCGTGGTTCATGATACTGTTTTGTATGATACGTGTTTACCTGAATAAATCACTACAGATCTATTTACAATTACAAATAGAGTAAATGAATGATGATGATGAAGTCCCACAATTCTTGACAGAGCGTAGGGGAACAAAGCAGGGGACCCGCACCGCTGTACTAGGCAAGATCCTAGTGCATGTGATTTGCCATTGCCTTCCGACCGTAATGGGGATGAATGATGACGATGAAGACGACACAACAACACCCAGTCATCTCGAGGCAGGTGAAAATCCCTGACCCTGCCGGGAATCGAACCCGGAACCCCGTGCTCGGGAAGCAAGAACGTTACCGCGAGACCGCGAACTGCGGCCAGTAAATGATTAGTGCAATAAAAAAGTAATGCATTTTAAGTTTGCTTTAGTTGTTTTTCGATGTATGGTATACACTTGGTTGTGCTGAAAGGAGTTCGTCTTTACTGTTTCTGTATATTGTGAAAAGGTGAAAGTGCTTTCCCAGAGGCGTAGATGGGAAGTAAGAACTCATTGCAACTCTCCCTCCCTAAAGGATCGACTTTATCCTCTACTACAAAACATGCTCGTAGTATTTGCCGACCTGGAAAAAGCGTTCGACGACGTGAAATGGCACAGGGTCTTCGTAAGAGATGTGAGAAAAATAAGGATAACCTATTGCGAGTAATACACAGTACGTAGAAGAACCAAGAGGGAACAGTAAGAGTGGAAGATCTAAAACGACGTGATCGGGTTAAAGACGGTGTAAGAGAGGCATGCAGTCCTTCGACCCTGCTGTTCAATCTATACATTGAAGGTGTAATGACGAAAATAACAGAAAGGTTCAAAGGTAGGATTAAAATTCAAGGTGAAAGGATATGAATGTTAAAATTTACTGATGATATTTCTGTCCTCAGTGAAACGTGAGAAGAATGACAGGATATGTTAAATGTAGTAAACAGTGTAATGAGTACAGAGTAGGGTTGAGAATCAGTCCAAAAAAGACGATAGCAGCGAGAAACTTAACATCAGAACTGGGGATCATAATGTAGGTGAAGTTCAGGAATTCTGCTATGGCGGCAGAAAAAAGCCAATGACTGACGGAGCAAGGAAAATATAAAAAGCGGATTAGCACTGACATAATGGGCGATCCTGTCCAGCAGAAGTCTACTAGTATCACGGACCTCAGTTTTTGTAGGAAATTTTTGAAAATTTGTATGGTAGTGAGGCATGGACTGTGGGAAAACCGGAACAGAAAACAACAGTAGCATTCGAGATGCGGCAGAAGCATGTTGAAAGCCGGATGGACTGATAAGACAAGGAATGAGGAAGTTCTCCGCAGAATCACCGACGAAAGGAATACGTGAAAAACACTGAAAAGAACAAGGCACAGGTTGACAGGACCTGCGTTAAGACTTCAGCGAATTACTACCATGGTACTGGAGTGAGGATGAGGAGGAGGTTGGTGTTTAACGTCCGGTAGACGACGAGGTCATTAGTTACGAAGCAAGCCCGGATCAGGGAAGGATGCAGAAGGAAATCGGCTGTCTCCTTTCAAAGCAATCATCTCGGCATTTACCTTAAGCGATTTAGTGAAATCCCGGAAAATTTGAATTAGGATGGCCGGACGCGGGTGTGAAATGTTGTCTTTCCGAATGCGGGTCCAGAATACTAACCACTGCGCTACCTCACTCGGTGGTACTAGTTTGGGTTGTACAAGGTAAACACGATATAGGAAGAATACGTCCAACAGAAAATTGAGGATGCAGGTTTCAAGACCTACTCTGAGATGAAAAGGGCGGCACAGGGAGGGAATTCGTGGCGGGTAGCATCAAACCAGCAGACCAGTCGGAAGATTGATGAATGAGAATAACTTAAAATACAAAATAAACAAGTTAAAAATAAAATAAAGTAAAGAAAAAGAAGCTGATTTGACCTCGTGCACATTTATAATGGAACATATCGAGCGTCATGAGAGATTAAGGGTGGACAGAAGTAGCATGACATCTACTTAAATAAGAATCCATTACACAGTCAGTAAAATATATATTGGAAAATACCCACATACAATATACAGGGTGGTCCACTGATGGTGACCGGGCCAAATATCTCACGAAATAAGCGTCAAACGAAAAAACTACAAAGAACGAAACTTGTCTAGCTTGAAGGGGGAAACCAGATGGCGCTATGGTTGGCGCGCTAGATGGCGCTGCCATAGGTCTAACGGATATCAACTGAGTTTTTTTTTTTAATACGAAACCACATTTTTTGTTACATATACGTGTAGTACGTAAAGAAATATTAATGTTTTACTCGGATCACTTTTTTCGCTTTGTGATAGATGGCGGTGTAATAGTCACATTCATATGGCTCACAATTTTAGACAAACAGTTGGCAACAGGTAGGTTTTTAAATTAAAATACAGAACGTAGGTACGTTTGAACATTTTATTTCGGTTGTTCCAATGTGATACATGTACCTTTGTGAACTTATCATTTCTGAGAACGCATGCTGTTACAGCGTGATTACCTGTAAATACCACCTTATTGCAATAAATGCTCAAAATGACGTCCGTCAACCTCAATGCATTTAGGAATACGTGTAACGACATTCCTCTCAATTGCTAGTAGATCGCCTTCCGTAATGCACTTACAATGCGTTGACACATGTTGTCAGGCGTTGTCGGTGGATCACGATAGCAAATATCCTTCAATTTTCCCCACAGAAAGAAATCCGGAGACGTCAGATCCGGTGAACGTGCGGGCCATGGTATGGTGCTTCGACGACCAATCCACCTGTCATAAAATATGCTATTCAGTACCGCCTTAACCGCGAGCGAGCTATGTGCCGGACAGCCATCATGTTGGAAGTACATCGCCATTCAGTCTTGCAGTGAAACAACCTGTACTATCATCGGTAGAACATTACGTAGGAAATCAGCATACATAGCACCATTGAGATTGCCATCGATAAAATGAGGGCCAATTATCCTTCTTCCCCTAATGCCGCACCATACATTAACCCGCCAAGGTCGCTGATGTTCCACTTGTCGCAGCCATCGTAGATTTTCCATTGCCTAATAGTGCATATTATGCTGGTTTACGTTACCACTGTTGGTGAATGAAGCTTCGTCGCTCAATAGAACGCGTGCAAAAAATTTGTCATCGTCCCGTAATTTCTCTTGTGCCCAGTGGCACAACTGTACACGACGTTAAAAGTCGTCGCCATGCAATTCCTGGTGCATAGAAATATGGTACGGGTGCAGTCGATGTTGAGGTAGCATTCTCAACGCCTACGTTTTTGAGATTCGCGATTCTCGCGCAATTTGTCTACTTATGATGTGCAGATTAGCCGCGGCAGCAGCTAAAACACCTACTTGGGCATCATCATTTGTTGCAGGACGTTTCACATGTGGCCGAACGCTTCCTGTTTCCTTAAATAACGGTCCGGACCCTTGGATGATGTCGTCCAGGATACCGAGCAGGATACATAGCACACGCCCATTGGGCATTTTGATCACAACAGCCATACATCGACACGATATCGACCTTTTCCGCAATTGGTAAACGGTCCATTTTAACGCGGGTAATGTATCACGAAGCGAATACCGTCCGCACTGGCGAAATGTTACGTGATACCATGTACTTATAGGTTTGTGACTATTACAGCGCTATCTATCACAAAGCGAAAGAAGTGGTCCAACTAAGACATTAATATTTCTTTACGTACTACACGAATATGTAATAAGAAATGGGGGTTCCTATTAAAAAAACCTGTATATTGAAGCTCACACAATCGAACACCGAAAACAAGCACCAAAGTAAGTCGAAAAAAATGTCTGTAACGAGGTAGTTATTACGGGACAGGGAGGCAAAGCGCAGTCATTCTAGAAAAATCATACACGTGTGACTTAAGTAATGAGCGAACATTTACAAATTGGAAAAATAAGACACGTAATAGCGGTTGTATGAGAGAAGTACGGTCTGATGATGGCACATGGCTGTACAAAAAGGCAATTAACCGTAGCTACGGCATGGAGGCCTCGTTGACCCAGATGCGATCGTATTAAGAGCTCCAGTCCCAATTGCGAAAGATCTGGTTGTCGCAGGTAGTGAGCAACACAATCATTAAATGTTTCTCTGACGAAGTGGACCTATTTTAATGACCTTTTAGTGCCTGTATAGCTCACTGAAACTGTGTCAACATTGCACCTAAAAGTTAAGCCATGTTATTTGGAGATTGACTGTAGCAGCCACGGAGAAGCTTCTTGACGGCGGAAGAGGTCGGTCCCAGTGAGGCGTATCACTTGCTGCAACGGTTATTCAAAACATCGGTTTTTGTACAAAACAGCCGACTGCGCAAAGGGCCCTACTACTTTTTGTAGCCAACATAATTGCTGTCATTATTACAAAATTGTTCACATGGCCCTGAGCATTATGGGACTTAACTTCTGAGGTTATCAGTCGCCTAGAACTAAGAACTACTTAAACCTAACTAACCTAAGATCATCACACACATCCATTCCCGAGGCAGGAATCGAACCTGGGACCGTAGTGGTCGAGCGGTTCCAGACTGTAGCGCCTAGAATCGCTCGGCCACTCCGGCCGGCGTCATTCTTACAGTTTGGGGCAGTTACGTTAGATTGCCGGACATTGGCTTTTTCTAGCAGCTAGAGCCACTTCTTCGGCTCCCCTCAGATATATTCGTGCATGATGTACCGTTTAAGCTTAGCACAAATGTTTCCCTCCTAACGGATAACACCACTCATTCGCTGCTGAATCAATTTCAATTACGAGCAGCCAAAACTGTGTACAGTACCTCCTGCCTCTGGCGTCATTACTGAACACGCTTTAAATCACAAACAAAACTAAGCGAAAAATTATTATCCCATAACTCTATATAGGCTTATCAGTGCCTAATTTACCTAAATCTAGGATGGTGGTAATAGTCTCCCATCTTTGGATTACTGAAAAGCTGCAGTGTACAGACTTTAGAAAAAATGTTTAATATTTTGTTTCCAATTGAGCCTCTCATCAACATAGAGACCTACGTTTATAGAATATTCTGTTTCACTTATTAATTTACTCTTATGCATTATTTCTTAACGTTCAGCCAGATTTCGTGCGCTACTAAAGGGCGTGTTTTGTGCTTTGACTTAAATCAGTAGAAAACAAATTATTAACTTTCAAGAAAATATTATTCCATTTTCAGTTATACGAATGGGTGGGACGGATATCGACAGATGTGATGTATATGTCCAGGCAAACAAATGATTACAGTATCAGAAAAAGTGGGTGAGTTATTCAAGAAAAATAGCTTCATCAACTGAGAAAATCAATAACGCGTAGGTCGACGTCTGCCCCTCATGGTAGCAGTTACTCGGCTTGGAAATGATTAACAGAGTTCTTGGACATCCTCCTGAGGGGTATGGTCAAAGATTCTGTGCAATTGACACGGATTTTCAAAATCTCTGGCGGGTTGCAATGTCATGCACCTTATGCTCCAACGTTCTCAATCAGGGAGAGATACGGTTACTTTGCTGGCCAAGACAGGATTTGGCGAGCACGAAGAGAAGCAGTAGAAACTCTCGCCATGTCCGGGTGGGTATTGTCTTGCTGAAATTTTAAACCATGGTGGCTTGCCATGAAGGGCAACCAAAACGAGTGTAGAACATCGTCGGCGTATAGCAGTGCTGTAAGGGCGTTGCGGATGACAACCAAAAGGGTCCTGTTGTGAAATGGCACCCCATAATTAATTAAGGCATCTTATTGTGAGTTTAGTACAGTTCTAAGTTACTTGTGTAACCAGTCAATTGTAACTGGGACATTTCCTGACTGGCTAAAATATGCAGATGTTAAGCCTCTATTCATGAAAGGGGATAAAGAGATACAATCAAACTACAGACCGATTTCACTTTTGTCAGCATTCTCCAAAAATTTTAGAAAAAGTACTGTACAGGCAGCTTCTCAACCATCTGACCACAAATAACATATTATCAAGAACACAGTTTGGGTTTCTGAAGGGTTCTGATATCGAGAAGGCTATTTACACCAACAATGAAAATGTTAATTACAAGCAGCAGGTATTTTCTGTGATTTGTCAAAGGCATTCGATTGTGTGAACCACAGCATCCTTTTAAATAAATTAAAATTCTATGGTGTCACTGGCAGTGCTGCAAAATGGTTCAAGTCATACCTTGCTAACAGGAAACAAAGTCATCAGTCATCATCAGAATGGGAAGAAATTACATGTGGTGTCCCACAAGGATTCATCTTAGGGCCATTGCTTTTTCTTGTGTACATTAATGATCTCTCATCAGTTACACTGCCAGTTGTTAGCAGATGACACAAGTATTGCAATAAATAATTTGTCGAGGGTAGTTCTAGAAAGATCTGCTAATGATATTTTCATGGATATTAATAAATGGTTTAAAGCCAACTCACTTACATTAAACTTCGAAAAGACTCACTATATGCAATTCAGAACCTGTAAGAGGTTTCCACCCAGCATATGCATAAAGTATGAAGAAGAGCAGATAGAAGAGGTCGACAGTCTTAAATTCCTGGGATTACAACTTGATAATAAATTCAATTGGGAGGAGCACACCACAGCAGAAACGCATTAACAAATCTGTATTTGCAATTCGAGACATAGGCGACATAAAAATGAAAAAGCTTGCATACTTCGCCTACTTTCATTCCATAATGTCATATGGTACAATATTTTGTGGTAACTCTTCAAGTCAAACAAAAGTTTTCAGAGTCCAAAAGCGTGTAATACGTATTATTTGTGGAGTAAATTCACGGACGTCCTGTAGAAACCTCTTCAAAGAACTGGGTATACTAACTACTGCCTCTCAGTATATTTACTCCTTAATTAAATTTGTCCTAAGTAATATATCTCTTTTTCCAACAAGCAGCTCAGTTCATACATACAATGCCAGGAACAAAAGTGATCTGCACAAGGACTTAAAAAGCCCTTACTTTAGTTAAGAAGGGGTTCACTACTCAGGAACACTCATCTTCAATAATTTCCCAGCAAACATAAAATATTTAGTTACAAATAAAGATCAGTTTAAAAGGAGCCTGAAAGACTTATTAGTGGCCAACATCTTCTACTCCATTGACGAATTTTTTAATACAAACAAATGATGTATTGTATATATTCATACTAATAGTATTGTTATTTCAGCTTAAAAAAATCTAATCTAATCTAACACCCCTATTGGTTTTCAGGCTGTATGGCAGGCGACTATGAGGTGGGTACTCCAGAGCTTCTCCAGACTCGTCTCAGCTGGCCATCGGGGCTCAATTCGAAGCGAGATTCATCACAGTACACAATTATCCACCGCGTATTCACATTCCACACCGAATGTGCTTGACAGCCCTGGGAATGGGCTTACTGATGTACAGAGATCAATTGTAGGTGGCACAAGGAACAATATGAGCTCAGATCCCTTTCTGTGAGCCCCACAGTAATGGTTCTCGCGTCCACTGAAGCACCGCTTATAAGTCGGATCGATGATAATGATGACTCCTGCCCTGCATAGCTCTGTGACGATTTCTCGGTTCCCACATTCTGTCGACACTATGGGTCGACAGCTTCCTTGTTGACGCTGTGTTTGGCCATGGTTCGTCCATTTCCGCCAAAGTTGTCGAATAGTGGCATCGTTCCTATTCAAATGTCGAGCGATTCGCCGACTACTCAAGCCAGCTTCTTCCAGCCCAACTACACGTCCTATCTCAAATGCTGACTTCTGTGTGTATTGTTCACGCTCCTGTGTGCAATGTTTCAGCCCAGCTATGTGCACGGGATGAAATTCGCAAAGACATCACGTCCTATCCTTGCCAGCTGGAGTTGAACCGCAGCGCCACGCATTCATCCAACAGACACCATAGTGTACAGTGTTGTATTTTCCACTGATACATGTATGAATATGAGTTTTTGGCTACTTTGCATAACTCGTTAGTGATGCGTATTTTTTATTGTATTTTTACAGATACTTGTAACGTCAGATGAGGTAACTGCTTCTACTTTTGAATGCATGATCGTTTTAACATAGTACCAACACTACAACCCATATTGATCCGGTTGGTACACCTCTGATTATTATTCCTAATTTTGAATATACTGTTTCTGTATAATACTTTCTGGGTGTTCAAGCGGCTAGCTGTCGCCTTCTGGGCCACTGACATGGCAGCTTCCTTTTTTCCATTTTCCGCAGAAGATTCCAATCCTGGCGCAACCTCGGAAACTGGGACATCGGGATGCTCTGTGTTCATGCACGCTTCAAGACGAAGAATATGCTCCATTTAAACTTGAATCTTTTTAACGGCCGCCGCCATTGTTATCAGCTTATTAATTTATCTCAATCTCACGGCAGCCGAGGTCTGTTTACCGATTTCGATTCCTCTGTACGTAGGGAATTATTATTACAAGCTTTTTTCGTTTCTGTAATTATTTAAATGACCTAATTCGTGGCTGAACGTTTAGATACTTCGAAATAAAACTGATATGCCAATTACGTACAGTGCAGTGGTTTGTTCCTCGTCAAAAGGTCACTTGATCTCATATTCCCTCGACTCATCCCGGTTTTCTGGTCTTGCACGGCCGCCCACGTGCTTATCACTTCACGTAGCGTTCTTGGGAGGTTTCGTAAAACTATGTTTTACAATGTGAAGAGAAGGGTTTCGGAAGTTGACATATTATCAATTTCGTAAGACTTACTGGTTTTGAGGGAGTCCAATACATTTGTAATATCACTGTCACAACGTCGGGTAATTCTGA
The DNA here is from genome assembly GCF_023864275.1 of Schistocerca cancellata. NCBI lineage: Eukaryota > Metazoa > Arthropoda > Insecta > Orthoptera > Acrididae > Schistocerca > Schistocerca cancellata. The sequence continues at coordinate 630,234,888 of NC_064630.1, forward strand.
TTTACCTGTGTGTATGTGGCCTTGCTTCTAGCTGCTTTATCCTGCAAACTGGCCGTGACAGTGTTCTGGACTATTTCTAGGTTCAAAATGGTTCAAATGGCTCTGAGCACTATGGGACCTAACTTCTGTAGTCATCAGTCCCCTAGAACTTAGAACTACTTAAACCTAACTAACCTAAGGACATCACACACATCCATGCCCGAGGCAGGACTCGAACCTGCGACCGCAGCAGTCCCGCGGTTCCGGACTGCGCGCCCAGAACCACTAGACCACCACGGCCGGCGACTATTTCTGGGAAGTTATTATTAAAAGGTTTGCCAACCTAATAGCTGTCTTTCTTTACTTTGTTCTCCTCTTTAATAACAAAGCCCCTACAATCCTTAATGCATTTCCCAGTAGCTTCTTTGAATAATAACCTTGTAGACTTGGTTTTAATATCTGATTTACTGACTTCAGAAATGACAAAGAGCTTTATTATGTTATTTAATCACTCTGATTAGGTCAGAACAATGTTCTTTGTAATATGAAATCCTCTTATATTGCTCTATTCATCAAGAATTTGTCAAACGACGTCCTTCCCTCCAGACGTTATTTAGATTCCTTTTCTGATCCAAGCCTGCATTTATCTCTTATTAGTCTCATAAGTTATTGCTTTTCTCTTTGAGAATGCAACTGCTGATGAATTTTTTGAAATTATTTTATTAAATATTTAAATCTAGAACTGATGTCCATCACCTTCTAAAAATTCCTCGAATCAGGTTCCTGTAACACTGTCTTTAAACTTACAGTTCTCCATTCATGAAATATTCTGTTTTCTATGTTGCAACATCATTTCAAGCCAGGTAAGCTATACAGAAGGGATAATTTGAGCATTGTGATCAGAGAGATCATTCAGTACAGGATAAAATTTTGTACCATTGATAAGCGTCAACTTACACAAACGTTGCCCGTTATTAAACAGCTTTACTGTGTAATACCGGTGAGAAAACTAGGACCAGAACTCACCTTAAAATCAAAATTTCCAAATAGTTAAGTTTTTTTTAATTTCTTAGAAAATTAACATTAGAATCTGCACAGGTGGCTAAATGGTGACTCAGATTTTTCTAAAAATCATTTGCAATTAGCCAAGGTGGTCTCAATATATTTTATATAATTATAATTTCCTGTGGCAGTTATTCACAAGAACAATATTCGTCTAGGGCCACACAACAAATCCGCAGTGGCAGAACACCAGCAAGAGTGCGGAAAAGAAATAAAATTCAGCGAAGCCTGTGTGTTGGTCAAGCAGCCAATTATGACGAAACGCAAAATCAGAGAGGCCATCGAAATACTTGAACACCCTAAGAACATGATCTCAGGCTTGCCCCATCTTGGCTGCCAGCAATCAGAGCCCAACAGCCCGCACTGTCAACACGAGTCACGAGCACCACCGGCGAGTAACGGCCGCCGCGCGGCCGACGTCCAGCAGTTGGTAAACAGCAGCAAACTTCTCATTCGACGGTGACCACCAATGATGGTACATAACACAAGAGCCAATAGACAACAGATGTCACGTTCTCCCTCCACCGCAATAACCTATTAAAATAAAGTTCCCTCTCCTTCTTCCTTAAGAGACCAATGAAACTAACTACCTTTTTAAAATTTTGACGTAATGGCATACGCAGTGAACACTAACAACAAAATACTCGTACAAAGGACACTGCATACCTAGAACGCACCATTAGACCAAGAAGAAGGCCGCTGCAATCGTGGCCGAAACGTTGGTTTTTCTCCAGCAGCAGTACTTTTTACATTATAACGCGGTACTATACCCAGAAAACCTTTATGTCGACTGACTCTGGCCACGGAAACCTACGCAATTATAATACAAAAACTATTGTCTTAACCTTCCATCGTAGCGGACTGCTGGAACGCGGCTGCATGATGGTTCGAAATTATAGATAAATTAGGTACTTAAAGAAATTAAAAGTTGCCTTTTTATCAATAGGCTGGTTCTGTTTATAATTATAGATCAGTAACTACTGGTTTCAGTGACTGTGTACTGGATTTTGTATTGTACAGACTTGACAACTGCTCGATTATGAATATATTCTCTACAACGGTGTTACTCCTTCTGTAAAATTTTACTGTTTAGCTATACTTCCAATTCATTACCTTTCGGCGAATTTTACTTTACTGCAATGACAGTAATACAAGAATACACTTAAATGAAACCGACTGAAACAAAAGACATTAAATACGTGTAGGGTACGAAACAATCGAAGCCTGGTAGACTGTGCTGCTTCACGGCTTCGACGCTGGTTCCGTAGGCGGCAGAGACGTGGATGGAGCCTAGTTTGGGGTGGCTTTCGAGGGCGCGTGGCTCGGCCAGGTGGTGTCGTGCGGCGAGGCGGCTGACTTGGAGGCGTGGCGTGGCTGCAGTCGTGCTTCCTCCGTCGCCGCGGCAGCCGCCCCCACCCACCCCCGCCGCGGCTGCCACCACCGCCTCCACTGCCTCCACCGGCACCGGACAACTCGATTAGAGTTGGCTGCCCTAAGTCCGAGTTAAGCCGACCGCACGGCAAACGGTGATTTGTAGCCGGGGTGGGGGTGGCGAGAAGTGGAACTGTTTGCGACCGCGGCGGGGGAGGAGGAGGTGCCGTTTGGACGCCGTGCGCCACGTAATGCGGGCGACGCTCTTTCTGAGGGGGTCCTGGCCTTCAGGAGAGTCGCCGTCGTTCTGTAAGAACAGGCAAATACAAGCGAGCAAGGTGTGTGCTACGAAAAAAGCACTCTGTGGCGTAGGGTGAGGAAAGCACTAGCATCAAATTCGCCACTCTTCTCTGAGGTTGCATATGTTATCCGGAATAAACGCTTTTTGATATGATTGGCGACGAGGTTTAATTTCTGTAACTTTATCTCCCGTAACCTTATTGTCGCAATCACAAGGCGAGTATCAAGTAGTTTACTTGAGGCGTCTTCGAGCGTGTGCCGTCGCAAATCTATTATTATCAAACCGTTCAGTTCACACGATACCTACGCCAACGTCAAGAGCACAGAACACCAAGATAAGAGCGGAAATTTGAAGGATAGAAATCAAAAAATTCTGACATTCAGTTGTATGAATACTTACTACATATCTGCTTTGCAAAACACAGGTATTAACTTCCAATGTTGGCCATGACATACAGAAAAATAAAATAAAAACTAGATTTATGTAACTAGGAGGTACCATACAGCCATACACATGAGTAAAAGAAGCTATGAGAACGAGTTTACAGAAGGTGGATTTAAGGCTCCATTAAAATATACATACATATCAATTTACATTCTGCAAATCAAAGTGAAGGGATCAGTAGAAGGGAAATAATAAACTTCGAAACATATTAATAACAAAATAGTAGAATACATTGAATAACAGCCTTGCAGACTAGAGCAATTGCAGAAAAAATCAGAAAAAAAACTAATTTCCTACTGACATATCCAAACAAAGAGATGAAACAAAATTTTAAAAAACTAAAATGGAGATCCAACCAGTGTTGGAGAATAAAAATTTTAGGAAATAATGGTGTAAATAAGTAATGACTTTTAGATAAATCAAATTAAGGTGAGGTACAGTTTTGAAAGAAAAACTGTTCCAAGAAACTAGGGGAAAAAAATAAACAGCAGAGGAGGCAAGATGCTTAAGTAAAAGTATGAATGAGTTCGGAGACAGTGTAAGGCTGAGCGTGGGATCACAAGTGTGTCCCTTTGTTGTTTTTTAAAGAAGGAGTTAGTGAAAACTTTTAGTACTCTTGATTATTCTGGCGTACAAAGTTTTGTTCTCCATTGTCAACACAGGACAATATTGGAGATGACAAACAATGTTATTCATTTAGAAAAGAAAAACCACATATTAACAAATACTTTCAAATCACATGGCATAAACAGCGCTTTCAAAACAGACCATTCAGTCCATAACTACAAGGAAATAACAAAAGATCTTCCAGAAACCACGAATACACTAATTACCATGCAATAATTGTGATGAAATGTACACAGAACATTATAACATCTAATACCCAATACAAAATATATTCTGAGGGTGGAAATATGAGTCAAACCCATCAAATTTCGCAGACACTGAATAGAAATGAATCAGAAGACAACTGCAAGATAGAAAGACAAGAAAATAGAATAAATAGTGAAAGATACCTGATGAATTAATAAAAAATTTATCACGTATTCGAAAGAAAATCAGAAAAGTAACTAGAATAAGAGAACAAGTGAATATGACACACAACACTCTGCTAACACAGATTGCTTACTTAGTAGATACTAATGAAACAAGGCAACATTTGAGCCAAACACGAAAATAATCGAGAAATTACAGGAGTAGTTAGCGAAAAGAGATTTGTATAAGTGAGTTGACGTTGTAATGACTTGAATTAAGGCGATATCTCATGACTGTAATTAATAGCTCGAAACTATGCACGATTACAGAGAAGGTTAAGTTTCTAGTGAGTACCATGAATGGCTACTAGTTCTACTTGTAGAAAAAAGTTAATGCGTACGAGTAGGCAAAACAAATCTGTAATGTTCGGATAAAGCACTGGTAGTGTTCTGCTTGACACAGTCACGTCGTTTAAAAATCTGGGCCTAACGTTGCAAGGCGATATGAAATGGAAACATCATGTGAGGACTGTGGTAATCTATCGCCATTAAATTGCAGTAATTAGAGGAGAATGTCAAAGAGTGCTGAAATTTGTAAGTAATTCTAGCTTCTTGATAGTGTGTATTAGCCTCCACTTACGTACAGAATTTTTAAATTCAGTTCCCTGGTTAACAATATCTTACACTCCACCAAGCACAGAGAACAAGACAGAGATGCAGTACAGCTATCATTTCCTTATTTTACTATGCTCCATCCACACTTTGTCTCTAATCGCTTGCCTTCTTTAATACCTGGGGTGTGACCTAGCCATGGCCGCTTTCGTTAACATTGCCATAGGCTTCATATCCTGGAGATAATCTGTCCATACGGAGGATAGGAGAGTGACGAATGTCATACTCCAAATGACAAAATTACATGCCGACGGCAGTACTCTGCATCGTGTGTACGACTTGCTCTGCAGCTATAGCAACAACAGTCATTAAGTGAAACATCTTCTTAACTCACCGCAAGGTGTAGGTGATGTTCTCGGTATGGATGTATGCAGTCGTTACGCAGTTGTTACGTTTTAATAGCGAAAGTTGCTGAATAAATGATTTAGGAATTGCCATTGGAGAAAAGAGTCTGTCAGATCGATGATAACAATAGGTTTCTACTTTTCTCTTACTCCATTTGGCCGTATATCGATTCTTCCAAAAATTACTGACAGATAACTGTAGTACGAGAACTGGTTTTAGTTACTGTTTCCACAATAACACTAACTAAAACCAGCTACTCTTACCATAGCCATTTGCATATGAACTACGGTGGCGATGCTGAAAAACATTTCATTACAAAGTGGTCTATAGGTTTGGCGACCAAGCAGGGCAACGTATTCTGCAGACTGAAGTCCGCAGATAATATTTCTGGCAATTGAGTGCAAAGACTAGCTGGAGCTAGACACCGAGCGAGGTGGCGCAGTGGTTAGCACACTGGACTCGCATTCGGGAGGACGACGGTTCAATCCCGTCTCCGGCCATCCTGATTTAGGTTTTCCGTGATTTCCCTAAATCGCTTCAGGCAAATGCCGGGATGGTTCCTTTGAAAGGGCACGGCCGATTTCCTTCCCCATCCTTCCCTCCGCCGAGCTGCGCTCCGTCTCTAATGACCTCGTTGTCGACGGGACGTTAAACACTAATCTCCTCCCCCTCCCCTGGAGCTAGACCCCGGGTGCTAGTAGACCGCTGACGTCAGCGAGAGAAACCTAGAAGAAAAGTAGCCTAGAAATAAAGTCTTGAGTAACGTCAGACCAGAAGGTCAAGTCGCTTACTTCAGCCCTCGAAGGGTGTGTCATGAAGTCTAGCATGGAAGTGTTTTTCTTGAAGGGTCTCTTCACTAGCGCCTTGGCAATTTTCCACTGGGCGTGTCTCAAATTGGTCAGCTCAAATTCTTCATCTCGCCAGTTAATTATTTAACAGCGATTTTTGCAGACGTGCATAATGCTCGCTTATCCCACACTAATAGACACACATTCATCAAGAAATTTCCTTTCTGAAAGCATTCCATCGCTATCTTAAATTTTGTTTAGCTTCTCCAATAATTTTAAGCTTAGTGTTTACCTGCCTCGCCCATTTGTAAGACTTTTTGGTGAGCCTTTTTATTATACAGTAATCTTCTCCATAATTGTAAATGGGTAAATAGTAGCCTGTGAGCACATCCGTGTCATATAGCCAGACAATGGTAATTTAGGGTCCTATTGTAATGTCGTTAATTCTTGTCTGTCTCCTGCTCCAGGCTGCAAACAGTTACGGTTCCTTCTCCTTGTATTGGGTTGCCTAACACATACGGGCGAAAAAAACAAATCGGAGCACCAAGAAGGGGTTGTGCTAGATAAACGAAAGTTGTTAGGGGTGTTGCTACATCTCAGAGATAGCATCTATTGAAATTTGTCGCCAGTCCGATAAAGTATCCTAGTGACGCCACTATGACGATGCAAATCAGGTTGGCTTTAAACATGTGCTTAACGGTCACTAGAGTTTGTTAGGTTTAAGATTTGATGTTATTAGTTGTTGTTAGCGAAGAATAGCTTTAAGACAACGGCGAGGCCAATATCAGCAGCTCACTGAGTTTTAACGAGGTCGTGTAATAGGGCAACGAGAAGTTGGATGATTCTTTCGCAAAACTACAGAAAGACTTGGCAGGAATGTAGCCGCTCTTTATGATTACTGGCAGCGATGGCCACGGTAAGGTACAGCAACAAGAATACCAGGCTCCGGGCGGCCATGTGGCAGTAACGAGAGGGATGACCACCGTCTTTGGCGTTTGGCTCTGTCGCATACTGCTGCATCTTCAGCAGCAATTCGAACTGCAGTTGGCCCAGCAGAGACTCAGCGAGCTGTTACTTCAAGGACAGCTCCGAACCACAATTCCTACATCGTGCAATGCACTGATCGCCTGATCCCAAAGTGTGCGACTTCAGCAGTGTCAAGTGAGATCTCTTTGGAAGGTGATGATGAAAGCCATTGAAGCCGTGTGTTAGTAAGAGAAGGCTAAATGGGCACCTGCAAATAACCTGTCTGCGACCTGGGCACACTGGACCTACACCTAAGATTATGGGGGGCTTTTGTATAACAGCAAGGTTTTTCTCGTGACTGTCCCATGCACCCTGACTGCAAATCTGTAAGTCAGTTTCGTGCTTCGACTTTGTTTTCCAACATGATGACGCTCGCTCACGTATCCTGTTGTAAGCCAACATGCTCTGTAGAGCGTTGTTTGGCCTCTTCGATCACCAGATCTGTCTCCAATCGAGGAAATATCCAACATCATCGGACAACTCCAGCGTCATTCACAACGAGCATTACGGTTCAAATGGCTCTTAGCACTATGGGACTTAACATCTGAGGTCATCAGTCCCCTAGAGCTTAGAACTACTTAAACCTAACCAACCTGAGGACATCACACACATCCGTGCCCGAGGCAGGATTCAAACTAGCGACCGTAGCGGTCGCGCGGTTCCAGACTAGAGCGCCTAGAACAGCTCGGCCACACCGGCCGGCCAACCAGCATTAACTGTCCCTGTACTGACTGACCAAATGCCACAGGCAATCACGCACGTTTGCTTGCTTGCATTGAACATTTTGGCAGTACATCGGTTATTAACGTGCCAACGTTTCAATTTGCAATGGTTTACCTTACACGCACATTAGCCAATGATATTACTACATAAATCATTTAATGACGCCATCTAGTCAAACGTATTTCCAACATTTCATTACTGTACACTACTTGCTCTTCGGTGTTACGATTTCTTTCCGTCTGTGCTTCGCAGACTGTTCTCTAAGTTAATGGTTTGTCCATTCTTCTGTAAGGAATTCGTGTTAACTTTTTGCAGCCACGACTTATCAAACTGACAGTTCGGTAATATGCACGTCTGTCAGTATCTGTTTTCTTTGGAATTAGATTCATTGTATTCTTCTTGACGTCTGAGGGTTTCTAGCGGACTCATACACGTTGCGCACTATATGTAAACGTTGTCTCTCCCAAAGCTATCAGCAGTTCTGTCAGAATGTTGTCTTCACCTGGGACCTTGTTTCGACTTAGGTCTCCGTCAAATTCTTTCCTCTATATCATGTATCCATCTCATCTTCATCTACATCATCTTCCAATTCTCGTATATTGCCTTCATCTCCTTCCACCTTTCAGCTTCCTCTTCTTTGTTTAGAACTGTTTCCCATCTTACATGTTATTTTTACAGCTACTTCTTTTTTCTCCAAACGACTCTTTAAATTTGCTATAGGCTATAACTATCTTTCCCTAGTTCAATAAGCTCTTAAATCTTTGCATTTGTCCTCTAGTCGCCGGTCGGAGTGGCCGAGCTGTTCTAGGCATTACAGTCTGGAACCGCGCGACAGTTACGGTAGCAGGTTCGAATCCTGCCTGGGGCATGGATGTGTGCGATGTCCTTAGGTTAGTTAGGTTTAAGTAGTTTTAAGTTCTACGGGCTGATGACCTAACAAGTTAAGTCCCATAGTGCTCAGAGCCATTTGAACCATTTTTTGTCCTCTAGTCATTCCTCCGCAACTATTTTGCACTTCCGGTCAATCTCATTTTTTGACATTTGCATTCCCTTTCGCCTACTTCATTCGCTACGTCTTTATTTTCTCCATTCATTAAGTCCGTCCCGATAGCTGAATGGTCAACGTGACGGACTGCCATTCTAAGAGACCCGTGTTCGATTCCTGGCTGGGTCGGGGATTTTCTTCTCTCAGGGACTGGGTGTTGTGTTATTTCATCATCAATTCATCCCCATCCGGCGTACAGGTCGTCCAATGTGGCGACGAATGTAATAAGACCTGCAACAAGGAGGCCGGACCTGCACCGTAAGGGACTCCCGGACAATGACGGCAACCGCCCATTTTCATTTTTTTTCCTTTCATTAATTAAATTTAGTGTCTCCTGTGTTATCCAAGAATTTATACTAGGTTCTGTCTTTTTACCAATTTGATCCTCAGCTGCCTTCACTACTTCATCTATCAAAGTATTCATTCGTCTTCTACTACTTGTACTCCTTTCCCCCGTTCTAGTCAGTCTCTGTCCAATGCTGCCTCTGAAAGTTTCAAAAACGTCTAGTTCTTTCAACCTATCCAGGTCTGATCTCCTTAATGTTCTACCTTTTGTAAATTTCTTTAGTTTCAATCAGCAGTTCATAATTAATAAATTTTGGTTAGAGCCTATATCCGCCCCTGAAAAATAAAGTCTTACAATTTAAAATCTACTTCCGTAATTTCTGTCTTACTATTATATAATCGATCTAAAACCTTGCAGTGTCTCCAGATCTGTCTCACATACACAACATATACAACGCTTTTTCATAGATCTTAAACCAAATGTTAGCGATGATTAAAGAGCCTTCTATGCAATACCCTACCAGGCGGCTTCCTCTTTCATTCCTTTCTCTCAAGCCACATTAACCTACAACGTTTTCTACTCCTCCTCCTTTTCCTACTACGGAATTCCAGTTCCTAATCACAATGAAACTGTCGTCTCCTTTAACTGTCTGAATAATTTCTTTTATTTCGTCATACGTTTCTTCAATCTCCTCATTATTGACACATAAACTTGTAGTACTGCGGTGGATGTTGGCTTTGTGTAGATCTTGGCTACGATAATGCGTTCACTATGCTCTTCATAGTAGTTTATCCGCATTCCTATTTTCTTTTTCATTATTAAAGCGACTCGTTTTTGTTACCCCTATCTGATTTTCTTTTTAGAACCATGTATCCACCAGAAGTCTTGTTTGTCCTGCCACAGAACTTCTCTAATTCTCATTATAACTGCCTTCAATCTATCCATCTACATTTTTAAATTTTTAACCTACCTGCGTGATTAATGGATGCAATGTTCCACGCTCAGATCTGTAGAACGCCAGTTTTGTTTCTTCTGATGACATACCCCAGAGGAGTCCCCACCCGGCGATCGGAATGGGGAATGTTTTACCTCCGGAATGCTTTATCCAAGAGAATTCCATCATCATTTAACCACACAGTAGAGCTGCATGCTCTCGTAGAAAGTACGCTTGTAGTTTCCCCTTTTTCTCCTACATTCTCAATACCAGCACATCAAGGACTATTTGGTTGATGTTACAAGGCCAGATCAGTCAATCATCCACACTGTTGCATCTGAAACTACTGAAGAGATTGCTGCCACACTTCAGGAACTACACGTTCATCTGGCTTCTTAACAGATACTGCTCGGTTCTTATTACATCTACAGCATAGCTGTCTGTATCGCTGGGGCACGCAAGCTATCCCACCAACGATAATGTCCATGGTTCGGCGAGTATTGATCATCTTTACAATATACTTGTTCATAATTTAAACAAAAAAAGAAAAACATATACATCAGATCTGAAACACAAACAGCGCTATTTACAAATAAGTGGGTATGTCGTGACTTTCTCAGAATTTAATGTAGTAGCACATTCAATGTACATGGCAGGGTTTTGAAGCAAATGTTTTTTGAAAGCGCTCTTTTTATCGATGTAGCCTGTTTACAAGAACACGATTTTTATGTATTCAGTTTCTTCAAAAAGAGAGAAGTTTATTCATCATAATGCGAATGTTATACAGTACATGTTGGTTCCGATGTAATAAATTTAATACACAACTGGCTGGAGCTTACATTTTATTGAAATTACGCATGTATCTCATTCCAGTAATTTCATTTTCTTTACTCTGTCCGCTCTCTTGGTATGATTATAAAGTTTTTGGTTTTTTTACCTATTAGAATTTATATCTGATTTTGCTAGTTTTTACTAAAATGAACTTTTGAAGCAACTGTGATGTCTGAGTCGAAGGAGCAGGTGAAAATATGTCGATGTCTGACAGTTAATTTCGCACAAAATATGAAGTTTTAATTTACAATAATTGATCAGAACATCTCCAAAAATACGTCTATAACATTCGAGTTACATTATATTTGATTGTTGAAGTACAAATCTGAAATGCGAGATTTTCAGGGAATCATTTCATATTCATAACAGTGCCAGTTTGTTCAATTCTTGTTTTGCCGTTCTTGCAGTTATTTTTGTTTCTACTTGTTTCTAATGTCAGCGTAGTTCATTCTAAATGCTATCAATGTTATATGTCCGCGAACGAAATCAGCAATTGACGAGATACTTCTATTTTTATTGTGATGCCCTGAATCTTGCATAAAATATGCCTTCAGTTCAAAAAACTTTAGTTGATGACTAACAAATGTCGAAATTAAGACACCTTTTTTGCTGGCATTATAACAATGACGTCGCAAGCTACTTTCCAGCCTAACTGGTGTAGTAGAGGAGGTGCATTGGGTGACATGACAGCGACAGATATTATTTATTTATCACAACAACAAGCGAGATAAATGCACTCGTATGCTATGTGTAGCAAGGGGATGATTTGCAGTTTTGCTTCAAACAATTGTATTGTGGCGCCATTGATGATAACCGTACTGGTGTTGTTGTTAAGTATGTTATTGGAATTTAAAAAATAAACATACATGTGTCTCCTTGTTATTGGAGCCACAGGGATACTGTGCACGTGGAATTCTGGGAAAAACATCAACGAAGGTACGAATATCTGTGGGAGATGTTGATCTGTGTGTATGCTAATGGGGCCTCGATCACCTGTCAAAAATAAACGGTTAGTTCTCAGATACTAGTGCCGAACTATTAGTGCCTGTACCGTATTCGGGTCTGCCGTACCATTACTTTTTAGGAGCAGAGCCACTACTTTGTAGACAACAGCTAGGATTCAGCTGGCACAAATTATGTGACGATAGGCGCGCTCCGATCATTCAGAATATATAAAAGGCTGCAGATAGCAGATACTTGTATAATAGCGTATTTATTCCGTTACAGAAGCATTTAATACAACTCCAGAACATTGTCTAGCAAACAAATTTCACAGCTGTGTAATTTCGGAACAGTTATGCGAATGTATTCAAGAGACGTCGTGACAAATGACTATAGTTTTGGTGTACGTCAAGGAAAGGTGATTAAATGGCTTACGGCGTGGTGGTTAGCTGCTTCTCGACAAAATGTTCTTGAAATTTTTTTCATTTACCTCACTGAACTTCACACACTCAGCTGCCTGATCAAGGGCGAAACCCAAGGTACCTCAGTCGCGAAATGCTGATTAAAACTGAGTGCATCATATACGAGCTGAGACAGTAACATTTTCACTTCGAATGTGCTGAAAAATAATTGTATAGTTCTGGATTAGATTCTCCACTAACTGATATAATTTATGATTTATATTCTCAAACAGTAACGTCTCAAAACAGGCTACCAAACATCTATTATGACGATATATGCAAGTGTCTGACGCAGTGTTCATGTAATGCAACTTAATGTTAAGCTACTATTGCACTATTCATATCATTCACGACCCTCATGCTAGTGGGGGCACAAGGGGGACATCACCCCAAAGGAGGTCACCTCAGACCAGGGCATCGCTTCAAAGTACCGTTATCCAACATGGACGCCTTGACGTAGATAGATGACTGCGCAGTACGTCCATTCAGTGTTAATTCTCGAACACATAAATCATCAAAGTATACCAGACAGAGCTCTACATATTCCTAACAACTCGAGCACAGTACTTAATGTAAGGTCTATCTCTCTGCGTATGAGAGTCACAGAGCATACTCTAATGTATTGTTCTAGAGTCTAGGATCTATACCAATAAGGTATTGGTAAGAGAGAACATAAACACACGCTCTCGTAGGGGTACAACGTTCCGCACTTAAAACGGGCTGTAATGTTGTACCGCCTGCGTTTCCAAACTATCAGTCTTATTAAATGTAACCCTGTTAATATTCGAAGGTAAGAAATATATTTCAAGCGCAGGACAAACATCCTTCTTCCAGGTTTCTCTACGATAAACTATGTTATCGAACCGTAAAACAAGAAACTACTTCCTTTAATCATTGTCTCTGTGTGATACGCGTGCGCTGTAGCTTTCCAGAGATATATAGCGCCCACTGTTCACATCCGATCACGGTTCGGAAATTATACTATGCCTACATTAGCCCTATATAAAATGATCGTTAGTAAGGGGGAAAACCTCTTACAAGGAAACAGCGTATGACATGTGACAATTAAAAGTCATTCCGTCAATAATTCTGTAAACAGCACACGCATCAGGAAAATGTGTACACGGGGAATGCAGTACCTCGCAAGCACCTATCGCTGACTTAGTTATGACGCTGAAGTCTAGATTTTACACCCAAGATGCGGCAGGGGGATGGAATGCATCGGATAAATCGAAGTTCGTTTAGAGGAATGTGTCACATCTCATCACACATGAGATGAAAGTCCTGTGATGACCGACAGGTTTACCGTTAACGATTGCAAGTAGATAGTGCTTTAAACCACATACAGAACACGTGACTGTATACGAATAGAACACAGGCTATATCACGCCTCTGACGTATCCTGACAGAGCTGCGGAAAAACTGACCTTCAGCAACTTCTCCTTCTCTACAATGCGTCATCAGTCAACCATTAAATCGTACCTCGTTACAGCTCCATCTCAATCAATCACCCCGTCATCTCTCTGTTATCCTTTAACGCAGATGCAAGTAAATTTTGAGGTGGATGGTTCTCTGTCTTCCTGAAAAGCATCAAATACAGTAGTCAACTCGCGTTATCAGTGGTACCTCAATAAACATACTTTATAAAGCTCCCTCGACGGTGGAAAATTGACTGCTTCCCTGATTCCCTTCGTTTCGATGTATGCGTTTCCTCGGATTCATCTTGCTGCCCCAGAAGATACACAAGTACTTCCTCAATTTCCGTACATTTCGATTTACATTCGGTCAATTTATACCTATTCCCTCCTCATTTTCCACAGCTCTATTGAGTTTATGTCAGATCTATCCATACTAACGTGACATAGCCTCCTGTTCTGTGTTCTAAAATTGCTTGTAAATGTAGCACAGCTGCCAACACCTAGCCCTAATGCACTGATCAGGAGGCGTAGTACAGCACTGTACGTGACTGTATCCAGTCACCTCCACATTTGGAGAGCGTGCGCTCTGTTTTCTATATGTCTTTGCATATGCATACATTGCGGAAGGCTCCCAGGACCCAGTCCCGTATGCTGGTTGTGATTTACAAACAATATTAGAACGATGATAGAATGTTGGGATGATAGACGTGAATGGGCCCTGAGGGATGCGGATCTGTAGTGCCTGCACGTAGTTTGAAGAAGCACCACAATGCAGTAGCAAAATCCATGTCCTTTCCCCAGCTCCCAGCATGTTTGCCAACTGTAATTGCTTCTTGCAAGACCTACGTTTCCAAACAGCAGAGAATGATGAGCAAGAGAAATCCAATCCCCCAAAAATTGATTTTTTTGTAAACAAACAATATAACACTGAATTTCCTGTTGTGAGATCCTTCCTCTGCATCAATTTCCATATGCTACATACAATGCCTTGAATCTCCTAAATTGTTTAATTAAACAATATTCCACACAATGTCTAAACTGTTTAAACAACATTTCCATAACCCACTCTCGAATACCCTCCAAATGATTGATCAAGTGAGTCTTTTCTCGCCAATGCCTAGGAAGAGATGACTTAAGTTAGAGGAGTTTCCCTTTCTTTCCCGCCATTTTATTAGGTGTGCTGCATTGTCCTGATAGAACTTGAATAAAAAAATGACTCTGAGCACTATGGGACTTAACATCTGAGGTCAACAGTGCCCTAGAACTGCGACCGTAGCGGTCTCGCAGTTACAGACTGAAGTGCCTAGAGCCGCTCGACCACACTGGCTGGCGATGGAACTTGAACTTCACACCGTTTTTCTGGGGGAGGGGAGGGGTTAGGTCAGTGGAGATCCGCTAGTTGAGATAACCGTGCTGTGATGCACTATCCAATTGGAATTTGGATTTCCCACCATTTTTCTGAGAGAGGGGCTGGGGGGGAGGGGGGCACTTTCCCGCCAAAATTCTAACTTCCCGCCTGGAGGGAGGTGTGGCAGTGATGTGATGGACGCCATCTTGGTTTATCTACTTTTGGGCGACGTCCTGGTCTGGGGTGACCTACTTTGGGGCGATGTCCCCCTTGGGGCAATGTCCCACTTGTCCCCATACTCACGCTAGCGATCGGTATCTTCATAGAACCCCCGATCTCTTACTAAGAAATCACTACAATCAATTCAGGAATGCACTACCTGACCAAAGAAATGTAATATCCAGAAGGTATGGCTGGATATCGATGCCACTTTGTACTCTAGAACGGCCAACAGTGTTCATTAGTTTTGTTCATCAGGCCTGGTATGGCATATATGGGGTTCGAACAGCGTTAAATGTGCATAACAGCTGTGAAGGACACGGAGATGCTGCAATCGCCTATGAGATAGTGTGTTCAGAACCTGACGAAATTTTAAAGGGGTCACCTTGTTGATCTCCGTTTAGCCAACTGTTGCACTATCATTGTGATAGGCAGGTACCATTCAGATTACGTTGTTTGCATTGGGCATTCTGAAGCGCTTCATTTACATTACGTGACTTTGGTCTCCGATCTAGTAAAGTCAGCCAGCCGGTGTGGCTGAGTGGTTCTAGGCGCTTCAGTCTGAAACCGCGCGACCGCTACGGTCGCAGGTTCGAATCCTGCCTCGGGTATGAATGTGTGTGATGTCCTTAGGTTAGTTAGGTTTAAGTAGTTCTAAGTTCTAGGGGACTGATGACCTCAGATGTTAAGTCCCAAGTGCTCAGAGCCATTAGAACCATTAGTAATGTCATCAGTCTTATTGTGACACTATCGTCCTCATCAGCAACACTCCATTTTCTCTTCCGCCTCTCCTCACCCTTCACCATCTGTCCTTGTCTCCAATCAATAACAGCGCAGTGCTAAAAATGAAAGAGGCAATAAAAAAATTTCAAGGTCGAGAACTAATCCAAATTTCTTAGTAGGAAATTAAAAACCTTCTCTCGTATCCCATCTCCACCCAAACACAAGGTCCAAATCTGGGGGAAGTGGCTTTGTAATACTTTACGCCTCAATGCCCTCCGCCTCTTGGCAAATGATGACAGTGAACTATTAAAAATGGAACATCCAACTGAAAAATCAAGGTTTAGGACACGCTCATTGTGGTTTATACCACCCACATCCTATTCCACCATTCTTCTATCCATGCAGGCGGTAATATTAAACCGACGCGTATAATCGGCACGAAGTCGCTTTATTTCCACGATAATTATCTAAGAGACAGTGCTTACTGTACCACATCTTTCGCCGCTCTTCAATCATACACTAGTGTTTTAGCCATCATTAAACTGAACGACCCAGTTACAGTTTAGCCACATCTTGGCTATGCTGAAAACTACGATATGAGGAGTTTATAAGAAAGATACGTCACCGACTTAAAAATGTATCTGAATAACATAACACGGCAAAATAGTGTCCACTATGTTTAAATTACTGATTTTTAAAAAATTTATGGGCATTATTACCAGCTGCATTTCTGTTCATAAGAAGCTCTACGCGTACCATTGCTATGGAATATCGTAACTGTTCTCTAAGACAGTCTCCACAACATGTGTTTGTTCTATCTCATTAATGAATTAGTAATACAATGTTGCTGAATTTGAGTTTTGTTTTATGTACTATCCTGCAGATGCAGAAAAACTCGAAATATAATCCACTGCTGATTTATGCCCCAGTCGCTTACTGCCATGGACAAATGTTTGCAATGTTAAAATGGTTCAAATGGCTCTGAGCACTATGCGACTTAACGTCTGAGGTCATCAGTCGCCTAGAACTTACAACTAATTAAACCTAACTAACCTAAGGACATCACACACATCCATGCCCGAGGCAGGATTCGAAGCTGCGACCGTAGCGGTCGCTCGACTCAAGATTGTAGCGCCTAGAACCGCACGGTCACTCCGGCCGGCTGAAATGTTAAAACTTCGAACTGAGTAATCGGTCTGTGTATGACACAACATAACTTCAAATTCATTACATTTTACATATACGACGCTTGTTAAATGTCACTATGTCAGGTCTGCAGAAAACATTGCTGGAAACTGTGAACTATGTCATTTTCGTTCGTCAACAAATGCGGCCTGCCGAACAAGGTGGTAAACTTCTTATGGAACACGCGAAACAGTGCAAAATATGCTCATGTTTCGTTATGCAGTGTAATGGAAATCAAGTATAAATTATAACCTCCATTAACAGTTAGAAATCGAAGCTTAATTTCTGTGTAAAATTTAAGTAACGAATTAGGAATATGTAATTGTTAAAGACGTGTTTTGTTTTAAATGCTAATCCAAAAGATTTAAAAAAATGGGGGATGGTGGTTGGCATCACCAAAAAGTGACAAGACTCACTGTTCGAGCAAAGTACAATGATTCATTTAAGATGCACCAGGGCCTTAAATTAATTTTTCCCCGATCTATAATGCTGGTCAAAAGTCACGATGTTCATTCCAAGACTACAGTGTCTGCCAAAGTAGGTCAAAGTAAGTATCCCAGAGGTATTTACATGTCAAAATAGTTACAATTAATACGATAAACTAACAGATAACATTAGAAGTTAGGCCTAAGAGTTGGACATTGTAGAACTAACACTGCCACACTTATAAAGGCATAATAAAGCCGGGCAACTTAGATGGTGAGTTACGATGCCAATCGCTTTCACCAGTTCAGTATGATGTCATATTCATTAAGATATCGCTGATTTCACGCTGGCCGATCGAGAACTGGATGAAAAAGATAACGCAATCATGAACTATCTGTAAGCAAACAGCTCCAAATGCAGTACATAGAGGCCACTAAACGACAAGCAGAGTTCCAACTAGCCGCAAACTCTGACACTGCCAGCTAGCTCCTCGTATGATCAAAGCCCGACGGCAGAAACTATGGGCCGGTGTTGCCTTTTTTTTGTAGTAATTGGTTGAAGCACCTAATAATAGCCTGAGGTTACAAGTCTCGTCTGTTTCTTTCGTGTGAGTTAAATGTGTCTTAGGGCTCAGCTGATTAATCAATGTCGGTGCTGTTCGGTATGTTCACTATAATCACTGGTAGAAACATTAAAAGCAGACCAAAAGTCAACTCAGACTCGCCTTTCCTTATTACCATCACATCTGCCTGCAGACAGCACAATCATTTTGTACTGCCTCCAAAGACAGACATCTAAAAAATTTCTGCTTCATATCATCTACGTTTCATTTCTGCACGTGTCTGTCGAGTGACAGAGAAGGATGACCTCAAATCCCGAGTCATCTACAGTCAGATTATTTACTTGGAAAAGTTGCGACCATAGTCGGATTTCAATTCTGTGTGTATTTTAATGATTTGTATACAGGCAATTCATGTGTGGAAATATTCAGTTTACTTGCAAAGTGTGACGACATTTCAGCGATATTGTAGATGTGAATGTGTAATTTAAGCTGTAAGCTATCACAGCAGCACTGTTCGTACTGACCAGTTTTGATGTATTTCGATGGATTGAATGCGTGGTACCTCCGTTCAACTACTGTCGTCTGCTGAACTATAATTTATTTACGTAGTGCCAATAAGCGAGCTGCGTATATTTTCATAAGTAATGCAGATAGTTGTTTAAATATTTAACCTGAAAGTTCATTGTAATTCCAGAGCTCAGATATCTTACATACAACACAAATTAATTTTTTATAATGAAGAACAACCACCCTCACATTCGTAATTTTATTTCACTGCGTGATGTATTTCGAGAACCATGGCCTCATCTTCAGGAGCTTTGAAAATCTACAAAAAAAATTTCAGACTTCGGGGTTAATTCTGGTCCTGATAAAATTGCAATCTTAATAGTAGACTGAAGATCAGCTGCCAGGACTCGAAATGAACGTGCACTGAAATAAAATTACTACTTTGATTCAGGCAGTTGTTCTTTATATTACGAAAGTAATACAGCCACAGAAGAAACACTGACAACAGTGGGTAAAAGTGATTCAGGTTAGTACTGCTCGATTTTTTTTTTTTTTGACGCCTTGCATATTACGATAAGCACGCAAGCTGCCTGAATTTTTTCTGAACTATACCGTCAAATTAAAAGCGGAGAAATTTAGTTTGAAGGTCCATAGAGCTTTGAGGTGTGCTACACATACCAAAATTTCTTCGCAAGCGAGTACTGCCAAACCTAAAACTTGCAGAAAGTGGTCCCAGTGTACAAAGTGCCTGAATTTTAATAACACAGATAGTTCAGATGTTGGAATACTTAAAACGAAGATTCATTATACTTACAAAGGGCGTGGGCCTTACATATATTGAAAGGTATTTCTTTATTTTAGAGATATCGAGTTTGTCATCGTCTTTGGAGGTGCCTAGTCTCTCCGTTACCATCTTTGCTCGTCTTGTGAGTGTGTATAACTAAAACATATCGCTTTGGAATTTACATGACATATGAGTCACAGAGGGCAGAGGAGCGGAAAGAGTTTCAGGGCTCTCTCTTGCCCTTGGAGCGGGAAATCACCCATAAAGGCGAAAGAATCATCAATGATGAACGCCATGGGGATGCAGAAAGCAACGGAAACTACTGAATTAAAGACACGTGTATCCGCAGGACATGTCTGTAACTGAAAAAGTGTCGTGATGATCTCTCCGTTGGCGAAAGACTACGGAAGAGGCCTACAGTCTGATTTACGGGAGCGGACTGTCAAGGGGCAGGTGACCAAGAGAAAAAAATTGAATAACTAACGAAAGGGTAATATTCTAATGGTCGGGGCGTGGAGTTTCAGAAGTTTGAACGTGGCAGGGAAGCAGGAAAATCAGAAAATTGAAATTTTAAGGCTCAATCTGGATATCGCAGGAGTCAGTGATGTGGAAGAAGACAAGAATATCTTGTCAAACGAGTTTGGAGTAACATTAACAGCAGCACAAAACGGTTTAACGGGAGTATGCTTCGCTATTAATAGGAAGGTAGGGCAGATAATGAGTTACTGTGAACAGTCCAGAGATAAATTCGTTCTCATCACAATCGACAGCAAACGAACAGTAATAAAAATAGCTCAGGTATACATGCTGACGTCGCAAGCAGAGGATGAAGAGAGAGAGAGAGAGAGAGAGAGAGAGAGAGAGAAAGTATGTGAGGATATTGAACGGATAATTCAGTACGTAATGTGAGGTGAAAATCTAATAGTTACTGGGCATTGGAATGTGGTTGTAGGGCAGTTTCAGATGGTTCAAATGGCTCTGGACGCTATGGGACTTAACATCTGAGGTCATCAGTCCCCTAGAACTTAGAACTACTTAAACCTAACTAACCTAAGGACATCACACACATCCATGCTCAAGGCGGGCTTCGAACCTGCGACCGTAGCGGTCGCGCGGTTCCCGACTGAAGCGCCTAGAACCGCTCGGCCACAGCGGCCGGCTGAAGGGGAGGAAGTAGAAGAACAATATGAACCCAAATGGAGTTCTGCTGTAAATATCAGCTACAAATAGCGAAGACTCTGTTCAAGAATCACACGAGAAGAAGTATACTTGGGTAAGGCTGGGAGATACGGGAAGATTTCAGTTAGATTACATCAGTCACAGATTCCGAAATGAGATACTGAATTGCAAGGCGTACCCGGGAGCAGATAGACTCAGATCACAATTTAGTAGTGACGAACAGGAGGCTGAAGTTCAACAGACAAGTCAGCAGGAATCAATGCGTGAAGAAGAGGGATACGGAAGTACTATAGAATGAAGACATACGCTTGAAAAGTTCTCGAAGGCTATAGATACTGCGATAATAAACTGCACAGAGGGCAGCTCAGTTGAAGGGGAATGGACATTTTTAAAAAGTGCAAGCACAACATTTGGAAAGAAAAATATGGATACATGGGAGGTAATTGCGAAAAATCCATTGGTAACAAAAGAAATACTTCAGTAGATCGATGAAAGAAGGAAGCACGAAAATTTTCAACAATATTATGAAGCACAGAAAGAGAAGTCGCTTAGGAATGACATAAATGGGAATTGCAAAGAAACTAAGACGAAATGGCTGCATGAAGAATCTGAAGATATGGAAAAGAATGATTATCGAAAGGCAAAACAACTTTTGGTGAAATTAAAATCATGGGTGATAGCATAAGATTGCAAAGGGAGAGTGGGTAGGTGGAAACAGTTCAATGAAGGTGTCTCTGAGGGGGAAGACTTGTCTGAGGTGACAACATTCGCGTTAGGAGAGACGGGGGATCCAGTAATAGTGAGAGGTTCCATGTCCTCTTTTGCATGTCTACTCTCATTTTCACAACTTTATTTGTTCTATGTCATTGCACGGTGGTAGCAGACCCAATAATGTTATTGTAACGAGAGTATTTGTACTGAGAGCTCAAAATATAATTTCCACTTGATTCCTAAACATGTAGGGTTACTGCCCTGGGTGGCCTGTGCGGGGCGAGCATTGTAGAACGCGGCACACGGCATTTCCGGTTGGGGGCTGCACTTCCCTAAATTCTGAGGGGTTCATACAAATTGGCTTAAGCGCCTGGCGGAACGACTGACGTCGGTCGAGTTTCGCCTATTGTACGCAGGGCGAAACGACCTGCGAGATGTCTGAGTGTCGCCGCAGTTTATGTGTTAACCATTCCGGGGCGTCCGGAACGTAGATTCATAGCACTGACTGGTTGCATTGTCCTCTTGATACTGAGAATACTTGTGGGCCGTGCCCTGTTGGGTGCTATTGTCTGGCGCCAGATGGCCGGTGGTCTAGGCAGGTTGTTTTCGTAGTCGGCCAAACGGCAGGTTCAGTGCCCTCAGCTGAATAGTAGAGACACGATTGATCAACTTAAGTTGAGGCTAGTTGACGTCATAAATCACTTCTCGAAATTGGAGGGAACGGTCGCTATTGTCGCGAGTGATGTTCTGAGACAGTGTGGGGGAATTTTGGAATCAGAACTGAAGGCTGATCGCGGTTTTCGAAGAGAATGGGGAGAAGAGCAATGTTGGCTTCGCTCTTGCGTTGCGCGGGCAGAGAGGGGAGTCGGGATCTGATCTTCGTCAGAGTTGGTCGGTCTTGTGACTTGTTCGCTCTTTTTCGGAAGAACTTAGAGCTCTCGGACAGCCTTCGAGGCCAGGAGTTGACACAGAGTTGCTGCACGACAGAAGTCGCCGTCTACATCATCAGGACACTGACTACCGACGATGCGCTGCAGATTTCAGTACTGGCACAGTATTTTGTGGCTCCAGCATTGTAACTCCTTATCAATTTTATACTGAATGCCTCAGTAGCACGCTTGCTCACTTTGCTACAAGTCCACCTTGCTTGTTTCTTGGCTCAAATGGCTCTGAGCACTATGGGACTTAACTTCTAAGGTCATCAGTCCCCTAGAACTTAGAACTACTTAAACCTAACTAACCTAAGGACATCACACACATCCATGCCCGAGGCAGGATTCGAACCTGCGACCGTAGCGGTCGCGCGGTTCCAGACTGTAGCGCCTAGAACTGCTCGGCCACCCTGGCCGGCTGCTTGTTTCTCCACGTGATCCCATTTGAGCTCTCACTACGAATTGCGATAATGCTATATAGTCGGCAGATTAATATTTGATTCATTACGACCTCCAGTCATTATCGCCAATCTATTGCATCACAGGGAGGAGGAGCCCCTTTTTCTCGAGCCAACTCTTGTTCTCATAATATTTCAGTATATCCTTTAACCTACTGTTTGTGTCTATAATCATGTGCATTTACTTTCTGATGTATAAGAAATCTCATTGTAATATTTAATTTGCATATCATTTCGTAGACATGTGCGGAATCCCATTTCCTGTTTTTTATTATGATAAAGTTCTCTTTTTCTGAGTAGATTACTATATTTATTAAATTATTGTGAGTGTACACTCCTTATTTTACCAATTAGCAGGGTCCACTGTCATTTCCTTCCGTTACCGTTGTGCGCATAATTAATAGGCTGGTAGATAAGGAGGGGGTCGAGTGCATGTCTCGTTATCATGCAAAATTCGTCTGAATTAAAGAGGTATAAAACTCTTCTCCACCCCGGCACCTCGTAATAGAATCGATATTTATTAGAGCTTTGCAAGTCTTAAGATCAAATAAGGTACAAGGGATAGATAACATTTCAACATTTCATCAGAATTTCTAAAACCATTTGGGGAAGTGGTAACAACATGAATATTCACGTTGGTGTGACTTTCAGAAAAATTTCATCCACAGAATTCTCTCGCCATCAGACAGTGTGGAGACACAGGAGAACACGTCACGCACACGAAAGAATCTTAATGAATGTTGTTGGTGTGACCTAGGCACTATAAGTGAGGGCAGACATTATGTGCTGTGACTAAACATCGCTGCATATCTCTGCACGACGTTCCGTTTTCGCCCAGCGCTAATGCAAGGTGTTTAGCTTAGGTCATGTCTTTTGGTGTAGGCGTTTTTTAGGTCACGGATTTCTGTTTATGGACAACAATGCCCACCCACACTGAACTTCTGAAGTCTTGGACACACAGGAGAGTGAAGATATTGAACATAAGGAATAGGGTGCATACTCCCCAGAACTAAACCCTACAGGGCATGTCCGGGATAGTTAGTGGACGTGTTTCTCGACAAACATCACCTCACCGCACGATGCCAGAACTGTCAAAAACCTTGAGAGACTGGAGTGGTCCTATACTCCCCCCCCCCCCCCCGAAATCCCTCAACAGTTGGTAACTAACATGAATAACACATGCAACATATGCATTAGTGTCTGAGAAAGGCTTTCTGATGGTCCCATATCAGCCTTTATGCCGGGAGTCTGACCTGTGTCGAACATGTACGTCATTTACGACTGTTATTCCTCTTTCCCATTTGGTGAGATGTGTACCATTTTCCATGCAGCATTCTGCCTCTATCGTGTAAGTGTTGTGATTCATGTCATCATTGCCTGTGATTATTCCTGTCCAACAATGTTTCTGTTCCTTAGCAACTGTCAGGTTGTGTAGATATACAAGGCGTACGTGATACTGGACCTAAATCCCGCCAAGAACCAAGACTCGCGCGGAAGCGACTAGCGTGGCTCGGAGGCCAACTCTGGCGCCACGGGAAGCCCACTGCCGACCTGGTGGTGGCGCCAGGTTTCCGGCGCGTAACACTCCATTAACCAGTAATAAGGGGCGCCACACCGCGCCACGCCGCCACAAATCACGGCCTCCTGAAGAAGCGCCTGATTTACGGCAACCCGCGTGCCACTGCCGCTACCATCGCGCTATCGCCCGCCGCAGATATGCACCGCTGATACTCGCTCTGCGCGTACACACACACACACACACACACACACACACACACAACACGTGCACGTATTTCAGGGCACATGTACAGTGCGCACACGTGTGCTCCTACGCAGGTAACGGCGCGGCCGTGCTGCAGCAATAACGGGAGCGCCTCGACAAATACAGTAACTTGTACCACCCGCATAATTGTAACATGTGCAGTCGCTTATCTCGAGTCGGTTGGTAATGTATTATGTGGTACTTTGCTCAGTATCGTTTTCCTTTCACCCCAGTACAGGTACACGATATACACACGGAAAAAATGGTGTACGTAATATTTCCCACTTTTCTCAGGTGAATCAATTTAATCTTTGAAGAGTACAAAAAATACATAAACCACTCCAGTCGAGTGTCGCCAATACAATTAAGATGTCAAATTTAGTGACTGGAGGATGTACATTAGAAGAAATAAGAATGGAAATTAGAGGATAAAAAAGACGATACACGCAAAGCAAGTACATCTTTACCAAGAAAAGAAAATGTTAAGTCTCTCACTTTTTATTAAGCTTTCGTCCATTATTTGTGTTTTTTAATGCTGGAAGTTTCTTTTTCTTTGTCCTGAATTTTGTTTCGTTATGTGGAAGACGGTGACAGAAATTTCTTGCGTCCTGACCGCATAGCTGATTCCGGCCTCGAATGTCAGCATATTTTTCATGGCGTCTTGTCAGGAGTTCAGAAAATATACTCGTAGAATTAGCAGTTTGCTAAACAGTTGTGTTTGCATAACAGAAAGTTTAATATTGAAGAACACTTACCATTACATGCTAGATGAGGTCATAATAATTTGTCAAGCACCTGTGATTGATACTCAGGCTCAACATCTGCTTGTAGACGAACAGAATGTTCCAAATCTACTGGTGTCCAGGGTCCACTGTAAATAATCATGTATTTGAACTGCTTACCTTCCTTCACAACCAGAGTTTCTCTGAGAGACTTGAAAAACGTTAGACTTTTGGTGGCTCTGGAGAACAACTTTATTTTTTATCAGACCAAAGTTTTTATCATGTTGTGTTAGGGTGTCCTCTTATTGGAAGTACTATTTCGACGCTGTCTAATCTCTTAATGGTACGAACAAGACAGTGGGGGTATAAGAAATGTATACACTACTGGCCATTCAAATTGCTACACCACGAAGATGACGTGCTACAGACGCGAAATTTAACCGACAGGGAGAAGATGCTGTGATAAGCAAATGATTAGCGTGTCAGAGCATTCACACAAGGTTGGCGCCGGTGGCGCCACCTACAACGTGCTGACATGAGGAAAGTTTCCAACCGATTTCTCACACACAAACAGCAGTTGACCGGCGTTGCCTGGTGAAACGTTCTTGTGATGCCTCGTGTAAGGACGAGAAATGCGTACCATCACGTTTCCGACTATGATATAGGTCGGATTGTAGCCTATCGCGATTGCGGTTTATCGTATCGAGACATTGCTGCTAGCGTTGGTCGAGATCCAATGACTGTTAGCAGAATATGGAATTGGTGGGTTCAGGAGGGTAATACGGAACTCCGTGCTGGATCCCAACAGCCTCGTATTACTAGCAGTCGAGATGACAGACATCTTATCCGCATGGCTGTAACGGATCGTGCAGCCATGTCTCGATCCCTGAGTCAACAGATGGGGACGTATGCAAGACAACAACCATCTGCACGGACAATTTGACGACGTTTGCAGCAGCACGGACTATCAGCTCGGAGACCATGGCTGCGGTTACCCTTGACGCTGCATCACAGACAGGAGCGCCTGCGGTGGTGTACTCAACGACGAACCTGGGTGCACGAATGGCAAAACGTCATTTTTTCGGATGAATCCAGGTTCTGTTTACAGCATCATGATGGTCGAATCCGTATTTGGCGACATCACGATGAACGCACATTGGAAGCGTGTATTGGTCATTGCCATACTGGCGTATCACCCGGCGTGATGGCATCGGGTGCCATTGGTTACACGTCTCGGTCACCTCTTGTTCGCATTGGCGGCACTTTGAACAGTGGGCGTTACATTTCAGATGTGTTACGAACCGTGGGTCTACCCGTCATTCGAGCCCTGCGAAACCCTACATTTCAGCAGGATAATGCACGACCGCATGTTACAGGTCCCATACGGGCCTTTCTGGATACAGAAAATATTCGACTGCTGCCCTGGCCAGCACATTCTCCAGATCTCTCACCAATTGAAAACGTTTGGCCAATGGTGGCCGAGCAACTGGCTCGTCACAATACGCCAGTCACTGTGCTATGGTGTTGAAGCTGCGTGGGCAGCTGTACCTGTACACGCCATCCAAGCTCTCTTTGACTCAATTCCCAGGCGTATCAAGGCCGTTCTTAAGGCCAGAGGTGGCTGTTCTGGGTACTGATTTCTCAGGATCTATGCTCCCAAATTGCGTGAAAATGTAATCACATGTCAGTTTTAGTATAATATATTTGTGCAATGAATATCCGTTTATCATCTGCATTTCTTCTTGGTGTAGCAATTTTAATGGCCAGTAGTGTAGTTCATATTCAGTCCTGAGAACGAATCACAGAATTTTACAACAACCCTTACTTTTGGAGTAAGGATTCCACACATATAAATGCCAAAAACTAATACCCTCAATATCTCCTTTATTCTCTACTTCACTGTTGGACATTTGATGAATGATGAAACTGCGAAACGATAGATGCATGCAAAGCAATGAAGACGTTTTGGCAATTATGAATTACACTCATATTATCAATTCGTTTGATTCTCTCGTATTGGAATAGTCTTACCTAGGCCTTGTACGAGCAATTAATGTCACAGAAACTAAGCTGATTAAATAGGAAGAATGGTCATTTCATTTAACTAACAAATTAAAATGCCTAACATTGCCCTACAGCCCCTACGAAGACTGATTAACGGATGGCTTTCCGACTTCATCTTGAGATAATCCGTGTACTTCCGCGATTTATATATCTTGGGATCGATAGCCTCTAAATGATTAATAAACGTAAACATGGTCCATAGTAGGCTGTAATGCGATGTTTATTTAATGACGCGATTTGCTAATTTCGACTAAGAGCCATTGTCAAGCAGATTTGTAAAAACAAATGTTACAAATGTGCTTGACAATCACGTTTAGTCGAAATTAGCTGACCGAATCATTAAATAAATATCGCATTACAGCCTGGTACGGACCATGTTTACGTTTGTTAAGAACCACACTACTGTTGCACTTCAGACTAAACACTATTACTATAAGGAAACAACACAAAGTAAGAAACTCAACTGATCACACTTGCAGTCGCAGCCCAACGGACCTAGCTGGTGTAGTTCGAGCAGTGGAAGCAGACCTTGCATTACAGCCATTCTTTCCGTTACCACTAAAAGTAAAACCCTTTCTATCTCGGTGACTTGCTATGATATCTGAATGTATTTAAGTTGCCTTGTAGTACCGACGGCCGACCATCTAGCTATGCCATAATCTAATCTCCTAATTAAATGGATTCGCCCCGTTTCTTTCCGTGGTTTTTCATATAGTTCTCTTCCCCGATGTAATACGGTTTCTTCCTTTTCTTAATTTTACCTTATTTTGATATTTGAATAAAATAACATTTTGAATTTAGGTACTGGATCAAGAAAGTGTTACAATTATGCCACTAACGCAACTAAAAGGGAAACTAGACGTGTAAAGGTGATTTCGACAGAAAGAGCAAAGTGAAAAAACCGAAATGAGAGACGAGAAATGCACGACTGTAGAAGCGTGGATTAATAGTGAAGATAGATACAGCATCCTGCATAGGAAAAGTAAAGAGACGTTCGGAGAAAGGTGAAGAACCTGTATAAATACTAACAAGGAACCCCATGAGTGCGAGGTCGTAAAAGGTCAATGATATTTACCGCATTCGCCGACCGGCATATTGTCAGTCATGTAACCAAAATATTGACTGCTGATGATAATAGGGGGCGGGCCTAGAAGTATCCAGTGGTGGTCACAGCATGAGGCTATGGATTGTAATTGAACTGCTTAGTCGACGAGTAACTCACAACAGTGCTACATCATTAGTACTGTTGATACGAAGCAGAGCAATGGCACCGGCAAATGAAGCAAACACTGCATTATTTCTAAAACAAAAGTTTCCGAATTTCACATTTCCTCTGAAAGGATCCCACTGAATTTCGCACAATGAGAGAGAAGTGGCAGGTGAAATATTAGTGTTTCTGTAAGATGAGTCAGTGGAAATTGTGATGTCGTATTCGCTCGACTGTGTGGACAATGTACATGACGACTACAGTGATGACAGTACGTGTTTAACAAGTGGAAGTGATACTGAAACAGGGTTCGAGGATTTAGCTCATCATCCTTGTGGGGAAGAGAACCACAAATCCCGTCTCAACGAAATGTGTTACAGGACAATCGTGGTTGGAGGAGCAGGTACTAAACATAATTACTGAAAGATCGTCCACATCACAGTAAGAGAACAATTGTGACCAGATTCCGCACAAGTAAGCAGCAATATGACTGTGTAGTGGACAAAAAGTGCGGCTCTTCACGGGAGGACAACGCGCCCTTGTCACAAAAACTGGTGTTTTCGTGTTTGGAAGATGCTCGATACAATTTACAGGATGTGTATGATAGGGACCCAATGCGCTATCCGTATCAAACTGTGTGCGACATAGATTACAGTGGTTTCAAGCGAAGCTGTGGATGGTTGTATTACTTCAAACAGTGCTGCAGAAATGGAAGGCTTCAGATAACGAAATTTTAAAAAAAAAAAAAAAAAAAAGCATCAACTTGGCGATGCACAGCCAACTGTGGACCTGGTCCGACAGTTAGTAAATGAGATAAACAGATTAATCCCATTGTTCAGAAAGAAATTTTTTTCAGCTCCGACCAATCGGGATTTGGAGAGGAAATGTTTATGAAAGGAACCCTGGAAGTAGAGGTACCAAGAAAATTGTATCTTTAGCGACGAAACATCGCTTCTTAACGCTTTCGTATACAATTATGCCGACTATTAATCTGGATGGTATATTGGATGGAATGTTATTTATTGTGTTGTGCGTTGCTGGAGGTGCTCTGCCCCTACGATTCTTTGTCATGTTCGTGATCTTGCAAGGACAGATGAAATGTTCACGTCACAGCAAGTAAGACTGGGAATACGGTCGTAAGAGAACTAAATATATGATACAGCACTGTTTTCGGCCATTTGCTAGTCAAAAAACTTGCTTTTGTTTGATTCTTGGTCTGTGTATAAAAACGATACTCCTTTAGGGAAAACTAGCATTCCTGAAAAATGTGTGACATTGCAGTTCATACCACCTGGAATCACCGAAAAAATTCAGGGTCTGGACATTTACTCTTACCATGCCCATAAAACATATCATCACTATATCTGTATCTATCCCTTACATGATTCTGTACGCGTTCCTTAAGACTGGATACGTAGCTGAGCGTCCCGCAGGGTTTGTAACTACCAAGGAGTTCACCCTCCATCTTGATGGTGCGAACCTTCGTGATCACTGTGGCGAGCCATTTTTTATTCGGTTAATGATTTGTTTTAAGCGTTTGTTGAATGTCGACGATATCCATTTTGTGAAGTATAATACGTACATCCCATAGAATCTTTCTCTCTGCTCGTCACGGACATTCATTTTCTGTCCTCCTTCTAATGCACAAGGTGTGTATTTAGCAGATAAATACTTTTCCTGTCATAACTATAACACTTTCAAAAGAGTCTAACGAAAGATTGAACTTTTGAGCTCGCACTCAAAGTGTTCCTTGTAAGAACGAAGATGGCATGCAAGTAAGGAAAGGCTGAAAGGTGGAAAAAACACAAAGCGTTTCTAGAGAAGACAAACTTACCTGAAATTGTAACAGAAAGACAGTAGGAAGTAGAAGAAGATGAAGTAGGATATGTGACACATCAAGAAGAATTTCATATAGTTCTTGAAGCATTAAGTTCCCTGCAGTAGACAACATTCAGTCAATATGTTGGGTTCCTAGGGAGCGTCTGAAATGACAATATTATTCCACCTTTTGTGCAAGTTATACTCTAATCAAAACTAACCCTACACAAAGTAGTGGACACTAATATGGTGCAGTTCGTTACTTCTCCTTTATGGCTAACTTGACTCTGGTGTAAACACTTTCAGTGAGGTGTATGAATGACGGTTGAGGAACGGCAGCTCATCTTCCTCAACAGGCGAAGCCAGAGAAGGCAGCGGTGCTCAGCGCAGTGGTCTGGAGCGTACTCGACATTTTAACTCTTCCGAAAGGTGCTCCGTTGGGTTCACGTCGGCACTATGGGCAGACAAGTCCGTTTCACGAACTTTATTGTCCACAAACGATTGCCTCACAAATGCTGTTTCATAACAGGGTGCTTTGTCGTCCTGATACAATTATTGTCTCTACCATACGCAGTGCACAGTGTTCATGCCTTCCCGCATCCAGCGTTACCTTAAGCACAATAAGGAATCCACCGCCTAGTCGCGAGAAATACCTTTGTGCCGCAATATCACCTCCTTTACACTTTGTCTTCACTACATACGATGGCAGGTAAAGTTCACCACACATTCACCATAGCCACATACTTCCATAGGATTTTCGCTGGGTATAGTGTGATCCTTCACTCGAAATCATTCGTTTCCAGTCACACACTGATGGTCTTTACACCATACCTTATGTCGCTAAACATTGATTATACACTCCTGGAAATTGAAATAAGAACAACGTGAATTCATTGTCCCAGGAAGGGGAAACTTTATTCACACATTCATGGGGTCAGATACATCACATGATCACACTGACAGAACCACAGGCACATCGACACAGGCAACAGAGCATGCACAATGTCGGCACTAGTACAGTGTATATCCACCTTTCGCAGCAATGCAGGCTGCTATTCTCCCATGGAGACGATCGTAGAGATGCTGGATGTAGTCCTGTGGAACGGCTTGCCATGCCATTTCCACCTGGCGCCTCAGTTGGACCAGCGTTCGTGCTGGACGTGCAGACCGCGTGAGACGACGCTTCATCCAGTCCCAAACATGCTCAATGGGGGACAGATCCGGAGATCTTGCTGGCCAGGGTAGTTGACTTACACCTTCTAGAGCACGTTGGGTGGCACGGGATACATGCGGACGTGCATTGTCCTGTTGGAACAGCAAGTTCCCTTGCCGGTCTAGGAATGGTAGAACGATGGGTTGGATGACGGTTTGGATGTACCGTGCACTATTCAGTGTCCCCTCGACGATCACCAGTGGTGTACGGCCAGTGTAAGAGATCGCTCCCCACACCATGATGCCGGGTGTTGGCCCTGTGTGCCTCGGTCGTATGCAGTCCTGATTGTGGCGCTCACCTGCACGGCGCCAAACACGCATACGACCATCATTGGCACCAAGGCAGAAGCGACTCTCATCGCTGAAGACGACACGTCTCCATTCGTCCCTCCATTCACGCCTGTCGCGACACCACTGGAGGCGGGCTGCACGATGTTGGGGTGTGAGCGGAAGACGGCCTAACGGTGTGCGGGACCGTAGCCCAGCTTCATGGAGACGGTTGCGAAGGGTCCTCGCCGATACCCCAGGAGCAACAGTGTCCCTAATTTGCTGGGAAGTGGCGGTGCGGTCCCCTACGGCACTGCGTAGGATCCTACGGTCTTGGCGTGCATCCGTGCGTCGCTGCGGTCCGGTCCCAGGTCGACGGGCACGTGCACCTTCCGCCGACCACTGGCGACAACATCGATGTACTATGGAGACCTCACGCCCCACGTGTTGAGCAATTCGGCGGTACGTCCACCCGGCCTCCCGCATGCCCACTTTACGCCCTCGCTCAAAGTCCGTCAACTGCACATACGGTTCACGTCCACGCTGTCGCGGCATGCTACAAGTGTTAAAGACTGCGATGGAGCTCTGTATGCCACGGCAAACTGGCTGACACTGACGGCGGCGGTGCACAAATGCTGCGCAGCTAGCGCCATTCGACGGCCAACACCGCGGTTCCTGGTGTGTCCACTGTGCCGTGCGTGTGATCATTGCTTGTACAGCCCTCTCGCAGTGTCCGGAGCAAGTATGGTGGGTCTGACACACCGGTGTCAATGTGATCTTTTTTTCATTTCCAGGAGTGTATAAATGGTGGCTTAGGAGAAATTGTTTGACCATTATAATGTGGTGCGAGATTTGTGGTGATTGCGGTTGTGCAAGAGACAGCTCAGTTTGCAGTAGTATGTACTTAACAAAATACGACCGCAATAGAGATGACTGGCACGTAATAAGAAATGAACAGTATTTTGTCTAGAAATAGTTCCTGTGTAAAACTGCACGTAGCACAGTAATAAGTACCAAAATAAGAAATTTATCCTAAAGAAATCTGATTTGTAGAACTCTAAATCTGATTCAGCCCATGTGACACACAAGCCGTCACCAACCAAGAACAACAGAATAGAAATCGCAGTCTTCGCAATTTCAGCACATAGCACGTTTTAATTGCAACGCCATAATAACACAATACAATAAATGAATAAAATCGCATTGGGCGACATATCTAAATAGCGAGAAAGACCACTAGCTACTCACTGCTGACTACTCACTGGTGACACAGGCAACAGTGCTGCACCAAGTTACCTAGTCCACTGACAGTCAACACCAACATAAAATTCAGAAAACATATAGCAACACTTTGTCACTCCTTGAGTTATATTGGTAAACGAAATAGAGAATAATCCATTGTACATGGCTAAACTCGTTCTCAGCGTGAAAATAAAGCACTCTTATGGCCTGATAGCCATGTCATGAAGTGTAACAGCTTCTAACGAATGTGCGTAATTGGAACACACACACGACCCGCTAGCTCCTTTCGTACGTTCAGCACTCCCCATACAATAAGACTAAAACTTCTCAGCAGCCCACCAATCCCTCTGGGCAATCGAAGCACCTCCTGGTGCTCTGCGCGGTACAGCTCTGGCACCCGTCTCCGGCTATGGTTGAAGTCTTCTTTGGCCATTGGGGAGAGATACCGTCCGCCCTCCAGGTAAGCTCTGAGCGAGGTGGCGCAGTGGTTAGCACACTGTATCACTTTCGGGAGGACGACGAAAGGTTTTCCGTCACTTTATAAATCGCTCAAGGCAAATGCCGCATTGATTCCTTCGAAAGGCACCGCCGACTTCTTCCCCATCCTTGACACAATCTACGTTGGTGCTCCATTTCTAATGACCTCATTGTCGACGGGACGCTAAACCCAATCTTCCTTCCTTCCGTCACTCCAGGTAGGCAATATCGACGACAGCTTGGTCACCCCCGGAATTGACCATAGCGACTGTACAAGCTGACCAGCTGCCACATGAGTTGGGCCGCAGCAAAAACAGGCCTGACAAGGCCCATAGCAGGACCAGTGCCGCCTCCTGACTTACCCACTTCTATCTATTGTGGCTTCCAGCGGTTGTAGTCGCAACATCTCCGTTTTCTGCTGACTGACACACCCAGGCCCAGCCCGCTGATACGCGCCCGTCCTTGACACCCACGATGCACCGTATAGTTGTCCGCCACTTCGACCATGGCGGCAGTGCTGCCCTCCAGATGATACTACTTGGTGACTTTTGAATTTCACGGCACCATTCATTTTACCTCCCTGCCCACAGTCATTGTGTCAGCAGGACCGCTGGCAACACTTCCGAAGTAACACGTGATTTCTTACCATGATTTCATACTACACTTCTGGAAATGGAAAAAAGAATACATTGACACCGGTGTGTCAGACCCATCATACTTGCTCCGGACACTGCGAGAGGGCTGTACAAGCAATGATCACACGCACGGCACAGCGGACACACCAGGAACCGCGGTGTTGGCCGTCGAATGGCGCTAGCTGCGCAGCATTTGTGCACCGCCGCCGTCAGTGTCAGCCAGTTTGCCGTGGCATACGGAGCTCCATCGCAGTCTTTAACACTGGTAGCATGCCGCGACAGCGTGGACGTGAACCGTATGTGCAGTTGACGGACTTTGAGCGAGGGCGTATAGTGGGCATGCGGGAGGCCGGGTGGACGTACCGCCGAATTGCTCAACACGTGGGGCGTGCGGTCTCCACAGTACATCGATGTTGTCGCCAGTGGTCGGCGGAAGGTGCACGTGCCCGTCGACCTGGGACCGGACCGCAGCGACGCACGGATGCACGCCAAGACCGTAGGATCCTACGCAGTGCCGTAGGGGACCGCACCGCCACTTCCCAGCAAATTAGGGACACTGTTGCTCCTGGGGTATCGGCGAGGACCATTCGCAACCGTCTCCATGAAGCTGGGCTACGGTCCCGCACACCGTTAGGCCGTCTTCCGCTCACGCCCCAACATCGTGCAGCCCGCCTCCAGTGGTGTCGCGACAGGCGTGAATGGAGGGACGAATGGAGACGTGTCGTCTTCAGCGATGAGAGTCGCTTCTGCCTTGGTGCCAATGATGGTCGTATGCGTGTTTGGCGCCGTGCAGGTGAGCGCCACAATCAGGACTGCATACGACCGAGGCACACAGGGCCAACACCCGCCATCATGGTGTGGGGAGCGATCTCCTACACTGGCCGTACACCACTGGTGATCGTCGAGGGGACACTGAATAGTGCACGGTACATCCAAACCGTCATCCAACCCATCGTTCTACCATTCCTAGACCGGCAAGGGAACTTGCTGTTCCAACAGGCTCTAGAAGGTGTAAGTCAACTACCCTGGCCAGCAAGATCTCCGGATCTGTCCCCCATTGAGCATGTTTGGGACTGGATGAAGCGTCGTCTCACGCGGTCTGCACGTCCAGCACGAACGCTGGTCCAACTGAGGCGCCACGTGGAAATAGCATGGCAAGCCGTTCCACAGGACTACATCCAGCATCTCTACGATCGTCTGCATGGGAGAATAGCAGCCTGCATTGCTGCGAAAGGTGGATATACACTGTACTAGTGCCGACATTGTGCATGCTCTGTTGCCTGTGTCTATGTGCCTGTGGTTCTGTCAGTGTGATCATGTGATGTATCTGACCCCAGGAATGTGTCAATAAAGTTTCCCCTTCCTGGGACAATGAATTCACGGTGTTCTTATTTCAATTTCCAGGAGTGTATTTTTTATAACCACCGTCCGCAATGCACGACGGTCCTAATCCTCAGTACATGTGGTCTACCTGGTCCCGGTTCAACACCGGTGGTTCGATTGTGAATCCGTTTCACAACCACAACAACAACTTTACAAAAGTCGAAATGCCCGTTATTGATTGATTACTATTCTACCTCTGCATCTGCATACACACATCGCAAGCCATTTCCTTTCCTGTTCCACTCGCAGACAGAGCGAGGGATAAACGACTATCTACACTGATAACCCAAAACATTGGATTCCGCTTCGTGGCGTTGTGAGCATGTGATGTGGTAGCAAAAGTATGTAAGAGGAGCAGACACGGGCCACCGTTCGAAGCGGATATACTGGCTGCAAATGAGGAAATCCATTGAGAGAGACCTTGACAGAAGGCACATTATTATTACGTAGAGCCTGTAAACAAGTAGCTCGAACACGATGAAGCTCGTCGAATGTCCACGCGCTACAGTCGTGAGCCTCTACGGAATGAGGAAGAAGAGCAGTGAAACTACCACTAGGCGCTAAATGGTTGGACATCCATGACTCTTCGACAACGTACGGTTCGGGGCTTGTCTACTCTGCAAAGAAGGCATATGTGACCTGTGGCATTTCTGCAGAAAGAGCACAATGCTGGTGCACGCAGAAGTGTTTTGGAGTACACCGTTCATCGTACATTACTGAACATGGAGCTCCGCAGCAGACCATCCCTACTTGTTCACATGTTGGCCCAACGTCTTCGTCAATTACGATATCGATGGACACTAGACCATCGTTATTCGACCGTCGATTGAGCTAGTGGGAGCAGTGTTATGCTATAGGATACATTCTCCTTCGCTTGCATGGGACCTGTGGTAGTAATCTAAGACACCCTCAAAGCTGCGAACCACTTGCATCCCTTCATGAAACTTCCTGACAGATTAAAACTGTGTGCCGGACCGATACTCGAACTCGGGACCGTTGCCTTTCGCAAGTGGTCAGTTGGTAGAGCACTTGCCCGTGAAAGGCAACGGTCTCGAGTTCGAGTCT
Source organism: Schistocerca cancellata (assembly GCF_023864275.1). Lineage (NCBI taxonomy): Eukaryota > Metazoa > Arthropoda > Insecta > Orthoptera > Acrididae > Schistocerca > Schistocerca cancellata. The sequence goes on from NC_064630.1 coordinate 630,271,378, forward strand.
CGGGCCGGCACACAGTTTTAATCCGTCAGGAAGTTTCATATCAGCGCACACTCCGCAGCATAGTGAAAATCTCATTCTGGAAACATCCCCTAGGCTGTGGCTAGGCCATGTCTCCGCAATATCCTTTCTTCCAGGAGTGTTAGTTCTCCAAAGTGTTCGCAGAAGAGCTTCTGTGAAGTTTGGAAGATAGGAGACGAGGTACTGGCAGAATTGAAGCTGTGAGGGCGGGTCGTGAGTCGTGCTTGGATAGCTCAGTTGGTAGAGCACTTGCCCGCGAAAGGCAAAGGTCCCGAGTTCGAGTCTCGGTCCGGCACATAGTTTTAATCTGCCAGGAAGTTTCATCCCTACTTGTTCACTCGTTGACCCAAGGACATCTTCAATTACGGTATCGGTGGACACTGGACCATCGTTATTCGACCGTCGATTGAGCTAGTGGTAGTAGTGTTATGCTATGGGAGACATTCTCCTTCGCTTGCATTATAATTTAATTTGGAGCCAGAACCGTGCTACAGTACAGGAGTATTATAATGAACTCAAGTCGACGTCTAGTCAAATTCGTCTGATGTAAATCTGATGGAACCCGCCTGGGTCGCTACCGGGCGCCATCACCACGTACGCAAATCAGCGGCCTGTTATTTACGCAAATTGCGTGACTTGCGCGCAGACATCGAATGTCACATACCCCCACAAATCTATCGGATCCGTGATACGCAGTCAGTGATGCATTTCGTTCCAAAATTTCACAAACAAACTATTAAGCTGGTGGTCATAATTTTTTCGCTGATCAGTGTATATGCCTCTGTACGAGCTCTAATTTCTCATATCTTAGTAATCCGTATGCTAAATGTGTTTTGGCGGCAGTAGGATCTTTGTGAAGTCAGCTTTACGTGCTGGTCATCTAAATTTTCTCAATAGCTCGAATAGAACGTCGCCTCACAATAGAGATTTCCACTTGAGTTCCCGAAGCAACTACTGCGTTTTATTCGACAACAGATCTGGCAAACCCGCCTCTGAATTGCTTCGATGTCTTCCTTTAATCTATCTTGTGATAATACCAAACACTCGAGCAGTACTCAAGAACAGTTGGCACTAGCGTCCTGTATGCGTTTTTCTCTACAAATGGTCCACACTTTCCTAAAATTCTCCCAATAAACTGAAGTTGCCCACTCGCCCTCCCTACCACAGTCCTCACGGGCTCGTTCCATTTCATACCACTGTGCAACGTTACACCCACATATTTCAACGACGTGAATGTGTCAAGCAGGATCCTGCTTATACTATATCCGAAACTTACAGGTTTGTCTATCGTACTCACCAATATTAACTTAAATTTTTCTACGTTTAGGGCCAGCTGCTATTGCTCAGAGTAAATATAAGGTTTGTCTAAGTCCTCTTGTATCATCCTAAGTAAATGTTTTTTAAAATTATCCCTACCAGTCACAAACTTTGTCAACTATTGTATTATTTATTTAGCGACATGTTTCGAGGGTTAAACCTCATCTTCAGGCTAAATGGCATTACAAAAACAACTTTACAATAACGTCATACTGATGTTACATAGTCTTTTCGTAAATGCTGTTGTTATCCTGTTGAAGTAGAGAAAACTTAGTAAAAGTCGATGTTACTTTGGAAGCTGGACTGATGTCTCTGATACTTCTTTTCAACTTCTTCAACCTGGTGTCCTTCCTCTTATGGACATGACCTTTATAACACAGCAATCCTGAAGTAATGCACATAAAAATTTTAACATTTTCAATCGGTGTAGATTATTTTCAAAAAAATAAAATAAAATATTTCCCATATGAGTTTATAAGTGATATATACATCATTTTATGAGGAAAACTGCAAATTTTATAATGATATAAAAATTCAGAAATGTGAAAAATAAATTTCCTTTCTAGCTCCTCTTAAACAATTGTTTATGACTTCTTGACAGAAGTGTGTTTTGGTTCTCTTTTCAATTGTGATGCTCGCTGACATATGTGATTGACCACTTTTAAATTAGCACACGCTTTTATAGCACTTCCAATCAAAATTTAAATAAAGTTAGTGGCAAAAGTATTGAATCGTTGATCAAATAAAGTGCCAAGTATGACAAAACATGAGATATTGATACTGTGTTCATTTGCTGTTTAACCTGGGTACTATGACATTATAACAAACATTTGCATAGTAAAACGATATAAAAGACGTAATAAATCAAGAAATAAAGGGGAAACAAATATGTAGATTTCAGATATGAAGCTATAGCGCAATACCGTCATTTGAATTATCGCGCATTTAAACTGCATGAAGCAATAAAAAGATGTTAATTCCGAGGGTCATTGTGAAAATGTTAATTCTTTGAGATGTATTAACTTTTGTAGTTACAAAGTTACTGAATTATTGTTCACTGGATGCACCTCTTTTTCTGAGACTCCAGATTTATTCAGATTTGCATTGATATTAGACGGTAAATTATTGTAGTCCTCAGCTGCACGAGCAATATCACCTCTCCTCAAAACCCAAGCCTATATGGACGAATAGCTCACTATACTCGTATCGTTACCCACCTCCATGTAACGTGTCACATTATCTCGCTAATATGGTAAATAAAGTCGCATCAAATGCATAACAAAATACTTACATAATAAACAGAAAGTAGATACATAATAAATGGATATCCTACTTGCATGTCAGAACGAAAGTGTAAGTATTTTTGTGATGATGTGTGAAACAGCATATACCTCCTAGGGTACGTCATACTAAATTTTCTAAATTTAACACAAACTAAAAATTACGGCATATTACTTAAATGCCAAAATGAAAGACAAAAATTTAAATGACCTCTCGAGTCAGCTATTTCTTTTCAGAAGTTTTAGCGCTTTTACTCTCATTTCATAGCACCTTTGGTTTTGACCACTACATCGTAGCACTTAACTTTCAGAGACACAGCCTGCATACAATTAGTTCGCAGTCCATCCGCCTTTGGCGAAATTCATGACGCGCGTGGACACGTACTGCGCTGTAACATGCGTTAATGCCCAGTCACTGTCAGTGCTGATGGACGATAGCTGTCGAAATACGACTCTGGTTTAGTTATCAATAATCATATGACTTCGCGAATCCCCATAGATCAGACACTGGACGCCCTTCCCAGTGGAATCGATACATACACAAATAGGATCTCAAGCAAAAACTGATGTATAGCGTAGGTAAAACATGATTCACCTCCACATTTAAAACACTCTGTCCGTTTTCCCACAAGAAAACACGTCTTTCGTGTTAGGAAATTTGTTCAAAACCATAAATCAGCTAATATTTTTTTTTCTTTTCCCTACAGTTACGCATCGACTAATTATAAACCTTAAAACTGATACCACTCCATGCAGAAATCGCGTCTTTAACTTTCAGTTGTAGCTCATGGGATAGCTGGATCAGATATGATTTATCCCCAGATTTTGTTCTCATAAACATATTATGATCTTATCCCCATAATTTTACACAAAACCCTTCCAAAATGACATATATTAACCTACGTAATATGCCCCCAAAAGATTAGCTTTTACTTAGCATGTAACCACATGTTTTATGGCAAAAGCAATTAATAATTTATGAGGCCTGATGATATCCATGCACCAAACAATAATTGTAAATAAGCTACACAAATTACACGGGAAATCCTTCCATAATACTACAATTAATACATTTCAATAACTCCTTGAAAGTTCCCCTAAATCTTACTTACAGTACAAATTACGTTCCTCACTTACACAACTAATCACTGTGGGCACAAACGTTCTTTCTTCACCAATACCCTTCATTTCTCTTCCAGGCTGCACAACTTCAATGTCACCACTCGCTAATCATCGCGCCCTCTTACGTTGAGTTTAAACATCTCTTCCCTCTATATTTATGCTACACATTATGACATCAGATCAACCTTCAACCTCATTGCCACCATCAAACAATGCGTTAAACACTTCCTTCGCCCAGGTTTCGTCTTTTCTCTCTTTAATACTTCTTGCTGTACTATACTTTTCCCATGGCCGTTAATGAGGCAGTAATGACTTTAATAATATTCCATCCCATCTCCTATTATATATGGATTAGTCACCATTTTCCTTTCCGTACCATTCAGTACTACCCATCTCCTAATCAAACAGTTTCGCCAATAGCCATCTCTATATTTTCTCGATTCACCTCTAAATCATTTGTATGCTTTAAATCATCCTAAAAACCGCATTTCAGTACTACCCATCTCCTAATCAAATAGTTTCGCCGTTAGCCATCTCTATATTTTCTCGATTCACCTCTAAATCATTTGTATGCTTTAAATCATCCTAAAAACCCCATCCTACATCATCCTCTTCCGAACTAAATATGCTGTCTCCTTCCTCCGAATTAATGATGTGGTAGCCGCAAAATTCTGATAATTATCCACAAAGGTTAAAGCGTCGTTTCCCTTGCACGAAACCTTGTATAATCACTGCAAACTTTATCACAATTTTCAGTCCACCGATAACACAAAATATTAATTACTCAAAACATCCATTACATCTCTCGATATAGTATAGAGATCATCACCAATAACTCTGTCAGCCTACGCCAATATACCATACAAATTGCCTCTATTGCATCGCTTCAAGTTAGAACCAAGACGCTTGAATTCCGCCACACATATATGTCCGCTTCTCCTCTGTATTTTCTCCCCTATCAGACCCCTCCTCGAATCCACACTTTTACATACCGTCTGACACATTTGCGCATTCATCCTTCAACATTTGTTCAAAATTCATGTTTTCGTCGAGAGTCATCGGTCTACTTTCATCAAAAGAAATAAACGCACAAACCCCTTAAAAATGAAAACTGTAGCCTAGACCTGGTTTGAATTCAAAGGAATAATATCGGCATCATGTAAGAGATTTATACCAGATAAACTAACAAACGACGGAGCTGATCCTCCTTGGCACACAAAATGGGTCAGAACGCTGTTGCAGAAACAACGAAAAAAAAACATACCAAATTTAAACGAATGCAAAATCTCCAGGATTGTCGATCTTTTACAAAAGCTCGAAATATAGCGCAGGTATCAATGCCAGATGCTTATAATAGTATACAAGAACGAAACCTTGTCTCGAAACCTGGCAGATAATCCAAAGAGATTCTGGTCGTATGTGAATTATCCTAGGGGCAAGACACAGTCAATGCCTTGTCTGCGCAATATCAATGGAAATATTATCAACGGCAGTGCTGCCAGAGCAGAGTTACTAAACACAGCCTTCCGAAATTCGTTCACCAAAGAAGGCGAAGTAAATATTCCAGAATTCGAATCAAGAACCACTGGCAAAACGAGTAACGTACAAGTAGATGTCATCGGAGCAGTGTAGCAGCTGCAATCACATAACAAAAGCAAATCTTCCTGTCCAGACTATATACCAGTTAGGTTCCTCTCAGCGTATGCTGATACAATAGTTCCGTACATAAAATCATATACTACTGTTCGCTCGACGAAAGATCCGTAACCAAAGACTGGGAAGTAGCACAGGTCACGCCAATTTTCAAGAAAGGTACTAGGAATAATCCACTAAATTACAGTCCCACATCATTAACGTCGATATGCAGCATGATTCTGGAACATGTATTGTGTTCAAACATTGTGAATTACCTCGAAGAAAACGGTCTATTGGCACGCAGCCAACGTCGATTTAGAAAACATCGTTTTTGTGAAACACAACTATCTCTTTACTAACACGAAGTGTTGAGTGCTATTGACAAGGGAATTAAAATTGATTCCGCATTTCTAGACTTCCAGAAGGCTTTTGACACTGTACCACACAAGTGGCTTGCAGTCAAAGTGCGTGCTTACAGAGTATAGTCTCAGTTATGTGACTGGATTCGTGATTTCCTCTTGGTGGTCGTAATTGACGGAAAGTTATCGAGAAAACATAAGTGATTTCTGGCGTTCCACAAGGTATTGTTGTAGGTCCTTTGCTGTTCCTCACCTATATAACCGATTTAGGAGAGGATCTGAGCAGCCGTCTTAGCTTATTTGTAGATGACGCTGTCGTTTATTGCCTAGTACAATCATCAAAAGATCGAAACAAATTGCAAAATTATTTAGAAAATTGACAATTGACCCTAAATAACAAAAAATTGTGAGGTCATCCGAACGCGTGCTAAAAGTAATCCGTTTAACTATGATTACACGATAAATCAGTCAAATCTAAATGCCTAAATTCCACTAAATACCTAGCAATCATCTGACATTTAGTGTGTGTCCCAATTATAGCGTTTATTAACCCTAAGAGGCATCAGTAACAGTGTAACTCAACCTTTCAATCTTGTTTTAATTATTATGACCTTGTACATTTCTTCTTGTTACTGAGAAGGTTAACTTGCAATGTTATGAGCGAGCCGCTCCCATTCTGAAGTTTTAATAGCTGAATGGTTAATTTTCCGTTTGAGTATTACTGTGTATGCTAAGTTTTGTCAACTTCTTTTGCTGTTTGTTGTTTGGTAAGTGCTGACAGTCTTGTACCGGCATCGGTTGACGCGTTGCTGTCCTGCTAGTGCCGGTCAGGGTCACGTTTTCCTTCTGCTTCGGTGTCCTTCCCGTCATCACACGAGTCCTAAGTGTTGGCACGTCACACGCGATCCTGCGGATCTCCCGTTCTATTCTAAGGTTGAGTAGTTCGTCGTTATTATTTTGGTATAGTGCCACGGCGAGTGTGTCGCCAGATTAGAAAGTAACTGACTGAGTATTTCTGTTATTATTAGGCCCTTGTGGGCGTGTAATGAAAGTCTTTGGGCAAACCGAGCACTGTGTTTATTGATCTCTAAAAAAATTAAGGGTTTAATTGTTATTATCATTTTAGTTGTGTTTTAGGGGCCCGGTAAAATACGTAAGTACTTAGCGTGATTTATGTGGAACAGGCTTGTGGCCAATCAGTGAAGTGCAACTGTTGCTTCGGTTTTACATGTGGGTAGCCTTTGGGCAGATTGGCTGTATTTTGTCTCTATGAGAGCAGAATAACCAGTGGGGATACATGCATTTTAATGTATTTTATTTAAAGTTTGTTAAACGTACATTCAACTATTGTGGGATTACCCCACATTTGTGATCTAGCTGCGGGGACAGAGTGGCGCAGCGAGTTTATTTCGTTAATCAACTGTTTGTAGTCGGGAGACCATTATGATGCACAGCTGGCATTTTTGAGTAGTATTTGTAACTTTATGTACAATGAAAATGTCGTTCTACATTTTGAATTAAATTTAAGGGGAGCTAGAGCGGGAAATTTTTCTCACATTTTAGGATTTAGGATTTTTACCTCATTATAAAATTTGTAGTTTTCCGAAAAAACACACACACACACACACACACACACATATATATAAGATCACATCGGAAGTATTTTATTTTATTTTTTTAAATATACACTCCTGGAAATGGAAAAAAGAACACATTGACACCGGTGTGTCAGGCCCACCATACTTGCTCCGGACACTGCGAGAGGGCTGTACATGCAATGATCAAACGCACGGCACAGCGGACACACCAGGAAGCGCGGTGTTGGCCGTCGACTGGCGCTAGCTGCGCAGCATTTGTGCACCGCCGCCGTCAGTGTCAGCCAGTTTGCCGTGGCATACGGAGCTCCATCGCAGTCTTTAACACTGGTAGCATGCCGCGACAGCGTGGACGTGAACCGTATGTGCAGTTGACGGACTTTGAGCGAGGGCGTATAGTGGGCATGCGGGAGGCCGGGTGGACGTACCGCCGAATTGCTCAACACGTGGGGCGTGAGGTCTCCACAGTACATCGATGTTGTCGCCAGTGGTCGGCGGAAGGTGCACGTGCCCGTCGACCTGGGACCGGACCGCAGCGACGCACGGATGCACGCCAAGACCGTAGGATCCTACGCAGTGCCGTAGGGGACCGCACCGCCACTTCCCAGCAAATTAGGGACACTGTTGCTCCTGGGGTATCGGCGAGGACCATTCGCAACCGTCTCCATGAAGCTGGGCTACGGTCCCGCACACCGTTAGGCCGTCTTCCGCTCACGCCCCAACATCGTGCAGCCCGCCTCCAGTGGTGTCGCGACAGGCGTGAATGGAGGGACGAATGGAGACGTGTCGTCTTCAGCGATGAGAGTCGCTTCTGCCTTGGTGCCAATGATGGTCGTATGCGTGTTTGGCGCCGTGCAGGTGAGCGCCACAATCAGGACTGCATACGACCGAGGCACACAGGGCCAACACCCGCCATCATGGTGTGGGGAGCGATCTCCTACACTGGCCGTACACCACTGGTGATCGTCGAGGGGACACTGAATAGTGCACAGTACATCCAAACCGTCATCGAACCCATCGTTCTACCATTCCTAGACCGGCAAGGGAACTAACTGTTCCAACAGGACAATGCACGTCCGCATGTATCCCGTGCCACCCAACGTGCTCTAGAAGGTGTAAGTCAACTACCCTGGCCAGCAAGATCTCTGGATCTATCCCCCATTGAGCATGTTTGGGACTGGATGAAGCGTCGTCTCACGCGGTCTGCACGTCCAGTACGAACGCTGGTCCAACTGAGGCGCCAGGTGGAAATGGCATGGCAAGCCGTTCCACAGGACTACATCCAGCATCTCTACGATCGTCTCCATGGGAGAATAGCAGCCTGCATTGCTGCGAAAGGTGGATATACACTGTACTAGTGCCGACATTGTGCATGCTCTGTTGTCTGTGTCTATGTGCCTGTGGTTCTGTCAGTGTGATCATGTGATGTATCTGACCCCAGGAATGTGTCAATAAAGTTTCCCCTTCCTGGGACAATGAATTCACGGTGTTCTTATTTCAATTTCCAGGAGTGTACTTTACACTGGTTGAAAATGTTAAAGTTTTTACGCGCATAAAAACGGTAATTTTTTTATATATAAGGCTGTGGATTGCTGTGTAATGTCCAGAAGAGGATGTGCACCAGGTTGAGGAAGTTTAAACAAAGTCGAAGAGACAAGAAACTTTCTGATGGTAAAACCGCAAGAGGTAGGCTGACAGACAAAATGACTGATGAATTACAGCAGTATTGTGGGACAGCCACTACAAATAATAGTGAGGATTTGTTGAAAACGTAGCAGGCACTAAGGGTTGCCCTCTGCCACAGACTGTCAATTGATGAAAAACCAGTACAGCACCTTTTCTCTCCCGTACCTGATTCATGGTCCAATCACTGCAATGCCCAGTGCTCAAACAGTTCATATAGCCATAAAATTTCCATCCCAGCAGCCGTCATGGATATCATAAAACCTCTTTACAGAGTCCTGGAAAATCCAGAGTTATTGAAGAAGTGTCTGCATTGTTAGACTCAAAATCCCACAGAGTCGTTCAATAATGTTATATGGACTCGCTTACCAAAAAATGTTTTTGTTGGAATGAAGACTCTAAATTGGGGGGGGGGGGGGGTCATTGATGCTGTTATTGCTTTTAATGATGGAAACATTGTTAGGTTGAAAGTGCTTCAGCATATGGGAATTAATCCTGGAGCAAACTGCATCAGAGAACTTGAACGGACGGACAATGTTCGCATTGATAAAGCAGAGTATGCAGCACGGTTGGCCACTAAGGAGTCCAGAAAGAAGAAAAGAAGAAGAAACTTGGATAAAGATCAAGAAGATAATATGCAGTATGGTGCAGGGTGCTTCTGTGTGACTAAAAAAAATTAAGCACATATTAAGTGAGTTACAGTCTTTTGAAACTTTAGAAGCCGTTCCTGAAAATTTACTTTTTCTGTTGCATTTCCACTATATCTCAGAAACCACTTCGAGTGGAGTATTCAGATTTTCAGGGATAATAATGTACATATGCTGAGTCTACTGAACTAGAAGAAGAACATAACGTTATGTATAATTAAAATTATTTAGGACAACGTACAAAAAAGTACCCAACATTTTGACCGCGTAGTTAAAAAATTGTATTTCGGAAAGCAGTGACTGAAATCCAACTATTGTAGTTCGGTAGACTGCAAACATAGAGTTTAATGTCCTGTAAAAGTCTTATGTCGGTCGCTACAGTGGTTCCTGAAATACAGGGAAGCATAGTCACTAAATTAAACACTGTCGAGAAAGGGCGCTCCAGCTTCCATTAAAAATCTATTTCGCAAGAATATTGGTAACTGCCAATTGGCTCATGGCTGACTTGTTATTAAATCGAAATATTTATTTGTGAGTGATAAATGGCGCATCAAGGTGTTCCACCCTTCTACGTGTTTTCCTTAAATTAATTCCGATTTTTGTTCTGGGTTGCAAATACTAAGCAGGCTACTATGTAAACGGATGCCAGTGTTTGTCTTACATATAAACAAATACTGAGACGGACTGACGTCGCATTTAAACCAGAACCTTCCACAGAATTAAAGTAAATATCGCTACGTTATACAGAAGAACACACGTGCTAGGTAATGAGTTAAATGTGTTAAAAAAGTATGCCCTGTATACCTACAGTTGTCTATATTTAATGCAGAAATGAATCTTTACAGTGGTTGCCATACACATACAAAGAAGAAGCCATTAACAAATGTGCGAGAAGTGACAGACACAAAAATACTAAGTCTGAGATGAGAGTGAACTGGTACCTTCCACAGATTAAAGTAGAATTGATTAAGTTCTGTAGGAGCATTCAGAAGGGGTACACAATCTAACGTAGAGGAATACTGCCGCTATTATTATGAACACCGTCTCTCTTGATGGAATTATCTGTTCCTCTCCTGGATGGTTGTCTATTCGTCTTAAGCAAATTACATTTCTAAACCGGTATGCGGTGTACATGCATTACAAGAATGCAATTTTAACATAGCATTTGATAAGGCTGAATGGAGTGGACGACTGTCTCTTTGTTTAATTAGATCGTCATCCATGTTTCTGTGGTCTCATATTTCCTATTGTATGAAGACCGCGCAACAATGTTTCTTATTTACAGTTACAATGTTTGGTAAAAGCGCAATATTCCCAGAGTTTTTTTCTGATTCACTGCTGTTTATCATGCTGTGTTTGTGTTCTCCGGTGGTTACTTCTAACTGATCACTATATCAAACAAATGTGAGCGAGCAATTGCAATGGAGCTGTTTTGTGTCTCAATTATGCTGCAACCGATGCTGCTTGCAGTTGGTTCGCAACAACTAAGCTGAAGAGGTGTGCTGAGACGACTAGAAGTTCATTCGCTACACTACTGGCCATTAAAATTGCGTACATCACGAAGATGACGAGCTATAGACGCGAAATTTAACCGACAGGAAGAAGATGCTGTGATATGAAAATGTTTAGCTTTTCAGGGCATTCACACAAGGTTGGCGCCGATGGCGACACCTACACAGTGATGACATGAGGAAAGTTTCCAACCGATAACTCATACACAAACAGGAGTTGACCGGCTTTGCCTGGTGAAACGTTGTTGTGATGCCTCGTGTAAGGAGGAGAAATGCGTACCATCACGTTTCCGACTTTGATAGATTGTAGCCTATCGCGATTGTGGTTTATCGTATCGCGACATTGCTACTCCCGTTGGTAGAGATCCAATGACTGCTGGCAGAAAATGGAATAGTTGGTTTCAGGGGGGTAATACGCAACGCCGTTCTGGATCCTAACGGCCTCATATCATTAGCAGTCGAGATCACAGGCATCTTATCCGCATGGCTGTAAGGAATCGAGCAGCCACGTCTCGACCCCGGAGTCAACAGATAGGGACGTTTGCAAGATAACAACTATCTGCACGAACAGTTCGACGACGTTTGCAGCATCATGTACTACCAGCTCGGAGACCATGGCTGCGGTTAGTCTTGACGCTGCATCACAGCAGGAGCGCCTGCGATGGTGTACTCAACGACGAACCTGGGTGCGCGAATGGCAAAACGTCATTTTTTCGGATGAATCCAGGTTATGTTTACAGCATCATGTTGATCGCATCCGTGTTTGGCGACATCGCGGTGAACGCACATTGGAAGCGTGTATTCATCATCACCATAGTGGCGTATCACCCGGAGTGATGGTATGGCGTGCCATTGGTTACACGTCTCGGTCACCTCTTGTTCGCATTGACGGCACTTTGAACAGTGGACGTTAAATTTCAGATGTGACGTAGATGTAAAGTAGGTTTCAGCGTGGTCATGACGCCTCTCCATAAATTTTTGGAACACACGTGCTGTGCAAACTACCATATCGTGCTTAGTGGAGGGCACCTTGCGTCACTCGTAAAAACAGTTCAAGATTTTTTTTTAACTCCAGAGTGGGTAGTCAGCCCAGGTTTGCATATTCATGTAATGCATGCACGTAATGGCCATCAGTTACCTCCTATTGAGAGTGGTTTGAACATTCTACGCTTAGAATCCATACTCACGCATTTGGGCAGTTTAGATGTCTACTCCTGGGGATTTGTTTCGACTTAGGTCATTCAGAGCTCGGTCAAACTCTTTACGCAGTATCATATCTCCCATTTCATCTTCATCTACATTCTCTTCCATTTCTATAATATTGTCCGCAAGAACATCGCCATTGCATTGACCCTCTACAAACTCCTTCTATCTTCCTGCTTTCCCTTCTTTGTTTAGAACTGGGTTTTCCATCTGAGCTCTTGATATTCATGCAAGTTGTTCTCTTTTCTCCATATTTCTCTTGAATCTTCCTGTAGGCAGTATCTATCTTTCCCCTAGTGATACACGCCTCTACATCTTTACGTTTGTCCTCTAGCCACCCGTGCTTAGCCATTTTCCACTTCCTGTCGATCATATTTTTGAGACGTTTGCCTGCTTCATTTACTGCATTTTTGTATTTTCTACTTTCATCAATTAACTTCAGTTTCTCTTCTGTTACCCAAGGATTTCTATTAGCCCTGGTCTCTTTACCTACCTGATCCTCTGCTGCGTTCACTATTTCATCTCTCAAAGCTACCCATTCTTCTTCTACTGTATTTATTTCCCCCATTCTCGTCAATTGTTCCCTAATGCTCTCCCTGAAACTCTGTACAATCTCTGGTTCTGTTAGTTTATCCAGGTCCCACTTCCTTAAATTCCAACCTTTATGCAGTTTCTTCAATTTTAATCTACAGTTCATAACCAATAGAAAGTGGTCAGAGTCCACATCTGCCCCTGGAAATGTCTTACAATTTAAAACCTGGTTTCTAAATCTCTGTCTTACCATTATATTATCTATCTGAAACCTTCCAGTATCTCCAGGCTTTCTTCCATGTACACAACCCTCTTTCATGATCCTTGAACCAAGTGTCAGCTATGATTTAGTTGTGCTCTGTGCAAAATTCTCCCAGGCGACTTCCTCTTTCATTCCTTACCCCCATTCCATATTCACCTACTACGTTTCCTTCTCTTCCTTTTCTTTCTATCGAATTCCAGTCACCCATGACTATTAAATTTTCGACTCCCTTCACTATCTGAATAGTTTCTTTTATCTCATCATATATTTCATCAGTGTCTTCGTCATCTGCATCTGCATCTGGTACACATTTCTGTAAAAGAAATTTGAATTACAAATCATTGTGCCTGAACAAACACATTTCTGCACGTCTTCGCATTTGTAATACAATAATGCGTTGTTAATTTAATAGGTCATCTGATGCTGTGTCACACCTGAGACAAGTTATGAAAATAGATTGTTTCAATTAACATCTAGTGACTACTTTTGTTTATTATCGGCTTTTTTAAGAATCCTAATAAAAATAATTAAAATGGCTGCACTCTTCACTCAGCTGTTTTCACATTACGTTGATTCATCGCCATCGCTAGCCAGCAGTTGAGGGCAAGTCCAACCTAGTCGACACACCAAAGTTAACCAGCCAGCTGTTGTCTCCAGACTCTGCTGCCATTAACTGTAGGCCACTGTCTATGGCCAGTCCAAATGCTACACATCTAGATCTCTTCGCCAGATGCTAACATGCTGGATAACTGACTTTTACCACTGGTTGCATACCTTGCGGGATAGGCTTCGAGTATGGGTCAACTAGCTTCCCAGCCAATAACGCCAGAGTGGGCACACGTCATCATCTGAACCTACTGGAAGCTGTGGTTCAGTTCCACCTGCGTGATGTGCACCATCAGCCGTGTCCACTGCCTGTTGTGCACCATACTGCACCTGCACTCAGCATAGCACCCTGACGACAGCCATCATCACTTGTAGGTCCTCAGATAGCAGTGTCCCCGAATTGCCTGTTTCTGACGCCTGCACGCTACACTACCCATGGCCGCATACATCTCCTTGGCAATTTGTGTACCGTATAAGTTGTTGTCCTCCTGTGAATATTTAAATGATGTGCAATATAACAGCCAAATTTAAGTAGATCTCACCGAGCCCTGCGACAAGCATCCCTTAGATTACGCAAGTGGCGAGCAAGCGCTAGTTCCGCGAAATACGGTCACGTAGAGATACTTGCCTGTCACTTAAGTTGATGATGATGATGTGTGGTTTGTGGGGCGCACAACTGCAGGGTCATCAGCGCCCATACAAAGACCCAGTTTTTACACAGTCTAATCTAGCCTACATCACGAATGATGATGATAATGAAATGCTAAGGATAACACAAACAGGCAGTCCTCAGACAGAGAAAATCCCCAACCAGGTCGGGAACCGAACCCGGGACCCTGTGATCGAGGGGCAACAATACTAGCCACTAGACCACGAGATGCGGACGTCACGTGAGTGTCTAGTAATAATCAGTGAACAGGTACATTTCTAAAATGCTCAACAAACCGGCACTTGTCTCACAAAGGGCGCTATTGAATTGGGTGGTCATAGCGGGACCCTTTGCCATTTTATTTAAGCATGTGGCAGTATCGCACTCCCCTGACGGTGCCACAGGAGGGAGTGAAGCAGGGGGCTGAAGGAATCTCTTACCGAGGGCGCACAGCACTGTCAGCGATATTAACAAAGTCTATAGCGCTGTCGATATACAAACAGGCTGCTTACAGAATACGAGGGGGTGAAGATCTCTTCTGTACAGCACGTTGCAAGGCATCACAGATATGTTCAATAATGTTGATGTCTGGGGAGTTTGGTGGGCAGCGGAAGTGTTTAAACGCTGAAAAGCGTTCCTGGAGCCATTCTGTAGCAATGCGGGACGTGTGGGGTGTAACGTTGTCCTGCTGGGATTGCCCACGTCCGTCGGAATGAACAATGGACATAAATGGATGCGCGTGATCAGACAAGATGCTTACTCACGTGCCACCAGTCAGAGTCGCATCTAGACGTATCAGGGGTCCAATATCACTCCAGCTACACACGCCGCACACCATTATACAGCCTTCACAAACTCGAGCAGTCCCCTGCTGACATGCAGGATCAATGAATTGATAAGGTCGTTGTCCTGCTGGGATTGCCCACGTCCGTCTGAATGCACAATGGACATAAATGGATGCACGTGATCAGACAAGATGCTTACGTACGTGCCACCAGTCAGAGTCGCATCTAGACGTATCAGGGGTCCAATATCACTCCAGCTACACACGCCCCACACCATTATACAGCCTTCACAAACTCGAGCAGTCCCCTGCTGACATGCAGGATCAATGAATTGATAAGGTCGTCTCCATACAAGTACACGTTCATCCGCTCGATACAATTTGAAACAAGACTTGTCCGACCAGGCAACATGTTCCAGTCATCATCAGCCTAATGTCGGTGTTGACGGGCCCGCGCAAGTCGTAGGGCTTTGTGTCGTGCAGTCATCAACGGTACACGAGTAGTCCTTCGGCTCCGAAAGCCCATATCGATGATGTTTCGTTAAGTGACTCGTACTCTGACAGTTGTTGATGACCCAGCATTGAAATCTGCAGCAATTTGCCGTAGGATTGCACTTCTGTCACGTTGAGCGATTCTCTTCAGGCATCGTTGGACCCATTCTTGTTGTTGTTGTTGTGGTCTTCAGTCCTGAGACTGGTTTGATGCAGCTCTCCATGCTACTCTATCCTGTGCAAGCTTCTTCATCTCCCAGTACCTACTGCAATCTACATCCTTCTGAATCTGCTTAGTGCATTGATCTCTTGGTCTCCCTCTACGATTTTTACCCTCCACGCTGCCCTCCAATGCTAAATTTGTGATCCCTTGATGCCTCAAAACATGTCCTACCAACCGATCACTTCTTCTAGTCAAGTTGTGCCACAAACTTCTCTTCTCCCCAATCCTATTCAATACCTCCTCATTAGTTACGTGATCTACCCACCTTATCTTCAGCATTCTTCTGTAGCACCACACTTCGAAAGCTTCTATTCTCTTCTTGTCCAAACTGGTTATCGTCCATGTTTCACTTCCATACATGGCTACACTCCACACAAATACTTTCAGAAACGACTTCCTAACACTTAAATCTATACTCGATGTTAACAAATTTCTCTTCTTCAGAAACGCTTTCCTTGCCATTGCCAGTCTACATTTTATATCCTCTCTACTTCGACCATCATCAGTTATTCTACTCCCTAAATACCAAAACTCCTTTACTACTTTAAGTGTCTCATTTCATAATCTAATCCCCTCAGCATCACCCGATTTAATTTGACTACATTCCATTATCCTCGTTTTGCTTTTGTTGATGTTCATCTTATATCCTCCTTTCAAGACACTGTCCATTCCGTTCAACTGCTCTTCCAAGTCCTTTGCTGTCTCTGACAGAATTACAATGTCATCGGCGAACCTCAAAGTTTTTACTTCTTCTTCATGAATTTTAATACCTACTCCGAATTTTTCTTTTGTTTCCTTTACTGCTTGCTCAATATACAGATTGAATAACATCGGGGAGAGGCTACAACCTTGTCTCACTCCTTTCCCAACCACTGCTTCCCTTTCATGCCCCTCGACTCTTATAACTGCCATCTGGTTTCTGTACAAATTGTAAATAGCCTTTCGCTCCCTGTATTTGACCCCTGCCACCTTCAGAATTCTTGCAGGATCTTCTTCCGACCGCAGCGGAGATTTGATGTTTTACTGGATTACTGATATTCAAGGTACACTGGTGAAATCGTCGTACCGGAAAATCCCCACTTCATCGCTACCTGGGAGACATTGTACCCGTCAATCATGCGGCGACTATAACACCACGTGCAGACTCACTAAAATCTTGATAATCTGCCACTGTAGTAGCAGTAACCGATCAAACAAATGCGCCAGACACTTATTGTCTTATATAAGCGTTGCCGACAGCAGGGCCGTATTATGCCTGTTTACATATCTCTGTATTTGATCGTGCGGTAGCGTTCTCGCTTCCCACGCCCGGGTTCCCGGGTTCGATTCCCGGCGGGGTCAGGGATTTTCTCTGCCTCGTGATGGCTGGGTGTTGTGTGCTGTCCTTAGGTTAGTTAGGTTTAAGTACTTCTAAGTTCTAGGGGACTGATGACCGTAGCAGTTAAGTCCCATAGTGCTCAGAGCCACTCTGTATTTGAATATGCATGCCTATACTACTTTCTTTGGCGCTTCAGCGTATAATGCATCGTCAATCATCAAACGAGCCAGACGGTACACTCATTCACGTTCAATTAACAATCAGCTTTAACGCTGCCGACTGCACAGTGCGCTCAAGTAACTCCGTTATGAGTGGGGTGCCGGGTTTTATTGGCACAGACAGTTGAGCTGAGTATTTCTTGTATTTTACACTTTGATAGCACGCAAGTCTACTTGTGGCTTCTGGACCCTGCTTCCTTGGCTCTCGTGTCAGTCGACGATGCCACTGTAGCGGTATAAAGCAACCTGCGAGACAATTTTTTCTTTCATACAGAAAAGAATAAATAATACGACCTTTCAAATTGGCATAGTCCTTTGAGTAGGTTGTTACTTCTAACATCCACTTAGCTGTATTTAATTCAGTGGTGCCATCAGTAGATACAGCTTCATGGTTTGGCTGAGGTAACGTAAGACAAGTAACGAACGTCACTAGATTAGGAGACCCATGTTAAAGAGAATCTGTTTGGCCTGTAATGTGGTCGAATCGCCGCACATCCAGTAGGGAATCGAATATGCTGACGTCTTTTCTTTTTTATGTGTTATTTGACTTGTAAGTCCGATTCAGGCTGGAGACAGAACTGATACAGTTAATGTTGCCATCATATGACAGTATGCCCAGTTTAAATGGGATTTGCTATTAAATCACTAGGTGACCAGATTGCTACCTGTTCCAATAGCGATGGTAGATTTCATAGCAAGCATTTTTGCAATGGATGTATGATCTGGTGTACGATTGATCACTATTTATCACGCATTTAAAATGAGGCAAAGCGATGGGTAATGCAGAAATGCATTTCATTGATGCGTAGGTCAAACATCAAGCTTATTCATTATTTTGTCCGTCTCAGTTGCATTGCTATAAAATGTTTGCTGCAGTGGTTACCGCTTACGGGTTGATACGCCCATTCTCAAACCATTGACCTTGTTATTAACCGTAACAAATCATACAATATACTGCAGAGGCACGAATAACTTCTATAATGAATGGTAAACTATTGGCAACAAGTACCCTCGTTGATATTGGCTCACGTCTCTGTTGCGCCTGACTAACACAGTCGGTCTGAAGGAGGATCTTTCATTTGCCGTGACAATTATCAGGTAGTTTTGGCCATAAAAGTAAATGAAACTGTTAACATTTGTAGTATCGATATAACCATATTCTTTGTAAGTCCCTTCCGGAGACCACAGATCTTGCTCATAGAGGTTAGTTTTACTTTGTCGGAGTAGCTGTAAGTGTGTGCTAGACAGCCTGGCAATGTATTTGGTCTGACAAGAGTTGAAGCTGACCTGCCGTGCAGTGGAGGCGGCAGCATTGTTCAAAGATGGTTACGTAATGATAGGTATTTCAGTGTGTGTTTGACAGTCCGGCTATGTACTGCTTTGACAGAGATGGAATCTGACCTGCCTTGTAGTGGAGGCAACACTATTTCAAAAGGAATTTGTACTAATGTACCCTGAAGAAAAATTTTGCGGAACAGTGGAACAGATATGATGTGAATGCAAGAATGGCAGAAGGGATGTTTTCTTAGGTTATTGTGTAGTTTCTTATTACTAGAACATTGTGCATCGTTAAAATGTACTGTAGAAATTTTGTAGTGAAGCTCACGAATTTGTCATGTAATTGAAACACGTGTCAAGGAAAGTAATTGCACACAGGAAAATTATTAAGAAATATTTTGCTAACTTGTCAAGTTGTATTTTATGACAGGGTGCGTTGTTGTTATGGCTTAATGAGACACAGTTATACTTGGAGTCTTTGTTCTCATTTGTATGCCGTTAAGTTTAGTTTCCTATTTTTCATTCTTTATCTTTATGAATGTGTCTGTATGCTCTCATTGGTCGTTGCGAGTTGTGTGCTACTGAAACATATATATGAAATGTGATAAGATACCGTCTCGCATCGCACATCGCAGGTACAGTAAAAAGAATTTGATTTTTGACGGTCTCATTACTATCTTAATTGCAACAGGTTGCAGGAAAGGCGAGTGATCTGAGCCTCAAGTGCGCCAATGAACTTAATTATCATCAATATTAAAGTCCATTGTAAGCTACAGTGACTGTCAGAGTATTATTTGTAAAAGTAATATACCAGTTCAGAGGCTTAATACCAGTAGAAGATCTCAATAAAGTGCTATCTTGTGAGTTTTCAAGCAATTTTACCAGAAAGTCCGATGCGTTAAATTTTATGGTCATATGCTGGTGCAGTCATTGTTTGCTAGACTTAAGATAAAGGTTAACAATATTCAAGGTCAACATTTTAATGTGAATCATTTGTTTTGTAGTCAGATAGCAATTGCAACTTTCACTGAAAACGGATTCTTCTTTCGCAGGTGAATTGTATGATGTACTGGCTAATCTGGATTTCGCATCGTGTAGCGTGAGCTTCATGTACTTCTGGTCAAAATTAAATTTTAACCCCGGTCTGTTGCCCTGCTATGAGATTTATGTATTTCAATATCAAAATAAGTTTTACACAGCTTCTTAACCTGTGACTTACAGACATGAGTTTAGAAGGTTTTACAATATTCTTTCAACTAGCCTCATTGATATTAGCCTATGTGTCTGTTGTGTTGGCAACGGCCTTACCGCAGTGGAACCACTGGTGGCTGTCAGGTCACCGATATTAAGCGCTATCGGGCTGGGCTAGCGCTTGGATTGGTGACCATCCGGTCTGCCGAGCGCTGTTGGCAAGCGGGATGCACTCGGCACTTGTGAGGCAAACTGAGGAGCTACTTGATTGAGAAGTAGCGACTCTGGTCTCGGAAACTGATCTATGGCCGGGAGAGCGGTGTGCTGACCACATGCCCCTCCATATCCGCATCCAGTGACGCCTGTGGGCTGAGGATGACACGGCGGCCAGTCGGTACCTTTGGACCTTCATGGCCTGTGCGGGAGGAGTCTAGTTTTAGTCTGTTGTGTCAGACTTACACTGTCAGTCAGTTAGCCGCCACAGACACATATTTCAGGACTTGTCACGATGAATAACAAGGTGTGCGGTTTGAGAATGGGCGTGTCAGACCGAAACCAGTAACCACGGTAGCAGTACTGAACAGCTGTGGACTACAATCCCGTGGTAGCACCTCTCGAATAAGCAAATCAAACTTACACTCCTGGAAATTGAAATAAGAACACCGTGAATTCATTGTCCCAGGAAGGGGATACTTTATTGACACATTCCTGGGGTCAGATACATCACATGATCACACTGACAGAACCACAGGCACATAGACACAGGCAACAGAGCATGCACAATGTCGGCACTAGTACAGTGTATATCCACCTTTCGCAGCAATGCACGCTGCTATTCTCCCATGGAGACGATCGTAGAGATGCTGGATGTAGTCCTGTGGAATGGCTTGCCATGCCATTTCCACCTGGCGCCTCAGTTGGACCAGCGTTCGTGCTGGACGTGCAGACCGCGTGAGACGACGCTTCATCCAGTCCCAAACATGCTCAATGGGGGACAGATCCGGAGATCTTGCTGGCCAGGGTAGTTGACTTACACCTCCTAGAGCACGTTGGGTGGCACGGGATACATGCGGACGTGCATTGTCCTGTTGGAACAGCAAGTTCCCTTGCCGGTCTAGGAATGGTAGAACGATGGGTTCGATGACGGTTTGGATGTACCGTGCACTATTCAGTGTCCCCTCGACGATCACCAGTGGTGTACGGCCAGTGTAGGAGATCGCTCACCACACCATGATGCCGGGTGTTGGCCCTGTGTGCCTCGGTCGTATGCAGTCCTGATTGTGGCGCTCACCTGCACGGCGCCAAACACGCATACGACCATCGTTGGCACCAAGGCAGAAGCGACTCTCATCGCTGAAGACGACACGTCTCCATTCGTCTCTCCATTCACGCCTGTCGCGACACCACTGGAGGCGGGCTGCACGATGTTGGGGCGTGAGCGGAAGACGGCCTAACGGTGTGCGGGACCGTAGCCCAGCTTCATGGAGACGGTTGCGAATGGTCCTCGCCGATACCCCAGGAGCAACAGTGTCCCTAATTTGCTGGGAAGTGGCGGTGCGGTCCCCTACGGCACTGCGTAGGATCCTACGGTCTTGGCGTGCATCCGTGCGTCGCTGCGGTCCGGTCCCAGGTCGACGGGCACATGCACCTTCCGCCGACCACTGGCGACAACATCGATGTACTGTGGAGACCTCACGCCCCACATGTTGAGCAATTCGGCGGTACGTCCACCCGGCCTCCCGCATGCCCACTATACGCCCTCGCTCAAAGTCCGTCAACTGCACATACGGTTCACGTCCACGCTGTCGCGGCATGCTACCAGTGTTAAAGACTGCGATGGAGCTCCGTATGCCACGGCAAACTGGCTGACACTGACGGCGGCGGTGCACAAATGCTGCGCAGCTAGCGCCATTCGACGGCCAACACCGCGGTTCCTGGTGTGTCCACTGTGCCGTGCGTGTGATCATTGCTTGTACAGCCCTCTCGCAGTGTCCGGAGCAAGTATGGTGGGTCTGACACACCGGTGTCAATGTGTTCTTTTTTCCATTTCCAGGAGTGTATATTGCAATCAGGTAAACGTTATTTCAGTAAGAAACTGCAAGGGGAATATTGTATGTTTTCGTTTAGTACATCCCAGACTAACACTATATAATAATTAATAACTTGATTTTCGACCAAAACATGAAACAGGTTGTCAGTTCAAGTGCACTAAGTGTTGTGCGATACCACTATTGGATGGTTTTCTCGTGTGCAGACACATACTTTGCATCCATCTAAAAATGACGTATCTACGTTAACGGCAAGTAAGAGCTCTTACATTGAAGCTCCAAAGAAACTGGTACAGGCAAGCGTATTCAAATACAGAAATATGTAAGCAGTTATAATACGGCGCAGCAGTCGACAACGCCTATATAAGGCAACACGTGTTTGGAGCTGTTGTTAGATCGGTGATTGCTGCTACAATGGTAGGTTTTCAAGATTTATGTGAGTTTGAAAATTGTGTTGTACACGGCGCACGAGCGATGCGACATAGCATCTCCGAGGCGGCGATGAAGTGGGGCCTTCTCCGCACGAACATTTTACGAGTGTGCCGTGAATATCAGTAATACGGTAAAACATCTGGTCTCCGACATCGCTGCGGCCGGAAAAAGGATCCTGCAAGAACGGGACCAACGTCGCCTGAAGATAACCGTTCAACGTGACAGAAGTGCAACCCTTCCGCAAATTGCTGCAGATTTCAGTGCTGCGCCATCAACAAGTGTCAGCGTGCGAACCATTCAACGAGATATCATCGATATGGACTTTCGGAGCCGACGGTCCACTGTGATGACTGCACGACACAAAGCCTTACTCCTCGTCCCGCGCCCGTGAACGCCGACAGTGGACTGTTGATGAATTGAAACATGTTGTATCGGCGGACGGTTCTCGTTTCAAAGTGTATCTAGCGGATGGACGTGTACGTGTATGGAGGCAACCTCATGAATCCATGGACCCTGCATGTCAGCACGGGACTGTTCAAGATGCTGCAGGCTCTGTAATGTTGTGGGGCGTGTGCAGTTGGAGTGATATGGGACCCATGATACGTCCAAATAAGGCTCTGACAGGTGTCACGTACGTAAGCATCCTGTCTGATCACCTGCATCCACTCACGTCCATTGTGCATTCTGACGGACGTGGGCAATTCTAGCAAGACCATGAGAGACAGCACACGTCCAGAATTGCTTCTGAGTTCAATCACTTCGGCTGGCCACCAAACTCCGAGACATGAACATTATTGAACATATCTGGGACACCTTGCAACGTCCTGTTCAGAAGAGATCTCCACACCTCAGCCCTCTTACGGATTTACGGACAGCCCTTCAGGATTCATGGTGGCAATTCCCTTCATCAGTACTTCAGACATTAGTCGAGTCCATGCCACGTCGTGTTGCGGCACTTCTGCGTGCTCGCAGGGGCCCTACACGATATTAGGCAGGCGTAAAAGTTTCTTTGTCTCTTTAGCGAATATTAAAGGAAAGCTTTTTGTACTGCCTTCTGTATACAGCCCGATCCAAGTTCGGTGCTACAAAGGTCTAAGCAGTTTTATCATCAAACCCTTGCTCGATCCGTGAGTGGTGGTAGCCTCTGAAGCGCTGAGCTGCATTTTAATGTGTGAAGCTAACGTTTACTTAAATCCCACTGTCCGCTGTTTCAACTCAAGCGGTTTTAAAACCTATGTCTAACTCTTTCTAGTCTCTGACTGTTGTTGCGCCACACTACCTGAGAAAACACTTCACATAGTAAGGACCAGGGTATCCTTTTGGTGGGTTAGCATATAAAAATGTCACGGACTGTTCATCATAAGAGGATAAATAAAGTTTTATAACATCGAATATGATTGGGTACATCCACAAACTCCCTATTCGAATTACTACGTTTTAAAGACAACACTAAGGGTAAAGGTGGTTACGTACGTGATAGACAGCCAATTACAATGCGCTGACTCGGATTCCGACTCTGATCAGGAGGAGCAAGCCACCTCCCTTCATTCGCCCAGCGTCAGTCGAATGGTGTTAGGAAGTCGTTTACCGCCGCCACTCACAGAGGATTCTATATGCTACTGTGGCAGTCGTTTGTCTGATGCAGTGGGCAGTCTGCAGTTGATGTCTGTCGATGGATTCTAGCGCCAAAAGCGGGTGCATCAGATGAGAACCAACGCCGCCCGCTGCTACCGACTCATGCAGCTGCAGACAAGCTGTCTGACACGAGCGAAGCAAGTACCGCTGACGAACGAGCCGCAAAACCAACCGCACGCCAACCGCACTGCCCACTATTGCTAGACACAGCTTCGTCCAAGTTCATGACCTCAAGTTATAATCTGCCCTCACGATGTTGTCCGTTACAGGCTATTCAGTATTTCCCGAGACAGTTCTCATTTGAACCTTAGAAATGTCGCATCAGTTCCGTTATGCAGTATGAATAATTTCAAATTTGGAGAGGTCACTTTTCGAACATACCCATTATTTTCCCCCTTTACAGTTCTCTCTAGTACCATGGATGTCGCTTACGATACCTTTGATTAGCTGATGTTTCAAATACATTTCTTTCCTCACTGATTTTATGGTGAATATTCTGATTTCTTATTTATTAGTGCTCTTAATTTTCAGCACCGTGCTGTCACCAGGCTTCTGAAAATTTTCGTGTAACTTATTCTTAGGTTTCCTTATGATTCGTGAGTGACTTCCATACAAGCTGCTCTCATGACGTGATATCCCTTTCTCTTGAAGACCATAAGGGGTACCAACAGACTTCTTTGGCGAGGAATTTTCGCTTTTTACTGTGCTGGTTTGCAAGTCATACGCTCATTTTGCATCTAGTTAGGGGTCCTTCCCTGCTACACAGTCCTCAGTGTTGATTCTGTTTCGCTAACCTCATTTCGGCTGCTTCATAATATTAACGTATTTCTGTGGTATGCTCTCAATCCATATTCTGAGTTATGTACGCTATTTATCACTTTCAACAAATTCTGTAGTTCTTCCTCAGTTTTACAGAGGACGGCAATGTCATCACCGGATCTTATCACTATGTTCTTTCACCCTGAATTTTAATCTCAATTCTGAAACTTTATTTTACGCCTTTCATTGTTTATTCGACATAGAAATTATACAGTACTGGAAAAAGAAAGTATCTCTCTCCGACGCTCTTTCCAATCCGAACAACATCAATTCCTGCGTTCTTAATGTTGTCTGCTTTTTTCTTGTACCTATTGCATGTAATCCATCTTTATCTTTAGTTTGTTTTTATACAAATTATCGTGAACCAGTTTACACAGTCGTGTTTTCTGCATCAGCTAATGTCCCATTTCGGTTTTTCTACCGTCTTCTCAGTATCATCAACCGTAACGTGAAAACTCCCTCTCTGGTTACAAGTCCTGCCAAAACCCTAACATATGATCTTCTAACAAAGCCTAAATTTTTTACCAGTCTTCTGAGTATTATTCTGTCCAGTTACTTGGTTGTATGACCTGTGTAGCTATTTGCGCGAATGTTATTCTATGTACGTGACCTTGCACTCTTATTTAATGATGTAATATCGTAGCGAGTTCGAGTTAGAAGCCATAATCAAAACTTCATAGCGTCATATGGATTATTTTACCGGAGAAATCGTGCATTCACGACCACCTCGAATGAAAATGTGCAGTTCGTCGTAACAAAATTTACACACAAAATTATGAGTCTCCTACTGTAAACTAACCTTTGGTCATCATAGGCAGCTAGTATGTCAATAACCGATTCATTCAGTGTACTTGCTGACTCGGTGACATTTTCTAATTTATTCTACTCGCTATGTTAAATACTCCATACACAGATAACTTTAAACAGTGCAATAAGTCTTAGAAATGAGTTCCACATTCTTCTGGAAACAAATAGAATTACATGTTTTTTAGACGCAGTGACTGGGAAGTGCATCGCAATTAAAGAATAACAAAACAAAAATAAAAAACAGGGAATGCTATGTGTTTCCACCACAGAAATGCAGTTCTTCTCTTTCGAAAAACTACTGGAATTAACCATGGCTACCACTTTGAGGTTGTTTTCGTAAGCTGACTTGGTAAATTGTGGTTATTGAGTTAAAATTTATCTTCATTTTAGACCGAATACCTACATTTTTGTCTGTTTATGGAAGTTCCTCTTCATCTCCGTCTCCTTTTGTTCTGCTTTGAATACGAACCTTCAAGGTAGTTCCAACTTCACAGATTGTCTTTCAACTCTTGTTACAAACCGTTCGCATTAGCAGCCTACAAGACAAAGCTAATTTGATAGTAATGTACTGTCCATCGTCCATATGTATCTACATCCTGTCCTGTGAAAACTATGCATTTAGTTGATCCAACCGCCAGACCCTTTCCCACATTGTGATATTTCAAGCGTAATTCACGTCCTTCGTAGAACATTCTGTTTTTCACTTTTCATTTTGCCTAAAGGTCTTTTTACCGCCAGACTGTTTTATCGCCCGAGTAGAAGCGTAGGCAAAGTCACAGCTTCAGCTAATTTTGTGTGGTATTCTCTGCTGATTATTGTCTCCTGCTTTACTTACAGCTTGTTGCATGCAATATTATACATTTACTTATCCAGTACTTGAAACAGCTGTTTATAGATCATTGTAACATCTTTTTTGTGGTCGTAACAAAACCATGTTGCTCGACAACTTAGCTGATGATACATATGCGCACAGGAACTTATAACAGCCAACATTTATCAGCTTTGTTAAATTAACTTATCGATCTGTCCTCCGAGCTTCTATTTTAGTGGGCTGCAATAATTTTAGGCCTCCACTTCTCCCTTCTATTATGTCAGTATGTATATACTCTGTGGTTTCACGCTTCAATTTCACACATTTTTGATCGCAGGTAAATTTTGTTTCATCAATGAGGCCCAGCATGTCCTATATCGTTTTATTGGATCTAATTTATACACTACTGGGCAATAAAATTACTACACCACAAAGATGACGTGCTACAGTCGCGAAATTTAACCGACAGAAAGAAGATGCTGTGATATGCAAATGATTAGCTTTTCAGAGCATTCACACAACGTGCTGACATGAGGAAAGTTTCCAACCGATTTCTCATACACAAACAGCAGTTGCCGGCGTTGCCTGGTGAAACGTTGATGTGATGCCTCGTGTAAGGAGGAGAAATGCGTACCATCATATTTCCCACTTTGATAAAGGTCGGATTGTAGCCTATCGCGACTGCGGTTTATCGTATCGCGACATTGCTGCTCGTCTTGGTCGAGATCCAATGACTGTTAGCAGAATATGGAATAGGTGGGTTCAGGAAGGTAATACGGAACGCCGCTCTGGATCCCAACGGCCTCGTATCACTAGCAGTCGAGATGACAGGCATCTTATCATCATGGCTGTAACGGATCGTGCATCGACGTCTCCATCCCTGAGTCAACAGATGGGGACGTTTGCAAGACAACAACTATCTGCACGAAGAGTTCGATGACGTTTGCAGCAGCATGGGCTATCAGCTCGGAGACCAGATTTTACGCTTTCTTAAACTAATCTTGGTCCGATCCTATTTTCATTATCAACGTTTCAGAATTTTCTGCCTTTATTTTATCATATTCCACGCCTACATCCTCCTTCCACGATTAAAACATTGTGACAACCTCTGAAAACGCAGTACACCGGCGACTGTGTATAGCATGGGTTCACCAAATCCTTCGTAGGGTCCTATAGGTATGTAGTCGTGATTGTCTACGTATAGCTGATATTCTGTAAATTACGTCCGGTGTTAGGTTGCAGGCTGAGCGGGCCCCCTAAAGCGCACCAGATGTATTCTATCAGGTTGAGATCTGCATCTCGCGAGAAACAAGGCATTCATTTAGTCTGTGTACAGGGTGCCCCAAAAATGCGCTAACATTTGAAAGTTCATTACTTCACGGAATGATATATGTAGAGAGGTAATAATTGAGGCACATGCTATATAGAATATGGAGTTCACTGAAATCAAAAAACGGGTGCGAAACGACCCACACATGGCGCTTCAAATGCACTAAAAACAATAATGAAGATAACATTGATTTTTAGCAAAGACAATGTCCTTTATGACAACTGCTGAGCATGTCGGTCGTCATTCATCAATAACACCTGTAGTCCAGAGACAATGGTTCAAATGGCTCTGTACACTGTGGGACTTAACACCTAAGGTCATCAGTCCCCTAGACTTAGAACTACTTAAACCTAACTAACCTAACGACATGACACACATCCATGCCGGAGGCAGGATTCGATCCTGCGACTGTAGCAGTCGCGCGGTTCCGGACTGAAATGCCTAGAACTACTCGGCCACCGCCGCCGGCTCGAGAGACAATGTTGAGAACAACATATCAGTAGGTTTAGAATACCTATGAGGTCGGACGATCGTCGTTGACTTGTGACTTCAGGTATCCCCACAACCAGTAATGAAACATCTCCATGTGAGCCGTTCCACTGATCTTGGAAAGCAACCTTCGGTTTCACTACAGTTCTTAACGACTCAAATGTTCGGTACGACTGTGCCTGGAGAGAAGGACGAGTGAGTGTGTAATATTACAGCGGCATTTCTCAGCGGTATTTCAACGCCAAAGGAGAAGCTCTTTTTCAGTTTCAAATTCATATCTGTGTTCTGTATATATCTGTTTAATCCATTATCATGTATTGATGTCATATCTTGTCATATCTACGCTGTCCCCATTGTTGTCTGCTAGCATGAATGTGTGGTTTCTGTATAGCTGGCATCTCGTCTTCTTAGCTGCCAGGTTTCCTTGAATGTTAAGGGCAGTTTAGCCATTGTTGATGTAGAGCTTTCAGTACGGCTACGTTGCATCATAGAGGCATTAGTGGCCACTGGTCAGCATCCATTGTGAGGAAGGTATAGGTAGAAACTGCTTATGCTCTCTGAGCCCTTCCTGTTTCCTGTGTAGACCCCGGCGACGGGATAGGTTACTTTTACTCTTTTCTAGAACGTAGCTATCTCTATTTATTAAGTCTAAATGCGTAAAAGTTACCTTTGAGTACTCACTCTGGTGTGTGGTACTGATAATCATCAGTGAGCGAGTGGTATTAATTTCATTAGAATTCGACTTCTTCGACCAGATCTTTCGTGCAACTGGAACTTGGCTTGGATGAATGGTACCGCCACGAGATGTACAGTTTCAGTTAGGTTAGCGTATTATGTATGAGCGTGTCCTGTGCTTTGTGGAATGCTTGGGTTAAATTTTATTTAGCTTACCGTCCAATTTGTGCTCTTTTCCCCTGACATAGTACCCAGTACTGTACTGCACCACGTGCGTTTCTTTGTAATCTATGAGGCTCCAGTTCGACGTAAACATCTCTCATGTTCGAATGGACTCCCCAGTTTTATCGCAGAGTAGATGTGTTCACGTTTGGTAAATTTATTTACTAAATTACTGAGTTTTACGGAATTTCGGAAGTGGGCTTTGTTCTCTGAAATTGACCGTTAAAGCCAGTCGCGCTCTGACGAGCTGCACGCGGTGTAAGGAAACTTTCTTCTAAACTCCATCTTTTCTCGTGTTAGTGATCAGTGTGAACGCGGTGTGTCTGATCCTGATAAACTGTAACCAGTAATTTAGCACACTTGCCACAGCACATGCCGGTTCAGTTGTTGCGTTGTATGATGTGCCATGTGCCCAGATTCAAGCACCAGCATTCCAAGTGACTTAACATCTGCGTGCGTGTTACATTCAATGAGGAAATAAATGTTAATTATTGATAACTTTGTTGCTACTAAATCTCATAACGCCTTTGCGCCTCCTAGTTGGGATTCTTAGAACCAGTTTGCACCTCTGCGTAATAATGTTGGAATCAAATTTGCCATGATTATTCTATATCCAGTATATGGATTGCTGTTTTATTAGATCATCAAAAGATCTCTGCGGTGGCACACTTTAATCAGTTTACTTAAATAATATTTAAATAAATTTGGCCCATTAATCAGAAACTTTGTGTTTGGTACTTGTTCGTGGCAAGCGAACGTAGACCATTCTTCCATAGTCATCCTTAGGATTTAGGAAATTAGAAAAGAGATATATCTCGAAGCTCATCCTAGTAGTACCTAGTAGTATTAAAAGACGACATGTATTGTTCATAATGGTGACCCTTTTGCCTAGGATTTCGGTTATACTAGGAATCTTCTGATCAAGCTGAGAGATTACTAGTGTGTTCTAACATCTAATTTTTCTTTTCCACATGTTTCACACAATATCTTTATTAGAGTTGAACAGCGTTGTTACCGGCGTTGTGCAGTACTGCGTTGTATGATTTTTTTTATTTTTGTCTGAAGTATATTTACGTTCCTTTGGGGCATTTTAAGGGTTGAGATTTTGATTGTGGAATTTTATGTAATCTGTGTACGTGTGACGGTATACGTTCTCCTTAGGATTTGAGTGTGAAGATTCGTTTCCTTGCATTGGGCTGTGTGTAATGAGTACTTTAGTTTAACCTGCGTAACAAATTTAGCAAAATTTTAGAGTGTATTGAAGTGAAGCTATTTAAAAAAAAAGATACTTTTTTTTAGTATTAGCTCCCATTTCCGTTGTTTCAGAGATGAAAGCAAGCAGTCACTCTAATAGAAGTAGGAGAAAAATTAATTAGATACTGAGAAAATAGATAACATGCCTGGCGAACAGTCTTTGGCGACAGAGGCAACTGAATGAGATAGGAACCTCGTCACGTGTAGCTAGGAGAGAACGGAAAGTGAAGGAATACGTCATTTCGAGGCAAATAATCTGATTGAGTCAGATTCTAGTGGCACTGGTGTGATTTTAAACTTAGGTGATGCACGGTCTGTTCCACCCGTGATTAATAATGTTTCAAGTCAGGCACAAGCCCAGAAGTGCGAGAGTAGACGAGGCTAAGACCACAATTAGCGAACAGGGTACACCAGTGAATTGCTTTGAGCAATACGTGGCTGGCCGGTTTCACTGAAATGATACGAAGAAAAATGGAGGCAAAGTTTGAGGAAGCGATAGAAAAGTGGCGAGAAAGAAATACTAAGTTAGCCGACGAAATTAAAAACGGGGTCGAAGCGGAAATTGACGCGAAATTTGAAGAACTAAGGAGCCTATTAAGTGCGATCGACCTAGAACAAAAGAGAGTGAGAGAGGAAGTCAGAATCAAATGTGAAAGACTAGAAAATGAAAGATGTGAGCCCGAACGCGAAAAATTCGTCAAGCGCGTAGTAGGTTGTAAATCAGTTCAGAAGAAAGTAGAAGGGAATAGTGCCACGCTTCACAAACAGGGAAATAAATTTGAGGCAGTGAAGCTATAGGATAGAGAAGAAAATGAAAAGAATCAAAGCGGATCTGGAGAGTCTTACATAGGAAGTGGCGGTTTTGACAATGTCGGAGAGTGGCGATGGGATTGCAACAGTAAATGTTGCGGAAAGTGGAGAGGGCAAGTTCCCTCCTGAAGTTTCAGTGAGGAGAAAGTGAGGTTAATAGGATGCAACAAGATGCCACGAATGAATTGCACGAACGAATGTCCCACGTGGAGAAACTTCTCGGGCGTGATATAGAGCCCAGAGTACACGTGCGGGAGAAGATGAGTGTAAATAATGGCGATAGAGATTCGGGTCATGAAGATAACAATGGCGTTAGGTGCTAATTTAGATACAAGAGGTGTCGGGAGAGAGACAGGGACCATTGTGAAAGGTTGCACCGTGAGGAAATGGAGAATTTTGATTATAAGCATATCCTTTCTATCCCGACGTTTGAAGTATGTCGGAACTCCTCAAAGGGGATACACCCTCATGCTTGGCGTGAACGGTATCAGTATTGCTTTCCTACTACTTGGCCGAGTGAGTACAAAATTGAATCCACATGTGGACATCTTGAGGGGGAAACCAGCCGTTAGAATGAGGTCGATAACAAACACGTGCACCACCGTGCAAGATTTCCATCTTGCATTGCATTTCTATCGACGTATTGGTCCGTGGACGCTCTACACCGAATGAAGCACGGAATAATGATGCTGCCGAATTTAAATCAGTTAGGATTTGCGAGTACAGCACGGATCGTTTAGCACGTGCTCCAAAGCAATAAGTTTTTATGCAATCCCTACTGTCCGGGCGACTTGATTAGGATTTGCATAATGAAGCTGCCAACGCACCTCCTTCATATCGTTTTATCGGGACGGTGCAAAGAGGACTAACAAGGGAACCTCCCCATCGTAACCCCCTCAGATTTAGTTATAAACTGACACAGTGGATAGGCCTTGAAAAACTGAATACAGATCAATCGAGAAAACAGGAAGAAGTTGTGTGGAACTATGAAAAAATAAGCAAAATATACAAACTGAGTAGTCCAAGTGTAAGATTTGCAACATCAAGGACAATGTAAGCTGAGGAGCTTCGTGGTCCCGTGGTTAGAGTGAGGAACTGCGAAACGAGAGGTCCTTGGGTCGAGTCCTCCCTCAAGTGAAAATTTCACTTACTTTATTTTCGCTAAGTTACGATCTGACCGTTCATTCATTGACGTCACTGTTCACTGTAATAAGTTGAGTGTCTGTGTTTTGCGACCGCATCGCAAAACCGTGCGATTAGTAGACGAAAGGATGTGCCTCTCCAATAGGAACCGAAAACATTTGATCGCAAACTCATAGGTCAACCGATTCCTCCACAGGAAAACACGTCTGAAATATTCTATACGACACTGGTGACGGCATGTGCGTCACATGACAGGAATATGTCGTCGACCCACCTAACTTGCACACTTCGCGAATGGGTAAAAAGATTCATCTACCTTGCACGATTTAGGTTTTCTTGTGGATGTGATAATCACTCCCAAAAAAGTGATGAAAACATAAGAGTTTGTCACATAAACCGCAACAAATGAATGCAACAGTTTCACAGTCGCACCGTTTTCCCTGTGCTCTGTCAAAACTTATGTTTTTTACGTTTTAAAATGTTCCCGTGTGTAGACCATCAAATCCTGCATAAGTCCAAGCAAATCTGAACATGTCCTGGAATTTTGGAGAGCGAAGTTGATTATGTGTGAGTGCCTGAACTTTGATAATTGTCTGAAAATAAAAAATTAAACTTTTCACTCGACAGCAGATTTCAACCAAGGACCTTCTTGCAACGGTGTACCGTAGGTCTCTAGAAGAGCGTAGCGTTCCAAAGGATTGGAAAAGGGCACAGGTCATCGCCGTTTTCAAGAAGGGACGTCAAACAGATGTGCAGAACTATAGACCTATATCTCTAACGTCGATCAGTTGTAGAATTTTGGAACACGTACTGTGTTCGAGTATAATGACTTTTCTGGAGACTAGAAATCTACTCTGTAGGAATCAGCATGGGTTTAGAAAAAGACGGTCATGTGAAACCCAGCTCGCGCTATTCGTCCACGAGACTCAGAGGGCCATAGACACGGGTTCACAGGTAGATGCCGTGTTTCTTGACTTCCGCAAGGCGTTCGATACAGTTCCCCACAGTCGTTTAATGAACAAAGTAAGAGCATATGGACTGTCGGACCAGTTGTGTGATTGGATTGAGGAGTTCCTAGATAACAGAACGCAGCATGTCATTTTCACTGGAGAGAAGTCTTCCGAAGTAAGAGTGATTTCTGGTGTGCCGCAGGGGAGTGTCATAGGACCGTTGCTATTCACAATATACATAAATGACCTGGTGGATGACGTCGTAAGTTCACTGAGGCTTTTTGCAGATGATGCTGTGATGTATCGAGAAGTTGTAACAATGGAAAATTGTACTGAAATGCAGGAGGATCTGCAGCGAATTGACGCATGATGCAGGGAATGGCAATTGAATCTCAATGTAGACAAGTGTAATGTGCTGAGAATACACAGAAAGATAGATCCTTTATCATTTAGCTACAAAATAGCAGGTCAGCAACTGGAAGCAGTTAATTCCATAAATTATCTGGGAGCACGCATTAGGAGTGATTTAAAATGGAATGATCATATAATGTTGATCGTCGGTAAAGCAGATGCCAGACTGAGATTCATTGGAAGAATCCTAAGGAAATGCAATCCGAAAACAAAGGAAGTAGGTTACAGTACGCTTGTTCGCCCACTGCTTGAATACTGCTCAGCAGTGTGGGATCCGTACCAGATAGGGTTGATAGAAGATATAGAGAAGATCCAACGGAGAGCAGCGCGCTTCGTTACAGGATCATTTAGTAATCGCGAAAGCGTTACGGAGATGATAGATAAACTCCAGTGGAAGACTCTGCAGGAGAGACGCTCAGTAGCTCGGTACGGGCTTTTGTCAAAGTTTCGAGAACATACCTTCACCGAAGAGTCAAGCAGTATATTGCTCCCTCCGTCGTATATCTCGCGAAGAGACCATGAGGATAAAATCAGAGAGATTAGAGCCCACACAGAGGCATACCGACAATCCTTCTTTCCACGAACAATACGAGACTGGAATAGAAGGGAGAACCGATAGAGGTACTCAAGGTACCCTCCGCCACACACCGTCAGGTCGCTTGCGGAGTATGGATGTAGATGTAGATGTAGATGTAGATGTAGACCTCTCGATCCGCAGCTGCTCACGCTAACCACGGGACCAGCGCCCTCCTAGATGTTGCATACCTTGCGCATGGACTACTCAGTTTGTATATTTTTTCATAGTTCCACACAACTTCTTCCTGTTTTCTCGATTGATCTGTGTTCAGTTTTTCATGGCCTATCCCTGTGCCAATGATAACTAAATCTGAGGGGGGTGCGATGGGGAGGTTCCCTTGTAAGAAGCGTTAAAGTTTCTATTGCAGATCATTATGTGGCGCGACCACGAGATGGCAGTCGTGACTGGAGTAGGACTCGGCGGCACATGCAGACACCTGAAAGGGAGCGCAACGATAACCATTACCAGCCATATTGAAATCAGTGGGGAAACGAAAATCGAAATGACAGAAACGATAGGCGAAACAATGTGAACATGCAAAACTGGGAAATGAATGATGACGGGGACCGAGGAAATAATCGTGACGAACGAACAACGAAAATTGTACGGTAGTTGTTCCAGGTGACGTGGAAATTAAATCAATCGATCCCCGAAATAATCCGCCGAAGAATAATGGGCAATCTCAGTTATGACTGGTATTTGACGAGTGAGGCGTTGTTACACGACCCATAATAAGAGAAACATTTAGTTAGAATATTCACGAGGAAGATGTAAGAGATCATTGTTACAGAAACAACTGCTAATATAATTTCAGCTATTCGCCTTATTATTAGGATCTCCAATTGGGGGGGCGGTATCTCTGTCCTGTGTTCTCAACATTGGTAGCCCTTCTTCTATAATAAGCGAGGCTGCTTTTCGGAAACGCGAAGAGGTAGGAGCTTGACCAACATTGCCGTTGCGGGAAACGAAGGTGAAGGGAGCAATTTATGGAAGAGTGTAGAGGTCGAATGGCAAGCTCTGGTCCTTTTTAAGTGTCTAGGTAAAGAATCTGAATAATTTACTGACTGTATCCCTAATGAATTGGAAGTGATTCTGAGGGTCGACTTCATGGATATCCACCGTGAAATGGTGTATATGGTGGAGGTGTCATGATGCTCATTGTCGATGGAACTCCATTCAGTTGGCTTTTAATGACTGGGTTCTTTAGGTACGAATCAAAAGTGACCTGCCAGCGAATTCTCGCGTTTCCACAGTTGCGACCGGAACCGGATATGCTTATCAATTACATAGGGGGTGGGAGTTCTACGTTTTCCGAGAGTGAAAGAAATGAAGCTTTCGCAAAAATTGTAGAAGAGAGCATGGCTAGTGTGGGGAATGCGTCAGAGGCCGACCTAATGATACTGTGTGAAATATTAAAAAGCTATGGGCAACTATTTTCCGATGCACCTGATGCCATTAAGGGGTTTGATTATAAGGTCCAAGTACGGGAACATCAAAACTTTTTGTCAAACCATACCCGATTACATTAACTCCCAAGGTGAAAGTAAAGGCCGAAATTGCCAAGATGTTGGAACAGGGTGTGAGTGAGCGGGCCATGAGCTCGTATAATTCTCCTCGTATGACCAACAGTCATTCCGAAAAGAGATGAATCTGAAAGATTGGTGTTGAATTCTAGGCAGATAGATACAGTTTTTAAGCATGAAATAGACAGGCCTGAGAGCCTGGATGTCTTGTTTCAATGATTCCATAGGTTGAACTGTCATTGAAAACATAACACGTGGCTTTCCAAAAAATCCTGAATGAACTGCCGAACGCGCCTTCGGTGGTACCTCCTGCCTTGGTAAAAGATAAAGGAGGCTGGGCCGTAGCGACAGAGCCAAGACTCCGGCACAGAGCAATCACTGAAGTGGCATTGAATGATGTTAAACGTGCAGCCGCAGTGAGGCAGAAAACCTATCAAAAGAAAGTAAGGAAGGTTCAGTTTCATATCGGTCAAAAAGTCCTTGTTCGCTCTCATAAAGTGTCAAATAAGCGAAAAGGAGTACGTAAGAAGTTCTTTAGTGTTTTCAGTGGTCCGCACCGAGCATGCCCAACGGGGTAGAGGTCCAGAATCTCCGATCCCTCGTATAAAGGGGATTACATCATATCTCCAATGTCAAGCCATTCGTCGAGTGAACGAGACAACGAAATTAAGCGGTAATCAGTATGTAGAAACAGTTAGTATGTATGTTTCGTTTCATTGTCTAATGTTTTATTAGTGATAAACTGTAGATAATCAATGCGTATGGGGACAAATATTTGATGACTAGATTACTTTTTGGATAAAATCAAGCTATAGAGTCAAACGAAAGTAAGAAAAGTTTATGATTTCTGAGGACATGTTCTCAGTTGGTTGATATGTGTGCTACGATTGGCTATTACCGGTCGATGGAATTATGTTCTCGATATGGAGTACCGTCTGGTGACAGATGTCAGATCATAAGAAGGTGCTGCGTCGGGCATAGGGAAGGTACGGAGCGACGTAAAGCTATATTTAGCTACAGTGGTGTATAGACGAAATTTATGTTTTCGTAGTAAAAGAACTGTTTTCTATTGTGTTTTCTAATTATATAATGAGTAATAATTGTTTATGTGGTTGTAGTAATGGTAGGTAGTATGAAGCGTAGTTAGTTACTGTAATGAACCATGTGTTCGGGCAATTGTGAGGTCACAAGAGGTGTAGAGTGTGTGTGTAATTGATACATCATTTTCGCTGTGTGATTATGTGTGATGTGTGAATGGATATAGTCTGTTTCGAACCCCATTTTTTATTATCTGATTGTGAGACTATTCTCAGAGAGTCGTCTCCATGTTCACAGTTAAGTTGGTAAGTAAACTTTCTTGTGATTCATTCAGTACCATGCATCACTGCTGTATAAAATTTTAAAATGATGGCCGTATAGTATAAAATTCTTAGAGCATATTCTTCGATGTCACAGCCTTAGCAAGGCATAAATTTTCATGTGAGTTTCTTTAAAAATATTGTGGTGGCCGTTTTGTAAAAGTATCTGAGGCACACCTTTCATTTGCAAGACCTAAAATTCTATAATTTTTCTTTAATGTTGTGAAGCCGATATTGTCAAATCCTTGCCGCCCAGTGTGGCCGAGCGGTTCTAGGCGCTTCAGTCTGGAGCCGCGTGACCTCTACGGTCGCAGGTTCGAATCCTGCCTCGGGCATGGATGTGTGTAATGTCCTTACGTTAGTTAGGTTAAAGTAGTTCTAAGTTCTAGGGGACTGATGACCTCAGATGTTAAGTACCATTGTACTGAGAGCCATTTGTCAAATCCTTGTGGCAAATCGTTCTTTCTCATTCTAAGTTGGGCTAAAGTTAAGATTTGCTTAGGTTACAAACTCCTTCGTAAGGCTTACTAGGGGAATCCCGTACTCTGCTGCACCACCTTGTGAACCATGGGGCTCCAATTCGGCGTAAACAACTCCCGTGTTCGAAGTGAATCCTCAGTTTCATCGCGGAGTAGACTTGCTCACATTGGTGAATTCATGATTATGGTATATCCATTATATAGAATGGTAATTCCTTAGACCATAAAGTGAGCTGTGACATGGCGCCCTTTTATAAGTGTAATTAATTAATTAATTAATATTTAAGTAAATTGGGCCTGCTAATGATAAATTTTGTGTTTCCTTCTTGTCTGTGGCGAGAGAACGTAGGCTCTATTAAAAGAGATATTTCGCCACGCTGATGCTAACGGTACATTGCAGTAGTAAAAGACGACAGTATCATTCAATAATCACACCGATAGAGGTTGGGGTATAACACCCCCCTGCTTCCCGGGATTTGCGAAATTACAAGTTGACCATGACTGTGAATTATGAATTTTGACTCGCGTCGGGATAAGTCATCCGAATCCGAAGTAAATAATGATTATTCCGCGGGAAACAGGAGACGTTATAACTTGATCGTTATTGAATGAGTAATGTCATTCAATAAGGATCGGTAAATGAAATAATGGAAATAATTTGGAAATAAATTTTGCCAGTGGAAATTTTGCCGAAAGAAATGATTAAGTTGTAAAAAACAATTAAAAAATCGGTCGCCAGCTCAACTGATGTGCGACAGTACTGTTAAGTACGTGAATAATTGTGTCAAAAATAAAGTTTACCTGTTTGTAGGCTCAGTAGTCATATAAAACATTATCATAACAATCTAACTACACTTATTTTGTTCATAATTTGTCAGCTAAGTGCAATGCTGACAACACAGATAATTATCTATCGAGATTTTCAATAATGTACTGTCATTCTGTCTTTAAAATTAGGTACGTTGCACAGTTTAATCTACTGATAATGAAATATTTTGCCAAAAATTGATTAACTATGTTTTGAATGATAATAATTCATTAATTGTGGGACTGTCAGGTGGAATAAGCTTTATAGTTACATGAAATATGCTTGAATTAACTTCAGCTGAATATGCATTGAAATAAATCTTAATAATCAAATTTATTACTTCAGTCTATTATTAAGTTACTACGGTTGGCGTAAGCTTATTAAGTGCAACAATTAACTACGATAACCAGTCTGAAATTTACTCTTCATAGTCTATGCAAATAATTTGATAATTAACATATTTTCTCTTGATAATGGCGTAACACACTCGGTTCAATAAGGTAAGGATCGGAAGGAACCTACTTGGTGTTATTGTCGGGTGGAATGTAACTGCAACACTTCGATTATAAAGTGCTTGTTATTGATTGTTCAACTCCAGAGAAAAGCACAGTCACTGGCAAGCCTTCTACAGTTTTATCCTATGAAACTTACGTAGCTCTTACTTCCCTCGTTGTCGGTGGTTCGACGGAAGTCCACGGCAGCGACACAATGTAGAAGCGGGCTTTTACTGTTGCGACTTGGGCCCACAGTGCGCTTCACATTTAAGTCCTCGTTTCTTCAGCACTATACCCATTAATCCATAATAAATTGCCCGGCCATGCTTCCAGATATGCCGACCATTACTAGATATGCCGACCATTACTTTCCCGTCGTACTTAGATCCACACACTAGCCGTTAGATGTAACACAGCTAGGACTAACAGCACTCGACTGTACTTCTTACTCCGAGCACGGCGTTCTGCTACTACTACCCGCTGGCGCGCTCCCGCGCCCAGAGGGGCGACAAAACAATCTCTCTGACTTCGGCGTTAACTAAATATGTCC
Organism: Schistocerca cancellata; assembly: GCF_023864275.1. Lineage (NCBI taxonomy): Eukaryota > Metazoa > Arthropoda > Insecta > Orthoptera > Acrididae > Schistocerca > Schistocerca cancellata. The sequence continues at coordinate 630,310,925 of NC_064630.1, forward strand.
TGACTTGCCAGTGTTAAACATTACATAATTTAAACATAGTATTTACAATACATATTTACACTAGACAATACATCGTATACAAACAGTTTCATGTGTTAAGTAAGCGAAAAAATTCATAGCAAGGACTGCGTTGTAGCGTCACAGGGAGATCTTTCAAACATGGAAATGGCGGCTCAGAGATCTCTCATAAGAGTGGCAATTTTGGGTGGATCGCTATCTAGTGTAAATTTTGTACCTTATATGAATCAAGTTTGGCGTGATCTGAATCCTTCTTTCATGATTCTCAGGCGGCATCAGCACATGTTACTGTCCAGCGCCATTTGTTGAACAGTTTTCGGTTTCAATAGAACACCACGTCATTTCCGCCATACGAGTCAATTTTTACCTCTCTACCTGCAGTATTTCGTGAAGTAGTGCGTTTTCAAATGTTAGCAGAGTTTTACCTCACTATGTGTATTGGTGAATACATGTAAGTGCTACAGTGTAGTTATTGTATTTCAGAAAAATTAGATATCCTTAACTGAAAGATGAATCATACACTAACATTTCATACCGTCTAAATTGTTGACCTCGGTGACATAAGAAATTTCCATAGCATTAAAGTGGGGATGAAGTTAGGCGTGTTAGTAGAATCAACATACACTGCCCAACACAACTAAAGGATTAGTTTTTCAAAACTCCTAATTGTTTCCCATTGGGGCAATTAAGTTTGAAATTTGAGTGAAAAGTGCCTAAAGTTTTCATCTAATGGCACTACCTCTCACTATGCGGCGCTTTAAATAGCATGCGGAAAAAAATGTCACAGCTCAGAATTTATTGTGAGTTTTAAATTAGGTTAATAATGTCATAGTGACACAATTCTGCCCAGCGCCATCGTGCACGTGATACTTAATGGAAAGATCGTCACACCCACTCTTACCTAAATTTCACCAGATTTGGTACGTCTATATTTCTGAAACTAATAAACATCTACAATGAATTGTGTTTTTTTGATGAAAGGGAAACTCATGCCCCCCTTGAGATGCACGGCATATGTCACCGTGGTACGCAAATTGTTCCCACACTGCAGCGAGCATGTCTTGCGTTACGGGATCGGTGACCCCTGTAGTTTGGTTCCTTAGGAATTCACACACATTTTTGTTCAGTTACAGCTTTCACAGCTGCTGTTACGTCTTGTCTCAGTTCATTAATTTTTGCGGGGGCACATAAACAGAGTCTTTTGTAGACCCTCTGTAATATCCGTGCCTATATTTTTATTCAAAATAATATTCACGACAGCATTGTATGTAGAATGTGACCTAACTTCGATTCTAGTGATATTGATAAAAGGGACTTCATCGTCAATAAAATATAAATAATTATTGTCAGACAATACCCATGTAAAAGATGATGAAAATTACAATCTTTTGTTATCTATGATATTTGTAGAAGAATCCTTCTTTATTATCGAACTGTTGAACTGATAGGATGAGATTGATGTCTGCACAGAGGTGTGCGAGAGACTGTACTAAGGTATTTTTATGTTGCTAGCTGAAATTTGAAAATAGATTATCTTTTACTGAAATGAATCTCCTTTGTTTGGAGTTTTATTTCATTGTAATTCTTGTCCAATATAAATGTTAAGTTTTCTGCTCAGCTACTAAAGAGCGCAGCCATTGGCGCTAAGGTTCTACAGCGCAGTTAATTGGAAAACAGTAAGTATTAATGTGTCACGAAACATTGAGAAATACTTTCGAGTATTAATGCATATAGTGAACGTGAGAAAATATTTAATATTTATTATTTATTACGAGTAAAATTCAATCTGAAGCAGAATCCGTTAGTGATTCTCTTATGTTAGTCGCTATCGTAGTGAAATATTGCAACGACAGATTTAAAGTGATATCCTGTACAGACTTAAATGTTGTTGATTATATTTGCAATAATAATTGTGTACTAGTGGCCGAGGACCCACTCTGAGCTAGTAAATTCCAGTTAGATGGTGAACACATCGAACTTCTATGTATGCAGAAAGCATCATATATGATATAAATTCTTATCTGCTGATGTATGAAGCCTGGTAATTTCGTAACAACTTTTACGAAATATTTAGGCAGGAAAATACATTAGTGTTGTGTAAGTGTGGTATTGTGTGACAAAGCTGTTCATTTTGCTTAAAGAAAAGTGGTGCCACCTCGCGATAACTGTAGCGTTAAGTGTGATGCATGATCTGCAACTAGCAAAGAGGCTTTCAAATAACAGCACTGCAATTACTAAAAGTCGTCACTCTCGTTTAGTTCAGATTACTTATCATTGATTCAGCTTCTTTGTTGGCACTTTTGTGAATGAATTTGTGTGACATTTACACTGCTTGACAGAAAACATTGCTACACATTCCCAGTGGGAGATTTCTTTAACAAGATAGTGTTCATCATCCGGGAAAAGCAGTGATTAAATAAAATTTCAAGTTACATTGATCATAATTAATTAATTTTATTGCAATCTTGCTGAAACTGTACAACACAACACACGTACAATTGCACCACACGCCACACCTCACAAGAAATAGTGACATAGAGTCACGTCCGGTGAGCATGGAAGCCAGTATGCAAGGCTGAATCATTTGGTTCAGGGCGACCGATCCATCGTTCGGTAATCCTTTGACTTAAAAATTCCTACACTTCCAAATGCCAGTATGGCGGTGCCCCATCGTATTGGTAAATGATTTCATTCAAATCAGTCTTCAACTGTGTAAAAAAATTTCTCAAGCATATCGAGATATGTGCTTCCTGTAACAGTGTTCTCGACAAAGGTAAATGGACCAGACACCATTTCCCGTGAAACTGCACAAACTGCACAACTTCAGAGTCCCTCTCAAGTTGTACAGCTTCAAAAATATCTTCAAATGGCTCTAAGCACTATGGGACGTAACGTCTGAGGTCATCAGTCCCCTAGATCAAATAGTTCAAATGGCTCTGAGCACTATTGGACTTAACATCTGAGGCCATCAATCCCTAGAACTTAGAACTACTTAAACCTAACTAACCTAAGGACATCACACACATCGACGCCCGAGGCAAGATTCGAACCTGCGACCGTAGCAGCAGAGTGCTCCCGAACAGAAGCGCCTAGAACCACTCGGCCACAGCGGACGCCTGTACAGCTACACGTGGTTGTTCCGTACCCCGTATTCTCACATTATGACGGTTCAATTTTCAATTTAAATTGAATGTTGCGTCGTCACTAAACACTAAACACTAGCCATGCATCCTGCCGAGAGCGAAATTACAGAACTCCACATGTTGTTGTTTGTCACTTTCAAGAAGTATCTGAATTTTGTAAGGTTTCATGTGTTAACATCGTCGCAACACACCCCAGACGAACATCGGGGGCATGTTGAAGTGTCGAGTTGCGAGGTGCCGGGGCTAGCAGTGTATTTAACACTCAATTCTTCTAGAATCTACATGTGTACATGATGCTCTAAGCCCCCCCTATTCTAACTCCAACTTTTGCTGTTGCACAGTGGAGTAGAAGAGAGTTTGGCACCTGCAATAATTTAATTTGATAAATAAATTAAATAAACGAAGGTTTCATTAACATAGTGAGGAATGATGGGGTTGCTCTACCGATTAACAGAATGAAAGTTCTGTCCAAAATAACAATATGATTTATTAAGACTAAACACAAAATAATAAACAAAAACACATGAACATTTACAATACATCAAATTGGCTCAAATTTGATACTCAAACAAACGCTGTGAATGTGAAGTTGTCCCTAAACTAGATTGCGAGGATTATGACGAAGTGGTATGTGCAGCCAATTCCTTGCAACTCAAATCTTAGAGAAAACACATAGCCAACCCAACATTAATTGCTGCTACCCAAGACAGAACAAAGTTAGAAAAAAGACGAACAGGCGCGCTCTGCTGAGCTCTGATTATCACCTAGGAAAATCCCTATCTGCCGGTGCTGCGGACATACATTACCAAACTGCCTTCTTGACTGCCAGGACACGATGGCATACCGGAGCCGTTGGCTGGTTGCTTCGACGTCCTCGACCAAAAGGCGAGAGCCGACTACCCACAAGAGCACCCGTACAAAACCGAACACAGAACATTCCCGCCCCCACGACAGTGGCCGTGGTTAAACGTTCCAATCAGCAACTCGAAAACCGGCGGAAAATTCCACTCCATTGCCGGAACACTACCATTCCACCAATAGAGATTCTTGGCGCCAATTTCTGCGCCGATCTTGCTACGTCACGGAGCTATGCCCTGAGCAAGCCAATCACAGTTACTATTTTGCAGAAAGCGGGGGAATTTTCCCGCCACAGTCATTCCCACGCCTCGCTGGTAGCCCGCCAGAAAGTGTTTTCGCTAAGTTTCTGCGAAGTAACGGAACCTCTAGCCCAGCCGCTACTTCAGGCCCTGCGGGCGTTCCTCTTGACAATGTCGGCGTCTGGAAAGCATTCACTCGACTCCCTCACACCTGTCGGCTTACCCTTTCAAAGTCAGAAGAGCCCGCCTGTCACTGGACCACCCGGGTGACGAGAGACGCTGCGTGGGAAGTCCGCGTGTGAAGGAATAGCAACTTTCCACCGCATGCAATTAGAGAGGAGAATCGTAAGATAGAAATATGAGAGGGGGCTCATGCCACCTCTCAGAGTTGTACAGCGAACGGATTTCTGTGGACTCCTTGAGAAACTATAGCGGATGCATTCGACGTCTGTGTCAGACCTAGAGGGACGACCCGGCAAATCACCTTTACACAAACAACACTTTTCTCCGAATTGTTAATGCCATCGTCTAATTCCCTGTGCCATAGGAGGATCCACACAATCCCTAGCACGGAAGTAACACTAAACAGTTGTTACTGACCCGACACCATATTTACTAGAACTGAAGTGGACGCACACTGCTGCAACGTAGCGGGAACCTTGTAAAACTTGAGAGTTTGCTCTTTCCAACAGCATGTTGTTCACAAACATACTTCAAATAACATAATAGTTCTGATCTTTTTAAATCGGATGATTCTGTTTAGTGCACCGTGTATTTCAGAGACATGACTGCTCAGAAAGGACACGAAAAAGCTTCAGGAAGTGATGCTACGGATTGTGCTCAAATTCAGTCTAATGGTGTTTAACGGTCCCTTGTGATTCCACCACCTATAGTACAGAAAAACGTCGGTCCTGCTACAAACCAGAAGTGTCATATTCCGTTCAATGCGACTGCAGCTTCGTGATGTCCTTGCAGAAGAGTTGAGTCCGTGGAGTATCAGCTGTGTCCCACCTTGTGACGAACGTCGTCCTGTTTCTCATCATACCGTGCACTGTCATTTTCAACCGCCAAATTTGTAAGAATCGATATCCAAAGGAAAGAGGCAGTTTCTTTGAAACCCTTTATGCCACCTCTTGAGACTTTTGTTGTCGATTCTGAGCGGCGCTGCCTGGAATATATTTTTTCGCCACTCGTAAGAATACCGCGTGATTTAAGCACCGGGCCCGCTATCAGACAGCATTAACCCACCTTACACCTGACATGAACTTCTGAACTATGGAGTTTTTTGTATTTGTCGACACCTTACTGTCTGAAGCGCAGCCGAGACCGAGAGTTGTAACGTCCCCTTAGAAAAATTTGTAAATGACAGTGTTGGAAAACCTCTTTCGTTATTTCATTTTCAAACAGCTGAGCAAAACTGAACGTACTCATACATTCCTCTCATTACTTATTCTCATCATCTCTAAGCGGACACACAATATTTTTACCGCAACGCAATCTGACTTTCAATAATCCCTACAAAAGAATGGCCCTGAATAACAATAACCTATACCTTCCATGAATCACTTACCTCACAAAAATCTTCGTTACTCGAACTACTGCAATACAGCGAGCGCCAATACTGCCAGCTAAATAAAGATTCCAGCTACCGAAGGCACTACCAACTGATAGGCATAGTTAGCAAATGAAAGATTTTGATAGAGAAGAAATAATGTATTTACCTTAATAGCGTTCAAAATTCATAAGATATATATCTATCAATTGATGACATCCACGTCCAGATCATCTGCTTATAGCAACTTCTCAAAACTCTGGCATCTCTCTCTCCACATCCACCAATGCTGGCGGCTCACCTCCAACAGCGCAACGCTACGAGCTGTTCCCATCCAAATGCCCAACACTACAATATACGAGGGCTGTTCAGAAAGTAAGCTCCGATTGATCGCGAAATGGAAACGACTATGATAATCGGATAAAGCTTTGCACAGATGTGTTGGGCAGTGTCTGTAGTATGACCCTAGATAGCATCACGTCACTCCTCTCATTTCTGAGCTCACAGTGATCGCGTAAAGTTGTCTAGAGAATAGTGTCTCCCGCCAAGTACGAGGACCTGGTGAGAAATTTCGCCTGAAGCTATACAGCCAACATTACATAACTGTCGTGCAGTTTCTTCTACAAGGCAATATTCTCAGCCGCATTCTGAAGGGGCAATGAAGATGCTCCTGCATCGTTTTCAATTGGAAATGTTTGACTACCCACAATACAGCCCGTAATTGACTCCCCCTGCGTTTCATTTCTGCTCACATGAACCGCTGGCTATGAATACAACATTTTGGCACAGAAAACGAGCTGTAGGCCAGCGTAGAGAAATGGCGGAAAGCACTGGCGGCTGTCTTTTATGATGAGGATATTGGAAAGTTGGTACAAGGCTACGACAAATGTCTTAGTCAGAAAGGCAACTACGTAGAGAAGTAGCTGGATGGTGTAGCTAACTGTTAGAAATAAAACATTTCTAATTTTCACTGTGGTTCCCATTTCGCGATCAATCGGAGCTTACTTTGTGAACAGAATATTCCAACGATGCCAACCAGCCACAGACTGCACGCAGCACAGTCAGTGATTTTCATACAGAGACCCACGTGGCGTTACCAACATAAAAACCTAAACAGCTCACTTACAGAGTGACACTGCAGGTTGTTGAGCGTTTGCACCATTACAGAGAAAGTTTGAAGCCGCCTTTGAGACAAATTTCAAACTTATGCATGTAATGGGCGACAACTGCGGGGTTCTAAAGAGTTAGCCTTTAATTACGTTGCACACTGTGAAAAAATATCCAGTTTACGACATTATGTTGTCTGCTTTAGAGGAATTAATCGTTAACGACAGAGAGAGCTGGGCAGTACGCCACAGTATCAATTACATTGAGGCTAAAATGATATACACACTGATAAAAATAAATATTCATTAATAAAGAAGGTATTAAACGAGTTTAGGTGTTTTGGTTATAGTTATTATATAGGGGAACTAAAGACAATGACTTGACGTACAAATAACGAAATTAGTATACGAGTAAACTTGACCTGTATTGCTTCCAGTAAACAACACAAAGTGTTCAAAATAAGCTTTTAGTGCGCTCAAAATACTGTGGCGGGAAGTTTACAAATACACTCCTGGAAATGGAAAAAAGAACACATTGACACCGGTGTGTCAGACCCACCATACTTGCTCCGGACACTGCGAGAGGGCTGTACAAGCAATGATCACACGCACGGCACAGCGGACACACCAGGAACCGCGGTGTTGGCCGTCGAATGGCGCTAGTTGCGCAGCATTTGTGCACCGCCACCGTCAGTGTCAGCCAGTTTGCCGTGGCATACGGAGCTCCATCGCAGTCTTTAACACTGGTAGCATGCCGCGACAGCGTGGACGTGAACCGTATGTGCAGTTGACGGACTTTGAGCGAGGGCGTATAGTGGGCATGCGGGAGGCCGGGTGGACGTACCGCCGAATTGCTCAATACGTGGAGCGTGAGGTATCCACAGTACATCGACGTTGTCGCCAGTGGTCGGCGGAAGGTGCACGTGCCCGTCGACCTGGGACCGGACCGCAGCGACGCACGGATGCACGCCAAGACCGTAGGATCCTACGCAGTGCCGTAGGGGACCGCACCGCCACTTCCCAGCAAATTAGGGACACTGTTGCTCCTGGGGTATCGGCGAGGACCATTCGCAACCGTCTCCATGAAGCTGGGCTACGGTCCCGCAAACCGTTAGGCCGTCTTCCGCTCACGCCCCAACATCGTGCAGCCCGCCTCCAGTGGTGTCGCGACAGGCGTGAATGGAGGGACGAATGGAGACGTGTCGTCTTCAGCGATGAGAGTCACTTCTGCCTTGGTGCCAATGACGGTCGTATGCGTGTTTGGCGCCGTGCAGGTGAGCGCCACAGTCAGGACTGCATACGACCGAGGCACACAGGACCAACACCCGGCATCATGGTGTGGGGAGCGATCTCCTACGCTGGCCGTACACCACTGGTGATCGTCGAGGGGACACTGAATAGTGCACGGTACATCCAAACCGTCATCGAACCCATCGTTCTACCATTCCTAGACCGGCAAGGGAACTTGCTGTTCCAACAGGACAATGCACGTCCGCATGTATCCCGTGCCACCCAACGTGCTCTAGAAGGTGTAATACAACTACCCTGGCCAGCAAGATCTCCGGATCTGTCCCCCATTGAGCATGTTTGGGACTGGATGAAGCGTCGTCTCACGCTGTCTGCACGTCCAGCACGAACGCTGGTCCAACTGAGGCGCCAGGTGGAAATGGCATGGCAAGCCGTTCCACAGGACTACATCCAGCATCTCTACGATCGTCTCCATGGGAGAATAGCAGCCTGCATTGCTGCGAAAGGTGGATATACACTGTACTAGTGCCGACATTGTGCATGCTCTGTTGCCTGTATCTATGTGCCTGTGGTTCTGTCAGTGTGATCATGTGATGTATCTGACCCCAGGAATGTGTCAATAAAGTTTCCCCTTCCTGGGACAATGAATTCACGGTGTTCTTATTTCAATTTACAGGAGTGTAGTTTTTACTACCAATACTGACAGTGACTGATAGGAATGGAAAAGTTAGCACTATGAGGGACAAAATTACGTAGTCATTGATATGGTTTGCTGTGTAAACAGCACGATGCACGCGTGAAATCGTAATTAACTGCAAATTAATTAATGAAATTCGTTTCAATGTTGCCATCGCAGAACACAGCTCTATAACTGCAATACGTATTTCTTTTTTTAATCGTGAACAGAAGCTGAATACGTCTATGTCCAGACTTTCAGAGCACCACAGTAATCGTGCAAAACTCACATTGCCGTTTTTATCACATGATATGCTGCGAAATGTGCATGCAGATTTCCGACAAGCATTTGACACGGTGCCTCTGCAGACTGTTAATGAAGCCATAAGCATATGAATTAGTTTCCTGCATATGTGAGCGGCTCAACGACTTATTAAGTAATAGAACCCAGTACATTGTCTTTCTACGGCGAATGTTCATCAGAGACAACGGTATCGTTAGGAGCGTCCAATTGAAGTGTGTTAGGACCGTAGTTATTTTTTATTTACGTAAATGATCTGTCGGACAGGGCGGGCTGCAATCTGCGGATGTTTGCTGATGATCTTGTTGTGTACGGTTAGCTGTCTCCGTTGAGTGACTGTAGGAGGATACGACATGTCTCAGACTAAATTTCTCGTTGGTGTGATGAATGGCAGCTAGCTCTAAATGTAGGAAAAGTAAGTTAGTGCCTATGAGCAGGAAAAAACAAACCAATAATTTTCTGATACAGTATTCGTGGTGTACTGCTCAACATAGAGTCACTCATTTAAAGCCGCGCGGCATTAAGTAGTGTGTAAGGTTAGGGACTGATGACCTTAGCAGTTTAGTCCCGTAAGATTTCACACACATTTGAACATTTTTGAACTCATTTAAATATATGATGTTAACGTTGCAAAGCGATATGAAATGGATAGACCATGTACGGACTCTAGTAAGGAAGGGGAAAGGCCAACTTCGATTTAGTGGGATAATTTTTGGAAAAGTGTGGTTCGTCCGTAAAGAAGACAGCATGTAGAACAATAGTGCGACCCATTATTAAGCATTGTTCGAGAGCTTCCGATCCACACCGGTCAAATTAAAGGAAGACACCGAAGTTATTCAGAGACGGGCTGCGAGATTTGTTAACGGCAAGTAACTAGTATCAACGAGATGCTTCGGGACCTCCAATGGGAGTTCCTGATAGGAAGTCGACTCATTTCGAAGCAGCACTAACGATGCTGACTGCAGAACGATTCTACTGGAAATGCCGTGTGGGTAGGGCCTCCCGTCGGGTAGACCGTTCGCATGGTGCAAGTCTTTCGAGTTGACGCCACTTCGGCGACTTGCATGTCGATGGGAATGAAATTATGATGATAAGAACAACACAACACCCAGTCCCTGAGCGGGGAAAGTCTCCGACCCAGCCGGGAATGGAATCCGGGCCGTTAGGTATGACATTCCGTCGCGCTGACCACTGGGCTACCAGGGACAGACAACGATTCTACTGCCACTGGCATACATTTCGCGCAGGGACCACAAGATAATATACGAAAAACTAGGGCTCTGACGGAGACATACGTTTTCCCTCGCTCCTTCTACGAGTAGAACAGGAAAAGACATTACTATTAGTGATACAGTGTATCCTCCACCACGCACTGTACAGTGGCTTGCACAGTATTGTGTGGAATTAGATAAATTCCTGGTGCGTCATTAAGTCCATTACATTCCCTAGGAAAGCAAATAAACAAATGACACAACGAAGTTATGTTGCTGTTAGCACTATAGAACATATTAACCGAGAGACACACAAATTCACGCAACGTATATCTTCAATTTTTAGCAGTATTTGTAACAATTTAACATTCAACATTGCCGTTTGTTTATTGTAGATATTACTGTTAAGAAAATCCGAGGTAGACCTTCAAGTACCCTACTGACACGGGCAATCTATTTTAGACAGAGGGAATGGTCTGTTGAAAAAAAGAGAAGACACGGTTGCACGCCTGCTCCTCCCACGCACAATAGTTCGTGGTGACAGTGTTGGCTCGGCGCCGGATTCCACAGGTGCTACAACATTGTAAACCTGTCCCGTGATTTATCTGTCGCCGCACAAAGATGCGTTGAGGCGGAAACGCTCCAAAAGAACTCGCCACATCCTCTTCCTGCGAATACCTCCTGCACACAATAAATCCCTTGAGAATATTTGTCAACAGCTATTTTATTTACGTCAGTATCGAAGTGAAACCTACTTCACCAAGGGAGAATGGTCTGAGTTACGTATTTTAGACGTACCTCGAGGATTGTTGTGCAAAAATATTGCTTACCGTAACCGGTTGACGTATTTGCATGGTTTCCTGAGGTAAGGTGCATAGCGTAGCTGTTAATGAGCAAAGGATGGGATTCTAACGCTCTTTGCAGTTGAGTGAATTATATCTATGCTGACTAATAAATGTGATCTAGGGACAGAACACGTTACTCTAATTTATTAATCTGAATGAAGTTTAGAATCGGCATGAGACACTTTTTTGCTGCAATTTCGTTTAATAACTACACATACTGTATTCTATTAGTGCTTCATTATCAGGATCAGAAAAAATGGACGAATATAATAGGCTCCACTTTTATTTCCTCTTAATTTCCCATATTCTGGACCACAGATAAAATGATCACGCATATAATGATGTACTGTCTCATTTATGAGGTAATCAGCAATCAATTTTTGTACAATAAATCTGGTTGGTTTGTATATGTTTCTTAAGTTCTGACCTCTTCCGGTTCTATTCAATAGCCTTCAGATCTTAGTATACGTATTTCAAGATTAATTGGGCAGTGTAGATTATCAGTATGCTACGACTAACTCGCATATTGCTTATAGAAAATGACTAGCTGACTGGTTACTCTCATACACAATGTTCTCAGTTCTTAAGACGAGTCATGGGGAATGGGTCCAGTCGTATTACACCAACATATGCAATCTGTGAAGAAAGTAAAATTTGAAGTAATTTGATTAGAGATACCCATTAAAAACTTAATCTGAATGAATGCATTTATTAAACACACTTGGATTATGAGGAAGACAATGGAATGCATTTTATTTAAATGAAAACCTTTCATAACTAGACGGTGAACTCACGACGAGGTGTTGCGATTCATGTGTATACTCGAGGAAGCAGAATTTCTGGGTGTTAGACTTTGTGTGCATGTTGATGTCGAGTGGACTCAAACCTGGATTTGCCAGCAATTGCGCTGACTGATGACCAAAGTTTGAGTCATCAATTAGCTCAAGTCCTGTGTTTAACATAGGCCTGCCTCACAGCATAGGTGTCGCTCTGTCTTCTCTGTTGCAAGGTTCCTGCAAAATTTGTCAGAGCCATTTCATTACGTTTCATTTACAGCTACCGTTCCTTAACTTACCAGGCGAACTGTTATTAGCATTCGTTACTATCGAGTGGCTTCCTCTTTCCCACTAAAACCTCTCACTTTGCAAAACAACTTCTTCGAAAAGGTTTCAGTTCCTTAATTATACATCATTCTCAGATATCTCCAAAGCACGTGTCCTCTTGACATTCCAAGCCTTCACTTTCTTAGGATCGCCCATTATGCATCGCCATCAGTCATGTGACTAGTCTGATGAAATCCACCTCAATTTCTCAGCGTAGCACTAGTACACAACGTTCCCTGTTCGTTGGATATCTTCCATTCTCTGTCCTTCCATAGAACAGAACTTTGCAGATTTTTCCTCATGTCGACACTCTTTTAATACATCCAGCTTCAGGAGCTCCAGTTTCAGGAGACACACATTCACGAACCCTAACAAAAGATAATCTATTGCAAGAAATGAAATTTTAAGGAAATACTAATTTTTATATTTCATTTATACATCGATCTGCCGGAAAATTATACCCACGGACCTACTATGGAAATAAACCCGTCCAGTCGGTAGCACCTTATCCTGATGAGGAATGACTCTTAGTCAGACACATGCGCCGTGCATGGGCATGCTGTCCGTCTGCAGTATGAGGAAGGTGCTCGATCTATCTGAGTTTCACCGATGGCAGATTGTAATAGCCCGGAGGTACGGTGCGAGCATTCCGAAAACTGACAGGACTTGTAGAGTGTTCTACGAGGTCTGTGGTGAGTGCCTTCATGACTTGGCGAAACCAAGGTGAAAGAACGACCAGGCATCGTTGGGTTGGTCGGCCACCACTCATGGCGGGTGACGTAGGCTGGGTAGACTGTTACGGAATTAACATGAGACTTTAATGCTGGGCAGAGTACAAGCGTCTGTGAACACAAAGTCCATCGAACACTCCAAACGATTGGTCGACGAACCATGCATGTGCCTATGTTAACAGTTCAACATCGGCATCTACGAATGAAATCGTTACGTTGGTGCAGTGACAAAGTGTTGCATGGTCTGATGAAACCCAATACCTTCTTCATACTGCCGACACAAGTGCGCGAATCTGTCGCCTTCCAGGAGAGCAGCTCGTGTACTGCGAGACGAAGACAAGTTGGCGCGGCTCCATTATGCTCTAGGAAACATTCACGTGGGCATTCATGAACACACTGGAGCACGTGCAACCCACGGTGACAGCCAAGGGGAATCCGTACATAGGTTGCAGACCACGTACACCCCTTCATGACGTTCATGTTTCTCGACGATGAGTGCTCTATTACTTAAGTGAGATTAATCTGACTGAAAAGAAATTCAGAGGCCGCATAAATCTGATTTCTAGTTCTTAAGCTTTAAAGTGCAGTTGTTCTTTAGGTCTTAGAGCTCCTCCTCTCCAATAAGGTGTAGTTCACAAGCACTAGAAAGCGCGAAAAGTTTCGTATCCGTTCAAAGTGGTTAATTTTAATGTTTGTTAATATCCTACCTCTCTTTCAATTGTACTATCTGCTCATACGCCATTACCAACACCTCACTAAGTTTGAACGAGGTCGTATAGTACAGATACGAAAAGATGGATGTTCTTTCTGCGATATTGTAGAAATAGTTGGTAGGGATGTAGTCACTATATATGATTGCTGACATCGGAGGTCACGAAAATGTACGGTCGCGAGGAGACGAACAGCCAATTGACACTACCGAGAGGGAAGACCATCGTGTTCGGCGTATAGCTCTGTCGCATCGTAGTGCATACGCATCAGCAATTTCAGAAGCAGTTGGCACCACAGTGACCTAGTGAAGTGTTGCGTCACGGACAGCTCTGAGCCAGACGTCCTGTAGCCTGAATTTCACTGACTCCAAACCACCATCACTTGCGAGCTCAGTGGTGTGAAGCGAGAGATCACTGAAGGGTAGGGTGGAGGTCTGTTGTGTCTTCTGACTAAATCTGGTTCTTGCTACGGTGCCAGTGATGTCCTTGTGTTGGTTAGAAGCAGCTCAGTTGAGGTCCTGCAACCAACCTGTCTGCGTTCCTGTATATTTTGTTTCCACTCGTCTCCCACTCTCTTGTCTACGTCAAAAACGATAAATACAGTACAAAGAGTTTGTGATATTGTATAAAAAGGATTCTCTCTAATATTGTGAAAATATGACAGGAAGCGCGAAATGGCTAAGCAGGGATGGCTAGAGGACAAATGTAAGGATGTAGAGGGTTATCTAAAATTAAAGAGACCTTTGGAGAACAGAGAACCACTTGTATGAATATCAAGAGCTCAGACGGAAACCCAGTTCTAAGCAAAGAAGGGAAAGCAGAAAGGTGGAGGGAGTATATAGAGGGCCTATACAAGGGCGATGTACTTGAGGACAATATTATGGAAATGGAAGAGGATGTAGATGAAGATGAAATGGGAGACACTATACTGCGTGAAGAGTTTGACAGAGCACTGAAAGACCTAAGACGAAACAAGGCCCCGGGTATAGACAGCATTCTATTAGAACTACTGACGGCCTTGCGAGAGCCAGTGCTGACAAAACTCTACCATCTGGTGAGCAAGATGTATGACACAGGTGAAATACCCTCAGACTTCAAGAAGAATATAATAATTCCCATCCCAAAGAAAGCAGGTACTGACAGTTGTGAAAATTACCGAACAATCAGTTTAATAAGTCACTGATGCAAAATACTAACGCGTATTCTCTACAGACGAATGGAAAAACTGGTAGATGCTGACCTCGGGGAAGATAAGTTTGGATTCCGTAGAAATGTTGGAACACGTGAGGCAACACTGACCCTACGACTTATCTTAGAAGCTAGATTAAGGAAAGGCAAACCTACGTTTCTAGCATTTGTAGACTTAGAGAAAGCTTTTGACAATGTTGACTGGAATACTCTCAAATTCTGAAGGTGGCAGGGGTAAAATACAGGGAGCGAAAGGCTATTTACAATTTGTACAGAAACCAGATGGCAGTTATAAGAGTCGAGGGGCACGAAAGGGAAGCAGTGGTTGGGAAGGAAGTGAGACAGTGTTGTAGCCTCTCCCCGATGTTATTCAATCTGTGTATTGAGCAAGCAGTGAAGGAAACAAAAGAGAAATTCGGAGTAGAAATTAAAATCAATGGAGAGGAAATTAAAATTTGAGGTTCTTCGATGACATTGTAATTCTGTCAGAGACAGCAAAGGACTTGGAAGAGCAGCTGAACGGAAAGGACAGTCTCTTGAAAGGAGGGTATAAGATGAACATCAACAAAAACAAAACGAGGATAATGGAATGTAGTCGAATTAAGTCGAGTGATGCTGCGGGAATTAGATTAGGAAATGAGACACTTAAAGTGGTAAAGGAGTTTTGCTATTTGGGGAGCAAAATAACTGATGATGGTCGAAGTAGAAAGGATATAAAATGTAGACTGGCAATGGCAAGGAAAGCGTTTCTGAAGAAGAGAAATTTGTTAACATCGAGTATTGATTTAAGTGTCAGGATGTCGTTTCTGAAAGTATTTGTATGGAGCGTAGCCATGTATGGAAGTGAAACATGAACGATAACTAGTTTGGAGAAGAAGAGAATAGAAGCTTTCGAAATGTGGTGCTACAGAAGAATGCTGAAGATTAGATGGGTAGATCATATAACTAATAAGGAGGTATTGAATAGGATTGGGGAGAAGAGAAGTTTGTGGCACAACTTAACTAGAAGAAGGGATCGGTTGGTAGGACATGTTCTGAGGCATCATGGGATCACCAATTTAGTATTGGAGGGCAGCGTGGAGGGTAAAAATCATAGAGGGAGACCATGAGATGAAAACACTAAACAGATTCAGAAGGAAGTAGGTTGCAGTAGGTACTGGGAGATGAAGAAGCTTGCACAGGATAGAGCAGCATGGAGAGCTGCATCAAACCAGTCTCAGGACTGAAGGCCACAACAACAACATGACAACTGCAATGCACAAATGCTTGTGGAGAACGCATGGTGAACAGCTCCTGCACCAAACTCACACTGGCGTGCTGAAACCAGAGGCTGCTACAGCAAAGCGATCGAGTCGTCAGATGCCACGCAGTTTCTTGACAGCTCTACTTGCGTTACATCAATGTACGTTCTGGATAAGGAATAGTATGGCGTCTACATACTTGTCCAAAGCTGACAAAGTGGAGACGCCACATCGCTTATTGCCAAACAGAAACTGCCTCACTTTTCGTTCCGTTTAAGGGGTGTAACAGTTGTTTAGTATGTCATCGCACTATTATGAAAAGGAAAAACTCTTACTGGAACGTCATTACAACACTAGCCATGAAGAGGATGTGATGCACTTGTCTTTTGACGAACGAAAGTAGTACCGGCTGAATGCTACCATTACTGGATGATCTGAGTTAATGGTTAGTATAGAGGTGACAAAATGTTTTATGGTAGACTTCACCGTTTAATTGAATTCATTAAGTGTTTTAATGGTAGTCGAGCTCATATGGAGTGGATAAGATTCAGTCTACCATCTGGTTTGATGCGGCTCGCCACGAATTTCTCTCCTGTGCCAACTTCTTCAACTCAGAGTAGCACTTGCAACCTACGTCCTCAGTTATTTGCTGGATGTTTTCCAATCTCTGTCTTCTTCTACAGTTTTTGCCCTCTACGGCTCCCTTTGGTAAAATGGAAGTCATTCCCTCACGTCGTAACAGATATCCTATCATCCCGTCCCTTCTCCTTCCACACATTTCTCTCGGGTTCTGCGCAGAACCTCCTCATTCCTTATCTTATCAAGCCACCCAATTATCCGCATTCGTCTGTAGTTCCACACCTCAAATGCTTTGATTCTCCTCTCTTCCAGTTTCCCAAAAGTCCATGTTTCACAGCCACACAATGCTGTGCTCAAATCGTACATCCTCAGAAATTTCTTCCTCAAATTAAGGCCTACGTTAGATACTAGTAGACTTCTCTTGTCCAGGAATGCCCTTTTTTCCATAGCTAGTCTGCTTTTGATATCCTCCTTGCTTAGTTATTTTCCTGCCTAGGTAGCAGAATTCCCTATCTTCCTCTACATCGTGACCACCAATCCTGATGTTAAATTTCTCACTGTTCTCGTCTCTGCTACTTTTCATTACTTTCGCCTTTCTTCGATTCACTCTCAGTCCATATTCTGTACTCGTTAGACTTTTCATTCCATTCAGCAGATTATGTGGTTCTTCTTCACTTTCACTCAGGATAGCAATGTCATCAGCTCAGCGAATCTTATCATTGATATACTTACACCTGGAATTTTAATTCCAGTCCTGAAACTTCCTTTTATTTCCATCATTGCTCCTTCGATGTACAGGTTGAGCAGCAGGGGAGATAGACTACATCCCTGTCTTACACTCTTTTTAATCTGAGCACTACGTTCTTGGTCGCCCACCCTTATTATTCCCATTTGGCTCTTGTACATATTGTATATTATCCGTCTCTCTATATCTCCTACAGCTTACACCTATTTTCCTCGGGATTTCAAACATCTTTACCCATTTTAGATTGTCGAACGCTTTTCCCAGGTCGACAAAAAGCGTATGAACGTGTCTTGATCTTTCTTTAGTCTTGCTTCAGTTATCAACCGCAACATCAGAATTGCCTCTCAGGTGCCTTTACCTTTTCTAAATCCAAACTGATCGTCATATACCACATGCTCAGTTTTCTTTTCAAATGGTTCAAATGGCTCTGAGCACTATGGGACTCAACATCTTAGGTCATAAGTCCCCTAGAACTTAGAACTACTTAAACCTAACTAACCTAAGGACATCACACACACCCATGCCCGAGGCAGGATTCGAACCTGCGACCGTAGCAGTCCCGCAGTTCCGGACTGCAGCGCCAGAACCGCTAGACCACCGCGGCCGGCTCAGTTTTCTTTTCCGTTCTTATGTGTATTATTCTTTCAGCAACTTAGATACATGAGCAGGTAAGCTGATTGTGCGATAGTTCTCCCACTTCTTTAGTCTTCGGAATTGTATGGATAATATTTTTTGAAAGTCGGATGTTATGTCGCCAGGGTCACACATTCTACACTTCAAAGTTAATAGTTTTGTTGCCACTTCCCCCGGTGATTTTAGTAATTCTGATGGAATGTTGTCTATCTCTTCTGCTTATTTGATCATAAGTCCTCCAAAGCTCCCTAAATTATGATTCTAATACTGGATCACCTATCTGTTCTAAATCGACTCCGGTTTCTTCTTCTATCGTCTGAGATAGGGCTTCCCGCTCATAGAGCCCTTCAGTGTACTCTTTCCATTTGTCCACTCTCTCCTCTGCATTTATCAGAGGAATTCCCGTTGCACTCTTAATGTTACTAATCTTGCTTTTAATTTCACCGAAGGTCGTTTCGACTCTCCTATATGCTGAGTCAGTCCTTCTCACAACTAGTCGTTTTTCGACTTCGTCACATTTTTCCTGCAGCCATTTCGTCTTAGCTTCCCTGCACTTTCCAATTATTTCCTTTTTTAAAGACTTGTATTTGTGTATTCCTGCATTTCCTTGAACCTTTTTGTACTTACTTCTTTCATCGATCAGCTGAGGTATATCTTCTGTTACCCATATTTTCGTCGCAGTTATCTTCTTTGTACTTATATTTTTGTTTTCAACTTCTGTGACTGCCCTTTTTAGAGATGTCCATTCCTCTTCTACTGTAAGCCCTACTTAGCTATTCCTCATTGCTCTATCTACAGCCTTAGAGAACTTGAAGCATGTCTCGTCATTCCTTAGTACTTCCGTATCCCACATCTTCACATATTGTTTCTTTCTGACCAAGCTCTTAAACTTCAACCTGCTCCACTTATCACAGCTACATTGTTATCTGATTATATATTTATTCCTGGGTGGGCCTTGTAATCCAGTATTCAGAATCTCTGCCTGACCACCAAGTAATCTAACTGAAATCTCCCCATATCACCAGCCTTTTCCGAGTATACCTCCTCCTTTTTTGATTCTTGAACAGAGTATTCGCTCTCACTGGCTGTAATTTATAACAGAACTCAATCAGTCTTTCTCCTCTCTCATTCCTTGTCCCAATACCATATTCTCCTGCAACCTTTTCCTCTAATGCTTTTCCTACAATGGCATTCCAGCCCCCAGTGACTATTAGATTTTAGCTCCTTTTACGTAATGTATTACCTTTTCAACACCATCGTATAGTATCTCTATCTCTTCATCCTCTGCTTGAAACAGCAGCATGTATACCTCACCTATTGTTGTCGGCGTTGGTCTGCTGTCTATTCTGATGAGAAAAACCTCCCTATTCATAATGAATTCTACAACCGTTATACCATTTTCTGCTGCTGTTGATATTACCCTATACTCATTCGAACAGAAATCCTTGTGTTGTTTCCATTTCACTTCACTGACCTCTACTATATCTGGATTGAGCCTTCGCATTTCCCTTCTCAAATTTTCTTCTTCCTTACCACTTTCAGGATTCTGATATTCCATGCTCCAAATCTTAGAACGGTATCCTTTCGTTAGATACTGAATTCTTTTCTCATGTTCACTTCCCGTTTGGTTGTCCCCTGCCGGAGATCCGAATGGGGACTATTCCGGAATCTTTTGCCAATGGAGAGATCATCATGGCACTTTTCCAACTGGAGTCCACATGTCCTGTGGATACACGTTATGTGTCTTTAATGCAGTGGTTTCCATTGCCTTCTGTATCATCATGCTGTTTATCATTGCCTTTAAGAGCGGTTTTCCACCATGATGACAAGAGAGTGCCCTGGACCTCTGTCTACTTAGGCCGAAAGTCTTCGGCCGCCAATGCTGGTTGTTAAACAAAATTTAAGTGGTGACCGTTTTAGAATCCGCAACCGATGACGTTTTGATTACTGATCAAAGGGGCTACTCCTAGATCACGTTTACAACATTAATTCTATTGAAAATGTGATATAGTCTATGGGAAAATCAATTACATGTTCGCGATGTGGAACGTTTCTCATAACTCAAGACAGTCACTTGTGGACAAGACATGACAGACTTCGTTTCAGTAACTGAAAGGTTTCGTTGTGAATCCTCAAAGAGATTCTGAGATATTGCACGACTGAAGACAGATTTCGCTTTATTTGTCAGACCACACTTGCTTTTGTCTACTAATGTACTTCGTTACTTCCAACTGTGGCTGATAGATATACGGGTAGAACCCAGCTCAGTGATTTGTTTGTCCAATCCAGGAATTTATAAGATTTTCCAAAACGTTGCCATAAGAATTATTTCCTCAACTACACATACAATTCAGTAAAGTTTTTCAGTATCTGGTTCAAAATATGTGTGTGAACTTTGTTTTCTCTCTCATGAAAATGACGAAATATCACCAATGTTTCCCTTTAAAAGGTTTTATCCTGCATATGTCTGCGTGTCTGACTGTATAGCGAATCAGAGTTCTAGATGTATGGTATACTGTAAAAGCGAAATGTGTAAGACGTAACAACTTTCGGTTGAGTGTGTGTGTAAACATTTTTGTAGTTCTACTCACCATATTAGCATTATCTAAGGCATTTATTCAATTAAGAAATGAAAGTTACTGCTTTGGTAGAAAAAGGAAACTAAACACAATGGATAAAATCCTACAATATTTGAGTCTTATAAATAGATGAACTGGCTTTCAAACTTGTCTTTTTAAGTCTGCGAGCTTTCGTGGCCGTTGTCACTACAGTTAAAATCATCTGGGTTGGCGCTATAGTCTGGAACCGCGCGACCACTACGATCGGAGGTTCGCATCCTGCCTCGGGCATGGATGTGTGTGATGTCCTTAGGTTAGTTAGGTTTAAGTAGCTCCAAGTTCTAGGTGACTGATAACCTCAGAAGTTAAGTCCCATAGTGCTCAGAGCTATTTGAATCATTTTTCATCTCGGTTGTTAGGCAGCGTCATATTTGCTTCTAGAATAATCGACGTTTCGACCCCTCTGCTGGAATCGTCTTCAGGATGTTCAGTGTCCACTATTCCTAGAACAGTGTCGATTTCCGTCATGAAGGAGAGTTTTCCCGCGTTTTTGCTGGGCAAGTGCCTACCATTGGTGGGTCATCGTCATAGGCTAATATTCCCGCGGTGATGCAGAAGAAGGGGCGTTATTGGCTAAACTCCTATGGATACTATTGGTGGCCCATCGTCATTGGATAGAAAGGCACTATTCCACACTTATTCCACAGTGGAAAAGTGTTATTAGTTGAAATTTCTCCTACTGCTACTGGCTGGGCATCATTATCCGCTAGAAATGGTTGAAATGGCTCTAAGCAATATGTAACTTAACATCTGAGGTCATCAGTCCCCAAGAACCTAGAACTACTTAAACCTAACTAACTAAAGGACATCACACACATCCATGCCCGAGGCAGGATTCGAACCTGCGACCGTAGCTGTCGCGCGATTCCAGACTGAAGCGCCTAGAACCGCTCGGCCACTCCGCTAGATGTGAGGGGTAATGTTTACCCAAAATATTACTGTCCGCCGATGAGGAATTTCAACCAAGGACCCTTCTCCAGCGTAAGTATGGAAGAGTGCCTTTCTGTCCAATGACGATGGGCCACCAATAGTATCCACAGGAGTTTAGCCAATAACGCCCCTTCTTTTGCGTCAGCGCGGGAATATTAGCCTATGACGATGGCCCACCAGTGGTAGCCACGAGAATTTTAACCGTTACTCTCACTTCTCCAGCACAAACGCGGGAAAATTACCATTTATAACAGAACGCAACACTGGTCTCCGACAGTGTTCTAACAGTACTGGACACCGAAACATTCAGAATAAGATCCCAGCACAGGGGTCGAAACATCGATTATTTTAGAAGAAAATATGACGCGGACTAACAACCCAGAAGATTTTAACTTAATGCCTTCTTAATTTCCGGTATGTCCTGGCTTCGGCATATAGTCATCTCATGTAAACTGAACTTGTATAGGGGGAAAGGAAAGGAAGCGGATGGAGCTATTTATGTCAGCTGCATCGGAACTTAAAGTGGAATTAGCTGAGACGAGTGAAAATGTGTACCGGACCGGAACTCGTACCTGGGATCTCCTGCTTAGTAGGCAGCTGCGTTAACCAGCGCTCCGTCCGGACACAGTAACTATCTCAGCACTGGCCGACTCACATTCTCCCCTGCCGGCAGTCCCAGGTCCATGTTCTTCATGCACGTTAATTTTAGGTTCCAGCCGAAGGTCAAACGAAAAGCGCATCTCCACTGAAACTTGTGGATTCATTGTCCATTGAGGCAAATCTATTATATGAATGCATAGTGTCTCTTCTTTCGGACACGCAATCATATACAGCTGTCTGACTTGCGCACCTGATCGGAATAGGGCAGTAGTGGGGAAGTTAAAGCGCTGAGCAGTCACGGCTGCGTTCGCCGAGTGCGAGCGTGCTCTGAGAACGCTAATCCTGGCCAGGCTTGTCTATGCAGACACGTAGACCTGAGTGGTAGAGTGGAGGCTGTCAGCCATCACAGCCCACATCGCAAGCGGCGCCTCGATCGTCCGGCAGGAGGCAGCGCGGAGCCGCGGCAGACATCAATAACGGCGGCGGCAGAGGCGAGAGGCTGTAAAATCGCGGGCCGCCTTTGTGCTGCGGGGCTCCCGCGGGAGCGCGCAATATCCCTGTCCTCTGCCTGTCCGCTCCCTGGGGACGTGCGCCTCATACAGACCGCCGCCGCCGCCGCCGCCGCCGCCGCCGCAGCCACCGGCACTCAGTAGCGAGTCTGGCTCCGCCGCCCCCGCATTGTCGCTAGCTCACAGGCGGACCGCGCGCGCCGCTCTACACTGCTTTATTAAGTTTCCTACCCGCTGGCGGCGAGCTGTCTGTCCTTAGCGCTAGCAGTACCTTTGTAGCTGCTCTGCAGCCGATACCGCATCGGGAACGAAACGCTGACGCCTACATTTTCTCATATCTTCTACACAGATCTAACACCCCACCCCGAATTTTTTCCGAAATTATTCGCATTAGGTCACAGCGTATTTAGCCGACAGCGCGGTTATTGGTTCCTGTATGTTGCCATCTCATTCTTCCATGGTGTACGTGTTGATTCTAATAAGCTATGAATAGTGCTACCCGCTGGCGGCGAGCTGTCTGTCCTTAGCGCTAGCAGTACCTTTGTAGCTGCTCTGCAGCCGATACCGCATCGGGAACGAAACGCTGACGTCTACATTTCCTCATAATCTTCTACACAGATCTAACACCCCACCCCGAATTTTTTCCGAAATTATTCGCATTAGGTCACAGCGTATTTAGCCGACAGCGCGGTTATTGGTTCCTGTATGTTGCCATCTCATTTTTCCATGGTGTACGTGTTGATTCTAATAAGCTATGAACAGTGCCCTAAAATCTCTCTTTCCAATTGCCAACACTTAAAGACTGTCGATCTGCAGTTTTAAGTACGGTTATAAACGTTCATCTTTTCTCTTATTCTGATAATGTGAGCACAGTACAGGCAAAGTAGCAATTAATTAAATGAAACTATACATGAGCCGCGCGGGATTAGCCGAGCGGTCTTAGGCGCTGCAGTCATGGACTGTGCGGCTGGTCCAGGTGGAGGTTCGAGTCCTCCCTCGGGCATGGATGTGTGTGTTTGTCCTTAGGATAATTTAGGTTAAGTAGTATGTAAGCTTAGGGACTGATGACCTCAGCAGTAAAGTCCAATAAGATTTCACACACATTTGAACATTTTGAACAAACTATACATGATTCCAGAGACCTTTTCATGTCTGAAGCGTCTATGGTAGGCTGAAGAGACAAATGAAAATTGGCGCCAAGGCCAGGAGTCGAACCAGGGTTTCCCACGCACTAGGCAGGTTTAGAAAACAGGAAGTAGGTTTCAACTGGATACTGACTGCAGTAATCATGCGGAGATGGAAACTCTCGCATGAGATGAACTAGCATGGAGAGCTGAAACTATTCAGTCTGTTGACTGAAAACCACAACAAAAACTACTTTAAAAACTGGGATTATTAAAAATGTAGTTCCATATGACTAAGCTTAGATCAACAGTTTGGCCTTCTTCAAACTATGGTAGTAAATCATGGGACGAAGTATGTTCTAAAGGGATGAAATGTGTGCTAATTTCACGTGGTACCGAAATTCGAAAAAAAAATTGGATTGAAAAGGTGTGCCTGAATTTGCGTACAAATCGCCATAACATCTACCAGCTGTCTAGTTTTTTTGCGCCGATCACTACACTGCAGCACCTACCAGCTGTCTGGTTGTGTTATGGTACGTCGAACACTACACCCAAACATGTGTCAGTTGTCTAGTAGCTTATTGATATGGTGAATACTATATTAAAACTTCTACTACTTGTGTAGTTGCCTCGGGCATGGATGTGTGTGACGTCCTTAGGTTAGTTAGGTTTAAGTAGTTCTAAGTTCTAGGGGACTGATGACCACAGATGTTAAGTCCCATAGTGCTCAGAGCCCTTTGAACCACTTTTGAACTTGTGTAGTTAAATATTGGCAAGCCGAAGACTATCCTATAACTTATGACAGCTGTCTAGTAGTCTGCCGAAGACAACATTGCAACATCTCCCAGCTGTGAGTTTATATTCTGGTGTGCCAAAGACTAAGAAACAATATGTCCCAGCTTCCTGGTTATACTATACTGGCATACCAAAGGTTACATGTAGAAAGAAACAGAGTATCCGGTAGATTTGTTACCAAATTATGGGGCCCCATACCCGAAGAGGCTTACTTTGGTGAAACTAAGATGGATCTATAAACTTTATTTTGGAGCTGTAGAGGCATAGGTATTACTAGCAGTATCAAAGGAAAATCGGCGGCGAGAAGTTAGTGTACTCGAATAATTCTTCCTAGAAACTTATTTCTAGAAGTCACTATAATCAATAAACATGTTGATCTTAGACGGGAAGTTTATTGGGATTACTTGGTCTCAACAGAGTCTACCGATTCATTTTAAGTGTCAGCCACGTGAACTGAAAGTGAAGATTAAATTTACGGTTCACAATAATGAGGAGACTATTTCCTATGGGACCAACATAATGAAGTATATTTAGTTAAACCAGTTGAATAACAAATAAGAATGAATACAGACAATTATTTTGCAATCCGATTCAATGTCACGGAGCAAATCCTCCAAAATTTTCGTTTACAACTTAGGGCATTAGTTATCAGTTCACTGTGCAACACGTTTTCCTGTTCATCTTACAACTGAAGGAAATAGTCCGCTGTAGCTAGATATGTACCGACAATTTAATTGCGAGTAATAAGCTTTGTTCCATTAGTTCATGGGTCCAGGTGAAGCTGAGGATCTTTATGCATACAAATACTATGATTTAATTTTTTGTGGAGTTGCAGCTGTTCTTTTGTTGCCACTGTAATAAACTAAGCAACTTGTAATATTGGCAAAATTAATCAATTTATCGTTAATGAGACAATAGGAATAATGTCGTAGGGATCTCTTAATAAAAACCAAAATATTTGCCTTAATTGTAATTTCGGTCTTTTTATCTTGTGACGAAATGACGTAGAGTCACTCAAATATTTTAGCTGATTCCATCATCTTCGATGCGCCTAACTGTTTATGATATACATCCGTACGAAAATTTAGGGCGCGTTTTAAACATATGAAGATGGCTGCTGTTCACCGAAACTAGTTAAGTATATATTATATGTAAATATTTAATCGATCGTTACGTAATACATATACTGCAAGATAAAATTTGTACACCTGGAAAGACGACATCCATTTCGATCGGGTGACGGTGTACCCAACCTGAGGGATAGTTCATGTACTGATAATGATTTCAACGTCATCCGCTAACAGAAAGCTTAATGGCATAACTACCAGAGCGTCGTCTGTGTCTGCCTTTTAATAGTGAATGCTACAGCCAGTGTGGTGCAGACGTGTGAAGCAAGCGTGCAACTACGCTACTCCTACAGCCAACTGAGCGAGTTCGAAAGGGATCAAATTTCGGCCTTCGAAGTGCCGTGGTGGTCCTTTCGAGGAATTCTACATCTACATCTACATCTACACCCATACTCCGCAAGCCACCTGACGGTGTGTGGCGGAGGGTACCTTCAGTACCTCTATCGGTTCTCCCTTCTATTCCAGTCTCGTATTGTTCGTGGAAAGAAGGATTGTCGGTATGCCTCTGTGTGGGCTCTAATCTCTCTGATTTTATCCTCATGGTCTCTTCGCGAGATATACGTAGGAGGGAGCAATATACTGCTTGACTCTTCGGTGAAGGTATGTTCTCGAAACTTTGACAAAAGCCCGTACCGAGCTACTGAGCGTCTCTCCTGCAGAAACTACCACTGGAGTTTATCTATCATCTCCGTAATGCTTTCGCGATTACTAAATGATCCTGTAACGAAGCGCGCTGCTCTCCGTTGGTTCTTCTCTATATCTTCTATCAACCCTATCTGGTACGGATCCCACACTGCTGAGCAGTATTCAAGCAGTGGGCGAACAAGCGTACTGTAACCTACTTCCTTTGTTTTAGGATTGCATTTCCTTAGGATTCTTCCAATGAATCTCAGTCTGGCATCTGCTTTACCGACGATCAACATTATATGATCATTCCATTTTAAATCACTCCTAATGCGTGCTCCCAGATAATTTATGGTATTAACTGCTTCCAGTTGCTGACCTGCTATTTTGTAGCTAAATGATAAAGGATCTATCTTTCTATGTATTCGCAGCACATTACACTTGTCTACATTGAGATTCAATTGCCATTCCCTGCACCATGCGTCAATTCGCTGCAGATCCTCCTGCATTTCAGTACAATTTTCCATTGTTACAACCTCTCGATACAGCACAGCATCATCTGCAAAAAGCCTCAGTGAACTTCCGATGTCATCCACCAGGTCATTTATGTATATTGTGAATAGCAACGGTCCTATGAAACTCCCCTGCGGCACACCTGAAATCACTCTTACTTCGGAAGACTTCTCTCCATTGAGAATGACATCTCAATCTAGGAACTCCTCAATCCAGTCACACAATTGGTCTGATAGTCCATATGCTCTTACTTTGTTCATTAAACGACTGTGGGAACTGTATCGAACGCCTTGCGGAAGTCGAGAAACACGGCATCTACCTGTGAACCCGTGTCTATGGCTCTCTGAGTCTCGTGGACGAATAGCGCGAGCTGCGTTTCACATGACCGTCTTTTTCGAAACCCATGCTGATTCCTACAGAGTAGATTTCTAGTCTCCAGAAAAGTCACTATACTCGAACACCAGTTGTACGTCCTGCTTCAGTTGTGCAACGAAGCTGGTCTCAGTGGTCACTTGAACATCCTCACACCCGTAGACGATGTTCTATACATCCGCGCAGCACAAACGCCCGCCAGGATCGTCGTTTTGGAAGGGCAGCAGTGGCAGATCGTACAGGTACCACAGCACGGATAGGAGGTCTTGTGAGTCCAGAGGTATCACCACGAACTCTTACGAACAGGGCTGCGCGGTGTACCCGCGTGGTCAAGGGGTCTTGTCACGGTCCGCGTGACTCCCCCCGTAGGAGGTTCGAGGCCTCCCTCCGGCATGAGTGTGTGTGTCGTCCTTAGCGAAAGTTAGTTTAAATTAGATTAAGTATATGTAACCGTAGGTTTCCGCGGCCATTGTCATCTTCAATAAAATTCTTCAGGGTATCAGACCGCATTGTCATAATTTAAAATGCGCCAACGTTTCGGCCAGCGTTGCAGCTAGCCTTCATCAGGGCCTTACGTTAAACTGCTAAATGAAACACACTTGGTTCCTTAAATAGCTGCACGAGAAAACCGTGTCGTTACTTGATTGGCTGTAAAAGGAGGAGGAGGAGGGGTGAAAGATATGCTTTATTGGTGTTTCCTTTATTAACTGTCATTGGCTGAAATAGCTGTTTTCTATTGGTCTTTATATTAATCCACCCCATTGGAGGAGACGGACGAATAGCGAACAGGTGATGGCTGTGACGTCACACTGTTTACATGCTGTCCAGAAGCCGGCTGCGGCGTGCCATTGCTTTGTGTGCTCGCGACCACTACTGCGGCTCTCCGCGTGTCTGCATGGGCCGCCACGGCTCTGCCGCCGCTCCGTAGCCCTGCTATTGCAGGCAGCCAGGACCTCGGAAGCTTGTGCCCGTCCTCTCTATTCATGTTGGCGGGTCTTTTGGCTATTTCTATCGCCTCTCTAATCTTTCTTTTGAAAGTGAGAGGCTGTTTCGCCAGGACGCGGGCTTCTTGAAAAAATATTGGTTTCCCGCACTCGTCTCGGTGTTCTGCCACTGCTGACTTAGTGTGTTGTTTCAGGCGGATATATCTTTCATGTTCCGAGAGCCTTGTGCTAATCGGACGTCCCGTCTCACCTATGTAGACTAATCCACACGCACAACCAATTTCATACACGCCAGCTGTGTGTAGTTTGTCAACTGCATCCTTGGTAGAACCGAGCATGTCTGATATTTTGTTTCTGCTTCGGAAAATTGGTTTGATGTCGGCTTTTCGTAGAATTTTGCCAATACGTTCGGTGACCCCTTGTACATATGGTAACACAGCAATGCTCTTTGCTTCCTTCTCCTCTTCCTTATTAGTCTTCTCCCTTGTCGACATGGTGCTGTCTATCGTGTGCTTCCCATAGCCACTAGTTCCGAAGATGGACCTGAGGCGTTCAAGTTCTGTCTTCAGATGTTCTTCGTCGCTCATCCTGTACTCTCTCTTCGTTAGCGTGTGCAGGGCGGACTTCTTCTGCGTGGGGTGATGGTGGGAGGAGGCGTGAAGGTACCTGTCCGTACTGGTTGGTTTCCTGTACACTTTGTGGCCAAGTTTACCATCAGGTTTTCGATAAACTTCCACGTCGAGAAAAGGCAGCACCCCATTCTTCTCTGTTTCCACTGTAAACTGAATTTTCCTATGCTGTTGGTTAAGGTGCTTGTGGAAGTTCTGTAACTCCTCTTCTCCGTGGGGCCAAATGACGAAAGTATCATCGACATAGCGAAGCCAACAATTTGGACGTAATGGTGCGGACTGGAGGGCTGTTTCCTCAAATGCCTCCATGAAGATTTCTGCTGCGATAGGCGAAAGGGGTGAGCCCATAGCTACACCGTCAGTTTGTTAGATTAAGTAGTGTGTAAGCTTAGGGACCAATGACCTCAGCAGTTTAGTCCCATAAGACCATAGCACAAATTTCCTAATTTCCTTTTTTTTTCGGTTTTCCCACAGTCCATGTTTCACTACCATACAATGCTGCACTTCAGACGTACATCCTCAGAAATTTCTTCCTCAAATTAAGGCCGGTATTTGGTATTAGTAGACTTCTCTTGGCCAGAAATGCCTTTTTTGCCATAGCGAGTCTGCTTTTGATGTCCTCTTTGCTCCGTCCGTCATTGGTTATTTTACTGCCTAGGTAGCAGAATTAACTTCATTCACTTCGTGACCATCAATCCTGATTTTAAGTTTCTCGCTGTTCTCATTTCTACCACTTCTCATTACCTTCGTCTTTCTCCGATTTACTCTCAAACCATACTGTGTACTCATTAGACTGTTCATTGCGTTCAGCAGATCATTTAATTCTTCTTCACTTTCCCTCAGGATAGCAATGTAGTTAGTGAATCGTATCGTTGATACCCTTTCACTTGTATTTTAATTCCACTCCTGAACCTTTCTTTTATTTCCATCATTGCTTCCTCGATGTACAGATTGAAGAGAAGGGGCGAAAGGCTACAGCCTTGTCTTACACCCTTCTTAATACGAGCACTTCGAGCTTTCTTACGAACCGTTTATTAGCACTTGGACTATGGGCACGCACATCTCTGGCCTGTGTTTCACACAGGGCACAGCATCGCTGTGCACGGCTCGACTGGTGCCGTCAGAGGATCACCTGGAAGAAGGAATGGCGCATCGTGGTCTTCAACGATGGAAGCAGATTTTGCCTGCACGCAAGTGATGGTCGTTTGCGAGTACGACATAGTCTTGGTGAGCGCTGTCTCGTAGAGTGCATTCGTCCAAGACACCCTGGCCCCAACCCAGGCCTGATGGTCTGGGGTACCGTAAACTACAATTCTCTTTCACTTTTGATGTTTCTGGAGGGACGCTAACCAGTGCTTGATACGTGCTGAATGCTGTTTCATTCTTGTAAAAGGGTGATGTGTTGTTACAACACGATGATGCTCGCCCACAGAGTGCCCGTAAATCTCAATATGCTCTGCAAGACGTGGGAAACTTGTCTGGCCAAGACGATCACGGGACGTGCCTCCAATTAAGCATGTGTGGGATATGATGGGACGAGAAATGTCTCGTGCAACGTCAACCAACAACTCTTACAGAACTACGTGAACAGGTCGAGCAGGCATGTAATAACATATCCCAGTTCAATGTTTTCCATCTGTACGATCAACTGGTTGCAGGGTAAGCACCTGCAATGCTGGCTGTTGAGGCTACACCACGTACTGATGTTGGTGTTTCAACATGGGTCGGTACTTGTTACCTCAGAACCGCGTGTGCTATTGGTCTGTAGATGTTATTGGAGAATACTAAGTAATGTAGAACACTCAATATAATGTCGTTTATTGAAACTGAACTACACTTCTCGAACAATCACTATATACACACAAAAACAAGTAACTTGTAGACGACCATTCATCAAGAGCGTCGGTGAGGTCCGTCGGAGCAGGTCCTAGCTCGGCGTGGAACTGGCTGTACTGCTGCTGCACTGGGCTTATAAAGCCGGCGGAGGCCAGCGGAGTACTCCAACTTTCCCTGTATCTGTGAGGCGGCCTCTGCAGAAAAAGGTTCGCATTAGTCTCTAGCAAGTTCTGTTTGTTTTGAAGAATTGTTTTCTTTTTTGTTGCGTCTGAAAGTGCTTGTGTATGTTATGTGGTATACAGGGGTGTCTTGAGTGTAGTCTGCCTGGCAGGGGCCGTCTGTGGCAGACGTAACAGGTATCATTTCATGTATTCCAAAAGCACTGTTGCAACAGTAATTCTTATTATTATACGGAGGTCGCATACTTCCAGTTCATAATGCGTCAAAGTAAATGTTATCGTTTACTTTAGTAATTAAGTATGAAGTACAGTATGATAGAATAGGAAACATAAGGAGTTTCGACAGCTCGATTAACTGTCTCTAGGTACTTTCCTTTAAAATAGACGTTAGTGTGAGGTAAGATTACACCTTTTTCGTCAGTGGGTTGGGACAACACGCTCTGTACCAGTACAGTGGTGGGGGTAAGCAGCACAAAATATTGGTGCGTGTCAGGTTTCCAGGCGTAGGAGTCATTCATTTGTCACAGTTGTAGGTATCAGTGAACAGGCCTGTGCGTGTACTTTATGAAACACTGCAAAGGCACGTCAGAGCAAACTAGGAAAGAAATTTAAAACACCTGTTTTATCCAAGCACTGTCATACTTGGTTCAAATGGCTCTGAGCACTATGGGACTTAACATCTATGGTCATCAGTCCCCTAGAACTTAGAACTACTTAAACCTAACTAACCTAAGGACATCACACAACACCCAGTCATCACGAGGCAGAGAAAATCCCTGACCCCGCCGGGAATCGAACCCGGGAACCCGGGCGTGGGAAGCGAGAACGCTACCGCACGACCACGAGCTGCGGACTACTGTCATACTTATCAGTAGTGTATCCTACTTACTGATCAATCTCGACGCTCAGGTACAGTGTTCTAAATGGTTCAAATGGCTCTGAGCACCATGGGACTTAACATCTGAGGTCATCAGTTCCCTCAGGTATACTGTCACTGGCAATAATAGCATTTGAAATTTCTTGTCATTCCTCTTCTGCTTCGAGTCCTACGTGTTTCCTAACTGCTTTCTTCAGAGAATGATGAGAGTGGTAGTTGAAATATGCTAAGACCATCCCCATAGAGCCTTCCCTTGGTTTTAGCGTAGATCCTCTGTACGTGACTTAGTGGTGACGTGCAGATTTTTGTGGGTGTCATGTTGCCAGGCAGTGGTAGATACAATACGTGCAATATAACGAGAGATGATTCAGGGAGCGACGGGGTTGGCAGAAGTCACCCAATAGCAAGTTGCCCCACTCAGTGTCAGCCTTATTCAGCAAACAGCATTCAGTAGCAGTGTGTAGTAATGTTTCGTGATTCGTAACAACTACATTTCACTTCTGACTTTTGTAAACCCTCGTTGCCAATTCTGTAAAGGTCTCGTCGCTGCTGCTGTGGAGGTCGAGATGCCACTGTTGTTACCGTAGGCCGCGTTTGTGAGTTGGTGAAACGGCTTCTGGTACAGTGCACCGCTAACACAGTTTCTCCCTGCCACTATTACACAGCCATGTCCCAGGGTCAGATAACAGGATAGAAGAGCGAAGGTTCTACAACACTCCAATAAATTAGTGACAAAGGAACACAAATGAGTTAAAAAGGTTTACTTACCTTTGTGACTTATCGAGTGATAAAGCCTGCAACACTGCATGTAATACACTCCTGGAAATTGAAATAAGAACACCGTGAATTCATTGTCCCAGAAAGGGGAAACTTTATTGACACATTCCTGGGGTCAGATACATCACATGATCACACTGACAGAACCACAGGCACATAGACACAGGCAACAGAGCATGCACAATGTCGGCACTAGTACAGTGTATATCCACCTTTCGCAGCAATGCAGGCTGCTATTCTCCCATGGAGACGATCGTAGAGATGCTGGATGTAGTCCTGTGGAACGGCTTGCCATGCCATTTCCACCTGGCGCCTCAGTTGGACCAGCGTTCGTGCTGGACGTGCAGACCGCGTGAGACGACGCTTCATCAAGTCCCAAACATGCTCAATGGGGGACAGATCCGGAGATCTTGCTGGCCAGGGTAGTTGACTTACACCTTCTAGAGCACGTTGGGTGGCACGGGATACATGCGGACTGCATTGTCCTGTTGGAACAGCAAGTTCCCTTGCCGGTCTAGGAATGGTAGAACGATGGGTTCGATGACGGTTTGGATGTACCGTGCACTATTCAGTGTCCCCTCGACGATCACCAGTGGTGTACGGCCAGTGTAGGAGATCGCTCCCCACACCATGATGCCGGGTGTTGGCCCTGTGTGCCTCGGTCGTATGCAGTCCTGATTGTGGCGCTCACCTGCACGGCGCCAAACACGCATACGACCATCATTGGCACCAAGGCAGAAGCGACTCTCATCGCTGAAGACGACACGTCTCCATTCGTCCCTCCATTCACGCCTGTCGCGACACCACTGGAGGCGGGCTGCACGATGTTGGGGCGTGAGCGGAAGACGGCCTAACGGTGTGCGGGACCGTAGCCCAGCTTCATGGAGACGGTTGCGAATGGTCCTCGCCGATACCCCAGGAGGTACAGTGTCCCTAATTTGCTGGGAAGTGGCGGTGCGGTCCCCTACGCCACTGCGTAGGATCCTACGGTCTTGGCGTGCATCCGTGCGTCGCTGCGGTCCGGTCCCAGGTCGACGGGCACGTGCACCTGCCGCCGACCACTGGCGACAACATCGATGTACTTTCGAGACCTCACGCCCCACGTGTTGAGCAATTCGGCGGTACGTCCACCCGGCCTCCCGCATGCCCACTATACGCCCTCACTCAAAGTCCGTCAACTGCACATACGGTTCACGTCCACGCTGTCGCGGCATGCTACCAGTGTTAAAGACTGCGATGGAGCTCCGTATGCCACGGCAAACTGGCTGACACTGACGGCGGCGGTGCACAAATGCTGCGCAGCTAGCGCCATTCGACGGCCAACACCGCGGTTCCTGGTGTGTCCGCTGTGCCGTGCGTGTGATCATTGCTTGTACAGCCCTCTCGCAGTGTCCGGAGCAAGTATGGTGGGTCTGACACACCGGTGTCAATGTGTTCTTTTTCCATTTCCAGGAGTGTATAACGAAAAAAGGTCCTTAGTGGCTAAGTGCAAACAATCATAGGTAACTTCACAGTACGTAGCACATGCAGTTTACAACAACCGTCTGTTCACTTCTAAGAGTTCACTGAACGAAGTTTCATGTCTATAGCCAAGTGGGTGAGAGCTGCCCTTCTATCTTCCGACTAGGCTTCTGTCAGTTGTCATCCGGTCATTGGAGGTTTGTACCCGGCCGGCAATTGGCAAAGTAATCGTTAACTGTTAAGACATTTCTTCCACTGTGACACAATAAGGCTCACACCATCATGAAAAAAATTTAGTGTGATGTACGGAACCATGCTTGTACCCAGGCATCCACCTCTTCGTCCGAGGCAAATCAAAGGCAACGAAGGTCTTGCACACTGTACTCGCTTTCGGGAGGTCGACAGTTAAAACCCACGTCCGGCCATCCTGATTTAGGTTTTCCCTGATTTGCCTAATATACCGAGATGGTTCCTGTGAAACAGCACGGCCAACTTCCTTCCCTAATCCGATAGGACTGATGACCACGCTGTTTGGTCCCCTGTCTCAAATCTACCAACCAACGAAAGTCTCTCTTTGGGTCCTTAAAAGTAATGAAAGTTCATGAAGAGATGACCTCTCAGAGGAACTTACGTAACGTAGTCGAAACAGTAGGCACGCCAGTTCGGGAAGAGTCACGACAATCTTCGAATTTAAGGGTCCCCTAGTGTTTAACATTCTGGAGTAAGGGACCACAATTGATGCACAGTGGTATGTGCACACTTTACAGAATTTCAAGCTCACCATCAAGTCCAAATGGTCATGAAAGTTGACGTACGGCTTCTTACTGTTGCAGAATAATACACTCCTGGAAATGGAAAAAAGAACACATTGACACCGGTGTGTCAGACCCACCATACCTGCTCCGGACACTGCGAGAGGGCTGTACAAGCAATGATCACACGCACGGCACAGCGGACACACCAGGAACCGCGGTGTTGGCCGTCGAATGGCGCTAGCTGCGCGGCATTCGTGCACCGCCGCCGTCAGTGTCAGCCAGTTTGCCGTGGCATACGGAGCTCCATCGCAGTCTTTAACACTGGTAGCATGCCGCGACAGCGTGGACGTGAACCGTATGTGCAGTTGACGGACTTTGAGCGAGGGCGTATAGTGAGCATGCGGGAGGCCGGGTGGACGTACCGCCGAATTGCTCAACACGTGGGGCGTGAGGTCTCGACAGTACATCGATGTTGTCGCCAGTGGTCGGCGGAAGGTGCACGTGCCCGTCGACCTGGGACCAGACCGCAGCGACGCACGGATGCACGCCAAGACCGTAGGATCCTACGCAGTGCCGTAGGGGACCGCACCGCCACTTCCCAGCAAATTAGGGACACTGTTGCTCCTGGGGTATCGGCGAGGACCATTCGCAACCGTCTCCATGAAGCTGGGCTACGGTCCCGCACACCGTTAGGCCGTCTTCCGCTCACGCCCCAACATCGTGCAGCCCGCCTCCAGTGGTGTCGCGACAGGCGTGAATGGAGGGACGAATGGAGACGTGTCGTCTTCAGCGATGAGAGTCGCTTCTGCCTTGGTGCCAATGATGGTCGTATGCGTGTTTGGCGCCGTGCAGGTGAGCGCCACAATCAGGACTGCATACGACCGAGGCACACAGGGCCAACACCCGGCATCATGGTGTGGGGAGCGATCTCCTACACTGGCCGTACACTACTGGTGATCGTCGAGGGGACACTGAATAGTGCACGGTACATCCAAACCGTCATCGAACCCATCGTTCTACCATTCCTAGACCGGCAAGGGAACTTGCTGTTCCAACAGGACAATGCAGTCCGCATGTATCCCGTGCCACCCAACGTGCTCTAGAAGGTGTAAGTCAACTACCCTGGCCAGCAAGATCTCCGGATCTGTCCCCCATTGAGCATGTTTGGGACTTGATGAAGCGTCGTCTCACGCGGTCTGCACGTCCAGCACGAACGCTGGTCCAACTGAGGCGCCAGGTGGAAATGGCATGGCAAGCCGTTCCACAGGACTACATCCAGCATCTCTACGATCGTCTCCATGGGAGAATAGCAGCCTGCATTGCTGCGAAAGGTGGATATACACTGTACTAGTGCCGACATTGTGCATGCTCTGTTGCCTGTGTCTATGTGCCTGTGGTTCTGTCAGTGTGATCATGTGATGTATCTGACCCCAGGAATGTGTCAATAAAGTTTCCCCTTTCTGGGACAATGAATTCACGGTGTTCTTATTCCAATTTCCAGGAGTGTATCAGCCAACATTTTGTGAAACTTGTTTCGAGTGCGTTGCAGAAGTTTCGCTAGGAAGCGTTTGCACATCCTCCATACAGCCCCTATCGGCGAATTCCGTATTTTTGGAGCCCTAACGGAAGAGATTCGTGATCGTCTATATACTTCGAATGAAGAGGTGCAAGCGCAAATATTTTTTTCGTGAATGCACTAACCGTCTTCTCTTCAGTGGCATAAATGACTCAACGGTTATGGTGATTACTTTTGAAATAATAAGCAAATTACTAAGTTTTCCTTCATTTGTCTCGTTTTGATGTGACTGCCCCTTATAATACTTGTAACCGTCAGGAGTAAATTCCAAATACCGTAATTATTTCCATTTATTTTCGATTTGTGCTTACGATTGAACAGGTAAAGAACTGTAACTTCGGTTTGTATGTGTTTCAGTATTTTGTCATTTACCCATTTCTTTCATCTCCTCTTCTCTGACCACGTAGCTCCAGCTTACTTTCTTCAAGTTTCCTCTGAAATCCTAAACTTTCTTCCAAATCTACTTCCGATTACTATGTTACATTTCGTATCTTAATTCTTTGCTGACTTTTCTCGAACATCTTCCCCATGCACTGAATATTTATTGTACGACATGACACTGGTAGATTTTAGTGTTTGTTCATAAATATTT
Organism: Schistocerca cancellata; assembly: GCF_023864275.1. Taxonomy (NCBI): domain Eukaryota; kingdom Metazoa; phylum Arthropoda; class Insecta; order Orthoptera; family Acrididae; genus Schistocerca; species Schistocerca cancellata. The sequence continues at coordinate 630,347,889 of NC_064630.1, forward strand.
ACCTCGCATGAATCCAGTGTTGCCATTTAATTCCTGATCGGTCCTCCAGATAACTTAATCATCGACTTGCATTGTGTAGGCAATGAGATTATTAACTTTATAATCTTTTCCTCCCCGAGCACATACACACACACACATACACACACACACACACACACACACACACACATACATACATACACACACACACACACACACACATAGACACATAGACACACACACACACACACTCACACACAAACACATACACACACACACACACACACACACACACACACACACACACACACACACACACATACACACATACGCACACACAAGAGTCTCTAACATGTCTGTTCTATGACTACTTTATTCAGACAGCATTTCCAACACTTCTCAACAGGACTGACATCAGGGCTATTTCGAGGCCAAGCTATCGTTTGAGTTCCGCTTTGTCTAAGGAAAGTTTTTACCTGAAATGTAGAAATTCATAACAACTAAGTTAGAGCATCATATGTTCCATGCTCGATAGAAGCATTGGTCACTGGACTCACCTTCGAAGCTCTATGGCAAGGAGCAGAACCGGCCTAAAAATGCAACTGGAAACATCTCCAAACTGGAGATGTCATTTCAAGGACAGAGATGTATACATTTTCAGTGACTATGACATTCATGAAGTACAGCCGACCTACTCCGTGGGAAGAAATGCATCCTCAGACCTTCTGTCGTGCTGGATGTTTGACTGTTTGTGCTACACACGAAGGTAAAAATTCTTCACCTACTCTGCAGCGCACGAACACTTTGCCATCGGAGCTATATAGATGAAATGTATACATATCTGAAAACATTACTCAGTTCCACATCCATGTCACGTGCGCTTTTGCCCATTTCAGCCTCTGTTGTCACACTGTTTTTGTCAACAAATGTAGACTTCCTTCTTGGTCGACAAACAGTGAGTCCAAATTTCAGCAGTTCTGTTGGTTATTAGGATGTTACAAATTTCTTCCCTGTCTTGCCTGAGTTCAGCTGATGACAGGCAATGATCCATGAGAGAAAGTCGATTGAAAGCTATCTTAGGGGAAATATTTCTTGTGCTGAGAGCCACTGACGCTTGAGCAAGTATAACACATTTCTTCTTTGGCATTATTCCACTAACCTGCCCATGTTCTCACTTCAGTACATCGACACTAAATAAATGGATAAACACTGCTTCATTTTAGGTGACAACAATACAACAAGGAGGTGGATATTTTATGTACACAGACTGAAACGACGAGTGAAAATTTATTCCACGGATGGGAATCGAAACCTAGTCTCCTGTTTACAACGCAGATGCATTAGTCATTGAGCCACCTCGTCACAGCTGTTCACACAGCTACACGGATTACCCTGGTACGCCTCTCTCCTCGGCCCAGATTTTCACTGTCGCCTCAGTCTACTTTAAATCCCCCCCCTTACACACGAGCAGAATTTCTGAGGCTCTCAGTGTTCTGGAATAGCACCTCAGCATAGAACGTAAAAGGCTGATCTAGCCTGAAACCCAAATGAAGGTACTTCCACAAATGAAATGACACAATTTCTGAGACTTTATTGGTCTGGTACAGATATTTTCACTCGCCGCTTCAGTCTACATAAAATCATTTCTGTACGAGACGAGTGAAGTCTCTGACATTGTGTCATTTCATTTGAGTAACTACCTGCACCTGGGCTTCAGGCTACATCCCGCCATTTACATTCGACCCTTGGCTATCCTTTTCCTGGGTAAGGGGGTATTTTAAGTAGACTGAGGTGGCAGTGAGAGTTTGGATCGAGGAGGGTGACGTGCCAGAGAAACCTGTTCAGTTGTCGGAACCGCTGTGCCAAGTTGGTTTAGTGGGTAACGTCCCTGCCTAGTAAGAAAGAGACCCTGATTCGATTCCTGGCCTTAGTACAAAGCTTCAGTCGCCGCTTCAATCTACATAGAAAAAAATCATATTCGTGCCAGACCAGTAAATTCACTGAAATTTTGTCATTCATTTGTGTAAGTACTTTAGTATTTTTGGAATAAAACGTGTGAGGACGTGAAATAATAAAAGGAACAATATGTAACCGACGATATAACAATGTACTGGTGTAACCTGAAGCAAACAGTCGCCAAAAACAAAATTACGAAGTAATAATTGTCGATACAAAATCCCAACACCATATATGCAGAATTTTCCTTTGTCATTTATTCTGTATTTGTGTCCAGTATTTAATTGTGTTTTCTTTGGGAGCACCTATATTTAAACGACACGCTATGCTAGTGGTACTCACTTTCTGTGGGTAATAAGCTACTATTTTGACTGCCATAAATTTGAAACAATAAATTACACCAATGTTCGTGACATCCACGGCATACAATTCGTCCACCGTGATACATAATGCGTGCAGAGAGCGACCACGCAGAGTCCTGTAATGGAGAGTAGGCAGCAGATTTCCACGAACTGGAGCACGCGCGCCTCCAGCAGCAGGCACGCCGGAAGACAAGTGTCTTTTGCGGCTGACGGTGGCGCAAAGTTGTCGGCAGACAGGGAGACGGTGCCAGCTGTGAGCATACGCCGCCCTTCATCACAGCCAGCAGTCCACCCTCGCCGCCGAGTTTCCAAGACTCACCGACCCGGACAGCTCTGGAGCAAAGCGCCAACTGCTTGGTGCGGGGAATTCCCTCTCACGAGTCTTACAGTAGTTAATTAGAGAGAGTCGCCCCACCTCTCTTGGCAGTCGGGCGATGGTGCTCATACACACAATTCATCCCTGACTAAAAAGTACACAGTACGTATGTATAAATTCTAATCCCTACAAGTGCTATACAAATCAACAAACTCGAATGTTGCCGCGTATGATGTTTACCGTCGAATCATCAAGGTCGCTCAAAGCGCTGAAAAAAATTTCTGGATTCATTCTAAGGCAGGTAGGTGCGGACAGCTGTATAACCATATGATTAGCTTAATAGGTCATAATTGAAAAATCACTGATGAACCTAAACATTATAACTACAGCCACCGCAACGTTGGATACCGCCTAGTGGCGTTGTAGGAACGTGAGGCGTTAAACGAAAGTACACTCCTGGAAATTGAAATAAGAACACCGTGAATTCATTGTCCCAGGAAAGGGAAACTTTATTGCCACATTCCTGGGGTCAGATACATCACATGATCACACTGACAGAACCACAGGCACATAGACACAGGCAACAGAGCATGCACAATGTCGGCACTAGTACAGTGTATATCCACCTTTCGCAGCAATGCAGGCTGCTATTCTCCCATGGAGACGATCGTAGAGATGCTGGATGTAGTCCTGTGGAACGGCTTGCCATGCCATTTCCACCTGGCGCCTCAGTTGGACCAGCGTTCGTGCTGGACGTGCAGACCGCGTGAGACGACGCTTCATCCAGTCCCAAACATGCTCAATGGGGGACAGATCCGGAGATCTAGCTGGCCAGGGTAGTTGACTTACACCTTCTAGAGCACGTTGGGTGGCACGGGATACATGCGGACGTGCATTGTCCTGTTGGAACAGCAAGTTCCCTTGCCGGTCTAGGAATGGTAGAACGATGGGTTCGATGACGGTTTGGATGTACCGTGCACTATTCAGTGTCCCCTCGACGATCACCAGTGGTGAACGGCCAGTGTAGGAGATCGCTCCCCACACCGTGATGCCGGGTGTTGGCCCTGTGTGCCTCGGTCGTATGCAGTCCTGATTGTGGCGCTCACCTGCACGGCGCCAAACACGCATACGACCATCATTGGCACCAAGGCAGAAGCGACTCTCATCGCTGAAGACGACACGTCTCCATTCGTCCCTCCATTCACGCCTGTCGCGACACCACTGGAGGCGGGCTGCACGATGTTGGGGCGTGAGCGGAAGACGGCCTAACGGTGTGCGGGACCGTAGCCCAGCTTCATGGAGATGGTTGCGAATGGTCCTCGCCATACCGCAGGAGCAACAGTGTCCCTAATTTGCTGGGAAGTGGCGGTGCGGTCCCCTACGGCACTGCGTAGGATCCTACGGTCTTGGCGTGCATCCGTGCGTCGCTGCGGTCCGGTCCCAGGTCGACGGGCACGTGCACCTTCCGCCGACCACTGGCGACAACATCGATGTACCGTGGAGACCTCACGCCCCACGTGTTGAGCAATTCGGCGGTACGTCCACCCGGCCTCCAGCATGCCCACTATACGCCTTCGCTCAAAGTCCGTCAACTGCACATACGGTTCACGTCCACGCTGTCGCGGCATGCTACCAGTGTTAAAGACTGCGATGGAGCTCCGTATGCCACGGCAAACTGGCTGACACTGACGGCGGCGGTGCACAAATGCTGCGCAGCTAGCGCCATTCGACGGCCAACACCGCGGTTCCTGGTGTGTCCGCTGTGCCGTGCGTGTGATCATTGCTTGTACAGCCCTCTCGCAGTGTCCGGAGCAAGTATGGTGGGTCTGACACACCGGTGTCAATGTGTTCTTTTTTCCATTTCCAGGAGTGTATGTAAACGAAGCAGACTCGGACGGGGCATCAATATTGCGAAGGTATGGGCTGTAAACGGGGAAATCTATTGAGATGACTGTGACAAAGGGCAGACTATTATTACGAGAATCTCGAAAGGGGCGAAGCTGATCGAATGCCCACGTGCTACTGTCATGAACAAAAATGGTTCAAATGGTTCTGAGTACTGTGGGACTTAACTTCTGAGGTCATTAGTCCCATAGAACTTAGAACTACTTAAACCTAACTAACCTAAGGACATCACACACACCCATGCCCGAGGCAGGATTCGAACTAGCGACCGTAGCGGCCGCGGGGTTCCAGACTGTAGCGCCTAGAACCGCTCGGCCACCCCGGCCGGCTGTCGTGAACATCTACGGAAAGACGTAGAAGGACAGTTAAACTACCACTAGGCACTAAGCAGTTGAACGTCCGCGACTCTTCACAGAACGTGGAGTTCGGAGCATTGTCTGCTGTGTAAAGTAAGGTAGATGGTGATCCGTGGCATCTCTGCCGAAAGAGCATAATGCCGCTGCACGCACAGGTGTTTCGGAGGACATCCTTCCTCGTAGATTGTTGAATATGGAGCTCTGCAGCAGATCTCCTCTATGTGTTCACATGTTGACCAAGCAACATAGCCAATTACGTTTGTAGTGGGCACGGGACCATCGGAATTCGACCATCGATCAATGGAAATGAGTCGGCTCTTCGTGTGAATCACATTTTTTCTATACTAGGTCGATGGTTATCTCCACCGCCGCCGTCATTGAGGTGAAAGGCGGCTCAAAACGTGGAGCGGACCACGGAAGCAGGCTGTTGGGAGCGGTATTACGGTACGGGAGATATTCTTCTGCGCTTGCATAGGAAATGTTGTAATAATCGAAGATACGCTGACCTGCATCCATTCACGCTTGGTTTCTTCCCCGACGGCTATATCATCTTTCAGCAGTATAGCTGCTCGTTTCTCGGAGCCAGAAACGTGTTACAGTTGTTTGAGGAGCATTATGGTGTACTCATGCCGATGCCTCGGAGACCAATTGCGCATGATGTAAATCCTATGGAACCCATCTGAGTCACTATATGACACCATCACCGAGTCCGCGAATTACATAAGCTGTGCGTAGACATCTACTGCCACCTATCTCCACAATACTACCAACCAAATGTCGGATCCCTGCTGCGCAAAGTCGTTCCAAAAACGGACAAACGAACTATTAAGCAGCTGGTCATAATTATATAGTTCGTCAGTGTATTAACCTGTTTTTTCTACAAAAGAATCCCAAGAATGATCAGTTTGGGCTCGAAAGGAAAGCAGCACCTCGTGAACCAAAAATAACTCTACACGTATCCGAGATAGAAAGTGAAAAAATAGAAACTTACTCTTTGAGCATTTGTTGATTTAGAAATAGTATTTGATAATATTTTCTGGTACGAGTTGTATAAAATTATAAGGTTATCAGGGATAAAATACGTGATGCGAAAGGTTATCTACAGTTTACATAGGAATAAAATTACAGCTTTAAGAACAGGAGGACACGACATGGGAGCTGAAGTTGAGAATCGTGTGAGACAGGAATGAAGCCTGTTCCTTCAAATTGTAAATGGAGCATATGGTAAAGCTGAAAAAGAATTAAGATTTACGCAGAAGAAATAAATTTGCAATTTTTTTCAGGAACACTGAAGGTCTTATGGAATAAGTTGCATAGAACAGATACTCTCTTGAAAGAATATTGTTAGATGCACATCAACGATAGTGCAACAGGAGAAGTTATTTTAGTAATGGTGAGAGGTGGAGTGGAGAAGTGCACATGTAGATGGGAGTCCTATAGTATGCTACAGTAAAGGGAGTCAGACGTGTTGTTTGCAGTGGTTACAAAGAGCTGAAGAAACTAGCACACGGAATGTGGAGAAGAGACTTATATCTATAACAGCTGCAAAATCCGCATTTACATCTGTGTTTTTATGATCTTCCTTTGAGTATCATCAACTGACCAAACTTAATTTCCAATCATCCATTCTGACATGACCACTGCTTCATCTACGAGTTGTATCCACACACTAATTTATTGATGTATGACGGGGCATAGTCCTGTCTCGTTACTAAGATCGCCTGCTTCAGCTGACATATAAAGTGTGTACATGATGTAATGAAAACCAAAAGGAAATGTGTATGTAAATAGCCTGACAGTTTGTCTTGCACATATCAGTGGCTGCTCTGTCAGATAAAGTAGGGCTGTTTGCATGGCTTCAGGTGAAACTATATCCTGAGTCGACTAATGGCGCCTCTGTAAATTTCTGTTGGGACAAAAATGCTGAGTTTAGTTTGGTATTAATGTTTGAGCTACACCATCCAATAAAATGAAGTGGTAAAACATCGGGAAGCAACCAAATTTTGGCTTACCATAACTGACCAACGAAACATCTTGCACATCGAACTCTAAAGGATACCAGTGTTATCAATGATCGACCTACGAAAGAAACCTAAATTGTATTTTTGTATTTTTCACATCCTCTGGCGCGAAACTATAAATACGACGTATTCTACACAGTTTCTTGAACAGATGGTAATGGGTAAGTGTTACGATTTATCATTTGCTTTCCTGTCTCTATCGTGGGCCCGGTGAGTGGATGATAGAATTGGTTTCTGAATTCAATTTTAGATTATTCAGCATTCTTCTGATTAATGTCGAAGGTGTCTTACAATTTTTTAGCTTATTGATTAAGTTGGTACCAGACGACAAAGCCCAATGTTCAATTTTCAGTCCTCAGTAGGCCATAGGACATTTTATTCGGTTCAGCTCTGGAAAGGACCAGTTAGTGAAAAAGTTTCACCATTGTTTGGAGTCACGTTAAATTACATGGCTCACTCTAAATGGCCGCATTAGTAAGTGCAAATTTTACAAGGAAAGAAAAGGCAAGCCTCACAAGATTACCGAGGTTATTTGCCTCACCGTAGGTAGTCCAAGTAATTGATGAAACAGGCAAGAAAAAGTATCCCAATTTCGTCCCCAAGTTTGATAAATTAATATCACCAAAGTAGTTATGGAAATCGTTTCCAGTGCACTGTTGACACCTGAGAGGAAACACTGCAAACAGGATCTCCAAAGATAATGACGGAGTCTTGCTCATTAAATTACTACTCACTTTTATCTAGTAGCGTTGACTCTTTGTTTACTTCTTTATTACATGGTCATAATAATGAGACTCTAAACAGCTCGTAAAGGGTGCACACAGTTTTAGATTAGTGTACATAGGTAAATGTTCCATTAGTCAATGATATGCTGCTGCACAATACACGATGTTGATATCGACAAGCTAGTTACATAGGATGTCTAATATCCAATAAACATAAGTAGCAACTGAAACATTGTGTAACTCCATGAAAAGAACCTGCCTAAAGAGAACACTTCATCTAACGCTTTCCAAAAGGTTATTATACGTGCCAGATATCCGTTAGATGTAAACTGTTATCATAGATACAGACCCCGTCGTTTTCTTGGTAATGACTAAAGATAGAAGTGAGGAATGCACACGAAATTTACCAACCTGCCAACTACGTTCAGAGAAACTTTTCATGTGAGCAATGATTATGCTGCGACGCTACCATTGGTTCCCGTAGAGCGTATAATGAGGCTGACAGAGACTACACCATCGCTCAGACCGCTTTCAAATATATCTGGTTTGGCGCTGATTGACTGATTTAGGTGTTCATGATACACTGCTGTTTGTAAAAAGTGAAACACTCAGAAGCAATGACTGCAATAAGCCACGATAAGAGGTTGTGTAGAACAGGGGTACCACAGTAAATTATTTGAATGGCCGACAGATGGCGTACAAATAGAACCCACCAACGCCGCAGACGACAGTGGGCACGTGAATGCCGACATTGGTGTGCTGAGCAGCAGAATGTAGTATTTCCAGACGAGTGGAGCTTTCTACAATGATAGCCGCATACGCGTTCGACGTCGCCGTATTAAACGCAATCGGGCAGACAGCATTGTTGAGCGGGATAGCGGACAAAAGCCAAATGTGATGATTTGAGGCGCCATCTCGCCTGCTATCTCTTGAGGGCAATTTGAAGAGCTACCACTACATTATTGAAGTTTCACAGCCCGAGGCAGTGCCTCTCCTGCAGGCCATTCCACATGCCATGTCTCAGTAGGACAACGCAAGTCCGCATTTGGCGAGAAATATGCAAGCCTTCTTCGAAAAACAACGGGTACCACTGCTTCCCTGGCCTGCCCGTTCATCCGTCATCTGTCTAGGGCTCGGTCCACCGGAAACTTATTCGAAGAAATCATCCTGCAGTCACAGTTGACGCTTCGTGGACGCACCTACAAACTACGTGGGAGAGGATTCCCCAGTAGCATATTCGGGTGCTCTTAGATTCCATACCATAAAGTCTAGTTGCTCTGATTGCAAGAATTGGTGGTGCTACTGTGTACTGAATTTACACAGTCACAGAACTTGTACAAGTTTGTAATGCTAATCATTTGTGCAGCGTTATGTCCCCAATCGATGCAATAAAATTCATTGTAATCACATCTCTCGGTCTTGGGGCTTTAATTTTTCCAAACAGTGGTATCACATGCTTACACAAATCGCATGGTTATACAGCTGTACTTATGTTTCTTGCCATCCGGTTTCACACAGGTTTAAAACTTCCTTCTTGTATGACACAAACATATTTTACTTAAATAAATAATTATAGGTGTGCAGTCATATGTGGGGGGTTTCAAATATTATGACAAATATTCATAGTTAGGCTCACATACGTTGAATCGCCACTTACCAGCCAATTCACCCTCTCTATACCAGACAGAAACTAGAGACAAAACTGGAGACTGTCTTCACAAATCACGAATTACTCGGTACTGTACTGGAAAAAAAAAACGGCGTAGGAACAGGAAGGAAATACGATTCTAACACAGCAAACACCATCAAAAGTAAGAGATGGTCATAGGTTTGACACGAACATGATTAGTAGGGCAAAAAGTTGCTGGGCCATTTTGCTGGAATGGGTTGCATACATTCAAGGGTAAGCATACATTCAGGGGCAAGCATGTTTGATTTATGACCATTCTACCCCCACACTTAACCTAAAATTCGGTGAGTTGATTTATGACCCACTGGGGGTTGATGTATGACTCCCTGGGGATAATTCATTCTTCTGAGAAATCACCACCCCCCTCCCCTCCCACTCATTCTCCTCCTGACCCTCTGGGAAGTCCCCAACTTCTCTCCCCTCCCCATCGCCGATACAAGCACACTTTTGGTATCATTAATTGTCTAATTAATACAATCGATCAATTAATTAACCCCTCGACATCTGGGAAGCCCCTCAGCAATTCCTCTCATTCCTCACATCCCTCACTACTCTCCCCCTCCCCCATCCTGAAATTGACAGAAAAAAGACTCAGTATGTGCTGGAGAGGAAGAACCTCGTGACATCTAAACTGAACGATTACACTAGGATAAACTTTTTATATATGCCAGAGAATGAACATACCGCTACAGTTGTAAGTTTCTTTTATTTAACACACGACCGGTTTAGGGCGTTTATACGCCCATCTTCAGGTGTAACTTGGTGCTATGACCCTGTGCGCTGCAGTGGACGTAAACAAGACGCGCTGTGCTACCAACGAGCGCAGACCGTCTGTGGTAGCTCTGCTCTCGTTGGTAGCACACCGCATCTTGTACACGTCCACCGCGGCGCTCGAGTCACAGCACCAAGTTACGACAGCTGAAGATGAGCGTATAACCGGTCGCGTATTACAACTGTAGTGGTATTTTCAACCTCTGGTATAACGCTCAGTTCCGGATGTTCCTCAGACAGGATTTTTTGTTTATGTACAATATTTAGTTTTCAGGGGTTGCCCTCTTTATTTGGTAGCGAAAGCTCTCATTCAGCAACTACATGTCCTAATTACGTATTTACACTTCTGAAGATTGGAGCCAGGAAAACTGCTCAGTCTGGGCCGGAGAGGAAAGATCTCATTACACGAAATTCAAGTCAATATCAACAATTTCTTGATAAATGTTCTTTATACAATCAGTTTTCAGCAGACAAGGCTACCACACTTGGGTAGAGCTCATGTCTACACCCCCACCCGCATTCCAAATGATGTAGTAACTGTAAGCACCGAACAATGGAACGAAGTACAGTATAGTAGCCGCTGTTTTTCCCGCACTTGTGTCTGTCATCTCACGGTCTCCACAGAGGTCAAAACCCCCCCAGTGTCCTAATTACAGATCACAGTACTAAATATCTCCTTTGATCCCGCAGCGTCGGCCTGAGTGGCCGAGCGGTTCTATGCGCTACAGTCTGGAATCGCGCGACCGCTACGGTCGCAGGTTCGAATCCTGCCTCGGGTATGGATGTGTATGGTGTCCTTAGGTTAGTTAGGTTTAAGTAGTTCTAAGTTCTAGGGGACTAATGACCACAGCAGTTAAGTCCCATAGTACTCAGAGCCATTTGAACCATTTTGATCCTGCAGCTCCAAACAAAGTATCAAGTGGCAGCATTCTGTTGATCGGGAATTCCAAACTCGCTTCCTCCCTCTAGCTCTCTCGAAAGGCTACTTCCTACTCGCGTTTGTGGAACAACGTCTCCAAAAATGCAGACGGAGGTTTTCATCTCCCCTCAGAATACTGACTTCTTTTGGCTAATGTCAGGGACAAAGGGAGAGCAGACGCAATTTCGATATCAGAAATAGAGGGAAATAGTCCCTTTGCATTACCCTATCAAATAAAATGATTAACAATTTACAGTAATCAAATAGATCTCTTAAATCACTCACCACCAGCTCAGATGATACATCTTCGCAATAAGAACATACATTGAACGTTTGAGATCACACACAAACGTTTTGCTAAGCAAGTAATTAAATTTCTGCCACAAGTAGATCGTAGTGCAAAATGTATCCGAGATCTTGTATGCACCAACGTTTCACAGCACTAGCACTAAATGTAAAAGTAAACAATAACACCCGGAAGAAGATCACATGCTACAGGGACCGAAACGCCCGTAGTTTAATATATAGACAATGCGGACACAAACTCAGAAAAATCTTATTGAAAGCACTCTTTTCTACTATGACGTTTCAACTGAACATATTTGGTGAAAAAATCACACTCTCGCAATCGTGAAGAACGAGTCGTCCGCCTCCAGGATCGCGACCGTATTGAACAGCGGGGAAACAGCTGTGCCCCCCACCTGTCCACCACATCGAAAATTAAGCACCAACTTCCTAGTATTCGCATGTCTTCTGTATCTATCGAAGAGAGCATCAACAAGTAGTCAACCGATCAATTTACATAAGGGGGAGTAATTCTCCAGCGTGAACACTAGTCAGTTTGAATGGCTCTGAGCACTATGGGACTCAACTGCTGTGGTCATCAGTCCCCTAGAACTTAGAACTACTTAAACCTAACTAACCTAAGGACTTCACACACATCCATGCCCGAGACAGGATTCGAACCTGCGACCGTAGCAGTCGCACGGTTCCGGACTTCGCGCCTAGAACCGCGAGACCATCAGTTTGAATCTTCTCACACAACACACACGTCCGCTTCTGTCGCCGTTGACCCAGCATGAAGGTCACTTCGCTAGTCAGTCATGTAGATGACGCTGCAAGGGCGCCGCCGTGACTTGTCCCCGCAACTGCGGGCAATATCTAACAGGTCGGTGCTTTCTTTGTAACTAATCTGCGACTTCCAGTGGAACGAAGTCGAGTGCCCACACGTGCCGCCACCCGTAGCGCACTGTGACAAGGAGACGTGGGTCGGACGTATATTTCTCAATGCAATTCCACCCAGTTTAAAAGATCCACTTTACCCAATCCGGGAGAGTGATGTTGTTGCCAATACACCTCGAATTTCCCGTCTGAAATGTTGATTTCTCCCATTTATACCAATTATTGTCTGAGACAGAAGACATTGGGGCACACAAGCATTTTCAGATCGCTAAAGTATCGTTACTTGTTTTGAAAATGCGGTAACAGAATGCCATAGGCTATTGTTTCCGCGAAATATTCTCTCTTCAGATGAGCCCCTTTTGAACTCATAACAAGTAGTGAGGTCTACCTCTGTCACAAAACGCTTCCTCATGTCTGAACTCCCTTAAAGTAACCAAAAGCTTCGTGACATACGAAGTCTCCTAAGGTTACAGGAGGAGAACTTGTAAATATCAGGTTCATGCTACGTTCAAATGGTTCAGATGGCTCTAAGCACTATGGGACTTAACATCTCAAGTCATCAGTCCTCTATATTTAGAGCTATGGATATCACACACATCCATGCCCGAGGCAGGATTCGAACCTGCGACCGTAGGAGCAGAGTGGTTCCGGACTGAAGCACCTAGAACCGCCCGGCCACAGCGGCCCGCTCATGCTACGTAATATTTTATACATTCGGTAATATAGCTGATTTCATTACTATGGTCATCGCCCCATGTGCACTGAAAGACAAGATACACTACGAGATCAAAAGTGTCCGGACACCTGGCTGAAAATGATTTACAAGTTCGTGGCGCCCTCCATCAGTAATGGTGGAAGTCTATATTGTGTTTACCCACCCTTAGCATTGATGACAGCTTCCTCTCTCGCAGGCATGCGTTCAGTCAGATGCTGGAAGGTTTCTATGGGAATGGCTGCCCGTTCTTCACGGAGTGCTGCACTGAGGAGAGGTATCGATGTCGGTCTGTGAGGTCTGGCATGAAGTCGGCGTTCCAAAACATCCCAGAGTTGTTTTATAGGATTGAGCTCAGGACTCTGTGCAGGCCAGTCCATTACATGGATGTTATTGTCGTGTAAGCACTCCGCCACAGGTCGTGCATTATGAACAGGTGCTCGATCGTGTTGAAACATGCAATCGCCATCCCCGAATATGCTCTTCAACAATGGAAAACAAGAAAGAGCTTATAACATCAATGAAGGCCTGTGTTGTGATAGTGCCACGCGAAACAACAAGGGGTTCAATCCCCCTCCATGAAAAAGACGACCACACCATAACGCCACCGCCTCCGAATTTTACTGTTGGCACTACACACGCTGGCAGAGGACGTTCACCAGGCATTCGCCATACCCACACCCTGCCATCGGATCACCATAATGTGTACCGTGATTCGTCACTCCACACGATGTTTCTTCACTGTTCAATCGTCCAATGTTTACGCTCCTTACACCAAGCGAGGCGTCGTTTGGCATTTGCCGACGTGATGTGTGACTTACGAACAGCCGCTCGACCGTGAAATCCAAGTTTTCTCACCTCCCGCCTGTTATAGAACTTGCAGTGGATTCCGATGCAGTTTGGAACTCCTGTAGGAAGGTCTGGATAGATGTCTGCTTATTACGCATTACAACCCTCTTCATTTGTCGGCGGTCTCTGTCAGTCTACAGACGAGGTCGGCCTGTATGCTTTTGTGCTGTACGTGTCCCTTCACGTTTCCACTTCACTATCACATCGGAAACAGTTGACCTTATAGACGTGTCACACAAGTGACAACCAATCACATGACCACGTTCGAAGTCCATGAGTTCCGCAGAGCGCCCCATTGTGCACTTTCACGATGCCTCATGACTACTGAGGTCGCTGATATGGAGTACCTGGCAGTAGCTGTTAGCACAATGTACCTAATATGACAAACGTGTGTTTTGGGGGTGTCCGGATACTTTTGATCACACAGTGTAAGACAAATTGGGGCTCATAAGGAGACATGAAGGCAGTCTTCTTCCCTGGCTCTATTTGCGAGTGGACTAGGAAAGGAAGTGACTAGTAGCGGTACAGGTTACCCTCTGCCACACACCGTATGATGGCTTGCGAAGTAAGTTTATACACTCCTGGAAATTGAAATAAGAACACCGTGAATTCATTGTCCCAGGAAGGGGACACTTTATTGACACATTCCTGGGGTCAGATACATCACATGATCACACTGACAGAACCACACGCACATAGACACAGGCAACAGAGCATGCATAATGTCGGCACTAGTACAGTGTATATCCACCTTTCGCAGCAATGCAGGCTGCTATTCTCCCATGGAGATGATCGTAGAGATGCTGGATGTAGTCCTGTGGAACGGCTTGCCATGCCATTTCCACCTGGCGCCTCAGTTGGACCAGCGTTCGTGCTGGACGTGCAGACCGCGTGAGACGACGCTTCATCCAGTCCCAAACATGCTCAATGGGGGACAGATCCGGAGATCTTGCTGGCCAGGGTAGTTGACTTACACCTTCTAGAGCACGTTGGGTGGCACGGGATACATGCGGACGTGCATTGTCCTGTTGGAACAGCAAGTTCCCTTGCCGGTCTAGGAATGGTAGAACGATGGGTTCGATGACGGTTTGGATGTACCGTGCACTATTCAGTGTCCCCTCGACGATCACCAGTGGTGTACGGCCAGTGTAGGAGATCGCTCCCCACACCATGATGCCGGGTGTTGGCCCTGTGTGCCTCGGTCGTATGCAGTCCTGATTGTGGCGCTCACCTGCACGGCGCCAAACACGCATACGACCATCATTGGCACCAAGGCAGAAGCGACTCTCATCGCTGAAGACGACACGTCTCCATTCGTCCCTCCATTCACGCCTGTCGCGACACCACTGGAGGCGGGCTGCACGATGTTGGGGCGTGAGCGGAAGACGGCCTAACGGTGTGCGGGACCGTAGCCCAGCTTCATGGAGACGGTTGCGAATGGTCCTCGCCGATACCCCAGGAGCAACAGTGTCCCTAATTTGCTGGGAAGTGGCGGTGCGGTCCCCTACGGCACTGCGTAGGATCCTACGGTCTTGGCGTGCATCCGTGCGTCGCTGCGGTCCGGTCCCAGGTCGACGGGCACGTGCACCTTCCGCCGACCACTGGCGACAACATCGATGTACCGTGGAGACCTCACGCCCCACGTGTTGAGCAATTCGGCGGTACGTCCACCCGGCCTCCCGCATGCCCACTATACGCCCTCGCTCAAAGTCCGTCAACTGCACATACGGTTCACGTCCACGCTGTCGCGGCATGCTACCAGTGTTAAAGACTGCGATGGAGCTCCGTATGCCACGGCAAACTGGCTGACACTGACGGCGGCGGTGCACAAATGCTGCGCAGCTAGCGCCATTCGACGGCCAACACCGCGGTTCCTGGTGTGTCCGCTGTGCCGTGCGTGTGATCATTGGTTGTACAGCCCTCTCGCAGTGTCCGGAGAAAGTATGGTGGGTCTGACACACCGGTGTCAATGTGTTCTTTTTTCCATTTCCAGGAGTGTAAATATAAATGCAAATCTAGCCTACCTATTAAGATGTCCATTCACCCATTTAGAGGCACACAAAACTCATGCACGAACGTTGTCTCCTACTTATCGAGAAAACAAAAGAGCGAACTTCTGGTGCTGATAGACTCCCGGTAATAATCTTCGTATTAGGTCGTAATTTTCTCATTGAAGTCACTTCGTGAGACGAATGTGAGAGGTTGTAACAGTCATCTCGGAAAGGCAGACAATTTGGAGCTAATGTGAAGATTTTTACCGCGAGACATTCAGTACCAGACGTTCCGTCTTTGGTTTTCTCGATAAGTAAGAGACATCATTCTTCCATGAGTTTTCTGCGCTTATAAATGGATGAAGTAACATCTTAAGAGGTGTAATGAATTTACATTTACAACTGTCTCCGCTTCCCATGCCCGGGTTCCCGGGTTCGATTCCCGGCGGGGTCAGGGATTTTCTCTGCCTCGTGATGGCTGGGTGTTGTGTGCTGTCCTTAGGTTAGATAGGTTTAAGTAGTTCTAAGTTCTAGGGGACTTATGACCACAGCAGTTGAGTCCCATAGTGCTCAGAGCCATTTGAACCATTTTTGGACAACTGTCTCCGCAGAGCCTTCGGACGGTTTATGGCAGAGGGTATCCAGTACCACAAGGCCACTCGCAAAGGGAGCGAGGGAAAAGACTGCCTACATACCTCCTTATGAGCGCTGTTTTCTGTTATGTTGTCGTAACGGTCCTTCAGCGAAATGTATTTTGGCGGCGACAGAATCCTTTTGCAGTCTGCTTCAAATGCCGGTTCTCCATACTGTTCGTCGAAAAGAACATCGTCTTCCCTCCACGGATTCCCATTTGAGTTGCATGGCCAATGCAATCTGAATGCTGTGAAAAAAAAATAGTTCTCACGAAAAGTGACTCTTATGATCAGTTTAATTTTGATGAGTTTAATTAATTAGCCAGTCAATGCAATGCCACGTGGTGGGCGGAAGCGACGATTAGGATGCCACGGATATGATTCGGGACTTCGAGGCGTTCTTTCGTTGCGGCGATAGCTTTGAAAAAATTTCAATTTCCCACCTACACAGGGATAGAATACCATTATTACCGAATTTATAAAGTGATACATAGTATAAACCGGATATTTACAACTCCTCTGTGCTATTACCTTAGGAGATTTCGTATGGGACGAAGTATTTGGTTACTTTAATAGAGTTGGATAGTGCATCGTGTGACACATGTAGATCATACCACTGAGCCGTGGCTGGCTCATGTTGTGCGTTGGATTAAGCCTTGGTTGCTATTCTGTGTTTAGTCACCCGCGGTTATCGCGATTGCGCTGTTAGCCTCTCTCTCCGCCAGTGGCAGCAGCAGTGTGTATCGATATTCGCACCTTGTACTATCTTTGGCCTGAGGCTTACAGTTCCGGGTGTGCGGTGTGAGATCGGTTGGACGGTTGGCGTGGACTGCGAGGAAATCACCGCGGCGCTTAGTTTGGCCGAGGCCGCTGGCGGTATCCATGCCCGGTCGGAGAGTGTAGTGCTGTTCCCATAGCTACGAGGTCCGTGGCTCACCGATCCTGGACACGAAAGTTTAGTTTTGACTTAATCTACCAGCAAGTCACGACTGTTCACATTGTGTCGTTTGCAGTTCGCTGTCGGCTGTTGGGATATTCTCGCGAGCAACAACGTCTGATTTCAAGTTCGCAAATTTTAGCCACCCTCTAGTGGAGTTTAACTGTACTTGCTCATTTGAACTGAAGTGCACCAGCGGAATCTTCTGCCTTGTGGCTGTTAACGTTCTGGTTACCTGCCCTGGCCGTTGACGTAAATTCAGGCAGTGTATTTTCCTTATCGTGTTGTCGCTGTGCAGCATAGTGTGTAGTTTGACAGCTCAATGTATAATTGGTTGTGGGTGCCAATATCTTCTCCGTTGTTCCATTGAACTCCCTGTTGTGTGCTGGTTAGGTGAAGCGGAGGTTATCTTGTCGGTGACTGTCTGTCGGTTGGGTTGTCGGATCGACAATGGGTGGGCCCACTGCCTGTATCACTTAAGCGAGCGTTAGTGTTTGAATTCCAGGCCGACCCACGGAACTTCTGAGCGTCCTTGGGGGTAATGGCTTTTCTTGTTTGTTCTTGTTGTTTGTAATTGTATGGCTTCTAGCCGATTTTTAGATTAGGGTTCTTTTTCCCTTAAGGCGTCAGATGGTTTCTGCCTTCAGCCTAATTTAAGATCTGTTTTATGTAAATATGAAGCTAGTAACTGATCTCGAAAGAACAGATACCGTAGATGACCGTGCGCATGCACACAGACGAAAATCAATGCCTGGGTAGCCATTTAACTATACAGTGTGGTCCATTGATAGTGACCGGGCCAAATATCTAACGAAATAAGCGTCAAACGATAAAACTACAAAGAACGAAACTCATCTAGTTTGAAGGGGGAAACAAGATGGCGCTATGGTTGCCCCGCTAGATGGCGCTACATAAGTCAAACGGATATCAACTGCGTTTCTTTTTTTTTTAAATATGAACCCCCATTTTTTATTACATGTTCGTGTAGTACGTAAAGAAATACGAATTTTTTAGTTGGACCGCTTTGTGAGAGATGGCGCTGTAATAGTCACAAATGTATAAGTACGTGGTATCACGTAACGTTCCGCCAGTGCGGACGGTATTTGCTTCGTGATACATTAACCGTGTTAAAATGGGCAGTATACCAAATGCGGAAAAGGTCGATATCGTGTTGATGTATGGCTATTGTGATCAAAATGTCCAATGGGCTTGTGCTATGTATGCTGCTCGGTATCCTGGACGACATCATCCAAATGTTCGGTCCGTTCGTATGTTATTTAAGGAAACAGGTAGTGTTCAGCCACATGTGTAACGTCAACCACGACCTGCAACAAATGATGATGCCCAAGTAGGTGTTTTAGCTGCTGTCGCGGCTAATCCATACATCACTAGCAGACGAATTGCGCGAGAATCGGGAATCTCAAAAACGTGGATGTTGAGAATGCTACATCAACATCGACTGAACCCGTACCATATTTCTATGCACCCGGAACTGCATGGCGACGACTTTGGACGGTGTATAGTTCTGTCACTTGGCACAAGAGAAACTACGGGACGATGACAGATTTTTTGCACGTGTTCTATTTAGAGACGAAGCGTCATTCAGCAACAGCGGTAAAGTAAACCGGCATAATATGCACTACTGGGCAACGGAAAATCCATGATAGCTGCGACAAGTGGAACATCAGCGACCTTGGCGGGTTAAAGAATGGTACAGCATAATGGGAGGAAGGATAATTGGCCCCCATTTTATCGATCGCAATCAAAACGGTGCAATGTATGCTGATTTCCTACGAAATGTTCTACTGATGTTACTACAAGATGTTTCCCTGCATGACAGAATGGCGATGTACTTCCAACATGATGGATGTCCGGCACATAGCTAGCGTGCGGTTGAAGCGGTATTGAATAGCATATTTCATGACAGGTGGATTGGTCGTCATGAGACCAACAGGTTGCCCGAACTCTTACCGGAAACGTTACCTATGTGGTCGCAAGTAATGAGTGGATGGCCAAAGTATGTATTAGGAACATTACGTAAGTAGATTGTGGACAGTTGGGAATGTGGGCCTCACGAGAAGTGTGCAAGGGATAAGTCCCTGCAGTCGCGCTATTCGTGTGTGCTCTCGGTGGCTCAGATGGCTTGGTTCAAATGGCTCTGAGCACTGTGGGACTTAACTTCTGAGGTCATCAGTCCCCTAAAACTTAGAACTACTTAAACCTAACTAACCTTAGGACATCACATACATCCATGCCCGAGGCAGGATTCGAACCTGCGACCGTATCGATCGCGCGGTTCCGGACTGTAGCGCCTAGAAACGCTTGGCCACTCCGGCTGGCGGTGACTCAGATGGATAGAGCGTCTGCCATGTAAGCAGGACATCTCGGGTTCGAGTCCCGGTCGGGGCACACTTTTTCAGCTGTCCCCATCAAGGTATGTCTTCTACACTAGTCGGGAGCTGAGGGTTTCAATTAATTATTATTTGTTTTATGTAAAGCCTTTGGCATGTTTAAAATTAATGTTATTGTGTCTTAAGTGTTGGCCCTTAAGCCGATTTTGAATTCAAGTTGTTTTGCTTTTAAAATGTCAGATTCTTAGGGCCTTCAGCCGATTTTGAACCAGACTTTTTCTGCTCTTAAGGTGTTATATGGTTTGGTCCTTCAGCCTAATTTAAGAACTGTTTTACGTAAAGTCTTTGACATTTTTAAAAGAAATGTTGTTGTGTCTTAAGTGTTGGGCCTTTGTGCGATTTTTAATTTAAGTTCTTTGTTCTTAAAGTGTCAGATTCTTTGGGCCTTCAGCCTAATTTAGGAACTGTTTTGAGATAAGGCTTTGCCTTTTAAATTTTGGATTTTGGTTGAGCTTTAAGTTATTGGTTTTCAGCCGTTTCTAATTTAATGTGGTCGTGCCCTTAAGGCATGAGATGGTACGGCGCTAATTAAGTTCCAAAACTAAAGCCGTGTTTAAAAAAAAATCTTCGCGCTTTTAATATTTGATCAAATAAAATGTATGTTCGAGCGTAGCTGACAGCCACTTATTTTAGCCCATTTCCACAACTTAAACTACATATCCTTTCCTGCAGGTTTTGCAGGGAGCCTCAAGGTTATCAGCGACTTCATAACTCTAACAAGAAATACACTGCCGGAAAAAAATTGCAACACAAAAAAATAATTAATATAGATTATTGATACATTTATCTAGCTAACATATTTAAGTTATAAACATTGCAAGATCACAGGTTTATGTAAATACGGAATAAGCTATTGCAAATGTGAAAAGCTGGTACATTAATAGCCGATGTAACCGGCAGAATGTTGAATGCAAGCATGAAAAAGTATATGCATTGTGTTGTATTGGTGCCGGTTGCCCGTTTGTGGGATGGAGTTCCATGCCTCTTGCACTTGGTTAGTTAGTGCAGGGATGGTTAATGCCGTCCGTGGATGACAATGCAGTTGTTGTCCAATGATGTCACATATGAGCTCAATTGAAAACAAATCTGGTGATCGAGCAGGCAAATGCAACACATAGACACTCTGGAGAGCATGTTGCGTTGGAACAGCTGTCCGTGGGCGAGAGTTATTACGTTGGAAACGCCCGCTGGAACGCCGTTTATGATTGGCAACATGACAGGTCGAATAACCATATCGACGTACAATTTTGCAGAGAGTACTTCTGGTGCCATACAAAATTGCCCCCCCCCCCCCCCCCGACCAGGTATAGGTTCACTGTGTCTAGCACGCAGAGAGGTTGACTGTAAGCCCTTAACTGGCCTCCTGCTAACTAACACACGGCCATCACTGGCAACGAGGCAGTAGCAGCTTTCATCAGAAAACACAACTGACCTTCAGCATGGAAATGGCTCTGAGCACTATGGGACTCAACATCTCAGGTCATAAGTCCCCTAGAACTTAGAACTACTTAAACCTAACTAACCTAAGGACATCACACACACCCATGCCCGAGGCAGGATTCGAACCTGCGACCGTAGCAGTCCCGCGGTTCCGGACTGCAGCGCCAGAACCGCTAGACCACCGCGGCCGGCTGACCTTCAGCATGCCTTCCAATTCCAGAATGAGATTTTCACTCTGCAGCGGAGTGTGCGCTGATATGAAACTTCCTGGCAGATTAAAACTGTGTGCCCGACCGAGACTCGAACTCGGGACCTTTGCCTTTCGCGGGCAAGTGCTCTACCAACTGAGCTACCGAAGCACGACTCACGCCCGGTCTCACAGCTTTACTTCTGCCAGTAGGAGACGAGATACTGGCAGAAGTAAAGCTGTGAGACCGGGCGTGAGTCGCGCTTCGGTAGCTCAGTTGGTAGAGCACTTGTCCGCGAAAGGCAAAGGTCCCGAGTTCGAGTCTCGGTCGGGCACACAGTTTTAATCTGCCAAGAAGTTTCATGCCTTCCAATTATCTCTCGGTTGACATCACTAAAGTCGCAAATGGCGGTGGAATCCACGCTACAGAGCGTCGGGGCCCGCAATGGTTTGTAATAGTTCGTTTCTCAATGTGGTGACAATTGCTGCTAAGGTTGCTGTTGCAGGTGAAGCACGATGTGCCACAGACACACGCCGGACACGATGTTCTCCCTTGTCGGCAGTGCCAAGTGAACGTCCGGAGCTCGGTTCTCTTGCGGCTGTACATTCTCGTGACTGCCGCTGCCAGTATTTATGTACAGTGGCTACATTCCTGCCAAGTCTTTCTGCAGTACCGCAAGAGGAGATTCAGTTTATGGTACTTCTCGTAAGCCTATTACACGATCTCCCTCAGATAATGATAATGGTATATTTGTCTCCCCTTGACTAAAATCAACTCAAAACGTCTTGTCTTGAAGGTAAATAACGCTCACAACCGTTACTGTGTGTATTTAAAGCAAATCTGAATTGGATCCTCTCACTGACGATGCTAGAGCCATTCTTAGGCGATTGGTGCGAAATTTTTAAATGGTTCAAATGGCTCTGAGCACCATGGGACTTAACATCTGAGGTCATCAGTTCCCTAGAATTAGAGCTACTTAAACCTAACTAACCTAAGGACATCAAACACATGCCCGAGGCAGGACTCGAACCTGCGACCGTAGCAGCAGCGCGGTTCCGGACTGAAGCGCCTAGAACCGCTAGGCTACAACGGCCGGCGGTGCGAAATTTGAATAGACATAATTTTTCAGATGTAGAAACACGCCTACCAACATTCGTATAAGCCGTATAACTCCTCCTTCGAGTTGCGTTTTTCGTTTTTCGTTGGTGTGCAAGTCTTGTAGTCGCTTAGCGTGATACTGGCAGCGCGTTATTGTTTTATTTCAGGTCAGTTCATAATGTTATACCAACCAATTACACGATGTGACTGCCTCCAAATCTTGTGTTTGGATACCATGGAGCGCTTTCTCTGTTTTACTCTCCTGGAAATTGAAATAAGAACACCGTGAATTCATTGTCCCAGGAAGGGGAAACTTTATTGACACATTCCTGGGGTCAGATACATCACATGATCACACTGACAGAACCACAGGCACATAGACACAGGCAACAGAGCATGCACAATGTCGGCACTAGTACAGTGTATATCCACCTTTCGCAGCAATGCAGGCTGCTATTCTCCCATGGAGACGATCGTAGAGATGCTGGATGTAGTCCTGTGGAACGGCTTGCCATGCCATTTCCACCTGGCGCCTCAGTTGGACCAGCGTTCGTGCTGGACGTGCAGACCGCGTGAGACGACGCTTCATCCAGTCTCAAACATGCTCAATGGGGGATCGATCCGGAGATCTTGCTGGCCAGGGTAGTTGACTTACACCTTCTAGAGCACGTTGGGTGGCACGGGATACATGCGGACGTGCATTGTCCTGTTGGAACAGCAAGTTCCCTTGCCGGTCTAGGAGGCGTGCTGCACGATGTTGGGGCGTGAGCGGAAGACGGCCTAACGGTGTGCGGGACCGTAGTCCAGCTTCATGGAGACGGTTGCGAATGGTCCTCGCCGATACCCCAGGAGCAACAGTGTCCCTAATTTGCTGGGAAGTGGCGGTGCGGTCCCCTACGGCACTGCGTAGGATCCTACGGTCTTGGCGTGCATCCGTGCGTCGCTGCGGTCCGGTCCCAGGTCGACGGGCACGTGCACCTTCCGCCGACCACTGGCGACAACATCGATGTACTGTGGAGACCTCACGCCCCACGTGTTGAGCAATTCGGCGGTACGTCCACCCGGCCTCCCGCATGCCCACTATACGCCCTCGCTCAAAGTCCGTCAACTGCACATACGGTTCACGTCCACGCTGTCGCGGCATGCTACCAGTGTTAAAGACTGCGATGGAGCTCCGTATGCCACGGCAAACTAGCTGACACTGACGGCGGCGGTGCACAAATGCTGCGCAGCTAGCGCCATTCGACGGCCAACACCGCGGTTCCTGGTGTGTCCGCTGTGCCGTGCGTGTGATCATTGCTTGTACAGCCCTCTCGCAGTGTCCGGAGCAAGTATGGTGGGTCTGACACACCGGTGTCAATGTGTTCTTTTTTCCATTTCCAGGAGTGTATTTCCATTATCTTGCATTCATCTGGTATTTTATACATCTATCTGTAAAGGGTTAAGCATGTTCTGTAGGCAGTAAAATGATCTTAGAATGCTTCCGACGTTGACAGAGAAGTAGCTTACGGGATATGAGATCAACAGTGATACTCTTCCCGCCAGCCCACACGATAAGACTATCGTTATCGTTGTACACGAGCTTTCCATTTCAGCGCATAGGCTCTATAATTTATAAATTCCTTTCGCTTAACACTTTTTGTTGTTTCTAGCGGTCTTGCGACACAACGACAGTTTGATGCACCTCTCCAAGCTAGTCTATCCTGTGCTAGCCTTTTCATCTACACATCCGTTTGAATCTGTCTACCGTGTTACTTAATAATTTTTCCACTCCATCCCTTCCTAGACACAAACACTCACACACGTACACACACACACACACACTTCCAACCACTACGAATTCGTCAATTTGTTAATGCCTCAGAATGTGTACAACGAAGCTGTCTCGTCTTTTACTCAGGATATTCCATAATTTTATTTTCCCCAAACACATATGAGTACAATCCAGTATTCTATCATACCTTCCCATCTAATCCTTAGAATTCTGCTCCATTATCACACTTCAAAAGTTTCCATTCACTTCTTGCGTGGACTGTTTATCGGTCACTCCCACAGAAGACTGCACTCCAGAAAAATGCCTTACGAGTGATAACAGCCCTGACTCGACATTTCAAATCAGTGTAGAAAGCTTCTTGGCAATGTTGCAAGATCTAACTGATCAGTATACCAATGCTACTATTTGGGGCAAACTAATGTCCCTCTATACGCTGGTCTTCTCTGTTTAACTTATTAGTGTATGGAGTAAACCAAGAAAGTATAGAATCTATCGCTATGAATAATGATGTAGGTTATTAATGCATTTGAGATGTCATGTAAGGGCTTATTAACGGACCCTGTGGACTAAAAAGCAGAAAATCTTTAGGTCTATATGTAGCGGTCTATGTACAACACTGGTTAATTATCGTTCCTAGCATGAGGTTGCTTCTTTCGAAAGGAGGAAGGCCGTATTCAAGCTGTAGAAAATGGATACTATGGACTGAAAACAGAAAAATTTTTGTCCTACCAGACTCGTAGCGGTCAGCTCGCATACACACACACACACACACACACACAAATACTGGTGTACGTACCGTTCCCAGCATAGGGTTGCATATTTACAAATTAGGTAGCCCGTATTTAAGCTGTTGAGAGCGACGGAAACTGGATTCATAAATATGAGAATGATATGTGACATTTCTTCTATGGTTACCACACTTTGGATGTTACTGGGGCATTGTAGCGTATACTGGAGTTACAGTCCAGTATCTGTCGGAAGTTTCTTTGAGTTTCTTTGTGAGGAGGATTAATGCAAGATCCAATTTCAATTTCCATTTTTTTGAGCTGTCTGCCTTCTGACTAGTTTGATGCTTCTCACTATAATTTCCTCTCTCCATATCAGAGTATGGCTTCCGCTCTATGACCTCATTTATTTGTTGGGTTTATTCCAATCTCTGTCTTCCCCTACAGTGTTTACCCTCTAGAGTTCTCTCGAATATCATTAAAGTTATCCCCTGATGTATTAACGCATGTCCTATTATCCTGTCTCTTCGTCTTGTCGTTCTTCTCCATGTGGTCTTGTTTTCTCCGATTCTTCTGAGAATTCTTTTTTTATTATCCTACCCTTTTATCCGATTTTCTACGTTCTTCTGTAGCATCACATCTCAAACGCTTCATTTCGATTCTATTCCGGTCCCTCCACAATCCGTGATTCGTTGTCGTGGCATGATGTGCTCGTTCTTCTCCATGTGGTCTTGTTTTCTCCGATTCTTCTGAGAATTCTTTTTTTATTATCCTACCC
Organism: Schistocerca cancellata; assembly: GCF_023864275.1. Lineage (NCBI taxonomy): Eukaryota > Metazoa > Arthropoda > Insecta > Orthoptera > Acrididae > Schistocerca > Schistocerca cancellata. The sequence goes on from NC_064630.1 coordinate 630,373,606, forward strand.
TTTTATCCGATTTTCTACGTTCTTCTGTAGCATAACATCTCAAACGCTTCATTTCGATTCTATTCCGGTCCCTCCACAATCCGTGATTCGTTGTCGTGGCATGATGTGCTCCAAACGTTCATTCTCAGAAATGTCTTCCACAGAGTAAGGCTACGTATAATACTAGCAGACTTCTTTTGGTCAGGAGTACCCTTTGGCTGTACTAGTCTGCATCTCTCCTTGCATCTCGTATCTTGGGTTATTTTGCTTCCAAGCAAGCAGAAATGCTTAACGTCTCCTATTTCGAGATGACTTATTTTGACGTTCAGTTTCTCAACATTGTCACTTCTGCAGATTCTCGTTAGTTTCGGCTTTCTTCGGTTTATTCTCAATCCATAACCTGTGCCCAACAAATTACTCATTCCATTCAACACGTCCTGTAGTTCTTCAGCTTTACGAAGGACAGCAATGTCATAATTGAATCTTGTCGTTGATATGCTTTCAGTGTGAATTCCTTATTATTCCATGATAATAAATCAAAATTATTTTCCAGACAACCTTGGAGGTGAGGCAACAACAGCTATGAGTATTCATCAGGGTATTAATAACCGTTTCAGCTGTTTTTAATCCTTTACTATTCAACCATGATCGTCTTTTAGCGGTGTTTTGTTTTGACAGACAACGAATGTTGGAAAAAACTGTTCCGAGCTATTCCGCTCTAATGTTTGAATCATGTAACCTGAAGATGTGGCTTTAACATCTCGAAACCGGTAGTGGTACAGTAATAGAGGACCAATGTACAGCTAAAGCGGTTATTAAATTTTTTTTTTTTTTTTTTTTTTTTTTGTCATCAGTCTACCGACTGGTTTGATGCGGCCCGCCACGAATTCCTTTCCTGTGTTAACCTCTTCATCTCAGAGTAGCACTTGCAACCTACGCCCTCAATTATTTGCTTGACGTATTCCAATCTCTGTCTTCCTCTACAGTTTTTGCCCTCTACAGCTCCCTCTAGTACCATGGAAGTCATTCCCTCATGTCTTAGCAGATGTACTATCATCCTGTCCCTTCTCCTTACCAGTGTTTTCCGCATGTTCCTTTCCTCTCCGATTCTGCGTAGAACCTCCTCATTCCTTACCTTATCAGTCCACCTAATTTTCAACATTCGTCTATAGCACCACATCTCAAATGCTTCGATTCTCTTCTGTTCCGGTTTTCCCACAGTCCATGTTTCACTACCATACAATGCTGTACTCCAAACGTACATCCTCAGAAATTTCTTCCTCAAATTAAGACCAGTATTTGATATTAGTAGACTTCTCTTGGCCAGAAATGCCTTTTTTGCCATAGCGAGTCTGCTTTTGATGTCCTCCTTGCTCCGTCCGTCATTGGTTATTTTACTGCCTAGGTAGCAGAATTCCTTAACATTATTGACTTCGTGACCATCAATCCTGATTTTAAGTTTCTCGCTGTTCTCATTTCTACTACTTTTCATTACCTTCGTCTTTCTCCGATTTACTCTCAAACCATACTGTGTACTCATTAGACTATTCATTCCGTTCAGCAGATCATTTAATTCTTCTTCACTTTCACTCAGGATAGCAATGTCATCAGCGAATCGTATCATTGATATCCTTTCACCTTGTATTTTAATTCCACTCCTGAACCTTTCCTTTATTTCCATCATTGCTTCCTCGACGTACAGATTGAAGAGTAGGGGCGAAAGGTTACAGCCTTGTCTTACACCCTTCTTAATACGAGCACTTCGTTCCTGATCGTCCACTCTTATTATTCCCTCTTGGTTGTTGTACATATTGTATATGACCCGTCTCTCCCTATAGCTTACCCCTACTTTTTTCAGAATCTCGAACAGCTTGCACCATCTTATATTGCCGAACGCTTTTTCCAGGTCGACAAATCCTATGAAAGTGTCTTGATTTTTCTTTAGCCTTGCTTCCATTATTAGCCGTAACGTCAGAATTGCCTCTCTCGTCCCTTTACTTTTCCTAAAGCCAAACTGATCGTCACCTAGCGCATTCTCAATTTACTTTTCCATTCTTCTGTATATTATTCTTGTAAGCAGCTTCGATGCATGAGCTGTTAAGCTGATTGTGCGATAATTCTCGCACTTGTCAGCTCTTGCCGTCTTCGGAATTGTGTGGATGATGCTTTTCCGAAAGTCAGATGGTATATCGCCAGACTCATATATTCTACACATCAACGTGAATAGACGTTTTGTTGCCACTTCCCCCAATGATTTTAGGAATTCTGATGAAATGTTATCTATCCCTTCTCCCTTATTTGACTCTAAGTCCTCCAAAGCTCTTTTAAATTCCGATTCTAATACTGGATCCCCTATCTCTTGTAAATCGACTCCTGTTTCTTCTTCTATCTCATCAGACAAATCTTCACCCTCATAGAAGCTTTCAATGTATCCTTTCCGCCTATCTGCTCTCTCCTCTGCATTTGACAGTGGAATTCCCGTTGCACTCTTAATGTTACCACCGTTGCTTTTAATGTCACCAAAGGTTGTTTTGACTTTCCTGTATGCTGAGTCTGTCCTTCCGACAATCATATCTTTTTCGATGTCTTCACATTTTTCCTGCAGCCATTTCGTCTTAGCTTCCCTGCACTTCCTATTTATTTCATTCCTCAGCGACTTGTATTTTTGTATTCCTGATTTTCCCGGAACATGTTTGTACTTCCTCCTTTCATCAATCAACTGAAGTATTTCTTCTGTTACCCATGGTTTCTTCGCAGCTACCTTCTTTGTACCTGTGTTTTCCTTCCCAACTTCTGTGATGGCCCTTTTTAGAGATGTCCATTCCTCTTCAACTGTACTGCCTACTGCGCTATTCCTTATTGCTGTATCTATAGCGATAGAGAACTTCAAACGTATCTCATCATTTCTTAGTACTTCCGTATCCAACTTCTTTGCGTACTGATTTTTCCTGACTAATGAATTGAACTTCAGCCTACTCTTCATCACTAATATATTGTGATCTGAGTCTATATCTGCTCCTGGGTACGCCTTACAATCCAGTATCTGATTTCGGAATCTCTGTCTGACCATGATGTAATCTAATTGAAATCTTCCCGTATCTCCCGGCCTTTTCCAAGTATACCTCCTCCTCTTGTGATTCTTGAACAGGGTATTCGCTACTACTAGCTGAAACTTGTTACAGAACTCAATTACTCTTTCTCCTCTTTCATTCCTTGTCCCAAGCCCATATTCTCCTGTAACGTTTCCTTCTACTCCTTCCCCTACAACTGCATTCCAGTCGCCCATGACTATTGTATTTTCGTCCCCCTTTACATACTGCATTACCCTTTCCATATCCTCATACACTTTCTCTATCTGTTCATCTTCAGCTTGCGACGTCGGCATGTATACCTGAACCACAGTAGCACACCCTCTGCCCTACCTTGCTATTCATAACGAATCCTACACCTGTTATACCATTTTCTGCTGCTGTTGATATTACTCGATACTCATCTGACCATAAATCCTTGTCTTCCTTCCACTTCACTTCACTGACCCCTACTATATCTAGAATGAGCCTTTGCATTTCCCTTTTCAGATTTTCTAGTTTCCCTACCGCGTTCAAGCTTCTGACATTCCACGCCCCGACTCGTAGAACGTTATCCTTTCGTTGATTATTCAATCTTTTTGTCATGGTAACTTCCCCCTTGGCAGTCCTCTCCCGGAGATCGGAATAGGGAACTATTCCGGAATCTTTTGCCAATGGAGAGATCATCATGACACTTCTTCAATTACAGGCCACATGTCCTGTGGATACACGTAACGTGTCTTTAATGCAGTGGTTTCCATTGTCTTCTGCATCCTCATGTCGTTGATCATTGCTGATTCTTCCGCCTTTAGGGACAATTTCCCACCCCTAGCACAAGAGAGTGCCCTGAACCTCTATCCGCTCCTCCGCCCTCTTTGACTAGGCCGCCGAATGAGGCTGACTTCTTATGCCGGAAGTCTTCGTCAGCCAATGCTGATTATTTATCGAAATTTAGGCAGTGGCGGGGATCGAACCCGGGACCGAAGACGTTTCGATTATGAATCAAAGACGCTACCCTTTTTTCCCTTTTTTTTTTTTTTTTTTTTTTTTTTGCATTTTGTTCGTTATTGATCGTTGTGTTTGGTCGTTGCGGACTTCGCAAGACATCCTGTTAAAGTTCGGTGGTTGATCCTTCCACTCAGTTTTTTTATTACAGAGGCCAACCGGCTCTCTGACCGAACACGCTGAGCTACCGTGCCGGCTACTAATACCCAAGACAAGTATCTTTTGTGCATTGTATTCGAGTGGTACTGAATTTTTTTGCAGTTTCCTACAGAATGAGTGAGAACAGGTGTTAAAAATTGTATCTTATCTGCTTTCTCGCTGGAGACGACTCGACCTTGTAGTTGTTCATTGTGCAACAAAACACATCCATGGGTTTCTATGGTTTCAGAAACATGATTTGGCTTATTTAACGTAGATCATTATAAGATTCCATTTCCAGATTCCATCTCCAACTTTGTTATTTACTAACTCATTCATGAATGCTATTTCAGTACTTGATGAACAGCACAAACTTACTGTGATCCTGTCCACCAAGTTCCTTCACATTTTGTTTACTACATAATGAATGTCATTACTGAGAAACCTGACAATGTTGACACCACAGCAAAAACTGATAGAATTTAGCCCGTTGATATAATATTCTTTTATGAAATTTACAAGTTGTCATATAACCCAATTTTCAGTTCATAACAACTATCATTAATTAATTAAAGAATTTTCCCTTATTTCAAACTTCAAAAACTTGTGTCTGTATAAAGCGGATAAGGTTGTTTGTATTATTGTGGGTACTTTTCAGTATAACATTTGAATTCCAAAGTAATTATTATTCAAAAAATGGCTCTGAGCACTATGGGACTTAACATCTATGGTCATCAGTCCCCTAGAACTTAGAACTACTTAAACCTAACTAACCTAAGGACAGCACACAAGACCCAGTCATCACGAGGCAGAGAAAATCCCTGACCCCGCCGGGGTAATTATTATTAATATTATATTTAGTACTTCGCTGGTTCACAGCAGAGTGAAGTACACTAATGTATTCATAAAAGACGAAAACAACTATTTTTCAGAATAAAGCTGTACCTACGTTTGATTCAATTTGGAATGGGTTAATTACAGTCAATTATTTCATATATCTTATTTCCTATACAGGGTGTTACAAAAATGTACGGCCAAACTTTCAGGAAACATTCCTCACACACAAATAAAGAAAAAATGTTATGTGGACATGTGTCCGGAAACGCTTAATTTCCATGTTAGAGCTCATTTTAGTTTCGTCAGTATGTACTGTACTGAAGGAAGGTAATGTTGACTTCGGTGCTTGTGTTGACATGCGACTCGTTGCCCCACAGTACTAGCATCAAGCACATCAGTACGTAGCATCAACAGGTTAGTGTTCATCACGAACGTGGTTTTGCAGTCAGTGCAATGTTTACATATGCGGAGTTGGCAGATGCCCATTTGATGTATGGATTAGCACAAGGCAATAGCCGTGGCGCGGTACGTTTGTATCGAGATAGATTTCCAGAACGAAGGTGTCCCGACAGGAAGACGTTCGAAGCAATTGATCGGCGTCGTAGGGAGCACGGAGCATTCCAGCCTATGACTCGCGACTGGGCAAGACCTAGAACCACGAGGACACCTGCAATGGACGAGGCAATTCTTCGTGCAGTTGACGATAACCCTAATGTCAGCGTCAGAGAAGTTGCTGCTGTACAAGGTAACGTTGACCACGTCACTGTATGGAGAGTGCTACGGGAGAACCAGTTGTTTCCGTACCATGTACAGCGTGTGCAGGCACTATCAGCAGCTGATTGGCCTCCTCGGGTACACTTCTGCGAATGGTTCATCCAACAATGTGTCGATCCTCATTTCAGTGCAAATGTTCTCTTTACGGATGAGGCTTCATTCCAACGTGACCAGATTGTAAATTTTCACAATCAACATGTGTGGGCTGACGAGAATCCGCATGCAATTGTGCAATCACGTCATCAAGACAGATTTTCTGTGAAAGTTTGGGCAGGCATTGTTGGTGATGTCTTGATTGGGCCCCATGTTCTTCCACCTACGCTCAATGGAGCACGTTATCATGATTTCATACGGGATACTCTACCTGTGCTGCTAGAACATGTGCCTTTACAAGTACGACACAACATGTGGTTCATGGACGATGGAGCTCCTGCACATTTCAGTCGAAGTGTTCGCACGCTTCTCAACAACAGATTCGGTGACCGATGGATTGGTAGAGGCGGACCAATTCCATGGCCTCCCCGCTCTCCTGACCTCAACCCTCTTGACTTTCATTTATGGGGCATTTGAAAGCTCTTGTATACGCAACCCCGGTACCAAATGTAGAGACTCTTCGTGCTCGTATTGCGGACGGCTGCGATACAATACGCCATTCTCCAGGGCTGCATCAGCGCATCAGGGATTCCATGCGTCGGAGGGTGGATGCATGTATCCTCGCTAACGGAAGACATTTTGAACATGTCCTGTAACAAAATGTTTGAAGTCACGCTGGTACGTTCTGTTGCTGTGTGTTTCCATTCCATGATTAATGTGATCTGAAGAGAAGTAATAAAATGAGCTCTAACATGGAAAATAAGCGTTTCCGGACACATGTCCACATAACATATTTTCTTTCTTTGTGTGTGAGGAATGTTTCCTCAAGTTTGGCCGTACCTTTTTGTAACACCCTGTATACGGGTTACGCTATACGACATACTAGGCGACTGCAAAAGTCGCCATAACATCACTCACTAGTAAACTATTTGATCCGGATTATCGCTTCACCACACCTACGGAGTATTCGGTTGTTTATAGTGACAGAGGTGGTGGTACAACCCGTTGGTGAGTATTCGTACTAAATTCTCCAGCCTCTACCCTGTACCGAGACCGAAGCTACTAGCAGACTGGCGGGAGGAGCGTTGCGAGTGCACGTGTCAGATAATGCGGAAGCTGAGGGCGCGGAAGCCAGTGACGAGTGTCCGCCGTACACTGCAGCGCTGGTCACCATTAGCGGCAGCCGTAATGTCCGGCACGGACGCTGTGTGCCCTGGCTGCAGCGTCCAAACACGCCCCCAATCGCGCACCGGCCATTCCCAGCACGTAGCGCGCAGCAGGTGGCCACACTGACGCCGGGTCGCCGCTCCTGCCTCGCAGTTTGTCTCCACACAGCTCATGTTCACACTCTACTGCATCGCACAAAGCGTGTCCCAAACCAGAAACGTCCACATTGTACGCATACTAGCGGTTCATATAATGGCTATCCTGAGATAAGAAATCAATGAGCGGAAACGTACAGTCCAATTTTAGACATAAACAATTTTTCGCAATGTAGTAATTCGCTGCGACGAATGTCAGCCTCAGCCCACGACGAACAAAATAACACACTGACAGGAGTTGAACTCAGGGTTCTTAATCGTTTGAGCTTTTCTTGAGCAGCCGATCGTTGCTCACCGTAGAATCTGCTCTCAAACGATCCAACGCCACCTCGAATTTCACAGTGTAAGTAATTTCTTCTACAAGTTCTTCGGCACATTCATGGGGAGTGGGCACTGCAGTTTTTCGTATGTTGCTGTCAACAGAGATAAATTACTATCTGTTATGTTCCATAAAAACACGGGAGAACTGCCGGATATCAGTAACTTCCTGCCACGATATTTCGGCGCAGAGTCTTCTGGCCATCTTCAGGTGAATGACACTGTAGTAGTACTGGCGAGTACGCGCTGAGCTCCGCTATTTAAAGCCTTCTGAGGTGACATTGCGCATGCGCTGCTCAGTGTGCGATTTCATAACGGCTCCGTGCGCTGCGCCTCGCGCCCTCCACTGCGAAAGCCTGGCGTATCGGTGTCAGGTCGATTTCCATCTTTATGCAGATAACTACGTCGACTACGAAGTTTCTCTATAACAGGATTCCAAGCAGAGTTCAGCTGATAACCACTATCTCGATTGATGAGAGTCTCGTTGTCAGACAATCTTATTTCCACAGATTCATTGATAATCGAGCTCCAAAAGTTTGATGTATGGGCCAAAATTTTTGTGTCGTTGTAATTCATGGAATGGTCTGTGGAAATACAATGTTCGGCGATTGCGGACTTGGTGGGTTGGAGAAGGCGAGTATGCCGTTGGTGTTCCACAATGCGTTCCTGCACAGTTCGTGTTGTTTGCCCTATATATGATTTGCCGCATTCACACGGAATTTTGTAAACACCTGGTTTACGCAGGCCCAGGTCGTCTTTAACGGATCCCACCAGTGATGAAATTTTGGAAGGAGGGCGAATGATGACTCTCACTTCATATTTTCTCAATATTCTGCCTATCTGTGAAGAAATATTCCCAATAAATGGTAGATAAACAGTCGACCTGAAGGCCTCTTCCTCTTCCTTGTTCCGTCGTTTGTAGGTCTTCATCACTCTGTTCACTTGCCTAGGTGAAAAGCCATTCTTCAAAAATACTTTTTGCAGGTGTTCCAGTTCCGCTTGAAGACTGTCGGCGTCAGAGATAGTATGGGCACGGTGGACCAAGGTTTTGAGAACGCCCATTGTTTGTGCTGGATGGTGGCAACTAGTAGCTTCTAGATACAGGTCTGTATGAGTGGGCTTTCTGTACACCGAGTGACCAAGTGTGCCATCACTCTTCCGTCGCACCAAGAACAAGGAAGAGGAAGAGGCCTTCAGGTCGACTGTTTATCTACCATTTATTGGGAATATTTCTTCACAGATAGGCAGAATATTGAGAAAGTATCAAGTGAGAGTCATCTTTCGCCCTCCTTCCAAAATTTCATCACTGGTGGGATCCGTTAAAGACGACCTGGGCCTGCGTAAACCAGGTGTTTACAAAATTCCGTGTGAATGCGGCAAATCATATATAGGGCAAACAACACGAACTGTGCAGGAACGCATTGTGGAACACCAATGGCATACTCGACTTCTCCAACCCACCAAGTCCGCAATCGCCGAACATTGTATTTCCACAGACCATTCCATGAATTACAACGACACAAAAATTTTGGCCCATACATCAAACTTTTGGAGCTCGATTATCAATGAATCTGTGGAAATAAGATTGTCTGACAACGAGACTCTCATCAACCGAGATAGCGGTTATCAGCTGAACTCTGCTTGGAATCCTGTTATAGAGAAACTTCGTAGTCGACGTACTTATCTGCATAAAGATGGAAATCGACCTGACACCGATACGCCAGGCTTTCGCAGTGGAGGGCGCGAGGCGCAGCGCATGGAGCCGTTATGAACTCGCACACTGAGCAGCGCATGCGCAATGTCACCTCAGAAGGCTTTAAATAGCGGAGCTCAGCGCGTACTCGCCAGTACTACTACAGTGTCATTCACCTGAAGATGGCCAGAAGACTCTGCGCCGAAATATCGTGGCAGGAAGTTATTGATATCCGGCAGTTCTCCCGTGTTTTTATGGAACAATCAGTACGCCGGGAAAGCTTTAAACATCACTATCTGTTATGTTCACGTCCAAAATGAATCTTTGATCTCTATCTTCGTTCAGCTTATTTCACCAGCATCCTGTGGCAAAATACATTAAAACCATGTCTCCAATTTCTTGTAACGAGTAATAACCCATCTTCGGCAATCAAGGAAGGGAGATAAGGGTTTAAATGGTTGAAATGGCTCTGCGCACTATGGGACTCAACATCTGAGGTCATCAGTCCCCTATAACTTAGAACTACTTAAACCTACCTAACCTAAGGATATCACACAGATCCATGCCCAAGGCAGGATTCGAACCTGGGACCGTAGCAGTCGTGCCGTTCCGGACTAATGCGCCTAGAACCACTCAGCCACTACGGCCGGCTAAGGGTTTAATGTCTCACTGAAGAAAAAGTCAAAAGGGACACAGCTTAAGCTTCGATTTGCGAGCGATGGAAAAGGAAACCAAGCATAAGAAAAGAAATAGTCGTTTGGTATTGTTAGCTAGGAGCCACAGAGAAACAGATTGTAATGTTTTTGGCTCTGGGAGCCATACGCAATCCTCACTTCTTATCTGAGAAGAATAACGTTAACTCATGTATAACGTAAGAGATGGAGTGAGATAGTGACATTATTTCATTTATTAATATTTCTTTAGGGTTAATAATCCAGATGCCATTGCTATTTATAGCAGACACTCTCAATGGTTATAAATCATGAAGATTATTCAGATTATTTTATTACCAGTTTTTCTTTATAGCTTCGGCATTGCGGTGTAATGCAACAACCGGCCGGAGTGGCCGAGCGGTTCTAGGCGCTACAGTATGGATCTGAGCCACCGCTACGGTCTCAGGTTCGAATCCTGCCTCTGGCATGGATGGGTGTGAGGTCCGTAAGTTAGTTTGGTTTAAGTAGTTCTAAGTTCTAGGGGACTGATGACCTTAGAAGTTAAGTCGCATGGTGCTCAGAGCCATTGGAACCATTTTTTGTAATGCAACATTCACCGTCCAGAATGAAATTTTCACCCTGCAGTGGATTGTGTTCTGATATGAAACTTCCTGGCTAATTAACACCGTGTGCCAGATCGATACTCGAATTCAGGTCCTTTTCCTGTCGTGGGCAAGTGCTCTTCTACTGTGAAGGTGCGAGGATAGCTCATGATTTATGCTTTGATAAGTCAGTCAGCAGGGCACTTCCCCGAGAAGGGCAAAGGTTCAGATTGTGAAACTTGGCCCGACACGCAGTTTCAGTCTGTCAGGAAGTTTCACATTTACCATCTCCGACGATAATTTTGTTGGAATGATGTCAACTTAGCATTATTTCTGGACCGTAATCGAAGGTGAATTGGTACATGTTATAAATCTCTGTAAACCTGTAAATGGCTCGTGTCAGACTTAATTAGTGCTGTATTTGGTGTCATAAGTAGTAATTTCACCCTTTTAAAGATAGCGAGCGTTGTGTGTGGAAATTGACTGTATCTTTAGGGACTGGTGGATGGCGTTGCATCGCCATCAGTATGTTAACACTGTGTGTGTGTTCTGCACTTCCACCTTGTGTGCGTACGTCTTATTCTGAAGAAACATACAAAATGGTCTACCCGATCAAAAAATTGCGCTGCTTGTGTTCTTTTTGTGTTCCTTCATCAACTGTATAGGTGCTGTTGGTATTGGATAACTGACAGGATCAAGTGGAACGGTTCAGAAAGTGAGGGAACGTCTGGATAATTTATAAATGCTCGATTGTTGTAGGAAAAAAATGGTTCAAATGGCTCTGAGCACTGTGGGACTTACCTTCTGAGGTCATCAGTCTCCTAGAACTTAGAACTACGTAAACCTAACTAACCGAAGGACATCACACACATCCACGCCCGAGGCAGGATTCGAACCTGCGACCGTAGTGGTCGCACAGTTTCAGACTGTAGCGCCTAGAACCGCTCGACCACGCATACATTGACATCTTTGGTGTACCTGCTTTGCTCATGCCTTATTATAGGATCACCGAAGGCCTAACCGTGCAAGTTGCGACCACATGTCAGGCAAATGAGCTAAGGTGTCCACTGTTTATACCTTTGAATCGAAGTTTAGTTCACGTGCTTTCTCCATAAACGGCGTTAGTCTTCCGATGGGATTTGTCTGTTAGATAGCCGCACACATAACAAAATGTATCTGGTGAATGTATGCGACCTCTAGACACCAAATATCATCTCAAATTGAAAAAGAGAAGAAGCAGATGAAAGATTAGTGATGCGACATGCAAAATGACGTATTGCCTCCAGTATAAATATTTTTCCAGACGTCGACAATGTTGTATGGCATTGCGTAAAATTATCAAAAACGTTTGGGGAAAAAATTAATGGACGGTCTTCCATGAAAATTAATTTTGGTCGATATCTTCAAAACCTGACGTGGTAGGGCAGAGCGCTTCTTAGATTTGATCTCGGCATAAAAAACTACAATAGAAAACGTAAACGGCAAGCCAGACATTTATAGCTAGTTCATCACTGATATCAGAGGCGGACGAAAACTTGATAAACATTACGAGAAAACCTATTACCAAGTGAAGGAAATATCTTCAGGAATATGAGACCACGAAGAGGAATTTACGGACTGGAAGACTACGCTCCAGTAAAGTGTCTCATGAGAGATATCTGTGCGCCGCCCAAGTGTATATTTAATCACCCAGAACACTCAAAGGGAAAAGTAATAATATCTGGCAAAGCATCATAATGACCATGGCGAGAAATTAAACATAAATTCTGACAATTTAACGACAGCAGCCTCCAATTTCAAGAGCGTTAAGAGCAAAGAACGATACTTCTCCTTTATCAGTAATTGAGGCTTAAACTATGAGAACATCTTAAACTGTCACTTTAGGCTGATTTAAAATCACCCAACGACGGGGGTGCTAAATCTTTGCTAGTGGTGGGAAATTTTTCATACTTTCAGCTGGCAGTTATTTGTGTATGTGATTAATATTGTTTAAAGTGAACTCCAGATCACGATAGAACTTCTCGTACAGGATTAATAAGTCGGTTCAAAGTCGGGCGAGAGAAAGGGCACATCATCTCCAGTCGGATCTTCCACAGTTTCTCGAATAATAAGTTATCAACTACTACCAGCGTCAGCATGTGTATAGCTCCCACAAATTATAGCAAGGGAATAACGATCCATACTGATTACAAATATGTAAACATGTCCTGTCTGCCTGTATGTTTGTGTGAACACGTCTTTCCAAATGGTTCAAATCTACATCTACATCCACATCCATACTCCGCAAGCCACCTGACGGGGTGTGGCGGAGGGTACCTTGAGTACCTCTATCCGTTCTCCCTTCTATTCCAGTCTCGTATTGTTCGTGGAAAGAAGGATTGTCGGTATGCTTCTGTATGGGCTCTAATCTCTCTGATTTTATCCTCATGGTCTCTTCGCGAGATATACGTAGGAGGGAGCAATATACTGCTTGACTCTTCGGTGAAGTTATGTTCTCGAAACTTTGACAAAAGCCCGTACCGAGCTACTGAGCGTCTCTCCTCCAGAGTCTTCCACTGGAGTTTATCTATCATCTCCGTAACGCTTTCGCGATTACTAAATGATCCTGTAACGAAGCGCGCTGCTCTCCGTTGGATCTTCTCTATATCTTATATCAAACCTATCTGGTACGGATCCCACACTGCTGAGCAGTATTCAAGCAGTGGGCGAACAAGTGTACTGTAACCTACTTCCTTTGTTTTCGGATTGCATTTCCTTAGGATTCTTCCAATGAATCTCAGTCTGGCATCTGCTTTACCGACGATCAACATTATATGATCATTCCATTTTAAATCACTCCTAATGCGTACTCCCAGATAATTTATGGTATTAACTGCATCCAGTTGCTGACCTGCTATTTTGTAGCTAAATGATAAAGGATCTATCTTTCTGTGTATTCGCAGCACATTACACTTGTCTACATTGAGATTCAATTGCCATTCCCTGCACCATGCGTCAATTCGCTGCAGATCCTCCTGCATTTCAGTACAATTTTCCATTGTTACAACCTCTCGATACACCACAGCATCATCTGCAAAAAGCCTCAGTGAACTTCCGATGTCATCCACGAGGTCATTTATGTATATTGTGAATAGCAACGGTCCTATGACACTCCCCTGCGGCACACCTGAAATCACTCTTACTTCGGAAGACTTCTCTCCATTGAGAATGACATGCTGCGTCCTGTTATCTAGGAACTCCTCAATCCAATCACACAATTGGTCTGATAGTCCATATGCTCTTACTTTGTTCATTACACGATTGTGGGGAACTGTATCGAACGCCTTGCGGAAGTCAAGAAACACGGCATCTACCTGGGAACCCGTGTCTATGGCCCTCTGAGTCTCGTGGACGAATAGCGCGAGCTAGGTTTCACATGACCGTCTTTTTCGAAACCCATGCTGATTCCTACAGAGTAGATTTCTAGTCTCCAGAAAAGTCATTATACTCGAACACAATACGTGTTCCAAAATTCTACAACTGATCGACGTTAGAGATATAGGTCTATAGTACTGCACATCTGTTCGACGTCCCTTCTTGAAAACGGGGATGACCTGTGTCCTTTTCCAATCCTTTGGAACGCTACGCTCTTCTAGAGACCTACGGTTCACCGCTGCAAGAAGGGGGGCAAGTTCATTCGCGTACTCTGTGTAAAATTGAACTGGTATCCCATCAGGTCCAGAGGCCTTTCCTCTTTTGAGCGATTTTAATTGTTTCTCTATCCCTCTGTGGTCTATTTCGATATCTACCATTTTGTCATCTGTGCGACAATCTAGAGAAGGAACTACAGTGCAATCTTCCTCTGTGAAACAACTTTGGAAAAAGACATTTAGTATTTCGGCCTTTAGTGTGTCATCCTCTGTTTCAGTACCATTTTGGTCACAGAGTGTCTGGACATTTTGTTTTGATCCACCTACCGCTTTGACATAAGACCAAAATTTCTTAGGATTTTTTGCCAAGTCAGTACATAGAACTTTACTTTCGAATTCATTGAACGCCTCTCGCATAGCCCTCCTCACACTACATTTCGCTTCGCGTAATTTTTGTTTGTCTGCAAGGCTTTGGCTATGTTTATGTTTGCTGTGAAGTTCCCTTTGCTTCCGCAGCAGTTTTCTAACTCGGTTGTTGTACCACGGTGGCTCTTTTCCATCTCTTACGATCTTGCTTGGCACATACTCATCTAACGCATAATGTACGACGGTTTTGAACTTTGTCCACTGATCCTCAACACTATCTGTACTTGAGACAAAACTTTTGTGTTGAGCCCACAGGTACTCTGAAATCTGCTTTTGTCACTTTTTCTAATCAGAAAAATCTTCCTACGCTTTTTAATATTCCTATTTACGGCTGAAATCATCGATGCCGTAACCGCTTTATGATCGCTGATTCCCTGTTCTGCGTTAACTTTTTCAAATAGGTCGGGTCTGTTTGTCACCAGAAGGTCTAATATGTTATCGCCACGAGTCGGTTCTCTGTTTAACTGCTCAAGGTAGTTTTCAGATAAAGCACTTAAAAAAAATTTCACTGGATTCTTTGTCCCTGCCACCCGTTATGAACGTTTGAGTCTCCCAGTCTATATCCGGCAAATTAAAATCTCCACCCAGAACTATAACATGGTGGGGAAATCTACTCGAAATATTTTCCAAATTATCCTTCAGGTGCTCAGCCACAACAGCTTCTGAGCCAGGGGGCCTATAGAGACATCCAATTACCATCTCTGAGCCTGCTTTAACCGTGACCTTCACCCAAATCATTTCACAAATGGCTCTGAGCACTATGCGAATTAATTTCTGAGGTCATCAGCCGCCTAGAAGTTAGAACTAATTAAACCTAACTAACCTAAGGACATCACAAACATCCACGCCCGAGGCAGGATTCGAACCTGCGACTGTAGCGGTCCCTCGGTTGCAGACTGTAGCGCCTAGAACCGCACAACCACACTGGCCGGCACGTCATTCCAAATATACTGCAATAGTTTTCATGAGATTTTCGCGTGTAATTTGAACATAGCTTGGGGCACTGCAGGGGATATAGTTATTCAAAACAGGATAACGAAAAAAATGGTATTGCGATTTATTTACTGAAAGCGTTTTGTCTGTTTGCCTGTTTAAACACACTAATCTCCAAAACTACTAGACGAATTATCATGGGGTTCTTTCGAGATAACATGAGCACACGTTGGGACACCGTATATACCTTACTATATTATATTATGCAGAGAAAAGGTATTACGTTTTAAAGTTTACCTAAAACCGTCTGTTTCTCTTCCTAAGCAAAACTACTAGACGAATATTCATTGCATTTCCACGGGAAACTTGAGCATAGCTTGGAGGATCGTATACGCTTTACTTCATCAAAATCGTACCACGGAGATAAAGATATTACAAATAAAAATTTTATGCATACTAATATTATCAATGCGAGAATAACTGATTGTTACGTTTTTAAGACAAATCTGCGGAACCGATTTCGATGAATTTTGCTGCCAAGACAGCTTTAACCATGAGAAAGAAGATACGCTGCTTTAGGAAGCCTGATTTGATAAATATTGTAAGATGGCAAGAACTATGCCCCTTACATGGAGTCATTAAAGATCACCTAACTCATGTTGAGCGAACACTAGGGCTGAACAAAAATGACTGACAAGGCACAATGCATCTTGTAGAGGGTATAGTATGGACATATTGAAATAATTAATGTCGAGTGATGGTTTTAAAGTAATTCACACAAAATGAAAACTTTGTGAAAATGCGTCGATTTACTGGAGGCTAGTTTATCCTAGGGAAGTACTCAGAATTCACTGTGGCCGCTGGGGGAGTGGCTAAGGGAAGTGACAATAGGCAGCTTACGGTGGCTCAAGCTCTGAGAAAGCAGTAACAGGACGCGGCCTCCAGCCGCCTTAAGATGAGTGACAGTGAGTGGGTGGGTGACCCCGACCCCATGGTGGTGTACCGGGAAGCATACGGAGAACTTTTACACCTGTTGATAAATGTCCGTCATCCCATTTTCTGTGAAACATGCGAGAAAGCCACGCAAAGCTATGGTGGAGCGGTCAACAGAGGTCAAAATATGCGTGTTCGTGACTATAGCAACTTCACACTGAATTCACGGTCCACAAAGCCTGAAGTAAATCAGGTGAAGAGCGACAGAATGAAATACGCCAACCTCTGATGGGAATTTAGGACCAAGGAATTTGAAGTACTCTCCTGGGAGTCAGAATTCCGGAAAAATTGGTGTTTGTGCAGACGCTAAGCTTGATGGGTGGCCTGGGAGGAGATAAATAGCAGAAGTTGAGAGTAAGGGAAATTTTGTGTGAATTTGTTCACTTCCCAGAGCAGGCATTGGTCAGTGCTGGGAAGCGACGCATAATTAACGTGATTGGCGTAAGTGATTTTGCTGAGGGAGGGGGGGGGGGGGGCGACCGAGTCGAAGAGCGATCTGGGAGAAGTCTCCATAGTGGTCACCCATTCCCAGCTTGCCTAGAGTGTGGACGTGGCGTTCTTGACTCAGCTTGCCTGAGAAAGAGTGAGCACCTCTGCAGTTCAGGACTTAGGAAATGGAACGATTGAACTGGACATAGGAAGTTTTGTTTCAGCTATGTACTGAACAAGATAGCTAGGAGTGAATAGATGAGTGCAGCCTTGTAGCACCACTAGGTCGGCCGACGTCCATACAACGCCGCCGCTCCGCCACACTGTATCCGGTGATATTGCACACGCTCCGGCCTCTGATTTATTTGTTGGATCATGTCGGCAATGTTTCCACGAGGGTTTCATGGACCATGTATTGTAGAATTCTTCTTGCACTTCGCATTATGCCTGGGTCAGTCGATAGGAATTACTTTTGAGTTATCGCACTTTACTCCACGCAAACGCCATTTATTACCACTGCCTGGTAGGAGAGTCATGTAATGTGATGATTGAAGGTCGTGAGTTGAAATAAATATGTGCTAATCGACTGCATCTGTTTTCAATCAAGTAGTTGAAATCCCAAGTCATTTTCTTAATTAATTTTATGTTCAACATTTGCATCTGGTATTCAATAGCTGAATGTAACATCAATGTGCACCCCTTTTTAATTAAAAGTGATCAATTCTGAATCGATTAATGTCAACACTGCCACCGCAGTTCAATCAGGAGTCACAGGGCCTTAATACTTTCCTTGCGTTATCCGATATTGCGGCAGTTTTGCACTCTCTGTTGATCTGTTAGTCAATTAGCTGGGGTGAACACACGCCAAAACCAGATAAGTGACGGGTGTGGTGTTACAATATTACATGAATTAGGGAAAACATTTATTCTTGGAGAAAACTAATTACGCTTTGTCTTTTGATCATCATATTTGTCACAACGCTTTTATCGGTTGATATGTGTAACGTGATATGATTCAAAGTGATGAATACATTGCATGTACAATCTAGAATGTATAGCTACTCCAGTAGCACGATGTGCAAATGTGTACTCGGCTACATGTACCTCTGTATGCACTGCTCGGAAGCGAAGCAGTGCACACTGATGCATCCTGCTTTGGGACAGCTTCGGCAGTGGGAGAAAGTATCACGCCTGACCAGGCAGACACATGAGCGCAGCTGATGTCACTGCACGTACAGTAGCTTACTCAGCATCACTCATCGTAACAAACTACTAATATGCGAGTGCAGCTGTATGTAACAACTAGGAATTAATAATGTTTCATATCAAGAAGTTAAAAGCAGTAAATTTTTCTTTGTTGTTAATAGGTCACATTTAAAAAGTTCATAGTGCTATTCCAATTCAGAAATTTTCGCATTACATTTAGTAGCTTACAGATAAAGGTTGCCGTTTTTAAGAACGTAGCAGGCGACCAAGACTCCGACTACAATAATCGGATTTAAGACAGTGTTCGTAAGACTACCCTAACCAGTTTCTGAGCAAACACTGCGATAGAAAAGCTTACAGTAGACACTTGGTTCCAGTACCTTGCAATAGGACAATTCTCACAGTGCCAGCCGGAGTGACCGAGCAGTTATAGGCGCTACAGTCTCGAACCGCGCGACCGCTACGGTCGCAGGTTCGAATCCTGCCTCGGGCATGGATGTGTATGGATTCCTTAGGTTAGTTAGGTTTAAGTAGTTCTAAGTTCTAGGGGACTGATGACCTTGAAGTTATGTCTCATGGTGCTCAGACCCATTTCAGTCAATTCTCACAAAAGCACATAGAGATTCAAGTCAGTAACGCGGCAGACAGTACGGAAAATGGACGGCACCTGACTGGAAGTATTGTCCGGCGAGTTGGAACTTCGCCTCTTTGCAAGTGATGCAGGGTGTTACGATGTGTATAGACGGGCGAATGCGGCGTTTATCCTGCACTGAATGGTGGGTGTACTTTTCGCTTGAGATGGTTCTACGATGTTTAGGAGTACACGCAAGTTAAGTTACCGTGAAGTTGAATCAGCATGTTTATTTCAGCATTTTCGGTGGCCAAGTTTCACCCTTGTATACATCGACACACTCGTTTACAAATTCTACTCAATACCTCCTCATTAGTTATGTGATCTACCCATCTAATCTTCAACATTCTTCTGTAGCGCCACATTTCGAAAGCTTCTATTCTCTTCTTGTCTAAACTATTTATCGTCCACGTTTCACTTCCATACATGGCTACACTCCATACAAATACTTTAAGAAACGACTTCCTGACATTTAAATCTATACTCGATGTCAACAAATTTTTCTTCTTCAGAAACGATTTTCCTTGCCGTTGCCAGTCTACATTTTATATCCTCTCTACTTCGACAAACATCAGTTATTTTTCTCCCCAAATAGCAAAACTCCTTTACTAATTTAAGTGTCTCATTTCCTAATCTAATTCCCTCAGCATCAACCGACTTAATTCGACTACATTCCATTATCCTCGTTTTGCTTTTGTTGATGTTCATCTTATACCTTCCTTTCAAGACACTGTCTATTCCGTTCAACTGCTCTTCCAAGTCCCTTGCTGTCTCTAACGGAATTATAATGTCATCAGCGAACCTCAAAGTTTTTATTTCTTCTCCATGAATTTTAATACCTATTCCAAACTTTTCTTTTGTTTTCTTTATTGCTTGCTCAATATACATATTGAATAACATCGGGGATAGGCTACAACCCTGTCTCACTCCCTTCCCAACTACTGCTTGCCTTTCATACCACTCGACTCTTATAACTGCCATCTGCTTTCTGTACAAAATGTAAATAGCCTTTCGCTCCCTGTATTTTACCCCTGTCACCTTCAGAATTTGAAAGAGACTATTCCAATCAACATTGTCAAAAGCTTTCCCTAAGTCTACAAATGCTAGATACCTAGGTTTGCCTTTGCTTAATCTTTCTTGTAAGATAAGTCGTAGGGTCAGTATTGCCTCTCGTGCTCCAATATTTCTACGGAATCCAAACTGATCTTCCCCGAGGTCGGCTTCTACCAGTTTTTCCATTCGTCTGTAAAGAATTCCCGTTAGTATTTTCCAGCAGTGACTTATTAAACTCATAGTTCGGTAAGTTTCACATCTGTCAACACCTACTTTCTTTGGGATTGGAATTATTACATTCTTCTTGAAGTCTGAGGGTATTTCGCCTGTCTCATACATCTTGCTCACCAGACGGTAGAGTTTTGTCAGGACTGGCTCTTCCAAGGCCGTCAGTAGTTCTAATGGAATGTTGCCTACTCCGGGGGCCTTGTTTCGACTCAGGTCTTTCACTGCTCTGTCAAACACTTCACGCTAGATATTGCGTACCACAATAAACTCGTGAACTCTTTTTCTCGCCAAACGATGGACGTCTTGGATGCTACATGCGATGTTATATAGTATTTGCGTATAGTATCTTCGGTGTATGTTTATGCGGGTTGTACCCGGCATCTTTCACCAGTGAGTACTAATGGAGGCTGGTCTACATTCTAACGAGTACGTTTCCCATGTCACTGATCCGAAACACGGGGACGCAACCACACACAGGCTGTCTCAGCTGCTGCCGCTAACTGTTGGGCGTTCTCCGGTTGTCGGTTACGGCAGAAAATAATAAAAAAGTAATAAAGATTTTCATAATATGAATATACAGTATGGTCGGACCACTACTTGATTGAATTTGTTGGTGATTTGGGGGAACACGTTGTAAGACATATAGTACACGAAGATGCCACCTCTCGTGGTAACAATTGCTCAAAACCTGCTAGTACCTAGCTGAACTCACCTTGGATGACAGAGACTAGTACTCATTACCTGCTGCTTAGAATCCATACCAGAGTTCGATGGTTGTAGTACCCGTCGTGTGGTGGCATGACAGTCGATGTCGATAACCCTTTACCAGATGTTTCTGGTAGGCGATCTTGAGATTGAGCTCGTGAAGATAGTGTTTGAACGTCTCTGTAGTATCCAAGTATGTCAGGAAAACATTGGGAACAAGCGGTCTCGCCTTATTTTGCTAAAGTTTAATGTAGCGGACATTACCAAGTTATGGTGCTGCCACTGCTCTTAACACGTCAGAAATGTGATGGTTGCTGTCCAAATTACTCGCTAGTCGTACCATAGAAGATCGTACTGAGAACCTAATAGCACTCCGTGTAATTGCACAAGGTGCTGGAATGTATGATAACGACGAACGCAACGTTCGTTCCCCTAGCAGTTCCCATAAGCAGGTATACCTATTATAATGTTGTACGCAGGAATGAAACTCTTTCATAAAGGTGGTGTGCTACTATTCCTGTATCCAGTATATCGTTTGGTGAACCAATATCTGCGCACCTGTCTCTACTGTCACCTGAAGGGAACTCAGGTTGATGGTCATGGTGCTCACAATCCGTTGTGTTCTAGACGACGTTTCACTGACTTTGTGGGGTTATGGCTGCAAACAAGCGAAATTCATGACTCAAGGTATATGACGGGGTTGCATGATCTTTGACGGCCAATCGAACAATATGTATGCTCTTTCGGGAGGTAGACGCGTAGGATCATTGAGGTCCTGCTTGGCGCGTAGTACGGCGCACCTGAGGCCACCGAATCCATGTTCACATGCCGTTCGGAAGATTTCGCCCTGCACAGGAGGGGATATCGTGAAGTAAAAAACTGCAGTTTTTATAGGGGACTATCCTGTCGCTCTCGAACTCCGACAGATGGTGACAGACGATTCTGCTCCTATACGAGACGTAACACTACCATGTCACAAATAAGCAACATTGGAATGGGATTTCTGAATGGAAAACCCCCTGTGTACCTTTTTCTCATTTAAAGAATGTAGATGGCGTTGCTTCTACCTTCTTCGTGCGGTTTGCGCTGAACTGGAGGGTGCTACAAATGGTATCCTCCCGGACTGTAAGCTGACTAACAGCGCCGTTTCGACAGTTTGACATATTTTCTGCTCGTCATTTCTCTGTGAGGCGTCGGGTTCATGTGGGGAAGTGATCGTTATATATATCGGTCCGCATCTCCCCTGTGTCCATTGAAAGTTTCTTGATCAATCATCTACATCTACATCTATACTCCGCGAGCCACCTTACGGTGTGTGGCGGAGTGTACTTATTGTACCACTATCTGATCCCCCCTTCCCTGTTCCATTCACGAATTGTGCGTGGGAAGAACGACTGCTTGTAAGTCTCCGTATTTGCTCTAATTTCTCGGATCTTTTCGTTGTGATCATTACGCGAGATATATGTGGGCGGTAGTAATATGTGCTCTCTCGTAATTTCGATAATAAACCTCTCCGTATTGCGTAACGCCTTTCTTGAAGTGTCCGCCACTGGAGCTTGTTCAGCATCTCCGTAACGCTCTCGCGCTGACTAAATGTCCCCATGACGAATCGCGCTGCTTTTCGCTGGATCATGTCTATTTCTTCTATTAATCCAACCTGGTAAGGGTCCCATACTGATGAGCAATACTCAAGAATCGGACGAACAAGCGTTTTGTAAGCTACTTCTTTCGTCGATGAGTCACATTTTCTTAGAATTCTTCCTATGAATCTCAACCTGGCGCCTGCTTTTCCCACTATGTGTTTTATGTGATCATTCCACTTCAGATCGCTCCGGATAGTAACTCCTAAGTATTTTACGGTCGTTACCGCTTCCAATGATTTACCACCTATGGCATAATCGTACTGGAATGGATTTCTGCCCCTATGTATGCGCATTATATTACATTTATCTACGTTTAGGGAAAGCTGCCAGCTGTCGCACCATGCATTAATCCTCTGCAGGTCTTCCTGGAGTACGTACGAGTCTTCTGATGTTGCTACTTTCTTGTAGACAACCGTGTCATCTGCAAATAGCCTCACGGAGCTACCGATGTTGTCAACTAAGTCATTTATGTATATTGTAAACAATAAAGGTCCTATCACGCTTCCTTGCGGTACTCCCGAAATTACCTCTACATCTGCAGATTTTGAACCGTTAAGAATGACATGTTGTGTTCTTTCTTCTAGGAAATCCTGAATCCAATCACAAACCTGGTCCGATATTCCGTAAGCTCGTATTTTTTTCACTAAACGTAAGTGCGGAACCGTATCAAATGCCTTCCTGAAGTCCAGGAATACGGCATCAATCTGCTCGCCAGTGTCTACGGCACTGTGAATTTCTTGGGCAAATAGGGCGAGCTGAGTTTCACATGATCTCTGTTTGCGGAATCCATGTTGGTTATGATGAAGGAGATTTGTATTATCTAAGAACGTCATAATACGAGAACACAGAACATGTTCCATTATTCTACAACAGATTGACGTAAGCGAAATAGGCCTATAATTATTCGCATCTGATTTATGACCCTTCTTGAAAATGGGAACGACCTGCGCTTTCTTCCAGTCGCTAGGTACTTTACGTTCTTCCAGCGATCTACGATAAATTGCTGATAGAAAGGGGGCAAGTTCTTTAGCATAATCTCTGTAGAATCTTAAGGGTATCTCGTCTGGTCCGGATGCTTTTCCGCTACTAAGTGATAGCAGTTGTTTTTCAATTCCGATATCGTTTATTTCAATATTTTCCATTTTGGCGTCCGTGCGACGGCTGAAGTCAGGGACCGTGTTACGATTTTCCGCAGTGAAACAGTTTCGGAACACTGAATTCAGTATTTCTGCCTTTCTTCGGTCGTCCTCTGTTTCGGTGCCATCGTGGTCAACGAGTGACTGAATAGGGGATTTAGATCCGCTTACCGATTTTACATATGACCAAAACTTTTTAGGGTTCTTGTTTAGATTGTTTGCCAATGTTTTATGTTCGAATTCGTTGAATGCTTCTCTCATTGCTCTCTTTACGCTCTTTTTCGCTTCGTTCAGCTTTTCCTTATCAGCTATGATTCGACTACTCTTAAACCTATGATGAAGCTTTCTTTGTTTCCGTAGTACCTTTCGTACATGATTGTTATACCACGGTGGATCTTTCCCCTCGCTTTGGACCTTAGTCGGTACGAACTTATCTAAGGCGTACTGGACGATGTTTCTGAATTTTTTCCATTTTTGTTCCACATCCTCTTCCTCAGAAATGAACGTTTGATGGTGGTCACTCAGATATTCTGCGATTTGTGCCCTATCACTCTTGTTAAGCAAATATATTTTCCTTCCTTTCTTGGCATTTCTTATTACACTTGTAGTCATTGATGCAACCACTGACTTATGATCACTGATACCCTCTTCTACATTCACGGAGTCGAAAAGTTCCGGTCTATTTGTTGCTATGAGGTCTAAAACGTTAGCTTCACGAGTTGGTTCTCTAACTATCTGCTCGAAGTAATTCTCGGACAAGGCAGTCAGGATAATGTCACAAGAGTCTCTGTCCCTGGCTCCAGTTCTGATTGTGTGACTATCCCATTCTATACCTGGTAGATTGAAGTCTCCCCCTATTACAATAGTATGATCACGAAACTTCTTCACGACGTTCTGCAGGTTCTCTCTGAGGCGCTCAACTACTACGGTTGCTGATGCAGGTGGTCTATAGAAGCATCCGACTATCATATCTGACCCACCTTTGATACTTAGCTTAACCCAGATTATTTCACATTCGCATTCGCTAATAACTTCACTGGATATTATTGAATTCTTTACTGCTATAAATACTCCTCCACCATTGGCGTTTATCCTATCCTTGCGGTATATATTCCATTCTGTGTCTAGGATTTCGTTACTGTTCACTTCCGGTTTTAACCAACTTTCCGTTCCTAATACTATATGCGCACTATTTCCTTCAATAAGAGATACTAATTCAGGAACCTTGCCCTGGATACTCCTGCAGTTTACCAATATTACGTTAACTTTTCCTGTTTTTGGTCTCTGAGGACGGACGTTCTTTATCAACGATGATAATGTCCTCTCTGGTAAGCCGTCAGGTATTTTATCGTTTCGCCCAAGGGGGGGTCCCTCTAACCTAAAAAACCCCCGTGTGCACGCCACACGTACTCTGCTACCCTAGTAGCTGCTTCCGGTGTGTAGTGCACGCCTGACCTGTCTAGGGGGGCCCTACAGTTCTCCACCCAATAACGGAGGTCGATGAATTTGCAACCATTATAGTCGCAGAGTCGTCTGAGCCTCTGGTTTAGACCCTCCACACGGCTCCAAACCAGAGGACCGCGATCGACTCTGGGCACTATGCTGCAGATATTAAGCTCAGCTTGCACTCCGCGTGCGATGCTGGTTGTCTTCACCAAATCAGCCAGCCGCCGGAAGGAACCAAGGATGGCCTCAGAACCCAAGCGGCAGGCGTCATTCGTTCCGACATGTGCTACTATCTGCAGCCGGTCACACCCAGTGCGTTCAATAGCTGCCGGAAGGGCCTCCTCCACATTACGGACGAGACCCCCCGGCAAGCACACCGAGTGCACACTGGCATTCTTCCCCGACCTACCCGCTATTTTCCTGAGGGGCTCCATAACCCGCCTAACGTTGGAGCTCCCTATAACTAATAGGCCCGCCCTCTGTGACTGTCGGGACCTTGCCGGAGAATCGGCCACTGGCCCAACAGGCGAGGCATCCTGTCGTGGCTCGGAAACGATGTCATCACCACTAGGAAGCACCCCGTACCTGTTGGAAAGGGGTAAGGCAGCTGCCACGCGGCCAGATCCCACCTTCGCCTTTCGGCCAGGCACGCGCGAGCCCACCACTGTCCGCCATTCACCCTGGAGTGATGGCTGCCCGGTAAGATGCTCACTGCCGGAAGACGCAGCGACATCAGGGGTTCCATGTGATTCCAAGGCCACTGAAGTAGGCATAGGTCTCACCACAGTTGCCCCAACGCCACTACGAGCCGACGCCTGCGCCTCGAGCTCGATGAGCCTAACAGACAAAGCCTCCACCTGCCCCCGAAGAGTGGCCAATTCTCCTTGCGTCCGCTCACAACAACCACAGTCCCTACACATGACTATGTTTACCCTACCCTATACGGTGACAAATTCCCAAGATAATCTTCTGATGAGCTACTCTGATAATCAAGAAACACTCACTGAAATACGAGACGCGAAAACTACACTAGGTTTTCCCAGAAAAACTATTTAAAAGCTAAGCGCAGCAAATAAGTACAAAAACGCTTTATACAAACAGTACTCGCTGCTGCTGGTGCTCTCGCTCTGGCTGTCACAAGACAACTGCTGATTCAAGTGACTAGTGGCTAACGGCCGCGAAACAAACAAAGGCGGTTTTAGGGCGCTTTCTGTTCTAAACGATCAAGAAAACACTAAGAAATCTAACACGAAAACTACGTAAAGTTTTATCAAGAACTGTTAGTTACTATGCAGAGCAGATAAACACAAATAGAATCCCTTCCTTAGTGGAAGGTCGTAAACAAATTGCAAAATAAACGCTTTATACAAACAGTACTCGCTGCTGCTGGTGCTCTCGCTCTGGCTGTCACAAGACAATCATATGTGTGTGTGTGTGTGTGTGTGTGTGTGTGTGTGTGTGTGCGTTTTCTACCATTTGCACAATCCGATTTGGTAAGATGGAACCCCGGTCTTAAAGATCCAATATTCCACAAACTATTTCAACAATTGTAGCTGAAACATACCTACAATTTGCGGTCTCTCCTGAGGGCTTCCAGACACGACGCACCTTTAGTTTACGAAATGTCACATATGCTAAAACACTGACACGTCTCTCACCATCAGTGTCCAAAATCATCACATTCGTATTGGGATATGTTATTCCCTACATATGCTTTCACATTCTCAGTAACAAACTAAATTTGCCGCAATGCGTATTTACTGACTTCATACATCTGGTATTCCTCCTTATGCTCATGTGCTGGGTAAAAGCTCTTTTCTTTTTGACATTTTTATTTCGCTGTCTTTGAGAACGTAACTACAAAATATACCTTAAATCTTATTTTAACGTTGCGTGTAAATTGAGAAAATGTTCTTGCGTGCTTTTATTGTAACATTATGCGTTTTTGGTTCTTTGCGTAGAAATACCTTTGCGACTGAAGGAAAGATGCATTGTGTGGCTAATGCCGAACTGTATATACGAATAATTCTGATATATTCATAAATGTTTATTCATCACCAACCAGTTCTTAGCTCCGTCACCGTCGCATGATAGAAATGCGATTTATCAAAAGCCGCACCATTATGTTAAATAGTTTTCTAGCTACTTATATCCAGTAGCTTCTAACTGTCTTTATCCGCAAATGTTAGCAGTTCATTAGCTCCCAGTATTTTGAAGGCAAAGCATTGAGATCAACAGACGGGCGGCCAGCAGACAGGAAATCCTACAAATTGTTGACAGATTATGCAAAATTCGTTAGCAGATTTCATTCTCGGAGACGTGGAAAAATATTTACGCAATCTTTGTCTTTAGCACACAATAAAATAACCACTGCCAAGATTATCTTTGCTTTATCAGTTTATTCCTTTGTTTATTTGGTCTTCTGGGCGGGAAAAACTGTGGGAATCTTTGCTGGTGGTGCCTGAAAACATTGTCGCATATTCTCCTTCATTTTAACCGTTGTGTTTACAATGGTTCAGTTCAGTTAATACGAATTCTAAAACGTGGCTGCTTGTTTACGTAAACGAAAGGTATACAGAAAATCTCGGGCTCCGTTAAAATTAAATCTGTAATTAAGTCATATAAAGGAAAATAGAATGATCTCATTTATGCAACGTCTGATATGGTGCGACAATGTGTTTTGTCTTGTATAACACAGAGATAAGGGATATGATTAATTTACGATACGGGATTAACGACGTGATTACAGCCTGAAGCGTATAGAAAGATCATTTGAGGATAGAACGATAGTGCAATATGTGTGCCACTCTACCAGCACACGTTCACTTATTTCGTAGTACTGAGCCAACCCTGTTTAGTCAAGCGACCATACTGATTACACGTATGAAGTTCTTGTCATAATAATTAACTTGGGACATGCAAGTAAACAGCAATCGTTCTTCACAAATGACTGAAATACCTACACCACACGACTGCTGTCTATAATTTACTAATTTATTAATTCTTCACAACAATAATTGTGTAATTGAAGGTGGAGGGGGGAGAAAGGAGAGGAAAGGGAAGAAACTAATGACATCGGCAGCGTCAGGACTTTGTGCGAAATCAGCGGCAATGAGTGACAATGTGTGCTGGACTGGGATTCGAACCTGGGATGTGATCAGTAGGGAGTTGCATTAAGCACTGGTCATCCGGACCCAGTGTTTATCCCAAATGCGACGAGTATATCGGCCTTCTCCCCGGTCGACTCCCACTCCCACCCAGCGCTATCTATCAGGAGATCCCCTCCATATCCTCCATGCTTGCTAAATTTTAGATTCCCGCTGGAGGTCGGACGAAATGTTCATCTGCACTTAATTTGCGGGTTCATTGTCCACCGAGTTGAATAGATTACATGATAACGTGAAGTCTGCTCTTTCGGACATGTTCGAAAGAACGGACACCACGCATTCTGTAATATTCTTTGTATTTACCAGCAACTATATACGTAAACTTAACTAAGAATAGAAATGTCATGAGCAAATATTATTGATACGCTTTCACCTTGAATGTATTACTATTGCGTGAGAGCAAAATTAAAATTCTTTTGTCTATTACATCTAAGTGCTAACAAATTCTTATGTACTTTGCTACAGATTTTATGAGAATGAGTCTTAAAAAATAGTAACTTATCTGCATTCATGCTTGACATGACTGGACCTTTTTGTAGCTTTTCATTATGCAACGAGTTCATATCCGTGGGTGTTCTTCGGTTTCAGATGAATGATTTGGCGAGCTTAACGTTGTTCATTGGAAGATTCCTTTTCTGCTATCTTGTTCTTTAATCACTTATTTCAGAACGGTATTTCAATAACTGATTGAATAATACCAACTGACTGAGATTCCATCCGCAAACTTCTTTCACTTGCCATTTATTAGGAACCAAATGTCACTGCTAAGAAACTTGACAATGATATCACCAGAGCAAAAACAAAAAAAAAACAAAAAAAAAAATTTCCTTTGTTTCAAACTTCACAAGTAGTTTGCGTTTCCGGAACTATGACTGGATTGTCTATGTTGCTGTGATCACATTACCGACTAACGTTCGGATCCGAAGAAACTTGCTGCTTCAAAACAGACTATAATTATTCCATTGTATTTCTAAACGAAACAAATATTTTTCTTACGTAAATTAGGCACAGCCTTACTCTGATAAATGGTTAATCCGTTCTTTTTAAAAAGGTGTGAATACTTCTGCGTTTCCTATGGATGGAGAGTTGTTATCCTAAGTAGAAACTGGCATGAAATTCAATATGGTGTATTGTCATGCTGGGTGATCTGGAATTCTGGGACAGGCGCTGTGACAATCAGCTCAGACATGTTGATCTAGTGATGACAAAGTGGATTCTGGCATACTGGCCCAGGCTATAGATACTGGGACGCGCTCTACGACGAGAAAATACGTCAAACTGTCGAAACGGCGCTGTTAGTCAGCTTACAGTCCGGGAGGATACCATTTGTAGCACCCTCCAGTATCCGCCTTAGATTGCTGGAGCGCTTGAGTAACTGGACATTGTTGATATACCTCCAACCTCGATAAAACTTTGAATATTCCAGTCTCATTCGGGAACTGCTCAAATCCTGGGTATTATAGAAGAAGAATCGACATATCTACATAGGAAATAAAAGAGCAATAGTCACTGAGAGGGGTATATCTAATGATGACGCTAAATAACTGCATAGTTAGAATACCAGCACTATTCTTATTAATAAAGGGAATGAGGCGGTGATCATTATGATATTTTGTGAGGGCAACTGCTCATTTCGCTTAATACAGCTATTTATTTATGACGGTGTGTCAGCTACTTCCATCACTAGACTACAACTCAACAGTACTAGGACCGACGTTATAAATAAATGCATGTGTTAACTAATACTCGTGGTTTTATTTAAAAAAAGAGCAGTACGGTTCCACACGTGCACAATGTCTCAACCTCCCTTCGCTGCTCAATGGTAACATCTGCAATTCTGGTTTAATTAAATCAACGTTGAGAATTTTAACTTTTAGAATAACTGACTTGTATGGGATTACCTTATGCTTAAAGTGTGCTGTTAATTCAGTGAGGTAGGTGCAAGTAGATTACTACAGACAAATTAAAAGATGCTCGGTGAGCGCCAATTCTGAAAGAGAATGTTGGGGATCTGATATAGAAAAGTTTAGTATCATTCAATGAAGGTTTAACGTTGATGCAGTCTGTATCGAAACAACATAAATAGGCACATACATTCGCGTGATTGCAATACCGTGATGACGTTGTGCGTCAATTTTCACACCAGGGTGTAACATACTTTGCTGTGCAAACTGATTAGCAGCTCAGCGCAAACCGCACGAAGAAGTTAGAAGCAACGCCATCTACATTCTTTAAATGAGAAAAGGTACACAGTGGGTTTTCCATTCAGAAATCCCATTCAAATGTTGCTTATTTGTGACATGGTAGTGTTACGTCTCGTAAAGGAGCAGAATCGTCTATCACCATCTGTCGGAGTTCGAGAGCGACAGGATAGTCCCCTATAAAAACTGCAGTTTTTTACTTCACGATATCCCCTCCTGTGCAGGGCGAAATCTTCCGAACGGCATGTGAACATGGATTCGGTGGCCTCAGGTGCGCCGTACTACGCGCCAAGCAGGACCTCAATGATCCTACGCGTCTAGCTCCGGAAAGAGCATACATATTGTTCGATTGGCCGTCAAAGATCATGCAACCCCGTCATATACCTTGAGTCATGAATTTCGCTTGTTTGCAGCCATAACCCCACAAAGTCAGTGAAACGTCGTCTAGAACACAACGGATTGTGAGCACCATGACCATCAATCTGAGTTCCCTTCACGTGACAGTAGAGACAGATGCGCAGATATTGGTTCACCAAACGATATACTGGATACAGGAATAGTAGCACACCGCCTTTATGAAAGAGTTTCATTCCTGCGTACAGCATTATAATAGGTATACCTGCTTATGGGAACTGCTAGGGGAACGAACGTTGCGTTCGTCGTTATCATACATTCTAGCACCTTGTGCAATTACACGGAGTGCTATTAGGTTCTCAGTACGATCAACTATGGTACGACTAGCGAGTAATTGGGACAGCAGCCATTACATTTCTGACGTGTTAAGAGCAGTGGCAGCACTATAACTTGGTAATATCCGCTACATTAAACTTTAGCAAAATAAGGCGAGACCGCTTGTTCCCAATGTTTTCCTGACATACTTGGATACTACAGGGACGTTCAAACACTATCTTCACGAGCTCAATCTCAAGATCGCCTACCAGAAACATCTGG